>NC_134580.1:17206048-17807298 GCF_037038515.1 Microtus pennsylvanicus
TGAGACAGCTTGGGAAGTAATTCTAGAACAAAATGACAGCTTTGTGCATGGTTTCTTGGTAGCAGCACTCTCTCGGGTCTACTCTGCTTGCTAGAGGCAAGCAAGCGGTCTCATCTAAGAGAGGCTTCCTGACTCAGCTTTAGCTGCAAAACCCTGCAGCTCATTAAGAGGTCCTGCCACAAAACACTTAAACAGTGTTGATGAAAAGCTGAACGCATGCTTTTCGGTTTTCAGCCGTAGCAGGAAAAAAGCTGCGTCGTTTAAAAATGCCGGCTTTCTGGGCTGTCCTGCCAGGGCAAACTCTTGACTCTTTTACGCAGGTGGTTCGTACAATTTGCAAGCACAGGCTGCTGAATCTCGCTTGCTGGCAGGGACCTTGAAACACTGTAGACTTGTGGCACTGAATGCGGCTATGGCCGGTACCTCAGCCAGAAGGTTGGAATGGCAGAAAGCTAAGGAATGGGCTACATCTAGCCAGCAAAGCCCCGCCGCTCCTATTACTACAGGTGAAGACACAGGTGAATGGCTGTAGAAATGGGTGATGGAGGGAAGGGTGGATGAGTAGATCGATGAGTGGATTTATGTGTATGGGATGGGAAAGGTGTGTGGATATAGGCATGGATAGATTATACAACCTACCATCCCCAGAGGAGCTCCTGAAGAACTGCTCACCCACCTGAAGACTCAACCACTGGCACCATCAGCTCCCTGAGGTTCGGCTACCACTGCCACTCATCACAAGCAGGTGCCAGCAGAACAGAAAGCCACTTAGGCACCTGCCCTTGCACATCCAGTGGCCACGTCTGAGAACCCTGGGAGTGATCTGTTTGGGCAGCGCTCTTTGCATGCCTTCTCGTGGTGCTCATCCTTCCTTCAGCAAAGTGTTTCTCACAGTATTCTGTCAGGCGGAGATGGCTACACCCCACCCCACCCCACCCGGAGGACCAACAGACACAGACACCATGATGCACAGAGAAGAAACAAGAAACCTTCACTCAAGGCGGGAAGGAGATGAAGCCCCGGCAGCTGCCTGGAGGAGGTGCCTAAACTGACTCTTCAGAAAAGAAGGAGAAAACGTAGTTGTCCTTCATTGACCGTGATGGTCACTGGAGGTTTCTGTAGATACTCAAATTAGGGGGCTCAGTTCTGTTGCTAGTTTATTCCGAATTTTTAGCAGAAAGAATTGGATTTTGTCAAATTCCTTTTTTAATCAGCATGGTCTTTGCCATTTTCCTCTTTAGCCTGGTGATGTGATTGGTTGCAATATTGATCTTTGAGTATTGAACTGGGTTTCCATACCTGGGAGAAATCACACCTGGTCATGATAAGTAAGTTCCTTATACTTAGTCTTTGATTTTATTCCTAAGTGTTTTATGGAAGGTGTTTGAAATAAGGGATTATTTTATTGGTTCAATTCGCTCTTTGACAATTTTATACATGTATAAGATGCAGTTCTGGTTGTATTTATAAGAGATATGGCCTCTCCCTCCTCTCCCTCCTTTTCTTGTTTAACTGTGAAAGAATAACTTTAATCAATAAAACAATCATATGAAAGATAAAATAAAATACATTGCAACGGACATTTTACAGAACACAATCTTGGCTCTGTAAGGAGCACAGGAAGATAGTTAAGACAGCCTCTGTCAAGACTGCTCAAAAATGCCCCCCCCATAAAAAGTAGACTAATACAGTAATGATAGCGAGAGAGAAAGAGAGAGAGAGAGAGAGAGAGAGAGAGAGAGAGAGAGAGAGAGAGAATAATAGCTTAAGAAGCAGAATGCCAAGAAAGGTTTTTATCCCCTTGCTCAGGGGGAAGTTCATAAGTTCAAAGAAAAAGTTTGTTGAGTTTCACCCCAAAAAAAAACAAACATGTTTGAGATAAGGGATATAATAATGACCCCCATTTGGTCATTGCATTGTATTACATGAACTTATACAATTATTATATAATTAAATTTTTAGAATTTTATTTATTAAGACAGGGTCTTGCAATGTAGCCATGGCTGGCCTGGAACTCTCTCTCTGTAGACCAGGCTGGCCTCAAATGCACAGAAAGCCACCTGTCTCTGTGTGGCTCTCTGAATATGAGTGTCCCCCATAGGCTCTTATAGTTGGATGCTTAGTCACTTGGGAGTGGAACTATTTGAAAGTATCAGAAGGTTCAGCCTTGTTGGAGAAAGTGTGTCACTCAAGGTGGGCTTTGGGGATTCAAAAGCCCATGCCAGGTCGTTTCTCTGTCTCTGTCTCTCTCTGCATGTCTCTCTCTCTTTCCATTTCTTTCCCTCCCTCCCTCCCTCTCTCCCCCTCAGTCTGTAGATCAGGATGTAGCTCCCAGCCACCATGATGATAATGGGCCAAGTCTCTGAAGCTGTAAGCAAGCCCCCAACTAAATGCTTTTTTTATAGAATTGCCTTAGTCATGATGTCTCTTTACAGCAACAGAATAGGGACTGAGCCACTCTACCTCTCGAGTGCTGAGATTAAAGACATGTGCTACCATGAAATTATTGTTTCCCTAAATCTTTTTCCTTTTATTTCTTTGATTTGCTTTTTCGTTGTTTTTACGATTTATTGGCTTGTTTTGCTTTTGAGGTGGGATCTTATTCTGTAGCCTAGGATGACTTGGAAGTCACTCTGCAGCTCAGGCTGTCTTTAAACTCACACAACTTTCCTGCTCAGCCTCCTAAGTTTTTTAATTCCAGACATGAATCATCACATATAGCTCCAAGGTTTTGTGGGGTTTTTTTGGGTGTTTGTTTGTTTGTTTGTTTCTGTCTGATTTAGAGGTTAGGGTTCTACTGTCCTCAGGATGACTTATGAGGTGTCCCTTCCAGATTTTGTTGTATAGTTGTCTTGTTTTTTGTTTTTTTTGTAGAGTTCACCAATGAGGCCATCTGGCCTGTGCATCCTGTTTTGAAGGTAAATGACTGACCTGGTCTCTTTCACAAATGCAGGCCTATTTGATGGTCTGCTTCTGATGTGAAGCTTTGTCCCCTGTACATAGGTCGTCCCAGGTGATCAGTGGGCTGTGTCTCATTGTTACCTTGCCAGTGTCTCTAAGATCTATACTGATAACCCCTCCTAGACTACTAATTTGGGTTTTCCTCGATTCTTAGTTGGTCTAGCTAGAGGTTTATCCATCTTATTGAACCTTTCCAATTTTGTTGATTGCAATTCTCTTTTGTTATTTAATATTTTTTGCTCATTGTAGATATTGCTTTTCTGGAGACCTCAGGTGAGAACTTGGGTTATTTTAGACATTTCTACTTTCTAACACGCACATCAAATGCTGCAAGTTTTCACTAAGTATAACTTTTGTACATCCAACAATTTGATAGATTGCACTACGAGATTCATTTAGTTCAGAATATTCTTTTAATTTCTCCAAATTATTTTGTTTTGTTTTTTGACCCATTTGTTGCTTATTCTCCAAATATCTGGGGATGACTGTTTGGGTACCGAATCCTAGTTTTTAACAGCACTGTGGTATGAGATCACTTTTGATTTTGGGTGTTCTTAACATGTAAGGGGTGTTTTCTGGTCCAAGAAGTGGTCTACTGTGATCAATGTTCCCTGGGAGCTCGAGAAAAATACAGTCTGCTACTGGATGAAGCAACCCACAAAGCTGTTCTCTGGCTAGGCATATACACATGTAAAAGGCAGGGTTGGTGAGGGTGGGAGATGGTATCTTAAACCTTGAGAGAACAGTCTTTCCCATCCCAGAGACGCACACAGATACCATGTGTTGGCTCTCAAACCATTTAGAAGCAGCACTCCCCGAAAGGTAACTCCATCCTGTGGGGTTCCTGGTGTACTCCTGAATGTTGGGAGATCCTCTTGACTCCTAATGTAAGACGGGATGAAAGCGAAGGGGCACACATTCTTGCTGAGGTCCCTCTTGCCTGTGCTGAGAGAACAAAGCAGCCTCGCTGGAAACACACATTCTAGGAACCTGCAGGTGGCCTTGTGGACCCGAGAGCAGCCTTGGCACCGCAGCCAGAGACAAGGACACCATCAATCCCACCACCAAAAAGAACAACAGGTACACGCCATGTGTTGAGGTAAGCATGGTTTCCCCAAAAGACCCCTCATGTGCCAAACCAATGACAGGGTCTCTACGTTTTATTTCTGAGAGGATAAGGTTTACTTGCCTTACACTTTCAGGTCACAGTCCTTCACTGGAGGAAGTCAATCAGCAACTTGAAGCCAAGCCTGTTTTCTGCTCCACACAGTATCACCTTAAACCAGAGAATTCACTCACCGCCACAGAAATACAGCAGAAACCATGGAGGAATAACACTTGCTGGCTCACTCATAGCCTCATGCTCAGCTGACTTCTTAACACAGCCCAGGACCTGCTGCCCAAGCAATAGTCCTGCCCATAGTAGGCAGGGACCTTCTGTGTCAATGAACAATCAAGACAATGGCCCACAGTCATGTCCACAGGCCAAGCTGATCTAGGAAAACACTCAATTGAGGCCTTTCTCGTAGGTTCTTTCTATGTTGTAGCAAGCTGACAGTTAAAGAAAGCTAAGACAGGCCCCAACCACATTGCATCCAGACCTCTGTCCCCAGAGACTGTGAGGCGACAAGTGTGTGCTTTAAGTAGTGATGTCTGTAGCCATTGTTACCATGCTCCTTGAAGTCCCTGTGACTGTTTGACTTTTGGCTGAGTCCAAAACAAATACAACTGAAGGTCATAGGGAAGCAGATCACCAGTCACTCAGTGCCCACAGTACTGGTACTCCTCATAAGAAGAAAAAGGGACAGAAACGGGCGGGACCATCTCTACAAGGAAAAAGGGCAGGGGGCCAGGACGCAGGAGCATCCTTCAATCCAGGCAGATACCTATGGGCTCCAGTCCTTGGCTCTTACAGTGACCCGTCAGAGGCAGTAGGTATAAATGTGACAGCTGGCACCATCAATAACATGATTTAATTAAGAGATAATGACAGTGAACTTGAGAGCAGCGGTGCTGGGATAATGGCCCTGGTCGCCCAGAGGAGCACATGGTAACGCCAGGCTTGGATGTTAATGCATCATCCTGCCCACTGTTTTGAGAGAATTACAGTATCTTTCAAATGTCGTCAGACTTTTATTCTCCTTGCACGGTCTCTGAGTTTTCTCTGGCCCCGTTGCTGATTAGTTCCAGCCAAATCTGCCTTTTCTCATAAAAGAAAAGATCATGCATTTTATTTTCAATTAACTTGAAGAAATCTATCAGAAGAAAAGTCTAAATGTACCTCATCATTCACAAACCAATGTCCCCCTCCTTCTCCTCCCTCCTCCTCCTCCTCTTCTTCCTCCTTCTCTTTCTCCTCTCAGTGCTGGGGGTCAAAGTGCACTCTGGGGAAACACTCTACCTCTGGGTTCCACCCCTAGCTTGGGTTGATGGGTAGCCCAGGGTGAACATGGCGTCCTGATAACTGGGGCACCCAAAGCACTCTGTCCAGGTTGGGGCTGCTGTACCCCAGCCCAGGAGAACCAGTGCATGGGTTCAGCCTCTTCCACCTCTTCTAACCTAGGTGCTGCATGCCTGGCATTCAGAGACTTCTCTGCTCAGCTCACTAGCCTCGGTAGGAGGCAATGGTGGGGTTCAGCTAACCTCATGGATCTACCTGATTAGAGCAGAGTTCCAACCTCACACCCTAAGGCCGCTCCCAAGGCCTGCGAGGGCCTCGCCCACAAGGTCTAACCTACATATGCCTCTAGGTTCCAGCAGGGCTGGGAGACCTTCAGGATCCTGCAGCAGATGGTTGATACTCAGGGCCTGGCCTAGTGCAGTCGAGACGGTCTCCCAAGGCTCTGATGCCATAGCTGCTCCTGGGGAAAGAGTGGGCTTCTACCATTAAATGAGTAACAACCTCTTCTACCTGCTTTTCCTCATCATGAACTGTTTCTCCCTCCTCAGGCCCAGCTGAGCGGTACTCCAGGAGTGAAAGGGAAGGCCTCTGACGAGTTCCTCAGAGGCCAGAACTTAGCTCGTGGGAAAGAGGCTGCCTGAATTCAAGATCAACCTTTGGTTCTGAGCAGCACCTCCTGCCCCCCGAGACTCACTGCTCTTAGTACCAGCTCAGATGGGGCAAACACACCCCAGCACTTCTTACTCAGGGTTCAATGTTTGCTGCAATCCAGACTGAAAGGGAGAGCAACCTGCTCTCCAGGTTTTCCCCAGTCCTCTGCTGCCTGTGCCCTACTGGGGGCCTCAGCCTGTGGAGGCCTCTATGGACAGAGCCCCACCAAGCAGTACAAAGCAGTTCCCAGTGAGCTAATGTTCACAGGCGTCTAACTGCATATTGAAAAGATAAATTATGTCATGTGTCTGCTTCCTCAATAAAGCTTAAAGGACCTAGAGAGGGAGAGTAGGCTGGGCCCGAGGAGCCTGGTGACATCTTCCTGCTGACCCAGCTCAGCTTCTCTCCCCAGAGCCCTGTGGTGGGCAACCCTAAACCCAACGAAGGCCTGTCCTTCTAGGGACCTACTATTATCTTTGACAGAGGAAGGTCAGAGCCCTTCCCAAGAGGAGGCTGGATCCCCAGGGCAGCTGGGCAGTCTAGAAAATGCTTAGATTTGCTCAGAAAAGAGGCGCAAACCCTGGCTCTTGGAATTCTTCCCAGAGCCTACTGCCCTGAGGGGGCCATAGCTTAAGGAGGCAGCAGCATCTGAGTCTCCATTACTGAGGCCTAGGCAAGGGCTCCTCAGAACAGCCACCGAGGTCTTTCCCAATGTCAACAGTGGCCAAGAGTAGAATAGCCCCCCCCCCCAAGAACCACAAGGAGAAGCTGGGGGACTACCACAGAGCTTCAGGGAGATGGAGCCACCCTTTGCAGAATCTGGGCAACAGGTTCACAGCCTTTGGTATCCATACCTCAAATCTCCATAAACCCACATAGCACATGACACAACATGTTGACAATAGGCAACAGATGCTGGCCCGTGGAGCCTAGCCCAGCTTCTAGCCCTACCTACTGTAATCAGGTTCCTGATGGGCATGGGCCCCATAACTAAAAAGAGCAGCAGGGGTTCATAATGATCTCAGTGCTGCCCTGGCTTTTGTATCAGCCCAACAGCTATAGGACAAGGATGGCCAGGACTTTCCACCACCCTGCACTTGGCGTGACCTCTCAGTGAGACGTTCTCCTTGGTGCATTTAACTCTATCGCTCCAAAAGCATGTTGTGAGCCAGCTGTGGTGGCACATACCTTTAACCCCAGCATTTGGAAAGCAGAGATGGGCGGATCCAGGTCAGCCAAGGCTGCACACTGAGACCCTGTCTCAACCAAAAGAGAACAATGGTGTAGCCAAAATCTCTCCAAGTTGTTGGTAGACTTCTGCTCAACATTTGCCAAACACTTCTATGACGTTTTTGGTATTTTTGGTGTTTTTTTTTTTTTTTACAAATTAAACATTGCACCAGGCAGTGGTGGCACAGGCCTTTAATGCCAGCACTCAGAAGGCAGAGGCAGGCGGATCTCTGTGAGTTCAAGGCCAGTCAAGTCTACACAGTAAATTCCAGGACAGCCAGGACTACACAAAGAAACCCTGTCTTGAAAACAACAACATTCATACATTGCATGAATTATGACACCTCAACATACATCCTGTTCTTGAAACACAGTATTCTTGTGACAAGCAGAAAATCTAGCTACATGTCCAAATGTTTATTTTATTAACAATAAAGTAAAACAATTTAACTTTAGTATTTTATATTTATAAGTATTTGTCTGTGTGTATGCATGAGTACCACCCGTGTGCTTAGTGCCTACAGAGACCAAAAGAGTGTGTCAGATCTCCTGCAACTAGATGGTTCTAAACTCCCATGTAGGTGCTGGGTCCTTGTGCTGGACAGTGGTGGTTCATACCTTTAATTCCAGCACACAGGAGGTAGAGGCAGTTTGAGGACAGCCTAATCAACAGAGTGAGTTCCAGGCTATCCGGGGCTAAATAGTAAGAAACTGTCTTAAAAAGAAAACTGGGGCAGGATATATGATTTAGCAGTTAGGGGTGCACAGTTCTTTCAGGGGACCTGGTCGCAGCTGTCCTGCTATCCTCACAACACCAGGTTTCCTGGCAAGCTATTTGGAGAGTTCCTGAATGCTCAGGCAGGGGCCATTCACCAAGGGCCTTCACACAGGCAGATACTGTCATCCACCTGGGCTTGGGAGGGACTGTGTCTACCTACTAAGGACTCTCACCTATGGCCCCCTGGGATAGCTCTCTAAGGGTTATGAAGCTATCTCCCAACACAAAGGAAGATGGGCACACTGGCATTGAGAAGGGATATAAGATAACCACTAGCCAGGACTCGCTGAGCAGGTCGGACAGGACACAATGAGGCCAGGAGCCAGGTACAGCAAGACTCCATAGGCCATAGAGGGGCCATAGAAGGCCTCGGAGAGTACAGCTAAGTGAGCCACACACCTAGGGCAGGGTAAGTGCTAATCCCACACTGAGGAAAGGCCAAGCCCATCTCCAGCTGGCACAGGAACCGAAACAGTTGCACCCAGAGGGATTGAGAAGGCACTGGCCAGGGGCAAAAGCAAGAGATGCATCAAGGTGAGAGGCTCAGAAACAAGGGCTCCCTTAGAGAGGAGCTAAGTGTAGGAAGGGACCACAGGGCTGTAGATGGAGCTGCAGGCCTGCTTTTCGTCCCACCCAGCTCCCACAAGGCTAGCTTAGCACCCGAAATAACAACACACAAATTGTATTCTTTTAAACACTGCCTGGCCCATTATCTATAGCCTCTTACTGGCTAACTCTCACATCTTGATTAACCTATTTCTAATAATCTGTGTAGCACCATGAGGTGGTGGCTTACCGGGAAAGATTGGGCATGTCTGACCTGGAGGCTGGCTCCATCGCGTCTTCCCTGGAGAAGAGAGGCATGGTGTCTGTCTGAGGCGTCTTACCTCACTGCCTTCTTCCTCCCAGCATTCTGTTCTGTCTTCCCCGCCTACCTATGTTCTGACCTATCAGGTCAAGCAGTTTTCTTTATTAATCAACCAATGAAACAACAGATAGATAAAGACACTTCTACATCACAGGGCCAACCCTGATTGCTGCACCCAAGCACAGCTAAGAAGCTGCAAGACTGAGTTCCTAAAACTTTCTGGCCCAAGCATGTCCCTAGAGAACATGAAGCTGTAGATACGGTAGGCCCTCCCAGGGGGATAATAGAGGGTTCTTGCTCTTGCTGCCCAAGCCCCAGAGCAGAACTTACCAGAAGGACTTTCATTAACCCTGTCTTCTCCCAGCACGATCAAGGGCTCTCCCTCCCTGGTCAGTTCCCAGATCCCTGTGGCCCTGGTTTTCTAACCTACCCACACGGCCATCTTCTTGAAGCTGGGGAGAACCCCCAACACTGAGGAATGATCAGGCCGACGACAGAGCCAATCAGGGATAGGGGTGCTGGGGGTTTATATAAAGCACCCAGAGACCATGTGGCAAGGATCCCTGCCCCTCCCTTAGGCCTCCACAGCAACATTCCAAGCAAAGGCCCTTGCTCCTGCCCCAGCATCACCATCCAGCCCTGCCAGCAAGCCCAGTCACGAAGCACGAGAGTTCAGAAGTGGGAAGTGAGCCAGTCCTCCCACTGTCTCACCTGAAACCGGGCAGGAAGTACTGATTTCTAGCCCTTTAAGAACGACTAGACTGGCCTGGGTGGTTTAATCCCAGCATTAGGGAGGCAGAGGCAGGTGGATCTCTGTGAGTTCGAGGCCAACCTGGTCTACAAGAGCTAATTCCAGGACAGGCTCCAAAGCTGCAGAGAAACCCTGTCTCGAAAAACCAAGAGAAGGAAGAAGGAAGGAGAAGGAAGGAGGAGAAGGAAGGAAGGAAGGAAAGAAGGAAGGAAGGAAGGAAGGAAGGAAGGAAGGAAGGAAGGAAGGAAGGAAGGAAGGAAGGAAGGAAGGAAGGAAGGAGGAGATTAGACTAAATAAAGAAATCCACTGCGGCTCCAAAGGAAGCTAGCTGGTGCCACTGATGAGGGAGGGAGGGGTCTGGCACCTGCCTGCACCTGAGCCCTCTATCTCCAGGCCTCATCCTGTTTTCTCATTAAGCTTTGACCTGGGGGATATCCCCACAGCCACACCAGAGCTTCACTTGGCACCGCTGAGGAATCAGTCTTTCGGAGTCTCCTGGGTACATGGGCAGATACGGAGATGAGGCTGTGGCACCCTGAGCCCCAGTTCTACTTAAATGACAAGTTTTTAAGGCAAGCCACTGGGCTACACCATAGCTCTACCTACCCATAGCAAGTCAAGCTTGGGTGCTGCATGGGGCACAGCCAGCCACAAAGGGTGCTTAGCACTGCCTCAAGGCCTGGGTTCATCTCACTGCCAATAAATACTCTTGCTTCCCCACCAGCTCTGCTTGGAGCGCTCAGCAGAGGAAGTAGTCGGGCAAGCCTTCCCCAGGACTCAGCCACACTAGCACAGAACCCAGGTACCTCTGGAGCAAGGTTTATGGCATATCATTGTTGCAAACTGCTTTCCTGGTAGTCCCACCTAGCATGAAGAGGCTCTGGGCCTAAGGGCTGGTGTAGTGATAGTTTGTAATCTAACAAATGAAGGTTGCCTGAAGATCAGAGTGCAGAGCTAAGCCACCACAGAGGCCAGGCAGTGGTGACACACATCTTTAATCCCAGCACTCAGGAGACAGAGGCAGAGGGATCTCTGTGAACTCAAGGCCACCCTGAGCTACACAAGAAACAGAAACAAAGCTCACACAAAGGTAATCCCATTGGGATCCCATGCCTTTAACCCCAGCATTAGGGAGGTGGAGAGAGGAGTGATAAGGCTGGGCAGAGAGAAATAGAAGGTGGGAGGAGACAGGAGCTAAAGGCAATCTGAGGATTCGTAGAGACGGATGCAGTCTGAGGGTTCGTAGAGAAAGCATTCGGTCTGAGGAGTCATGGAGACAGGATCATCTCTGCCGTCTGAGCATCGGTAGAGGTAAGAACTCTAGTGGGTGGCTATTCTGCTTCTCTGATCTTCAGCATTAACCCTTACACTTATTTGACTCTGGGTTTTTATTATTAAGACCAATTAAAACTTGTGCTACAGGCTGGCATTCCACTGTAATGAAAGGTGTATACAATGAATGACATGGCAGAAGGCGTCTGTCCTTTTGTCCCCGAGATACCACGGACCAAGAGTCCAGTTGCCAGCTCATCCCTGACTACCAGACATATCCAACCCGTGGTGGCGGACCCTTAGGGTCAGCTCTCGGGACACCATGAGGCACTGTCCTCACCTTTTCTGTGGTGAGGACACCCTACTTCCCACACTCCTCCGATGCCTCTTAATCAGATCTACAAATTAAATGGCATCTCCTCCACAGGCTTCACTCATCTCTATTGCGGTGACCGAGGCGGAATGTTTTTTGTTTGAAGCTATTAATCACTTCTGCAATAATGATGCTGATATTCAGAAGTGTAAGGTGGCGAAGCCCCAAGGCCAGGGCCCAGCTAGGCTTCATCTGTGGCAGCCTTCCGTTCTCTGTTCTGGGGTTCTTCACTCTTGGGCCCAGAACCCTAAACTGAGTGTCCACCAATTCATACTCCCAAATGCCCATATGGTCATCTAGGAACCTCTGGCCAGCAGTCTGCAGGGAGGAGAGTAGCTGGGGTGACCGAGTTTCAGAAAATGGCAGGATCTGGGAACTTCTAAGAAGCCTTGGTGGGGCCCTTGTCAGCTTTCTGGAACCCCACTGACCAGTATGGAGGAAGGAAAGTTCCCAGAGCCACCGCAAGAGGCAAAGCTCTGCTTCACCATGAACTTCATCTATGTTACACCAACTAAGAGCAAGTTAAATACACTCAGCTGGGCCATAGGTGAGGCATTTGACCCTGCCCTGGGCCCACTGCCAGTTGTCCCTCCTGCTGTAAGATAGTCACAAAGTCATTGGGTTTTTGTTTTGATTTGGTTTTTTTTTTTGGTTTTTCAAGACAGTGTTTCTCTGTATAATAGTCCTAGCTATTCTAGAACTAGTTCTTGTAGACCAGGCTGGCCTTGAACTCAAGAGATCCACCTGCCTCTGCCGCCCAAGTGCTGGGGTTAAAGGCGGCGGCGGGACCACCACTGCCCTGCTTTGTTTTCCTTGTTTTTGAACTATTGTAAAGAAAAATGACTGTGGGTTGAAGGTGTAAATGTTTCTATCACAAACAAACGTTCAGGCCCAAGGGAGGTTCTGCATGACCACTGCAGCCACAGGGCCTCACTGTCTCGTGGCTCTGTCACGCTCAGTGCGGTGGAAAATGGCTGCTCCAGGTCATCCATCATAACAGTCTCTATAAAGGAAGGGCAAGAGCAACACCGCTCAACATTTCCTGCAGTCACAGCCCCAATCCCTCCACTGGCTTGATCTTGACTTCCTGCCTATCCGGTGGAGCTTTGCAACAAGGGTATGCTATTGAGGTGAGGCCACAACCAATTTTGTTTGTAGTCACTTTTGAAAAAAAAAAATGCTGTTTTTTCCACATTTTTTCCAAAATTGTTTTTACTATTTTATGGGTGTTTTGCCTTTACGGATGGATGGGTACCATATGGGTGCCTGATAACCTGTAGAGGTCAGAAGGTGTCATTGGATGCCAACTTTGAGTTGCCATGTGGTAGATGGGAATCAAACCCAGGTCCTGTGCAAGAACAATTGCTCTTAACCACTGAGCCACCTCTCCAGCCCCTTGATTTTTAAAACTACGTAGAAATCTAAGCTTTTTATTGTTGCTTTTAATGCATGTGGCCCGAGCTATGTGGGCTTCATGGCTCATGTATGGTCTATTTTGCATCTCTCAAAGAAAAATTGTCTTTTCAAGTTAGTACACATAATACTGAGTTTCACTCTGAAATTTTCATATAAACAGCATCTTAGTTTGACGTCTTGGGTCTGCAATTTTGCTAATTCAGGAGGCAACTAAGTGCTAAGTGTCATGATCCCATTCCCACAGAATCAAGTGCATGACGGAGAAAGATGAAGACGGCATGGTTCAAGCCAGCTCCTCTTCTCTACATGGCAGAAACTAAGAGAAGCTGTGGTAGTTTTGAAAGAAAATGCGCCCTCGCCCCCCCACCGCGGAGAGTGGCACTATTAGAAGCTGTGGCCTTGGAGGAAGTGTCACTGTGGGGGCGGGTTTCAAAGTTTCCTATGCTCAAGATACCGTACAGAGTGTCAACTTCCATTGCCAGAGTTAAGATGAAGGACGCTCAGATCCAGCACATCTGCCTACTACATTCTGCCATGCTCCCCCATCCTAATGATCATGGACTGAAGCTCTGGAACTGAGGGAGCCACCTCAATTAAATGTTATTTATAATCTATAAGAGTTGCTGTGACCGGCAGTGGTAGCACACACCTTTAATCCCAGCATTCAGGAGGCAAAAGCAAGCGGATCTCTGTGAGCTTGAGGACAGCCGGGTTTACAGACAGCCAAGGATACAGAGAAATCTTGTCTCAAAAAAGAGAGAGAGAAAGGGAAAGAAGAGTGGCCATGGTCATGGTGTCTCTTCACAGCAATAAAAACCCCAAGACAGAAGCACAAACAACTCATTTCAGACCCACGGGAAATGGATCTGACCCAGGACCTGGGCAGCTTTCAGTCTTAGGCAGAGCCACGTCTCTTTGCAGTGGGCAGTTGTCCATGGAGAAACACACTAACCAGCTGGTTACCTAGATGAGACCGAGTGCTCAGCCCGAAACAGGACCACACACTCTACACCGCAAAGCTCAGAGAACATCCTGGAAGAGATGAAGCTGAGTGTTGCGAGCGGTGTCTTCTGGACATGCTGAATCACACTACAGCAGCCAGCTGTAGCTGCCTGACAAAACCAGCACTGAGACTGAACCAGCAAAAGCCGGCACAGGTGAGGCCGATGATCTGCAGGCCCTGCCCCTTACTGATGAGCTGCTGGCAGTTAATGGCTGTTGAAGGATGAAGACTTTTTGATGATGATTCCCCTTGGTAAGGTTTCCAAGCTCCACAGATGGCCCCATACCCATGCACATATGGACAGTATTGATTGAAATTAGTGTGCTTACAAAAACAATGATATGAAGTTGGGAGAGGGGCATGGGCCTGTCCAGGGGATATGGTAAGAGTGACAGGAGGAAAATGCAGGTGGTACGACCACAGCCCACTGTACACACACATGGAATTCAAGATTCCTTTAAAAATCAGAATTCAAATTGGGAGGTGGTGCACACCTTTAATCCCAGCACTAGGGAGGAAGAGGCAGGCAGATCTCTGATTCGAGGTCAGCCTGGTTGGTCTACAGAGCAAGTTCTAGGACAGGCTCCAAACCTACACAGAGAAACTCTATCTCAAAAAACTAAAAGAAAAAAAAAATCAATTAAAAAACAGTTCTTTAGGGGAAGAGGGGGAGAGGGATAGGGGAGTAGAAGTAGGGGGCGATGTGTGCGAGGAGGGGGAGGGAAATGGGGAGGAGGCAGAAAAAAAAATAAAATTTACTCTTAAAAAAAAAAACAGTTCTTTAAAAAGCAGCTTAATCCCCAGTCCCACAACTGAGGCTGTGAGTGTGGCAGGACAGCGGGGCCTCCTAAGACACAAAACACACTCCCCAGCACTACACAACCAGGGCCATGATGGCCAACTCAAGATACACACTCTCCGGGACTCAGTCAGCACCCAAGAGGTTGCTCGCACTCCTGCCTCAAGGGCTAATGATACCCAGTGGGCTTCAGGGTGACAGTCGGGTGACCAGTCACCTAGGCTACCGGATAACTACTGAAGTACTGACATCGGGGCAAGTTCTGAACAGACTGGAACAAGTGGCCAGACACCACAGTGGGTACAGGATGATACAGGGAAAAGGGGGTTGGAGAGACAGGAAATGAGAGCTGGAAAATGCCAGGCTAGCTCTGGAAGATTTCAGACAAATCACCCAGGAGGGGACATCTGGCCTTGGCTCCCCGGAACCAGGGATGGTGAATAACATCTGGCTTCAAACCCAGGATAGCTACTTGTACCCTTCTCGGTCTTAGGACACCCCAAGCCATACTCCTGCAGCAGCTCCACCCCACAGACTGTCCCAGGGCAAAGGTCAACCACAGCTCAAACCAGACTCAACAACAGGAGGTCGGATGGGGAGCAGCAGAAACCAGGCAGAGAGCCAACAGCGTCTGCCCACCATGAGCATGCCAGCCTTGAGGCCTCGGGCCACCCCAGTCTGCCTCACAGAGGTAGAAAGGGATGCTGGGCATATGAGCATCTGCCAAACACGGGACAAAACTACCAAAGGAAGACTTTTTATTTTCAAGTTTCTATGGAGATATTACAAACATGTAGACTTAAAAGAACATTTTAAATTTTTAGTAACTATTTAGCTTTAAAATAAAAATATGATTAGGCAAAATAATAAATAATGCCATCCCAGGTGAACTGTTAAGTCAAGTGTGTCGTCTACCTGGTCACACCACCCTCTCAAGGCCCCAGTGCCCTCATGTACCTCGGGCTACAGCTCAC
This sequence comes from Microtus pennsylvanicus, assembly GCF_037038515.1. Taxonomy (NCBI): domain Eukaryota; kingdom Metazoa; phylum Chordata; class Mammalia; order Rodentia; family Cricetidae; genus Microtus; species Microtus pennsylvanicus. The sequence goes on from NC_134580.1 coordinate 17,221,526, forward strand.
CCAGCCTCCTAGTGATGCAGGAATGAGAGGGCCACACTGTCCAAATCTTCACTTTATTTTTAATATAAAAATGCAAATTTGGAAACCCACCCTGCCTTTTCCCCCCTAACATAATGCTTTACCTCTTAAAAATAAAAATAAAGTACTAATTCTATATACATCACATGTACCATACAAAAATGTATCCAAAGATCTATTGCTACCAAAGTGTTCTAAATTAAAACAAGTTACAGAAAGCCCCTCATTGTAAACAAAAGATTACAAGTTACAAAATCAAAGTACACACAGGCCAGTCATGTATATAACCACGCAACACATTCTGCTCCCACACCAAAGTTGAATTTTATGTGCCTGTATAAAAATGCATATCAATATACCTTTGCAAATTTATTTTTCATTATAAAGCAAATGAGTACACTTTCTACAATAAATAACCCGCTGGGAGGCACGCCTGCAGGAGTCAGGGCGGAGCAGGAGACTCAGGGCAGACAGGACGATGAGAACGGGCCCTGCCCGGCAGCAGCTGGCGGGACATTTTTGGTGATTTGCAAGTGATGCACACAGCATAAATTTATTCCCTCTTTGCACAAAGTACCATTCAAAATAATGTCATTTTCTTTCTTAAAATACACATTTGTCATTGTAAATTTACATCCCGTCTTATTAAATAAGCGGTACTCTGTGTAAAGAGCATGATCTACAAAATTATTAAACATTCAAAAGTCTTTAAAAAAAAAACACTACAGATTAAAGTAAGTGAGGCCGCGCACCACCAGTGGGAGACCCACACCGCACTGCTCGGAACACGCCTGCCCCACTTGCAAAGCGCCAAGACAAGATGGTTTCATAGAAAACTTGGAAGTGAAACCTCCCCCTCCCTGGGGAAAAAGAATTAAAGAACTACGCCTAGAAAATCAGAATAAGTTAAGTTCTGAACAATATACAAACATGTACAGCTTATCAACACTATAGACAAGGCTCCCGGCTGGCTGACTGTGGCTTTGGTCACTGCCTTTTGCTGGAAGCCACCTCAGTCAATGTCACTGAGGTCACTGGCTGGCTCCCCATGGACCCGGCTCAGATGATTCATAGCTCGATCAAATGCAATCCGCACGGCCTTCCGAATGCTAGAGTTCCTCCCTTCCATCATTTTCAACTTGTCGATGGTCTCATCAACACCCAGAGGAACCATCTTGGACTTGGGAAGCCACTGCCTTTTAAAGAGAAGAGAGAGCATAAGAACCACCAACCCGTTCTCACTATGGGCGACCAACCACCAGGCCCTGTGCATAAGAAGGAACCTGGCAGTACACAACCCAATCTCCCTACATTCTGGGCCTCAGGCAGGATGGCTTGGGTGCACAGGGTATCCATTACCTGGACTCAGGTGGGGCATAAAAATCATGATACAACCCTCTTTCCCAAAGATATCCAAGCGGCTATGGGGATAAGTTGGACAAGCCCAAGAATACACATATATGTAATACACAAGGTGAGCCTAGGTACACACACATATGCACAAGGGACAAAGCAGAACAGATGTATGCACATAACATAGGTGAGTGAACCCTGGAACCCAGTAAGGAGGCATTCTAGGACGGAGGAACAGACTCCAGAAACAGGACCGGCAAGTATAAGCCTCACTGATGAACACTAGCTGCCAGACAGTCAGGGCAGGGAGGAAAAGGGGACTTGCTAAGTTTCCACGGGGAGCTATGAAGGACCTCCTAGTCCTAAGCACTCTCAGTCATAAAGGCCACATAAAAAGGTCTGGACTCAACTAAATAAGGTCAAGATGTCAGCAGGTAACACTTGTCTTAGGATGTGAACTATAGCAAAATAGGGGTCCCTCAGTAGCTCTGAGTGAAGGCAGGATAGGGGAGATGGACAGGGAACTCCAGGAAGGGAGTGACCCTTGTGTCCTAGCAGAACAGTAGTCAGACAGTCCATGCAAGGGAACCTGGAACAAGATATGAAGACAGCCTGAGCCATTCTGGGATGTACTAAGTGACAGGAGCTCTCAGGCAGGAAGTGAGCAGCACTCCTCAATCCCCATGGTGTCAATGAACAGTGAGTGCCCTTCTTAGACAAGGACCAAGACACAGACTACTTGGAGACAACCTGACTCAGCATGGGTCAAGCCAAGCCCTGGGGCTAATAGACCCCAGCTCTGCCTGAGCTGTAGACACAACACTCACCAGCTTCTCTTATTGTCGAAAAACAAAACAAGGAACAGCTTCTCCTCAGACTTAGTCTGCATGTGCTCACCGATCTTCAGCACATCCAGGGGTGGGGCGGGGATGGTGACACCATTGTGGTGGCCAGGCACTCGTGGCATCTTGGGGTCAATGATCTGCCAAGGACAAGTTCCAGTCACTCAGAGCATTCTCAAACTCAGGGCCACATGCCTTACAAGCTCACAGCCACTCCCACACCTGCCTCCAAAGCCACGACAACCATAACCCCTGGCAGCACAGGAACTGCAAGGTACAGAGCATGCACTGGGACCCCACCCCAGGTCCCACCAAAACATCCTACTCACAGCCTCCAGACTCACCAGTGCTGGATAGGAGGGATAGCCGCTGCACTTGGCCCATACCACTTTCAGGGGCTCCAGGACAGAGGCGGCAGCATCGGTGGAAATCCACATGCTGTTCTGTCCCACCTCTAGAAAAAGGGGAACCCCAGAATCAGGACCAGCAGGAGAACCCCCAACATACCCAGCACAGCCACAAAGCCTGAGGGCTGACAAAAGCCCCACCCAGACCCCAGCTTCCGTAGCTGCTGGAGCAGGACAGTCCTATGGCACCATCTCGGTCTAGGAGAGGCAGATTACCTCACTTCCTCCTGTGAAGAACAGGTCTAGAAGTCTATCAAAGGCTTCCCTATCTCCTACCTCCCCAGCTCTAAGGCCTATCTATGACTCCAGGTCCCCTCCCCATTACCTCACCACACTTGAACTCTAGGGATGGGGTCCTTGGCATGTACCAGATGCCTGTTACACAACCAAACACCCAAATCCAAGTCCTGGCTTGCTCCACCACCACCTTGCTCTTCCAAGTCTCAGAGTCCACCGGCAGCCCCAGACACATCCCAGGTGTCCACCGTGTGCAACCCTCACTGAAAACTGCTGGTAACAGGTGTCCAGCCAGCCCCTGGTTCCGCCTCACAGCAGCAAAAGAGCACATTAGCCTCTCCATGCTCAGAACCTCCAGCGTGTCCACCACAGTCACTGCAGCCCATATGGCCACACTAGCTTCCCTGTAGTCTCTGACACACAGAGCACAGGTGCCTTCACAGAGATCTGGCCCCATCAAAGCCCCATGCCTCAGGCAATACCAGGTGCTTTTATCCCTAGAGTTGGCTTGGCCCACTCTGACAGGAAAAGTATGAACAGCATCAGCCCAGTAGGTTCCTCTCTACAGTGATATTTTATTTATATTTTAGTAAATAAAGCTTGCATGAAGACCAGAAGGTAAGACTAAGCCACTAGAAGCCAGGCAGTGGTGGCACACACCTTTAATCCCAGGATTGGGAGACAGAGGCAGTGGATCTCTCTGAGTTCAAGGCCAGCCTAATCAATGCAGAAACAGATCCGGGTGGTGGTGGCTCCCACCTTTAATCCCAGCACTAGAGAGGAATATAAACTGGGATGAGATAGGCGCTCGCTCTCTTCAGTCTGAGGATCTCTTAGAGGGAAGAGCTCACTAGTGGCTGGGCTGCTTCTGCTGTTTCAGATCTTCTGCTACACCACTCCCTTACACTGTGGCCTCAAACTGGGAATGACCATCCTGCTGTGGTGTTCAGGAATTACTCAGAACCAAGTATATCCTAGCATGACAAAGTCATTCCCTCCCCACAGCCTGTCTATACAGTGTAGCCCACGATATGCCTGAAACCCTGTACTGCGAACCTCTGGTAAATAAGCTTAAGTTTACACTTTTTCTCAAATGCAGGGGCTTGACTCAGTCCTAAGCCACCAAGACCAGACTCTGGGAGACCTTGCCTCCCCAGCCATTGTATTCCAAAATGCCCACCAGAAAACTAGGGTACCCCAACTTACCAGCTGCAATCCTGGCAGCCTTTGCATAGTTCCCGTTTTCAATACAAGATATCAGCTCACTGCGGTCTTCTAGTGTGTGCCTTCGCACAAGGGCAGGCTTCCCTCGCCCACACTTGGGTGTACTAAAACTTCGGGAGAAGAAGCAGAGATGAGTCAAACTGAGACTAGAGTCAAGAGCCCCATGCCTGTGGCTTCATCCTACATCAGGTGCTGAGTTGCCAAGGGTATGGAGACCCAAGACAAGTGAGCCTGTTCCAGTAAGGGTGCTTGAGCCACCTAACCTAGCTGACAAGTGGCCACCTAAGAATAGACAGGCAGGGCTATGCAGACCACAGTCTCAGTAAGAGAAAGATTTGGGGAGTGGGAAGTACAAACTGCAAGTTAATTATACACTAACTTAGATTAACCTTTTATATAGATTTTCTTCTGACTCAGAAGAAACTTGCCCTGAATAGCAGGCACACACATCAACTAGATACCAGAACAGCCTTTCTTTCTCAAGTGGTTTTCAGATGAAAGCCACACACCCTGCTGGAGGACAGGACCTACCTTGAGTCGCAGAGTGGGCTGTTGCTGGAACAAATACTGGATTCAGATGCACAGCGCCGTCGGGGCGCAGCTTTTCTCCCCAAGCCACTGCCCGGCTCCTGCTCGCTTCTAGTACTCCCAAAGCCATTGGTGAGACCTGGAACACAAGAAGCAGACAGTGGCACAGTCACCTACCCCAAAGTAGTAGCTCTAGCCCAATTTATTCATGCACTTCCGCCTTCTTTAAAATTAGAATATATTTTCCAAATAACTTTGCTCTTGTAAAACAGGGTCTCAAAGAGCTCAGGATGCTCTGGTTTCCTGATCCTCCTGCCTCCAACCTCCTACCACACCTGGTTCATGTGGTGCTGGAGATCAAAGCATGCCAGCTAAGCACTCCACCACCTGAGTTACATCTCCAGCCCCACAAAGAACACTTTGTTCAGAAAAACCAGTAGTATCTTTATTCTCATTCCGATGACCTTAATGGACAGACACACTGTTGAATGAAATAAGCACAACAAATCATAGTAACAACAGTCAAGGAAGTTCTACACACACTCCACAAGTAATTTCAACAACTTCCACGAGTGCAAAGCAAAAAGAATCTGTTACCACTCCCCAAATTAACACATCACATGCACTTCTGTGAGCTTCCAACAAAGTCGGACTGTCCACTCTACAAGGAATGAGTGGTGTCTAGACAAGGACCCTCCAGTACCCTAGAGAGGTGGAACACTACAATACTCCACAAATACACATTGATACCTGTGGAACTTTAGGGAATAGTAAATAGAAAATTAAGCTTTAAAAGCAAAACGACAACAAAAACACCAAAAAAAAAAAAGAGCACTTGCCTTAGCATGCACGTTGGCCCTGCAACACCAAGAAGAACATTCCCACCTCCTCATAGGAAGCTGAACGTGTAGTGGCCAGATAAATGAATGTCTGGACAAACAAATCCACATCATCTTGATATTTGAAAAGTACTTTAATAAGACAAATCTGAGTCAACGCAACTACCATATTCTTCCCACAGAAGACTAACTTCCATTTCAGTCAGTAGGAAAAGGCACAACCTTGGTCCCTGCACAGAGCTCCCTGAATCAGGGGGATTGTGCCTGGCTCCTTCTGGCTGCACCAGCTTAAAACAGGGAAGGGGACAGAAATGGGGGACTGGAAACACTTTTTCTTCATACATGCCCATCTTCCCACATCCTTAAAAGTGTAAAAAACTATTTCCAAAATAAAACATAAACTTACATTTTCTTAGAAATCTTTGAAGTGACTGTCTAGATTACAAGGTTGTGAAAAGGACCTGCTTATGCTGACAAGGCCTCTGAGAAGCTTCTTGTTTATTGGACAAGCAGGTCCCTATCACTGGCAGAGCACTGAAGGCACATGACAGGGAAGAAGTCATACCCTACTCTTAAAGGGCCTTAAGGCCCAAGAGTTCGTTTTCTCAGGAGGCAGTGGAATATGCTGCTGCCCTGGAGTGGGGGTAGGGGAAGCAACACTCAGACTTGGGTGAGCAGATTCAACACAGAGGCAGCCCTCCCAACCTGGATGGTTTGACAGAGGGGCAGAGTCCTTGCTCCAGGACCCATAATTATAGAGAAGACTGCAAGTCCAGAATATTTGCCATTGCTGGGTTGAGCGGGTAGCAGCAGGCAGGTCAGAGGATTGTGAGGTCTTAGACAAGCAGGTGCCATCACTGTCATCTGTCCTAGGAAGAAGGCCTAGGAAGGCACCAGAAGCACAGCCCATGTAGATTTGGTGTTCCCAGCAAGGACGGTCACAGCAAGGTACCTTGTCAGGGCCTAACCAGCCCTAGAAGAGGAAAAACTAAGGTTTATAATTCTAAGAAGGAAAAAATATGGTTGAATGACTCTCTAGTTTTCCCAAGTGTTTAATTACCAAGGCATACTGCATCTGGGCTCCTAAGTTTACAGAAAGTTTTTCACACATTACATAAAAACATACAACACCTTGAAAAGAAGCTGGCACAACCACTGTGAAACTTGAGAAGCTCCCAGGAAAGACCCCTGGGGCCTAGTGAACAAAGCAGTTCTCCAGGCCTGTTTTCCAGAGGGTGCCGCAGCTCAAACAAGGATGTTCTCATGGTCCAAACGAGGGCGGGCTTCAAGGCCCTGGACATGTCCTGAGAGGCAATGTGAGCCAGAGACCCAGCTCTTACAGCTACTGCCTGGCTTTGACACAAAGTCAGGTGTAAGCCTCTCTGCCTCTCTCATAAGCTGCAGAATGGGGAACAAAGTGCCTGCCTAACACTAAGGCTTACTGTCTAACATCACACTCGCCCGCCACCCTTGACAATCAAAACAAAAAAAATGAGATGGCTCCTGGACAGAGTCAGTGATCCCCAAGCACATGTTGCAGAGGGTTCTTGTGGTCTACAAAGGCCGAGGCAGAGCCCAAACCCCTTGCTCGGGCCCAGGGGATACCACAAATGTGCTGCTGCAATTAAGTCCCAAGGCAGGTCCAGACCAAGACTTAACTACCACCATTTCTCTCAAAGCTCCCCTTTGACAACTGGGGTACACAGAGTGGAGAATAATGGACCCCCTGAGGTGCTTAGGTCTCCACTCTGAAAAGTTCACACCCACAGCCCAGGGAAGAGTTCTAGGCGGTCTACTTGTAAAGCTGAGGCATGCAGGTAGCAGAGTAAGGACACGATCTTTTCTATCCTGGACTCTCAACCTGCACGATGCCAAGAACCCACAAGGCTGAAGCCAAGTAAGAATATCAGGCCTGGTAAGCAGGACTGACTAGCCTCTCCGCCCCTCATGGCCTAGGAGATGTGTCTGAGAGTGTGGCCATCGTGTGCATCCTTGCTTCTGCTCCCACCACTGACTCATCTGAAACATGACAGCACAGGACCATGCTTCTCAAAGCTCCAACTTGTTCCCACCTACTGCACATCAACAAGCTTATGTCCCATGTGGAACACTATGCCCCAGGCTAAGAATACCATCAGGGTGGTAGCAGAACTATCTATTATCCTTGATGACACTTTACTTTGTTGCCTCCCAAAGAACCACACAATGGGTGCATCTGTCAACCTTTCAATAAAAGCACAGCAAACACCCACCCACCACCTGCATTTCCTGAGTATGGTCTATGAAGACACTGCTGCACATGGCCACGACAGGCCAAAGACCAGGCCAAAACGCCCACTCAAGGACAATTCCAGCAGGACTTCTCAGTTGGCTCAGCAGGCATTTACACAGCTACCAACAAGGCTAACTGCTTAATAATCCAAGAGAAACTGAAAAAGAAGGGAAATCAGGAAGAGAACAAAGAAATAAAAGATGCTAACAACCAAGTAAGGAGCTCTATTTAGGCCCCATTTTAGCCACTGCTGTATATATAGTCCCTTCAGACACCTAGCCCAGGCTGCCCTAACCAGAGCCCCCAGTCATCATAGGCCAGTTTTGGACGTGCTCAGGATGTGGCTCAAACTGCTGGATTATGTTGTCCAAGCTACGGCAGGTTCTGCCAGATTAGGCATTCCTTGCTTCCTTCACATCTATCCACCAGGAAGAACTGAGGCGCCGAAACGTCTGCTCAGGCACCAGAGCTCCTCTCACTGCTGGGCTGACTTAGAGGGGTGGGCTGGCCAGGGATAGAGAGCTCCTCCAAGGGTAGGTGTCTGAGTGTCTGTTTAAAGGACGGCTCAACAGATGGTTCCAATGTGATCCTCAAAAACTAGGAGCAAGGCAAGGAGGCAGCGAAGGCTTTGTATTCCAAGAGGCCATTAGCAGAACTCCAGTCCAAGTCGAGGTTAAGAGAAAAGGATTAGGATCCAAAGAGTGAGCTACCCAAGCAAATTAGTGGTTAACTGAGAACCTGGAAAACAGTGAGAACCATTTAGTCTGACTGCAAGGGCAGAAAACATCTCCTGCCTCAACAGTCTACGGCCATGGAAGACATTTAGCTTGCTCACCACCACCACCCATTTCATTGAGAATTTCCACACCATGAGTATCAAAATAAGATGTGACACAGGTCCTGGCCTGAGGGTCCATGACGGAAATAAACAAGCAGTCAGAGTAAAGAATTTACCGCACAGAGCCAGCTCCAAAAAATGTGGTACCCATAAAATGAGTCACACCATGCTCTGCACTGCCCACATTCTGCCTGTCCCGCAGGCATGAACAGTGAGCCCTTGAGTGGGTAGTTTTAAAATAAATGAGTCCGTACTTAATCTAACTTGGAATCTTGCAGTGCAATGATGAGCACCAGAGAATTCCCTAAAAGTTCACAGTGTCAGATGAACCTGGAAAAGATCAGAAGGTTCTGAATACTCCAAGTCCTCAAACAGCGAAGAACTGCAACTTGGAACAAGAAATCCAGGTGCGCAGAAAGCACCAGAAGGTTCAGGAGGAGGCGCAGTCAGCACCGATGGTAGGATGGGCCCATTCAGCCCGTGCCTGGCCCACCATGGGCCAGGCAGATGTAGCAGTGGACGCCTCCTGCTCCTGAGGGTCAGATCTTAGTGCTAATAAGGCTCCCGGCTGCTCAGGAGTGCGCTTAGGAATTCACCATGCATCCACTGAAATCTACTGCCATTCTGGAATAAGAAAGCAGAAATCTCCATTTCAGTCAGGATCAAAGGCACTGGGGTCACATGTACTAAAGGTCTATAGTTAAGACTGCTTGGGACTCACCGTTATCACTGAGAACCCAAAAAAACTTCACTCAGATGTGCAAATAAGTAACATCTCATGAACTCCATGGTTAACAGCCCACGGGTGACAAATAGTCTAGGAGAGCCCATATGGCCAACTGGGCAGCCTGGCAGAAAATGCCAAGTACACAACAAGGGCTCTGCACAGCAGCTACGTGGCGAGAGCTAGTGTCCTGCAGGGTCAACAGACTCTGCTGCCAATAGATGTGAGCCTTGAGGAGGTAGAAAGCTATTTCCACTCCATCCTGTGCACACATGTCACCTGGTACTGAGATGCTCACTGAGCAATCTCCTAGCACCAGAGGACACCATTCCATGACTAGCAATACAGGACTTCCAGTGAGCTCAAACAGGCACCAGAGTCTTTCACTAAACATGGCTAGGAAAAACTAAAATCTATAGTTATACAAACTCCCAAGAAGTGAAACAACTTTAGCATCAATCTTTACTTCCAGTGGCACATTAAAATGACTTCATGACTTCATAGAAAGCAGGTTTTATTGGGAACTCAAGTGATGACTCTGCGATTAAGAGCACTGCCTGCTCTTCCAGAGGACCGGGGTTTAATTCCTAGCACCCACATGGCAGCTCACAACTGTCTGTAACTCCAGTTCCAGGGCATCTGACATCCTCACACAGACATACATGAAGGAAAACACCAATGCACATAAAATAAAAATAATAGTAATTATCATTACTTTTAAAAAGAAAGAAACTGGGTTTTATTGAATTTTAAAATGTTATTATCAACTCATCAAAATAAGAGAGCATTGAAAAAAAGTTTCTATAAAATTACTGAGTACATGGGCTGGAGAGATGGCTCAGGAGTTAAGAGCTGCTCCTCCAGAGATCCTGAGTTAAATTCCTAGCAACCAGATGATGGCTCACAGCCATCTATAGTGGGATCTGAGGCCTTCTTCTGGCATAAAGGAGTACAAGCAGATGGAGGATTCATATGTATTAAATAAATAAATAAATGCTTAAAAAATTGCTGAGTACAAAATAACAAATTAGCTGGGCCTATTAGTACAGGCCTGTAATTGCAACTGAGGTAGGATGCTAAAGAGTTTTGGCCTAGTTAAGTTACTGGAAAGGTTCAAGGCCAGTCTGCTCAAAATGTTTAAAAAAGGGTCTGCAGGGTAAGTCAGTGAAAAGATGCTTGCTACACACGTCTGATGCCTCCTTGGGACTCACATGGCTGAGAGAATTTTCTGACCTACACACACATTCTGGCATGTATACAAACACAATAAATGTAAAAAAATAAAATAAAAAGGGCTCCATGGTAAACAACTTGCCACAAGGCCCTGGATTCAATCAATCTGCAGTACCTGTGCATGGGGGGGAGGGGGGATTCCCCAGCCTCACACACACAAAAGGCTGGGTGGTGGTGACACACATCTTTAATCTCAGCACTTAGGAGGCAGAGTTCAAGGTCAGCCTGGTCTACTAAGGAGTCCCAGGCCAGTCAGGCCAGGCCAGACCAGCCAGAATTTACACAGAGAAATCCTATATCAAAAAAAAAAAAAGGAAAGAAACAAAGAAAATTGTAAGGAGTTATTTTGCAACAAAAATCACAATTTCTTGTCTTTAGCAAGAAATTCTCTTCTGTGTGTAGCTTCAGTTCAGGAACCCAACAGACAGAGACAGGAAGAATGAAGGGATGTCAATAGTCCACTGACAATACCAAGCCAGCCTGTTCTTCTAAACTCTCTGACCTGACCACCTGGCAAGGCTCCAGAAAACAGAATTCACTGTCAGCAAGACCAATTGTTGTTCCCTGCTGACTACAATTTTCCTTAGTCGTGGTTTGAATGAGAATAGACCCCAAATAGATCCTATATTTGAATACTTGGTCCCAAGTTGGTAGAACTATTTGGGAAGAATTAGAGGTAGGAAGAGGCCTTGTAGGAGATGTGTCATTGGGGACAGGTTTTCAGGCTCAAAAGTCCAGGTCATCCCCAGTTAGCTCTCCCTTTCTCTATCTCATGCTTGCAGATCAGGTATTAGCTCTCAGCTAATTCCAGCACCATGATGGTGATGGACTCTAACCCTCTGGAACCATGAACAATAAATTAAATGCTTTCTTTTACAAGTTACTCTTTATAGCAAGAGGAAAGTAACTAAGAGAGAGCTGGGACCAGGAGTGGAGTATTCCTGTGACAGGCCTGACCATGCTGCTTGTTGAAATAATTCAGAAAACTTCAGGACTTTGGACAAGAAAAGGGGTTGAACATTGTAAGTAGGGCTTAATGGGCACCCTAGTTGAAGCTTGGAAGACAGTAGTACTGAGACCAATGTAGACTGCAGAGGCCCAGTTCAAGATGTTTCAGAAGGAAATAACATTAGCAACTGGGTTAAAGATCATTCTATGATATTTTGGCAAAGAATGTAGCTGCTTTTGTCCTTGTACTAAAACCAGCCTGAGACTAAATTAAAATGTAGAACTAAGTCTTGGGACAGAAATTTCACCTAACAATGACACTGTTATATAGCTTTTAGTAATCACTCTTATGTATGTCTACAACAAAAAAAGAGCAAGTGGGATAAAAAGAAAATACAGTTTGAAGAGAACAAGGACACCACAAAATTTAATGTTGGAGCCAAGGCTTATGTAGAAAGATAAGGAGAAATGGAATAAAGTGAGTGGTATCCTTAGGATGAGATTCTACTCAGCTAATCTACAACTTGTGGGGTTAAAAGGGGGGGAAGGCTAAGGATTTATCTGTTCCTAAAAAGCAACAACAAAACAAAGCTTATGCCAATGTTATTTGAGCAGGGAGAGGTTTCATCCCAAGCTGATGGCCTAATTTAGTTCTTCAGTTTGGTGGTTGACTTTAGTCTTGGAGGATACAAGAGTAAAGGAACCACGGACACTTCCTCTTCTGCTAAGGAAAGCCACTGAGATCAGGTGTGTGGCACAGAGGAATCCCTGCATGGGGAGGTCCAAAAAGAATAATGTGCGAAGCTGTAAAAGAGAGGCCTGGATTGTGTTGAAGCTCAAGAAGCTGAAGTTGCCCAAGTCATGGGATGTCTACCAAGGAGAGCTGCATACACAGAATGGAACCAGTCCATGAGAGAGATGTGTTTTGCAGTCAGTACAGCTGGAAGGCAAGGGCCATCTAATGCCTTTGACACTGCACATAGAACTATATGATTTGGCGTTTGCCCTGGTGGTTTTAAGGCTTGCTTTGGCCCAGTATATCCTCACTATACCCCCTTTCCTCTCTTTTAGGAAGTAATGTTAATGTGTGTTCTATACTATTATATGTTGAAAGTATGTGATCTGTTTATTTTGTTAAAATTAAGAGATTACCAAGAGTCTCAGAAGAAACTCTGGACCTCTAAACTGTTGACACTGTGAGACTATGGGGACTTTTTTGTTTGTTTGTTTGTTTTGTTTTTGTTTTTCAAGACAGGGTTTCTCTGTAGCTTTGGAGCCTGTCCTGGAACTAGCTCTTGTAGACCAGTCTGGCCTCGAACTCACAGAGATCCGCCTGCCTCTGCCTCACAAGTGCTGGGATTAAAGGCCTGCACCACCACCGCCCGGCCTATTTAGACTCCTGAAGTCGTACTAAATAGGACTAAATGCATTTTGCATTGTGCTATGGCCACAAGCCTATAGAGACCCAGGGAGTAGAATATAGTAATGAGAATGAGAATGCCCCTCGTAGGATCATATATTTGAATGTATAGTCCCCAGTTGGTCTGTTTGGGAAGAAATAGGTATGACCTTGTTGGAGGTGTGTCCCTGAGAGTGGATTTTTAGACTTCAAAAGTCCAGGCCATTTCCCAGTTAGAGTTCGCTCTCCTGTTTCCTGGCTCTCTCTCTCCTCTCCCCACTACTCTCAAGCTTACAAATCAAATGTAGGCTCTCAGCTAATCCTCTAACATCATGCCTGCCTGCTGTCATGCTCCCCGGCATGATGGTGATGATGGTGATGGACCCTAACCCTCTAAAACCATGAGCTACAATTCAATGCTTCCTTTTCTCTTCACAGCAATAGTAACTTAAGACACTTATCTAGGTGTTACAGGATGACAGAGAATAATAACCAAGCTTTAATCCAAGACCAAAACAAAAGTTTCTAACAGAAAGTAAATGCTGAAAATCTGATGCTGGTACCAAAAGGTCTAATGACAGTTAACTATTCAAGAACTATAACACCACCCTTTCACACTATTTTATCTGAGGGTCAGATAGAAGGCTGTGAGAAAGCCATGTCACATTATTCAAGCACAACACAAGGAATTTTCATGGAGATGGTATTGGTATAGGCACACATGGCAACTTCCTGGGAAATGAAACACATCTCAGCTTAATAGTAGGGCCTAGGTGATGGCTTAGTGGGTGAATTCTCTTGTTAACCCTGATGACCTGAGTTGAATCCCACATAGTGAAAGGAGATAACCAACCCCCCTCCTCATTTTCTCTAGATCTATTCAACCACCACTCCCAAGTGTGTGCACATTATAGCATGTCCCAACCCAACCAAATACAGAAATAAACTAATTCAGCATTTTTTTAAAGGTCTGTCTCCATTGGAAGGAAATAAGCTTAGCAGTAAATGAGAAATATTTTTTGAGTGTGATTATATCAGGCTTTAGTAGTACAATGCATATGTACTAAAAAGATTAAAAAAAACCTGGAGAAACATTAAAATATTCCTTAAGCCAATGTTGCAAAGTAATGAAATGACAGATTATTTTCATAGTACCCAACGGCCAAAGCAGTCTTCAGGAAGGAATGGTTCAGGTTCAAATCTAGGGCCCTGGGTTAGTGGGAACTGACCTCAGGAGACACTCACACACGCTGGGGTTACTAAGTGTCAGGTGTGACCATTGGCAGGTTACAGTCTACACACATACATGTACACAATATTAAAGGTACTCAACCAAACTACATTCAAAGTTGCACTTGATGTGTGAATAAACGCAGAAAAGGAGAAAGGGGACAAAGGAGGGGCAGGGCCAGCCATACCCAGCTGCTGTGCTGCCAAGAGGCTGAATGGCCACTGCCTGAAAACAGCTCACAGCTTTTGAAAGAGAATCCATGTTGTCTATCTTCATCTCTAGAAATGAGAATGCTTCAAAAACAAAAGCTCAGTACCATGGCTACATATGAACAGATCCCTGGAGAGGCAGCTGCCCCTGACATTTACCTGTATCCAGGCGCTTTCCCGGGGACTCCTCCTCCACTTCGGAGTCTCCACATGTGCTCCTCGACCTTTTCCTTGGCTGCAGTAGAGTCTCCAACCTCGGAAGGACTACAGACAAAAAGGTTTTGGTCCCTAGCTGAGGAGAAGTTGGCTGGGTTTCAGTGTTCTTGGCAGACTTTGGGGGGCTTACACTTTTCGATTTGCAGAAGAGAACAGAAGTGCGTCTGTTTACATCGCTTGATGGCTCCGCCACTGCGGAGGCCGCCGCCGCCGGCACATCGCCACTACTGGCGAGGGTGGGCTCTGGAGGGTGTCCGCTTACCAGTGCGCTCTGAGTGCAAGTGCTATGTGATTCATTATCAAATGTGACTCTTTTGAATAGTTTACTCTGCTCGGGGTTGAGTTCTACTGGTTTGAGGGTTGGTGGTTCTGAATTAGTCTCCGAGTTTGAAGGAAGAGGTAATGCATCTGATGGTTCAAGTTTAGGGGGAGATTTATCTCCTGAAAAAATTATAAATAAAGTGATTTTGAAAACTGAAGATTATAAAATCTATTATAAAACTTATATAAATGTGAAGTCCACCAAAACACTAATTCAATTAAGGAAACAGCATCGCACACAATGGTCTGCTGAGCAGTGAGCAGCCTGGGGCCGTCAGGTAACACTGTGTGTGTTTCTCTAACCAAAGACTGCGGGCCTGCTGTTCTAAGCCCAGGTGCACAAGTTACTTTCTGGAAAAAACTGTGAGAGAATATTTCTCACACAGCATTAAAACTCTCATCTGAGTTCAGGACAATTTCTGCATTAACATTCACTTACCTTGAGGAAAATTAAACAGTCACAGAACTAAGGGAGCCTTGAAAGCTTCCCACAGCACTTTATTCTGTACCACAAGGTGGCAAAGACAAAGAACCCAAATATTAAATTGTCTGACCAGGGCTAAGTCAAAGCCCAAAGTAGAGAGTGACTGGGGAGGACTCTTACGGAGCCAAGAGCAGCTCCCACTCCCGTGGAGCCTATAGTCTACCAGTGAGTCCCAACTCCACTCTCAAAGCTTAAAAATTATTTCAACCTTTTTAGAAAAGAGTTTACAAATTATAAACATGGGAGTGAAGAGCTGGCTCAGTGGTTAAGAGCGCTTGTTGCTCCTACAAGAGACCCAAGTTCAGTTCCCAGCATCCACATGGCAGCCAACAGCTATCTGTAACTCCAAGTTCAAGGAATCCAGCGCCCTCTTCTGGCCTCTGTGGCACCAGGCATGAATTTGGTGCCCTTACATGCAGGTAAAACACTTATACAGATAAAATAAAACTTAAGAAAAATTTACCAGCATGAACCAATATGGGCCTGACATCTTAATCTTAAATTCAAACTCCAGAGAGAAGTGTCTCCCTTTCTTCACACACACACACAAAAAAAGCTCAAGGAAAAGAATATGGCAGTGAAGCCCATGGTGTAAGGTTAGGCCCTGCTGGGCTAACTGATAAGGGTTCTTTCTGGACAGACTGATTCTGAGCATCTCCCTACAGGACATGATAGAAAACCAAGAGCATCGATTTAAACAATCCAAAGTAGCATACATTAATATTAATTAGTAGGTGTGGTTTTTATCTACAAACTTCCCACAAAACATTTGCACAATACTTTAAATTCAAAAGTCCCTTTGAAAATGAAAAGCTCCACAATTTACAAGCTGCATCTCTGGGTCACTTGAACTCAGAACAAACGTTCTAAGCCAAAGAAGTTCTCCTAAGAACCTCCAATCAGGAACACAAAGCTGAGAGTGACACCGGACAGAAAACAGCCACTCTTGCAAGTGAGGTGGCTTTGGGCTAAATGTGGGCATATGGAGCCTGTTAAAGGCGACTGGTGGAAGCACAACCTCAACAAAATGCCTGCTGTTTACGAGGTCTTTTGTTGAAAAGCTTTATCTGGGAGATAAGAGTGCATAAAACTCATGCCACAGGAGCCAAGAAATCTGTACTCAGAGATTAAAATTCTGATGAAATGGAAATGCTGAATCTTGAATCACTGGCATATTGGATGATGACAAAATTCTTCCTGCCCACTTTGTTAGGTTCATGAACCACTTTAAAAGCACAGAATTTGCACAGCACACAGGAACTGAGAAGATGGGGTTAGAAACAGTGCAGAGTCATGCATGGCACTCTTGGTACACATGAACGTGAAAACACTGACATTGGGTGGTATACAGGCTGGCATAGGACCATATGGCTAGGGCAGGTGACCACTTACTTTCAGTGCATAATTTGCCTCCTGCCTCCTCTTCCTCCTACCTGAGTCATCTTACACAGACTGAGATTTCCAATGTCCAATCCAGTCCTATGGCCTCTTCAGGGCCAAGACTAATGGGCAGCCTCAAAGCAGTACTAGACCAGCAGAGATCACACCATGCACCAGAGGGGCGTCCTTGCCCAGGGCTCCAGGTACTACTGCAGACCTGCCATCTATTTTCTCCACAGCTAAGAGGTAACAAAGACCTATTTTCTGCCCCCAGCTTAACTTTTGGAGTCAGTCACTACTGCCAAGACAACGGGTGAGCATGCCTGCCCTTGAGCACAAGGCCTCCAGCACATTCCATTACTCCCAACCAATGTCTAAATCAAAAGCTGCCTGCCCACAAGGAACTGCATGGCCAGGAACACTGATTTGTGGTCCCCTCCACACTCAAGCCATTTCTTCTCCCTGCTCTGTCCAGGTTCCCAACCACTGCCACACAGTTCACTGGCACACGCCTGGGGTGTTACAAAAAGAATCACACTGGATACAGGAGGCTACAAAGAGACCTAAGTGAAACACGATTTCCAGGAGCCATGGGGCCACGTGGACCACTAAAACTCTGTGATCCTCAGTCCCCTCACCACGCTGAGAACTAACAATACCTGAGATTGGCAGGTTCCTTGATGAGTGAACCCTCACACCAGCACCCTGGGCAGGGCAGCACCACAGCTAACACTCCCATCAGGTACCTCAGACAGAAATCTTAATGGAAGTCAATATACAAATGCAAAACATTTCATTTTCAAAACCACACCGTCTGCTAATAAATGGACGTTGCTTAACTACATGTTCCATTAACTTTCAGAATCGACACCTCACAACTCAAACATGAGTATGAATGTCAGTACTCAAAAGATCCCCAGCCAGAACTAACAACAGACAGCAGCAAGGCAAAAGCTACTCATCTTTTTCATACGCTGATCACACAGACATCTACTCAGGACCAGCTAGCTATTCCCTGTGTGACCATGATTCTCTACATACAAGGCCTCCGAGCCAATTGAATATCTCCACCAAAGCCACAGACAACTCCAAATACCACAGCAGAATATATGGAGACATTGCAACAAATGGCTAGAAACTGCACTCTCCCCACCAGCAATCTACCTCTTGTTCCCTTCCTCTACCAGCCCTGAAGGAGCAGCGTTTACACTGAGTTCAATGCTGACTGTACATGGGGTACACACAGCAGGAACAGCACATAACTAGCTATAAGCAGTGATGCCCTATTGAGGGTACTGATCTGGACCAGAGTCTTCAACAAAAAACACACCCTACACCTTAGCCATAGGCAAGATGTAAGCTCCACTCACCAGCACACAGACTTTGGTCTCCCGAAAGCTCCTAGTCAGTCCACTAAATCCCAATAAATATAAAGGTCTATGAGCTCAAGCTTGTCCCACGGGCTTATCATGACCCCATTCCATGTGCCCCTCAGCATTCAACTGGCTGGAACTCTTCAACCTGAAGGTCAGAATGGAAGGTCTCCTGACAAACAGCCTGCCCCTTGCACTAGCAAGCAGAGCACATCCACTGCCCAAGCCAACCAGGATCTATTTCCTTCCTCAGATGCTGGCTTTTTGGACTTGGTTCCCAACAGCTATACTGCTGTTTCCTCTAATGCAAACAACATAAATGTCATAAAACACAAAAGTGTTGTTTAATTACAATTTAAGCGAGACTGTTTATTTTACATTAAGGAATGCCTTCCTAAGTGTAAAAAAAAATCTATGGTCATTCTCTAAAAATAACAGATTTTCTCTTTCTAATTGGTCACAAGGTTTCTGGGCCCTATCTGGTCTGGAACTCATAATGTAAACCAGGTTGGCCTCTAAATTCATAGAGTTCTACCTGCCTCTGCCTCTTGAGGCCTGAAAATAGAGGCATTTATGACTGCACCCAACAATAACACTCTCTTTGAGAAGAATGTGCTGAACTATATAGTATTTTGACTTTGGGGTTCTATCCCAAGGCACATGGGACAATTTCATATTTCTGCTTCTGTTGTCCACAGCAACATTTATGCTCCCTGTTGCCTATCTGGAACTCAGTCTCTTTTAGGGGCCCTAAATTCTACCTCCACAGCTCTGCCTCAGAAAGACTGTCAGGCTGTTTCCTTCTCCATTCATCTTTCCTCTCAGCTAAAAGGAAAATGTTCTTTCTTTGAGTTTTAAACACAGGCCAAAGCAATCCTAGGCATTTGCTTCAGCAATCACTAATATGCCTCCTCTAAAGGGCCCCAACAGTACAAAGCACCAGATCTGGTCTTCAATGGCACTGCTGGCTCTTCCTCCGAGTTGAGGAACTTGAAGTAAAAATAAGACCCTTAGTCCTGTAAAACCAGCACCAATGAGGGAACTTTTGAGGGGAAAATGAAATCCTGCACACAGATATAAGGAGAGGTCAGGTTTCTCTTTCAAAAGCAAGCCACTGTATTATCAGTGAGCTGTCCTGCCAATAATCTTTCTCTTCAGATGACTATTCAGAACAAATAGTGCACAGATCACTGAGTGGCTGGACCACAGGGTCCTCCTCAGCCAGTTCTAGCAGTGGGAAGTGGAGCCTGCAAGGGCTACTATGGGAACCAGGCAACGGCATTATCTGTGACTCTCCAGAGTGCAAAGAACAGCATTATCTCATATGCATCTGTCTGTCAAAGGTCCCGTGAACAAATGTTACTTTTAAAAAAGCACAGATCCTCCAACAGAGGCAGAGGATTGGCATGTGCTAGTGATAAACCTTTCAGAGAGTATGGGAAAAGAAAATGTGTCACACACTGAAGACTAAAACCTTTACTGTGTGGACCCATCAAACCTGTTACCTAACGGCAAGGCAAAGGTTATATATGAAATTTACAATTGGACACACTGAAAGTAAATTCTACGGCCAGGAAAACTCAGGGACATTAGCTCTAACTTCTGCTGGCTGCCAAACACAACTGTATAAAAGAAGCAGCCAGAGAAAGGGCGGGTGCACTACAAGATTGTCAGGACAAAATGAAACTTGGTACAAACATACTGAAACTATGTCATTACAAGGAGCAGGTCAGAGCCACATCTACTGATGCAGACAGTAATACAGACCAAAATGCAAACTACAACTGCATCTGTCTTGGTTTTTGTTCGGTTTTTTTAGTTAGTTTTTGTTAAAGATATATTTATTTATTATTATGTAGACAGTGTTATGCCCACATGTACACCTGCATGCCAGAAGAGGGCATCAGATCTCATCATAGATGGTTGTGAACCATCATGTGGTTGCTGGGACGTGAACTCAGGACCTCTGGAAGAGCAGCCAAGTAAGTGCTCTTAATAGCTGAGCCATCTCTCCATCTGTCTTGTATAATGTTTTTCTATTCCTGTTTAGATGAGGTAGGAAAAAAACACAGGGAGATCACAAGCCAAACTGCTAACAACAGAGGCACAGGGAAGATCTTATTCTTCTTCCCATTTCATGGAACGAACATGTGGTGGCTGTGAGGCAAGTGGATTAAAGGGTGTAATGATTCTCTAAACTCCCCAACTAGATGTGCACGCACATGCTCATACACACACCTCCCTCTCTCTCTCTCTCTCCCTCTCTCTCTCTCTCTCTCTCTCTCTCTCTCACACACACACACACACACACACACACACACACACACACACACACACGGGCCTTCTTATCAAGTAGGTACCCCATAGGGCAGATGAATCTCTCCTGTATCTCCTTCCACCTCATCCTAACATCCCACCTGTCTGGTTCTTTCTCCAGATGTCACTCAATGCTGCTGGGACAAGATGGTGTCCACTGAAGGTGACTTACTGGGAAGGCCTCAAGCTGCTGAGGATGAGTCTGGGAGTAGGCCTTTGCCAAGAAGTACCTTAGTCTCCTTCCCGCTCCCAAGAGCCCAAAGCCCAAGGTTCGGGTGTACTCTGGAAACACTATTTTCTAAATGACTTCAGCAAGACAGCTTAAGGGTAGAGGTGTTCACAAGGCCTGCCACCTGAGTTCCATCCCCTGATCCTGTTAGCTGCCAGGAGAGAACCTGCTCACACTAGTGTCCTCTGACCTACACAAACAAAGTAAAAACAAAGTTAGGCTGTCTAATCATCCAATACTCTGCCTCCATTTACAAACTACAACAAAGACATTTCTTATTCCTACCATCTTCAACACAGTATCAGATCTAAACTATCCTTTTAAAAGTTTTTCAGGCTCAAGTTCAAGAAAATCTCATCTCATGCCTTAAGTTTGTAAACTAAGTGCTAAAATACAGCACAGACAGCACCCACCAGAACATCCTTTCAGAGAGCAACAAAAACCTGGAAGGAATAGCCAGTGATCAGAGTTCTGTAACCTTCAAAACTTACAAATTTATGGTTACTACAGAGTAACTCAGCCTGACAGAGGCACCCATGTCCACAGGTGTGGCCCTCCCACCTCATCACGCTTACCTTCCTCCCCTGTGTCTGGCCCCAGTGGAGCAGCATCGTCTTCAAAGCCTCCTGTACCTGCCCCTATGGATGGGGACTGGCTGTGCTGCTGGCTCAGCTTGTTTCGGAGAAGAGCAATCTCTCTTTTGAGCAGCTTTGCCCGTTTACTCCGTGAGCCGCTGGACTTCATGGAGCAGGTGAGGTCCAACTTGTCCAGTAGCTCTCTCAGCTGCTCCTCCAAGCCCATGTGGGCCCTGTTGGCTGGGTCCAGCAACCTGTCCACTGAACCAAAGAACAGACATCATTAATCACCTGACCCTTGGGTACCTCTAAGAATAACACACTGTTTTCAACTATCCTTTAGTCTTCCCATAGCCAAAGCTCCAGCTTCACATCTGATGTCACACACAGACTCCTCTACCCTCATTCTGAACCCGTAAGAAGGCTGTTGCCACAAGGAGAAAAAAAGACTCCTAAAAGAGAATTTCTCCTCCAGTCAGCTAGGACACAAAAGAATAGTGTAACCACAGCAGAGGATATACAGGTAACATATGTGGCCTATCCTGCAACAGGACCCAACTCAGTTCTGCTGTGTAGACAGCCCATTCTAAGTAAGGGGTACAAAGACTACCAGAAATGCATGAGACCCCCCAGCACAGAAAGAAGATGGACTGCCAACGGAAGAGACAGTATGCAAACATGCTGATGTAAACTGTTTCCATTATCACCAATGTCATCCTAGCTGGAGTACTCGCATATGAGTCACCACTGTCCATGGACATTAGGCTGTAGAGTCTACAGGTCTTCCCAAATTCTACCAACACTGACTACAGAAGTCCTCAAAACTTAAACCAGTAAAATGGCCAAAGAAAATTCTTTAAATTTTGTGAAGATAAAACCAAAAGCAGCACAGGGGATCTGCCCAGACCTGGTAGCTGGCCCAGGAACCAAGTCCAACTCAAGTGCCCTGTCTACAAGAACAAAACTAATCAGCATGGGAATATGAACAAAAGTCCCCCAATGGGCTGACTCAAGACTTACAGTTACACTATTTCTAGCAAAATCTCAAAGTTAATGCCTCAAATACATTCAAGTAAACAATTTTTTTTAATCTGAAGCACCAAAAATAAATAAATAAATAACAGAGTAATGTCCCAGCTTTTCAAGGCTCATTTCTTTCTGTTCTTTGGTTGTTGAGACAAGGTCTCACTATGTAGCCCAGGCTGTTCTCAAACTTGCAATCCTCCTTCCTCAACTTCCCTAGTACTACAATTTCGGTCATGAACTACCATGACCTGCTTGTCTGCTTCTTTTTCAATAGGACCAGTATCTTCATTATAGTAGGGCTCAGGACAGTGGCAGAGGTACCCAGAGCTGGCCTTATCATGGATCACCCTTTCTTTCTACTCCAATCATTGAGGAAGAAAGAGATTTGTACTATCCATTATTACTCTCCTCTTTGACAACAAGCCTGACATAGAAATTTATTTAGCAGTGGCAGAGTCAGTTTCCTGAAAGTGTCAACTTTGAGGCCTCCAAACACTGTCCATCTAGAGAACATGAAAATTGGAAGCTGTGGGGTCAAAGGCTCCCACATGTCACGGGATCCTCTGTTTTAAGGACAGCCAACACCACCCAGAGCTCAGTCACATCCCCAGAATCTACAAAAGGCAGAAGAGGCTGGAACACCAGCCTTGCCTCCCACACAGCCTGGAGAACAGAACACGGATGTATGTAAAGGACTAAGGGTCACTCTATAATCCTAGGGGCTATCAGACTCAGCTCCAACAGAGACTGTTGGAGGAACATCTCAGCATGAGATGGTTCTGATCTAGCATACTGAACCTAGCTAGGCTGCAGAGATCTGTTACCTTTTGTGTGTGTGTGTGTGTGTGTGTGTGTCTGTCTGTCTGTCTGTCTGTCTATTTTTCCAAGACAAAGCCTCATGTAACCCAGGCTAGCCTTAGTTCACTAGGCAGATGAGATGATCTTGAAATTCTAACCCTTGCACCACCATTTCCAGTTCTGTGCATGCTAGAAATGCGCTACTAGACCACAGGCTCCAGCATTCTTGTATTTATTTTCTAATTATACTTTTTGGACCAGTTTTGTTTTTTAGACAGGCAACTCACGCTAGCCTGGAAATCACTACAGTCCAGACTGGCCTTGAGCTTGTGGCAAACCTCCTACTTTAGCTTCCCGAGTGCTGTGACTACAGATGTGTACCACTACACACTATCTGGAATTCTATCTATCCTGTATGTCCCATGGGTGCCTAAGTACTGACAGACAGTCTCTCCAGACCAGACACAAAGGAGGCCAGAAGTCAGGAGACCTTCGAAGGCCCAGTGGAAAAGCAAAAGCAGAATCAGGACACAGTAACCAGCTGGATATAAAGAAGGAAAAGTACAGGAAAAACATAAAGTCAGTAAAATCCCATCATTTTCCTGGACAGGGAATAAAAGAAGAAAAAGGAGGTCAAAACAGGAACACAGGACTTCAGGCTTTGGTAACAATTTTAAATACAGGAAAAAATCATGTTCCAGGGTGGACCACCATTCCATATGGACATTCACCTACTGAATAAACAATTAAGGGGCAAAAGTTTACAAGAACTGATGAAGACCAGATGTAGTAATATATATCTTTAACCCCAAAGTCAGTCTGATACACATATTGAGTTCCTAGCCAGCTAAGGCTACCCAGTAAGACCTTGTCTCAAAAACAAAAACAAAAACACCCACGCTGCCTGATGAGCAACACAACAGCATGTGCCTGGTGGAGCCCAAAGTACAAGCTCACCCTGGAGTCCTGGAGGGTTAGGTCAAGCACTGATGACAGGCCCTCTATGAACACCCGCAGCATCCAAGAAAAAGGGTCAGAGGCAAAGCCAATGTTAGCTCCTGCTTCTATTCCTTTCAGCTGAAATACAACTACCAATAGCACCTTCTCACTATGAGACCTCCTCAGAAGCAAGGTCAGGCCTTCGGGTATGAATCCTCAACTATCTTGTCTTCACAGATCGATCATCTAGATGAGGACTCAACTAGACATGTTTCTTTGCAGTGGGTATGTGACATGTGGCAAGGCCCAAGCACACACACGAAGACAGGAAATGAAAGATCACCCTCAGTAGCATTTATGCTGGCTGCATAGTGGAATCTTAACTCTATAGTCTGAGAAAAAGCACCTGCCATCTTCCTGGATGCAGTGCTGGATTCTTACCTTCTTCCCAGGAGAAAGGCCGCCGAGGGGCTGCAACAGGTCGCTCAGGCAGATGCATTCCTGAGGCCTCTTCCAGGCCAATGCTGTCCACCTCACGCCGGGCCTGCCTCAAAACAACACCTCCCTGATCTCGCAGCCTCACTGCAGCTCTATAAAACACGGTGTCCTTGGCATTGTACTTCATGCAGTTATCTACAATGAGATTAAAATCCTCCTCAAACGCATGGAGGTTTTTATACCCTTGAGCTTCTAGCCTTTTCCTCATTGTGGCAAAGTCCATGGGGTGTTTAATGTGATCCAAATAATCTGGTACCTAATTTTAGAGAGGAAAATAAACACTTACAAACCAAAGGAAAATCAAAACATAGTGCATGCCATCTATACCAATCACACCTTATATACACAGCCGCCCCCCACCCCAGACTAATGTTACATAGCAACACTATGCCAATCCAAACTAAGCCCAATTTTTATAGGAACCTTCCCAATCTAGTTCTTTTAGCTACAAGTACATCAAGTGGAGTATCAGCAGAACTAACATCACCAATAGCTAAGTTCTGAGTAGAGCTTTTCACCTAGGCACTTTTAATGCTTTACAATAAAACATATCTTTTACAATTAAAATATTATCCATTAAATATTAAACAATGCATTCTTTAAATAATAATGCAAGTCAAGAATTCAAGCAACTTCTTTCCCGGTTACATGTTTACTAATTAAACAGCAGTACAGATCTTGAGTCACACTTGAGACTGAACAGTGAGCCACCGCAATACGTACCTCCTTTAGACTCACAGGCTGGGCAAAGATTTTTGCAGGGTCCTTCTCCTGAAGCTGTTCCAGGACTGAGCGTAGCAGCACAGTCAGTGGTGTCAATCGGAGCTCCATAGCCATCTGCTCCACCTTCACCTGGCAACAAGAGCACACACAGTCTCAGAACGATTGTGGATACACACCTCTCTTGGAGACCATGGCACCTCACATATTGCACAGTCACAGAACCAACACCCCAACCATCAGCACACAGCAGCCTACATGCAGGCCACCACCCTACCCCAAAGCGACTGTCTCTGTGCAAGGACATGTGCTTCTTCCAAGGCAGAGGTTTCCTTTAAGGCCCTTGCAAATTTAGGAGCGGCCACCCAAAAATGGTACCACAAAGATACCATGGGACCAACTATAGAATAGGGATGTGCTGTGGGGCAAGGGCAGCAGTACAAAGTCAGCAGATACACAAGGGTCACTCTAGAGCATCTCCAGGAGCATTCTACGACAGCAGCCCTGGAGGCTGGCAGACCCCAAGGGCCTTACCTGCTCACGTTTGAGTTTCTCCCGCTTGCGCAGCAGCTCTATTAGCAGGCGTGCACGTTCTAGATCATGTCGCAGCCGCTGCCAGTACTTTAGCTTCTCTTTGGCAGCTTTCATCTCTTCGTCATTTTCTCTCTAAAAAGATTAAATAAAACTTCCCATCAGTCAAGCCTAGAGATTCTTCCTACCAGGGATCTAAAAAGCTCACACAGGTTAAGACTAAAAGGGTTACCTGAGGCCTATTCTCTTTCAAGAGTCCCTGTGAATGTGCTGTAACTAAGGTACAAAAGGGTCCAATATGGTCCATGGCACCAGGGATTCTTGGCTTGATCTCTGGGGAAGGGAGTATTGGAAGGAGCACAAGAAAGGAGAGGAGGTATACAATACAAGGCTGAACTATCCTGACTGGCAATGGAATATTACACAGGCTCAGTTCTGGGCTCAGCAGGAAAGGTGTAGGCATCACTTCTAACCCCTTAGAGACAAGAATGGGCACTGCAGTCACCAGTCACACTTCTGTCTTCTCAGGTGACAGAGCAGGATACCAGAGAGAACATGTCTTGACCTTGTCCTAACTTAGCTAGCAACCAGCACAGCCCCTCTCTACCCAAGTCATCAAAACCCAAATGCAGCACTGAAAAGCCAGGAGACACAGTGGTAGGAAAGCAGTCTGATACACAGAGGTCAATGCTGGAGCTGCTCAGACTTCTAAGTAGGGTAAGAAGCCAAAACAGCCCACAATAGTCCAGGGGCGTAGTAGAGCCCGCAAGGCCAGAGTGTCCAAAAGGTACCCTTACAGGAACAAGAGCCACTGCCACAGAGAAAGCACATATCCCTTAATAGTAATCAAGGAACCCCAAGCAAGATCAGAGCCCTATTTATAAAGATTTTCCAGCCACTTTCCAGGAAAGTCAACATGCCACATACTCTCAGTATCCCATGCTTCTTGTTCAACCAAGATCCCCAGAGCTCTGTTCCCCAATCCAGATCTCACTTTCAGGCTATCCATATTCCCCTTTCTGCCACCCCAGAGTGAGCCTGTCCAAGACCCCTGGTCCTCATGCAAGACCACAGTGGTCATTATCCAAAACTAATACTCTACTCTCTGCTCTATGAGACCTCCTCCCTGACCCCAGGATAGAAGGTGGAGAATGCCTACTCCAGAAGTCTGTCCTGCACTGCTGCTGGACAGCAACCCAGAAGTACCCACATCTGCCGGCCAGAAACAAAGTGATGCCATACAGCTGCAGGTACAGGCCACAGACATGAGACCCTTCTCTCTCCAAATGGCTTTGCTTTTCATGGCCCATCCTCAGATGGTATCACAGCAGAGACTCTGTAACCCAGGCTACCAGCACACTGGTCAAGGATGTAGGGTATCTGGACAGTGTTACCACCCAAACCGTATGGACAGCCACTCATCTCATCATGGTATGAAAACAATGGCACAGGATGTTTGGAGCATGATCTGTCTCCACCCACATACTTCAGTGCCCACAGCAGTGAAGAACTGCAGGGTATACCTGGTATTACTGAAAATTTTTAAGCATTTAGTTGGGGTTGATGACAGCGTCATCCATGTATACACAAAGTCAGTAAATACATGGAAAGGAGAATCAAAAACCAAATGCCACCAGGTGTGACAGTGCATACCCTTAATTTCAACTCTCAGAAGGCAGAAGCAGGCACAAGCAGAGTGTTGTGAGTTCAAGGCCAGCCTATTCTACACTGTAAGTTCCTAGACAACCCTGCCCCAAAACAAACAAAAAAAAGAAAACAAATATCCTAACAACATCCAGGCAACTTCTTGCCTACTAGTTGGAAACAGACTTTAAGTAACCAAAAGGACATTTGGCCTGGCAACCCCTGTGAAGCAAAGGAAATCTCCAGATTACTGATAGACCTATGCTTGTATATTTAAGGACATTCAAAATGCAGTGGTTTTTTTTTCATGGATTGGTTTTAATCTTAAAAGGTACCCGTACTCCACATACTACAGGGTCATGAAAAATTGAGCCTGTATACATATCACTCATCTAAAAAAACCCAGCTTGCTTGATGCTGCTCTGCAGAAGTCTATTTTTCTACAAAGAAGTCAATGACAAGAGGTTAGAAGTAGAGTGGTTTCTGAAAAGGGGAAGTCCAGAAGTGGTCACCCACTGCCAAGAAGAAACACATGCACTCCAGTGTGTCCATTCCCAACACACGCCAAGATCCAGGTACCAGGATGAGGGAAGATGACCAGACCCAACCCTATAACAAGGACCAGTTCAGCAGTCAGGCCAACACCCACCATACTGGGGGAACAGGTCAGCTCATATGTGAAGCACAGGCAGCTAGGCTTAGCCAAGTCAGACTTGTCAGAGTCCCAGACCTACAGGGTGTTATGAGCAGGATGGTGGAAGTAGAGGCCCCAAGGAGTTAATGGGGCAGGCAAAGAGGAAACAAAACAAAAGAGCCAGAAACTGTTTGGCCACCCTAAAGAGTCATCCTAAACTACCTCCTACCATAGCACCGCTTCAGCAGATGGCACAAGATCAGAGCCTATCTTTTCTACCAGACCAATGTGTCTTTTCTGCACACACCTAGGGAAGCCTCTCTAATGGCAACACTCGTAATCTCAGGTATAACACTATGAACTCAGTGATATCTCTCAGAGTGGCTCATTCTATTCTACTGTCCCTCAACCCCATCGCCCAAAATGTCAGTCTGGTAGCAAAGAGGTCTAACAGTCTTCTCCCAAAGTCTGGCTGAGCACAGACAACCAAAACCAACAGAAAATCAAATTCTAACATCACTTATTTCTAATTAAAAAGTTATCAAGGGCTAAGATGGAGCATGTGCTTTGCTCCAATGGCAAGGTTCAGGCCATTTAAAAAAAAAAAGAGCCAGGCAGTGGTGGCGCACGCCTTTAATCCCAGCACTCGGGAGGCAGAGGCAGGCAGATCTCTGTGAGTTCGAGACCAGCCTGGTATACAAGAGCTAGTTCCAGGACAGGCTCCAAAACCACAGAGAAACCCTGTCTCGAAAAACCAAGAGAGAGAGAGAGAGAGAGAGAGAGAGAGAGAGAGAGAGAGAGAGAGAGAGCGAGAGAGAGCGAGAGAGCGAGCGACATCAAGCCTTAATCAACAAAGTGGGTATGGTTTACAGCCTTTGGCATCATGTCCCGTCTGATCCAACACTGCACAACAGGCCCTTCTGCCATGGGTAATGCCTTCTACTTCCCTTTTTGGTGATTCTAGAATGCCCTAGCCCAGGAACACCACGTGACTTGTATTCACAAATTGCTCCCCCTCTCTGATGGCCTCAATGTCCTCTACAAAAAGGGATAGCTGGCAGCAAATACTCTTCTTCACAGACCTGCCTCTAAAAGGATGAGTCTAAATGAGTACAGCACTGGACAGCTTTCTGGAGTACATGGGATGACCCTCTGGAGGGCTGTCTTTGCCACCTTGCCTTATCACACTCCTCTTTCTTCCTATAACCCTTTCTTCCTCCATCTCTCTATACAAGTCACCCACAGGCCTTCTGGCAACCCATGTTTGTCGTTATAAGCTCCCATGCATACAACAAAGAAGAACCCAACAGCTGTACGTCCCACTACTGTATTGATGGCATTTCATTCTTATTGACAATCTACCAAAAACACTCCTCTGTGGTTCGTGCTTAGCTTATTTAGAGAGTATTCCCTAGCTCAAGACAACACATGAGGTCTGGATCTCCTTGTCTCTCCACATCTTATTCCCAACACTGTTACCATCGCATAAGCAAAGACCAAAAGCAGTGCCCAGTTTTCATAAACACTCCCCCACTTCATGACTAATATCCCTAAGACCTTCTTCCCCTCTAGTACCCAGGACAAGCAGACATGCTGGGAACTGACAGTGGAGCTGTGCTCTGAGAGAACAGCAGCATCTCAACAACAAGTGAGGTAAAGAACACGGTTGATTCACTCAACAACCAAAACAGTCTCGATGTGCTAGGCACTTCAAAACTTGGTGATCCCATGATAGTCCTCAGATGGGGCAGCTTCTTAAAACCCGGTAGTCTCCAAGGAGGCAAGTGTCCCCAATGACTAGATACAGTTGGTCTACAGAATCTAACAGAGAAGACCTGACACTTGGGAGGCCCTGGATTGCCCCTTCCATTCAGATCAGACCTACAGTCCAGCAAGTCTTAGATCCCAGAAGAGTGACACTTGGCCACTTGCAGATATGGGCATCTAATTCACACAGCAGGACTCTAGTACCACAGCTCATCTGACAGCCCTAAGCTCATTCCACAGTAGTGCCTGTGACAACCTTGGGGACTCAACAGGATTCTACAGACTTAACTTCCATTAAAGCTGGCTGATATTTTACAGATATAAAGATTAGCCCTTCCCATGAGTAGCAGTAGAGGCCACCAGACATGTTTATTTGGGCAATGTAGAGAGGAACAGTATGTGTGACATCCACAGAAGATAATTCTTTCCTCTTTAAGATAAACGGACAAGTTTGTTTAATTTTGTTCTTTTAAAAAGTCACTTCCTTGGGAGCTGGAGAGATGGCTCAGTAGTTAAAAGCACTGGCTGCTCTTCCAGAGGACCCAGGTTCAATTCCCACCACTCACATGGAAGCTCACAACTGTCTATAACTCCAGGACCCACCACTCTCACACAGACAAACACGTAAACAAAATACCAATACACATAAAAATAAAACTAAAAGAAATTTAAAAGTCACCTCCTCAACTCCTCTCCTCCTCCTTGCTATGATTAATGCTAAGCCAACGATATACTCAAGGCCCAGCACATAGATCCCCACCCATCAGGTCCAGGCTGTCATCAGGCCTCCCTCTCCAGCTTCTCTGGCAAGTCCCTTCTCTCCTTGGAACTGGCAGTCTTAGACATAGAGCAGACACCCATCAGCGAATGCAAGAGTAGGGAAGGAAGCACAACTCAACACTGAGCTCACGCCATACTCTGCAGCTTAGCAGCTCAAAGCCCAGCGGTCAGGGGTCAGCACCACATCCAACCTGAAGGGACAGTGTTTGATCAGTGTGTTAGGAGGCAAGTGGCACTGAAAGGTGGATGAGGGCAATGTGCACGTACCTGCTGCGTGTTTCTCTGGGACTGCAGGCTGGACTGGAGCCGCCGCAGCAGGGGAGCACCATTCCTAGACAGCCTTTTGAGTAACCAGTAGCTGTGGGCTCGCTCCACAAACTGCTTCTTCCGCTGAATGGCCACCTGATTCGCAATCCTATTTAATCTAAAACATGGAAAAACTCAGAGTTTAGCTTTGAAAAGCATATTTTAAGTGTGTTTGCATTTAGAAAACTAGACAGGACGTTACTTTAGTAACACTGCAGGTCTCTCCCTGAGTCTTGACACATAGTATCTATGGCCCTGTACTATGAAAACAGTTCATAACCTTCAGCTATCTGGAGATTTCATCCACCAAAATAGTCATCAGGTCAAATGTCCAAAAAGAAACACAGCTGACCAAACTTTCAACACGTTGATCCTCTGTGTGGTGTCCTATCTACACGCAGACAGAGCAGTGTTGACCACTGTCAGCTAAGATGCTCATGGCTGGACTCTGAGGTCACAGCTTGCTCTCACAGGTGGCACTACCGGCCCTGGTCCCACTCCTACCTGAAGCAGAGCAGCCCACCAGCTCAGGCTGGAAACACAGTCTGTTCCCAATAAATGACAACCATCTTCTGAGACACCTCATCCTTCGGGGACTAGAAATACAAAGCTGTGTAAACCTCCGCAGCAGGGGACTAAACCATCAAGCCTTTGAAGGCCAGCCAGAGAGCTTCTCTGTTCCTTTCCACCATTACTTTCGAAGAGCTCAGTGCGCCTCACAAGAGCATTGGAAAACAATCTCCACCAAACTCACGATTTCAACAGTACAAAATTACAAAAGGCCACAAGGTGTTCCTTCATTGTGCATTACACAACAAAATTTTAGAACTGACATTAAAAGCTTCTAAGTTCACTTTAAAAATAAAAAAAAAAAAAAGAATCAAATTAAGTTTTACAGAACAATCAAGGACCACTACTACCAGGTAGAAACCCAGATCTGCAAAGCTGGCTTCCTCTTGAGAATGCTGCAAATCCAGAGGCTGCGGTCTCCTGCCAGAGCCCTGCTAGCTCTACTACCCCCTACAGCCCTGCATGTTCAGTAGGGGTGGGTCTGGCACCGAGACCATGCAAAAAGCCTATCTCCAATGACAAACCCACCAAATGATGGTGAGAGAAAAGCACAACAGAAGGCAAGTGACAGACACCTGAAGATGTATCAAAGTCCACAAGAAACTATGTCCAGGCCTGGTCACTTCGTAAGCAGCTTTTCTGGGTAGTTTTTGTTTTCACCACTTGGACCGAGGCATAACATCTATATAGTATACTATATAAATTCCAGCAACATGTAAAGGACAGAGGGCTTTAACATGGAAATAATGTTAAATATTACACTTAGGGTTATACATGAGGCAGTACATATATTTTTTTTCGTTGGGGGAGGGCGGTTGTTTTTCATGATGGTTTCTCTGTGTAGTCCTGGCTGTCCTGGAACGCACTCTGTAGACCAGGCTGGCTTTGAACTCAGAGATCCACCGGCCTCTATCTTCAAGTGCTGGGATTAAAGGTGTGTGCACCACCACCATCCAGCTCAGGGACAAGAAATTTTTTTAACAATTAAAACCCCCCAAAAAATGCTGGTTAGCAATTTGTTTTAATAAAGAAAGACTCCAATCTCATTAAAAAAAAAAATCCAGCCAGGCATTGGTGGCGCACATCTTTAATCCGAGCACTAACATTTGGGAGATACAGGTGAGAGGATCTCTGTGAATTTGAGGTCAGCCTGGTCTACCGAGTGAGTGCCAGAACAGGCTACAAAGCTACACAGAGAAACCCTGTCTCAAGAAAAAATAAAATTAAAAAAATAAAAATAAAAATCCATCTTTTCTCTAGTGCAAAAATTTGGAAAAATGAGAACAGTTTGCAGGTTGTAAACAAAACTGTTAAATACATAAAATTATACTGAAAATGTGCCCTACAGGTATGCATGCAAACACCATCTGCAGAGCCTGCCTCACCTCTGGCGAGCAACCATGTGCCTTGGAGAAAAAGATGGGCAAAAGGCACAGTACTATAAGCCCACCAGAAACAGACCAGTCAAAAGCAAGTATGTCTACTTCTTCATCCCACACTCATTAAGCTCCAAGGCCAACTAACTACTAATTCAGAGAAAGCACAAGGGAGAAGAACAGGCCATCAAACAAGTCAGGCATGAGACCCACAGCACAGAGGAACCTGGAAGGAGACGTGACCAAATGGACCCCTAGAAGGAAAGAGGTGCTACTCCACTATAATTTGTCCCAGATCTCTGGTGTGATACTGGTACCCAAAAGGGAGACCTAAGGCTAACCACTCCCTGTGCTTTGGCTTCCTATCTTACCATGTCATTTCTACTTCCCACACATGCTCCTGCCATGATGCCATTGCTCTGATGTGATTCAGCCAGAGAATAAATTGATGTGATGCCCAATCTTGCCCTTTCAGCTCCCCAAACTGTGATCTCAAAAACTTTTCTTAACAGAGTACCCAACCTTGTCTATTTAGTTTTTGTAACTAAAACGGATACAGGTACTCCATCAAAGGCACAAGTAAAGCAGGATTTCTAGTGGAAAGCTCCTGAGGCGAGCCCTACAAGTCAGAGAGCACTCAGTCCCTGAAGATGGAAAGGAGCTGTGCAGGCAGGGGCTGCAATACGCAGTCTCATGTGACACAGAGTAGTTACAAGAGCGTTTACTTATTAACCACACATCTGACCTGTGAACTTTTTGAAATTGTAGTCTTATTTAAAAACTTTAAATGTTGGCAAGAATACACTCAAAGAGTTCCTCAAGCCTTCCTGAATATAGCTAATAAACAAAAAAAATGCAAGAGAAAAATCTCAGTAGACCCATTTTTGCTGAAAAGTTTGAAGAAAATGTTTGCAAAATGAAGATGGCAAGTGACTCACATACCCTAACCTTTGGAGGAGTAGGTTTTGCCCACTTTTTTAGCTAGAAAAATCCTGGCCCTAAAGTGGAAGTCAGCTGATGACAACGAGCTTGAGCCTTCTAAGGAGGCTGTTTTTATATAGTCTACTCATAGCTGTGACCAGGATTTCTAGCACCTTAGTAAATAAAAGCAAAAACCAGGAAGAGGGGCTGGAGAGGTGGCTCAGTGGTTAAGAGCATTGCCTGCTCTTCCAAAGGTCCTGAGTTCAATTCCCAGCAACCACATGGTGGCTCACAACCATCTGTAATGGGGTCTGGTGCCCTCTTCTGGCCTGCAGACATACACACAGACAGAATATTGTATACATAATAAATAAATATTAAAAAAAAAAAAGAGTGTAAAAAACCAGGAAGAAAGCAGGGCATGTAGACACACCTGTCATCTAGCACTCAAGACTCTGAAGCAGAAGGATGGAGAGCTTGAGGTCAGCCCAGGCTACACACAAAGACTATCTCAAAAAGTAAAAATGAAAACAGCAAGAGAATTAAATTAAATTAATCTCATTCTAACACTAATAGTCATCCATGGAAATAACTAGTTTTTTAAAGCTACATTGACACCAGGCATGGTGGCACACCCCTTTAGCCCCAGCACTCAGGAGGCAGAAGCAGACAGATTTCTGAGTTCGAGGCCAGCATGGTCTACAGTGAGTTGCAGAACAGCTGGGATACATAGTGAGACTGGTTTTTGTTTAGTTTGCTTTTTTAAAGTCCTACATAAACATCAGAGCAGGTTGTATAGCATCAACTAGTCCCCTCTGGCCAGCTCAACAGGCAGGCTGCAACTGTGTCTGGATAAAGAGCAGAAAGATCAGAAAACCCACTCAAACAGTTATTTTCAGACATTGTTCACAAAGATAATATTAAGATTTACAATGTATCAGGGGTTTAGAAGGCTTAGAGGTTAAGCCTGCTGGCTACTCTTTCACTGTTCAATTCCCTGAGTTCAATTCCCAGCAACCACATGGTAGCT
This sequence comes from Microtus pennsylvanicus, assembly GCF_037038515.1. NCBI lineage: Eukaryota > Metazoa > Chordata > Mammalia > Rodentia > Cricetidae > Microtus > Microtus pennsylvanicus. The sequence continues at coordinate 17,256,262 of NC_134580.1, forward strand.
CACAACCATCCGTAATAAGATCTGGTGCCTTCTCCTGGTCTGGCCTGCAGACATACATGCAGACAAAACACTGTATTCATAACAAATAAATAAATCTTTTTTTAAAATTGTAAAAAAAGAGATTTACAATATATCAATATAAAACAAAAATTCCTGAATCTTCGCAGTCACAAAATACTTGTGCTACTTTTGCCTTTGTTTTTCAGGGTGGGGGTATTGTTTTGAGATAGGACCTCCCTGGCCCCTCTCATATTAGTCAAGTGTGGTGGTACACACCTTTAATTCCAGGACAGCCAGAGCTATGTAGAGACCTTGTCTCAAAAAAAAAAAAAAAAAAAAAAGCAGGCTAGAGATGGCTCAATGGTTTAGAGCACTGGCTGCTTTTCCAAAGGAACTAGGTTCAGTCAGTTCCCAGCACCTACAAGGCAGCTCAAAACTGTCTTTAACTTCAGTTCTAGGGGTTCCCACCAATGCACATAAAATAAAATTTAAAACAAAAACCCTATGTGAATAATGAGGTAGTCCCTACCAGTATTCATATAGAACACTGCTATAATGGGCACAGCCATGTAGTCATGGGGACAGTCAGCAGAAAGCCCCAAATATTCTATGAGTTACCACTCTACTCCACTCAGCAATGCTGTGGAGCTGGACCAAGAACACAAGTCAGTAACCGTGGGGTTGTGAGGCCACAGGAAGGCCAACAGCAGATCCACCAGCAGTATGGAGGGAGTAGGCACTTAGGCTCTCTCCCATCATCCTCAACAAACAATTTTAGGACCCCAAGGCTCCTGCAGGAAACATGGAAAAACTCTCTGACCTATAGGATGAGATGATTTTAAGTCTGACCCAAAAGGCACGGTCCACACAGAAAAGGACTGACCCACAGGCCAAAACTCACTTCATCAAAAACTATAAATCTACAGTTATAAGAATCTTTTTTTTTTTTTTTTTTTGGTTTTTCAAAACAAGGTTTCCTTGTAGTTTTAGAGCCTGTCCTGGGACTAGCTTTTATAGACCAGGCTGGCCTCGAACTCACAGAGACTCCTGCCTCTGCCTCCTGAGTGCTGGGATTAAAGGCCTGCACCACCATTGCCCGGCCAGTTATAAGAATCTTTATCCACTGCAGGTCATGGACAGAGTCACATGGCTGGAACTTGTTTCTAACAAGGAAAAGGGAGACACAAGCAAGGGAGAACTGGCCAGTCGCAAGAACTTTTGGATTACATTGCTGAACAAATGGGTTCTCTTGACTTTATTTTGACTTTATTTAAAGTTTTTATTCTTTTCTTTTTCTTTTTCTCTCTCTCTCTTTTTTTTTTTTTTTTTTTGTAAATCATAGCTATCACTAAAAATGAGTGAGAGCTACAATGATTAGTGCTTGCTGACTCAGTACAGGGAGGGGCAAGCAAGTTCAAGAGATAGCAGGACACATATGTAAACCGCAGAGAGGGGTGTTAGATAGGATAACCCGCTTACACCCACCTATATACTGTAACAACTGTGGCAACATACATCCACCCCAAAATCCATATCCAGACTGCTCCTTCAAAGGTTCAATATCATACAGCCCCTTATCATCAAGGAATGGCTTCCTTCATGCTGCAGGGCCACTGGAGATGGCAGTACAAAGCATGCAGGTGGAGTGGGATAGCTGCATAAAAGTTTAAATAATGCACTCCAGGAGTGTGTGTACACGCGCACAAACGTGCATGCTTGAGTGCGAGACGGAACCAGCCACCCCAGATGTATGTGAATACTATTAGAAGAATAAGAACAGGGACTGCAGGACTTCAAAGGTGACCCTGTCTCTGCTACATCTTACATCTGATAATTCAAATTATGTTAGTCTTTGGGTTTTTTCCTTATTTAGAATTTTCTAGGCAAAAGTCATAAGAAGTGGGGAAATGACACTTCTACCTATGTACGTGAACAGATCCAGACTCTCTGCAGATGCTCCACACAACTCATTTCTGGAGAGTGAATCTGTAAAATCAGCCCAGCATTTCCCACACATCCTCAACTTTATAACGAACTCAACTCATGTTCACCACAGCTCCATGGTCAGACTAGCAAGAGTCTCTCACCTTATAGCATCAACAAATAGAATTTTAAAGTCTTGAAAAAAAAGAAGTATTATTTTAAAGTCTTGGTTTTTGCCTCCAAGGATCTCTAGGCATAAAGCACAGAACACCTTCTGGTCAACAGATGGCCATGTGAAGCCTGGACTGCCAAGACCACAACCGTGACAGTCACAGAGAGAGAGCTGGCAAGTTGGGCATCCTCATGGCTGCCTATAACAAGACACTCACCACAAAGAAATGACCAGCAGCCAAGATCTCAGAGGTGACAGCTCAACTGTGGCCGAGGCCAATTTTATTATAAATGCTATCAAATGGTTGACCCCTCACCCCATGAGATAGTGACAAGTGGCTCCTCTCAGATCCTCCAGGACCCCTCACAATGCCCATGTAGGGAAACTTCCCAGCCTACCCAGGTCACTGACAAACCAGTACAAAAGGAGGAGAACAGAAGCACCACGGAGAAGGAAGACACAAGATGACCTGAGGATGAACACTTACTCTACCATCAAAGGAAAGACTGGCCAAGCAGAAACAACCCTCAGTCTGGAATTGTTTTCAAGCCTCACCACAGATGTTAGACTACACACAGGAAACAATATTCTTCTCAAATAGCATGATAAAAAAAGACCAACAACTGAGCCGGAGAGATTGCTCAGCGGTTAAGAGCACTGCCTGTTCTTCCAAAGGTCCTGAGTTGAATTCCCAGCAACTATATGATGGCTCACAGCCACCTATAATGAGACCTGAAGCCCTCTTCTGGCCTGTAGACATACATGCCAGAAGAACAGTACTTTTAAAAAATAAATAAAAAATAAAAACATCACCCACAGAGAATATGTAGGCTCCATGTACCTGTGGGCAGCAACCCCTTTGGCAAACCCCTACTTCCAAAAATACTTACATTACAACTCATAACAGTAGCAAAATTACAGTTATGAAGTAGCAAAAACGTTATGGCTGGGGGTCCCCACAACATGAGAAACTGTTAAAGGATAGCAGCACTAGGAAGGCTGAGAACCACTGCTCTACACAACCACAGGAGGAAAACTTACTCCACATTCAAGCACAACTTCAGTGAACCAGAAGGCAATACCAGACAAACTCAAAAAGAACATTTTTCCAGGTAGCACAGAAGACAAAGACTGAAAATACCCAAACCCAGGAAGACTGAAGAGACTCAATAGTCACAGCACAGCAGCTGAATGGGTTTTGATACAGCTACACACCCCAGCCCTGTGTCCACAGGACACTGCCCAGAGTCTCACCTGCCTACCTTCAGGCTCTCTGACTCCTTACCTTCCAGCTGGCCCAATGATCTGACACCTCAGAAAACAGTTATCAGAATGGTCTTCCTATGACTTGGAGGGTTTGAGGAAGGCAGGGTTAGGTGCACGGAGCAACAGTCAGGCACTGAGACTACCTCTAGAAGGTGGATGCATACAGGACTTAGACATTGTGTCCTTCCCCATTGCAAAGACATAATTTAAAACCTATATCCAGAAGGGCACCTGACCATGCAAGGGGATGTGTGTAAGTCTCCACAATCCATGTATAAGGATGTATACAGTTCACAGCAGAACACTAGCAATAAGTAACTAGGTGAACTAATGGAGGTCTTTTTTGTTCCGTTTGTTTGTTTTGAAAATTTTAAACAGTCAAACTTGGGTGTCCTGCTGACCTCAGGGTCCCTTCCCTTGGGCAGCTCTGGTACCAAGTTCACCCCACTGTCAGCTTTGAGTGAACTCAAACTGAACAGCAACAGTAGTGAGACAGCAGGAACAATCTGCCCCCAGCAATAAACTTCTAAAATAAATATCTACCTCTGTTTCTGCAAAGTAACTATGATGACAATTAAAAGGAGGAGAAAATCAGCCACACTGGAGACGCCCCCTCAGATGAGTGCCCAGAGACAAAACACCCAGGCCCACTAGGGGATGGTGTCCAGATGGTGGGAACAGAGTCAGTAAGATGGGTGGCTTGTACACACAGATCTCGGATCAATAATGGCACAGCTTTACAAGGGCAAGCTAATGTAACACATCAGAAGGCATGCTGCTGCTGACACCGTCTAATGAGTAGACAGACCCACTGTTCCCCTAGACTGATTTGGCTCTTTCCACTTGCCAGGTACCAGGGTGGGCACCCTGCCTTCCACACCGTAGTATGTCATTTTGTACTTTTCAGTTGGTTTCTTTCATGCTTCTTCCCCAGTATCACTATTGTAGATGCATCTGCCTGCTTTCCAAGGTCCTCCCACAGCAGCAAACACCCCTATGTTGCTCTCAGTACATGCAGGGTAGGGCTTCCACCTGGGAGGGATGGGGCCAACCTGTGGCAGATGGAAATGTTTATCAAACACAGATGCTCTTTGCCATAATAGGGCTACATGCTGATAACCTCACACCAACAAGTCAAGAGTTCATTTCTTGCATCTCTCCTACCAAACAGCCTAGTTAAGCAACAGTTTCCCACCAAGAGTTCTCGCTCATTCTCTTTGTGCCACTCACGAAGCTGTGGCTCACATCAGTGCGTCGCCAGCACCTCCAGAGTCTATGACACATATTGCTAGCCCGAAAAGGGCAAAGCTCCAAGTGTGTTTTGTACTGAATGCATAGAATGACACGGTAACTCAGTCAAGCATGCTGCTACACCCCTTTAGTTCCAGTTCTCAGGATGCAGAGGCTGGTGGATTGCAATGAGTTTGAGGCTAGTCTAACCTACATAGTGAATTCCAGGACAGCCAAAGCTACGTAGTAAGACCATCTCAAAAATTTAAAAAAAAGAAAGAAAAGAGAAAAGTGGGGTGTAGTGGTACACACACCTTTAATACCAGCACTCCATAAGCAGAGGCAGGAGGATCTTTGTGAGTTCAAAGCCAGCCTGATCTATAGAGCAAGTTCCAGGAGAGCCAGGACAACACAGAGAAACCCTGTCTCAGGGGAAGAAAAAAAAGGTAAATCAAATCTTAAGTCAGGGACTAGCTATATAATTAACTGCCAGAAGCACGGAGGAGGAAAAAGGTACAAATCCTAACAGAATTCAATACTATACTCAAAAGCAAGAGCTACTCTATCCAATGAAACCCGTAAGTGTTCATATTCCATTTTTGTCTTTTTCCCAAAGTCAGATCAAGAACTGCCAATATGAATACCACCAAAGAAAAGGAGCCCCAGTCTCAACTCACTACTCAGGCATCTTCTGTACTGAATAAAATGCACAGCAATTATCCAAGTGGCTAGAGGCTCTAAGTCCCAAGCCAGATCTAGGCAGACAACAGCCACACCCACTAGCAGTCACTCTCCTGGAAATAAAAAGTACTGCCCTGCATAGCCAAGGCAAGAAAATTAGTAGGCTTAATACTTCAGGGAACCTGTAGCTCAGGACTCCAAGCTTCCGTCTTCAACCTTCCCCAAACTTAAACACTTATGTTCTTCAAAACTTTTTCTCTTTTGGAGACAGGGGTCTCTTGATGTAATCCTGGCTGTCCAGGAGCTCACTATGTACAGCAGGCTAGCCCTGAACTCAGAGATCCACCTGTCTCTGCTTCCCAAGGGTTGGTATTTAAGCTGTGCACCATCTCATCCAGCACTGCCCTCAGTCTATTGGTTACAGTTAGTGCAAAGATGTCCAATCAAAGAGTCACAGAAAGTTCCTAAATAAGTGGGCAAAGTCAAGACTATCTGCATCTGATCTCTAAAGTTTATGGCTTAAATAAATCAAAAGCAATCTTTATGGTTTACAAATGCCAAATAATAAAAATATGAATAACTAGAAATACACTTTTTTTTTAAAGTTCTCCTCAAACAACTGTTCCTCCCTCCTCAGGTGAGACCTGCCTGCATCCTGAATGAGCCTGGAATGTCACATGACAGACACTCTAGTTGACAGACTAAACTCTGAAAAGCAGCAGCCCTCTGTCTCCAGCTACACCCTACATGTGCACACGCTCTGTCCTTTATGCCCTCCCCCTGCCCCCAGAGGCAAGTCTATTCCCACGTAACCAGCAGACTGAGGGTAGTGGGAACTTGTCCAGGGACACGGTAGTCAAAGATATCAGAATTCCCTGGAGACCGGGGCAATACAAACTCTTTTAAGTTCGTCAGAACAAACTTCTGGTTCAGGTACTTTTATCTCTATTCAAAGCTGACTTAAGTTTGTTCCTAAATTAAGGGGAAAAGGGGAGAGGGGGAGAAATGGTTATGTAGTTAAAGCACTTGTTTCTCGTGCAAAGGATGTGAGTTCAATTCCCAGCACCCCCACATACCGACTCACAAAAAAAACACCCATAACTCCAGTTCCAGGGGATCTGAAGCCCTCTTCTGACTTTGGCAGGAACCAATCATACACATAGTGCACTTAAATACATGCAGTCTAAACATTCATACACACAGGGGAATAAATCTTAAAGCAGCAGCAGCAGTAGCCAAGTAAGCATGCTGGTTTACACCTGTAATCCCATTATTCAAGAGGCTGAAGCTGTGAGTTTGAGACCTGCCTGGGATACATAGTGAGTTTGAGGCAAGCCTGGTCTACATAGTGAGATCCATCTCCAAACAAAATAAGACAAGAAAGGACAGGACAGGACATGGTCAGCACCTAACAAACTGAAGCAAGAGACTCACAAGTACGAGGCCGACCCAGCATGCTTAGTAAGTCCCAGGTGATCCTGGAACAGATAAGACTTTGTCTGGGAGAGAGCATAAGCTGGGTGCACCTCTTACCTGCTGAACTCTACAATAGACCCTGAAGTATTTAGAGCTTCAAGTTCTTTCCTCAACGGTTCTGGCTACAGAAGGCCAAAGAGCCTTTGTTCTCACCTGCAGATCCTCCTTCCCACAGTCCCACCCATCTGGCAGCTCTCATGTTCCAAACCTGAACATCAGGAACCACAGGTACAAGGATTGCACCCATCACCTCAAACAGGTAATATCTGGCGCTGACCAGAGAAGTACTGATAGACTGTTGTTTCATTTACTTCAGTTTTGGTAAAACGCAACTTTTTCATGGCTCTTGATATAACCCTATCCTTTCTGCCTCAGAAGGAGAAATCCCAGTTAAACTATCTTTGAAGTCAGGCTGAAAATGTTACCAATACAGGCATGCTGGTTTTCACAGGGTCTGGTCTGAGCACTGGGTTATGCACTCTCTAGCCATTCATGGGGTTTTCACAGGGTCTGGCCTGAGCACCGGGTTATGCACTCTATTCATTTTTGATTCACTGATTGTAAGAAGGAGATATAGCTCTACGATAACACAGCATTTACAAAAACTGTTTTAAACTCTAATACAAAGACAGTACTGGTTCCTTTTATGTTAAAACTGTGCTCCCAACTCAGCCAGTAAACTCACGGTGGCACCATAGTGCCCAACTCCAATGTATAACACAAGCTACTAAGAATGAGCAACTTCTTCAAGTCAAACATTAAGGAAAAAAAAACCTAATGGTCACTGTGTTAAAGACAGCCTCAGCCCTTTAACAATAAGAATATTCTGAAAGTCTACAGTCCACTCGTTTGCCAAGTACCTGTCTTTACAAAGCAGTCCTGTCACCAATACCCAGGTAAGCTGCTTCTGAGCAGCTGTCTGCTTCTCATGAACATCACCATCTCGGGGCTTTACATACCTGACCATACTAAAAGTCCATACCCTTCACAGAAAATTACTTCCTCCAGGCTCATGGACAGGGTTCAAATGGGTGCTATGATGTGAAAAAGAACATTCTTCCTTTTACATAATGAAACAAAAAAGGCAAGCCAAGGAGTACAGAAGACAAAGGGATTGAGGGCAGATCAGGGCAGACTGAGGGGGATTTGAAGCAGTCCCTAAGTAGCACAGAAGGGCACAGCAGGACTCCTATCACCAGGAACACAAGACTGTGGGCCGTCACACAGTCACCCTTCTGTAGATCAGGCAACAGTTGCACTACTGAAGACATCAGCAGCAAAAGAAGAAAGAAGTCAGATGTGGTGGTGAGCACCTTTACCCCACACTTGGGAGCTGGAGACAGAAGATCCCTGTGAGTCCAAGACTAGCAGGAAGACCATCATCTCCCTGCTAACAGCAGCTCCCAGTCTGGGCTCAGCTCAGGGGCACCTTACAGAGGATGGCGGTTCACTTTTTCAGCCACATGCTTTTCTTTAACTTTTTTACAAGGTCCCAAACTCTGGCAGTAAGCGAGCTTAAACATGTTACACAGATGGGAAGAAAACCTAGGATGCTATGAAATCCAGAAGCCAGGGCAGAGTGAATACCAGTGTGGCTGTGGCTCCTATAACCATGCCTACCTTATACTCAAGGCCGCTTAGTCACAAAGAATTGTAAACTATCCCAATCTATAACTTCTCTTACATTTTTGCCCACTGGAAAAGTAGCAAACGAATGGAGACATGGCTTAAGAAACGACTCTCAGAAGGTACAACAGACAAATGGAGGGCTTCCTGCAGCCCTGATCTGTGTCCTCCATCAAGTCTGTCAATCCAGGCTCATCTGCACCCAAGTTCAGATGCACTTACCTCTGAGGGGGAATATACGGAGCACACACGGTCGGCAGAACCGCACAGGGCTCAGCCACTGCTTTCTTAGCCTTTTTTGCTTTTTTCCTGACCTTGGACGTAGACCTGACCGTTTTGACTGAACTTTCTTTTCGACAGACACCATTTTTCATTTCAACATCTCCATAAATGTTCAGCGGCCTCCGGGTACAGCCTGGAGGTGTGTGGACGTCACAATAAGCAGTCTTTCTGACAGAGAACGTGGTGCTGCCTCCAGTCAGCTCCTTCACAGGCTCCATCTTCATGTACAAGCCAGCCTTCTGAGCACATGTCACATGGAATGCTGTGTAGCAATTTGCTTTGTGGCACTGAATGCAGGCACCCACGCCTTTCTGCTTACAGAGGTAGCATGTCAGTTTCCACCGAGCAGGAGGTATGTTCCTCACACCATCGATGGGTTCAATGAATACCGTGTTGGCAAAGCCAACCTCTGGGATCCACAGGGCACATACCACATGGCCCCAGCGGTCATCGTCTGTCTTTTTGAAGGCACCACCCTTATTCGGGCACAGCACGCAATCCGCAGGGCGGGCCCGAGACTGCAGGCAGTGGCGGCAAAGCCACTGGCCCTCAGGGATGTAGGGCACCCCATAGCACTCCTGGTGCACAGCCAGGTTACACATGTCACAAAAGAGTATAACATTGCTGTTCTGACACTCCCCATCCATGCAGATGCAGCAAACGGCATCCTCATCAATCAAGGACTGCTGCTCGCCCTGCTTCTGGTTCTCACAATATGACTCCTTCTCAAAGCGATCCATTAGGAACTCAAACATATTCTGTGACACAGCTGAGACACAGTCACCCTTCCTCTTCTCATTGATGATCTCTAACCAGGCATAATCTTCCTCATCCATGTCATACTCTACCTCATTGTCCAGCTCCTCAGCTGACTTCTCAATGAATTTGTAGTACACAGGGGGCCTCCTGGGTGCAGATGGAGGACTATACTCCACAATCCGCACCTTGGGCTCAGGAAGGGCACTGGCTGAAGCTGGTGTGCCATGGGTGCTGGGGAGGGCTTCATTTTTCTTTTTAACTCTGTTGTTTTTGTGACGCTTAGTTCTTAAGCAAACAGGCGGCCTCTCGCTGTTTTCTTTATTACTGTTGCATTCGCTCATTTCTTGAGCAGTGAGGTCATCTTCTAGTATGATCTCCAAGGGATCAAAAATACTGATCCGATGCAAGCGTCCTTCAATTTCTATCTCCACCATCCTTTGAGCTTGTGCGTACGTTAATGTTTCTCGAGTGGGGGAGTGTTTAATACTGCACGGGGAAGAAGGATGCCTCGCTGCAGAGCCTCGATGACATCGTCCTTTCCTCCTCATTTGGCAATGATTACCTAAAATAAAGTCAATAACAAAGTTAATTCCATGCAGGATGACAAGACCAGAAAACCACAAAATATGCTTGGGTAACACTAACAAATCAACTCAACACCCCACAAATGAAGCTCGGAGCTTGAATACTTCTGAGACTTCCAAACAACTTCTCCTAGGACATTTCAATAGTGCCCATCACCACATCCAAGTAACGATACTGATGGGCACAGACGCAGAAGGGAGCAGCTCTCAGGGTTCTTGCTTAACAGCTAGGGCACAGGTGCATACTACACATAAGTCACCATTTTAGATCAAGCCAAGTCACCTACAAGCCGGGCAGTGGTGGTGCACACCTTTAATCCCAGCACTTGGGGGACAGAGATAGGCAGATCTCTGTGAGTTCTAGGCCAGCCTGGTCTACAGCACTAATTTCAGGACAGCTAAGGCTGTTACACAGAGAAACCCTGTCACCCCCCACCCCCAAAAAAAGGAAAACAAAAGAAAAAGTTGCCTACAAAACAGCAACATGCCCTCCAGAGTTTGAGACCTTGGCCTCTTGCTCACAAGTATAGGATTGTTTTTCAGGTAGACTTCACATCACATAGATACCTGTAGCCACAAAGCAGGCATTCTCAATGGCCACCTAGACTTAACAAGCCTTTTAGCTCTCCTTTCTCTTTTCCACCACTGCCTAGCTGAGGGCTCCTATGAACCCTGTGCTGGGGGCCAGTAGCTTCCATAACTCAGTAACATAAAGTAGTCCATTCTTCCCAAACACATCCTACAAACATACAGCCTTGTCAGGACTTAGAAAGGAACCCTGAACAGATCTGTTGAATATCTTTGCCCCAAGCAGTCCAATGTAGCTTCCACAGAGCCTAAGCAGTGACCACCATGGAAACTCCCATGGGCAGCATCAGCCTTTCTCTTCATTCAGGCCAGCATCTGGCTATGTGCTGGGACACATACTCTTCAAGTCAATGTAGCTGTGAGCAAGAAGTCAAAAGGCATCTCTGCTGTCTTCCTGACACACTTGAAAATGTTCATATCTTGCTCCAAAGAAAGGATGGGTTCTGACAAACCTCAAATAGCCTGCAGAATTCCCCCTACCCCAACAAATCAGAGTCCTTGTCACTGGCTCACATGCCTGAAAACTTCAATGCAGAGAATTGTTCATTTCCAGTGTGGACAAAATCAGGGTACTGCCAGCCTACACTCCCACCTCATTGTTGAGGACTCCTGGCCTTTCAGTTTTCCCTGAGGTGACTTGGTATCTGAACCACTAATCAAGCAGGACAAGCACATGGAGCAACAACAGCAGAGACAATTCAAACTCTTCCCTCTACACGAGCCCACTTCACTGAGATGAAGCAAAAAGACTGACTCCCAGGCATTCCAAGATGAACAACCGTCAGAGCAGTCCAGATCACAGCTCTTGAGGAAGCCTGGATTCACAACCTCATAATTATCTTATCAGTCTTCGAGAAAAACCCTCAGAGAGCAGACTTCACACTTTTTAGTCCCAGAAAGAAATCTCTACAAATCGTATATGCAGTTTTTAAGATAAATCTTACAGGATGCAGAAACCCACGTTTTGTGTGAAAATTAGATACTATCTCCCTATGAACAAGAACAAGAAGACACTGGTCGGCCAGACCCAATGCACCTGCATCTGTGGGGCCTCGAGGAACCTACTCAACCCTGGATTCTCAGGGAGCCGTCAGCAAACCCACCAGAGCCAGCCCTTGGCCACTAGCAGCATCCCGTAGGTTAGACAGATGCACATCCTAGTGTCAGCAACATATCCTGCACACAGAGAACCATGGTGCACCCACGGACACTTCACAAATCACTACCAGGACAGGGTAGAAGCAACAGCTCCCAGATTAAAGACAAACACGTAATTTTCTCCTCTACAGTAAAGTACTGCAACCAACCCTTCAAATCCCACATTCTTCTAGTGAGCACTGAAGGTCTTTAAACCACTTTTCGACAAGAACTGAACCTAATACTTAACGGCCACAGCCGCTCTGTAATTTGAAAATGTAATTGTGACCCGGGGAAAGAGGGCATTTAGCAGTACTGCTCAGTCCGGGGCCCAACAATCTCATCTGCTTCCTCGTTTTACCTATATCCGCCCAGCACTTTGACCCTCCGGCTCTGTGCAGAAACAAGCATTTCCATGGAGGGATCAGCAAAGGCAATAAGCATGCTTTCTCCAGAAATAACTGTGTTACACACATCCTAAAAAAGCTTTGCTGGCAAAAAAGAGGAAAAGACTCCATGCTCAAAATCAGCTCGGTTCATTTCCTGCCCTGACGTTTGTAGGCAAGCTTCTTCCAGCTTCTTCTACCCCTCACTGTAAAAGCACGCACAGGAAAGAGACACACCTCTAACGGTGGTGTGACCATTCAAGGAATGAACACAGACTCAGGACAGCGCCAGACCCAGCAGGTGTTAAAAAAGTAAATAAATACCCCAACTCTGTAACTATATGTTACCAGATGACAGAAACTCTTAAAACAGTCGCAGCTGGGTGAAGGGAATGGCCTCCATTAAGGGGGCGTTTTCCTAGGTGTGTGAAAGTGTGTCACAACTGCAGTGCACGAAGAAGAGCAGTGTTTTCTGCAAATTATGCACAGGAAAGTTGCTTCTCTCCTAAAGGCCCAAGAAAAGTCGCGCACGCGCGTTCGTTTCTCAGCGTTTCCTGCACACATCCACGGAGTTTGGCGGAGCTGCGGGCTTGCTCCGGAGATAGCAGGACACGCTCGACTTAGGAAATCTTCCGAGCCCATCCCTCTTCAAGGGAGTTTCCTGTCTTGGCAAAATAGATCGGACCTATTTGTTACATAATGCGACCCGCTCCGCAACGCCAAGGCTTCGGGCGAGGGACATAGGCAGACGCTGCGAGACCCCAGGCCTTCCGCCTCCTCCGCTGTCCGACGCCCGGCCTCGATGTGGCCCCGGCCGCTCAGAGAGACCGCCGGGACGCCCAGAGCCCGCCCGGCACGACTGCTTCCCCGCCTCCTGAGCCCCGCCGCCGGCTCCATTCTCTTGGCCGCGCCTTCCGCGCCGCGGAGGCCTCCTTCTACGCCTCTGTCTCCCCGACCCCGCCGTGGCCTCCGTGTCCCTCTCCACCCCCACCCGGCCGCGGCCTCCGCCTCCGCGATCCCGCCGCGGTCTCGCCTCCCCGGCCTCTTCGGCAAGCCGCCGGCACCCATCTCTGCGTCCCCGGGCGCGCCGACTCACGGCGGCCCACGCCGGCCCGGCCTTCTCAGTCCTCCCCGGCCTCCGCTCCCGCCAGGCCTCACGGCCTCCGGGCCTCGCCGTCCCGACTCTTCGGCCTCCCCGCCCGCGGACAATGCGGAGCCGCCACCGCGGCCGCCAAACATGGCGCCGGCGCCTCCGCCCCGGCCGGCGAAGCGGGCGGCGAGCAGCGACCGTCAGACACTCACCTTCGGGGCGCCGCGGCCGCGGGAGCCCGGCGGGCGGGCAGGCGCGGGGGCCGGCGAGGCCGAGGCGGCGCTAATGGCGCCGCGGCTCCTCCGCCAACGGCCGCGCAGCCGAGCCCCGCCGGGCTCCGGGGCGCGCTCGACCGGCGGCTCCGGGCCCGCAGGGCGCCGCGGCTCGGGCGGGATCGGCGGCGCCGGCAGGGCCGGCTGAGGCCGGCTCGGGGCCCGGCCGGGCGGAGGACGCGGACGCGGACACGGAGCTGCTCGGACGCCTGCCGAGGCGCTGCTCGCTCCCCAGCGAAGCAAACAATGCGGCGAGCGCTCCGCCCGGCGCGCTGCGTGCGAGACGCGCCCCGCCCGCCGCCGCCATGACGCGCGCCGCGCCAAGCCGGGATGAGGGGGCGGGGCAGGACGCGAAGGCATGAGTGGGGTGACCAGGAAGGGTGGCTCTCTCGGGGTGTTAGGGTGGGGATCCTGAGGAGTGAGGAGGGAGAGGAGTGCAAAGTGGGGTGACTGGGAAGGGTGGTTCTAAGAAAGGGTGGGGCTCCTGAAGGGTGGAGAGTGAAGGACGAGAGTGCCACAGGAATGGGGTAAACCAGGTGATGTTTACTAGGGGGTGCAGTGGCACTAAGTAGAGCCAGAATGCTGACCCTAAGGGGCAGGTAGGGTTTCCTGAGGGGGTGTGTTTTCCAAGGGGGTGGTTCTTGAGGGAATCAAAAATAGACATCCTAACGGGGGGGGGGGGGGGGATATAAGTGAGGTTCTGGTAGTGTCAGGTGACCAGGGTAGTTAAGTCTGAGTTAGAAAGGGATGGAAATAAGGGTCCTGAGGGAGGGTCACCAGACAAGGGTGGATCCCTCCGAGGAATAAATGACAAGGATTGGAGGACCCTGAGGTGGCAGCATAAGGAGGGGTCAGTGGTTGGGTAGGACTGGGTTTGGAAAGAAATTGAGGATTACTTCTGACCTTGACAAGTATGGAGGTCTCAAAAAGAATGTAACAGTCAGGTCGTGGGGGCATGTCCCAACACACCCTTCCTCGTGTGTGTGTGTGTGTGTGTGTGTGTGTGTGTGTGTGTGTGTGTGTGTGTGTGTGTGGTGGTGTTGTTTTGAGACAGGGTCTCACTATGTAGTTTTGGCTGTCCCGGAACTCACTGTGTAGACCAGGCTGGCCACAAATTCACAGAGATCTACCTCTCAAGTGTTGAGATTAAAGGCATGGGCCACCACAGCCGGCTCAGATCTTCCTCTTTTAAGTCGTTCATTAAGCACTGCCCTCTTTTCCTAGGACCTGGTAAGTAGAGCAGTGGTTCGCAACCTTCCTAACGCTGCCACCCTCAATGCAGTTCCTTATATTGCAGTGACCCCCCCAACCATAAATTTATTTTGTTGCTACTTCATAACCGTAATTTTGTTACTTTGTAAATTTGCTATTTTGTTACGAATTGCAGTGTAAATATTCAATATGCAGGATATCTAATATGTGACCCTGTGAAAGGGTCCTTTGCCCCCCAGGTTGAGAAACCTGGGCTGGGGAGACTACTGAAGGTTTCCAGAGCAGGGCCCTGTGGGGAGGAGCTCAGAGACACCAGTCGTTCTTTCCAGTCGGTTGCTTCTACGTGAGCCTTTACTCTAAAACTCTAAAAGTTAGTGGCTTCCTGAGAATTTCATTGTGAGATTAATCTCTAAATGTTTTGAAATGAGAGTGAAGACTAGGTAGTTCTTTGGTTCCCTTTTAGAGGAAGGTCATGGAGGTCATGGTAATAAAGGAGCGATGTGCCTGTGACATCAGGTAGACAACGTCACCCTCAGGTAAACAGACAAGCTTTTCCATTCAAGGGCAGGGCCCCCATCTTCCTAAGCAGGTCAAGATCACTGCTCAGGAAAAGGCACCAGTGACTAGGACAGTACAGCCTTGCTCACTTGAGCATCCCAGGTTGGGACCGGTGCCCCATGAGCTTCTTGCTGGCCAACACCCATGCCCCACTGCAGCCAAACTATAGGTTGGAAATAAAGTCTTTTGTTGTTGTCGTTTGTTTTGCAATACAAGGTTTCTTAGTGTACCTCTAGCTGTCCTGGAACTTCCTCTGTAGACCAGGCTGGCCTTGAACTCAGAGATCTACCTGTCTCTGCCTCCTGAATACTGGGATTAAAAGTGATTACCCTGTTAGAAAATAAAGTTTTTAAGGGTGGGTTAATTCTGGAACCAAGGTTATCCTGTGGCCACTCAGAAGCAAGGTCCTATGGTTATCTAGTACCCTTCTAGAACACCATTGAGTCATGGTAGGAGCAACCCTGAGAGGCCAAAACACATCTGCCATAAAGCCAGGAACAGCAAATGTTGCCTCCTCTATAGATGCCCACTTACCTGAATCCAAACATGCCAGGCCAGCCAGCCATAAAGAACAAGCAAGCTAAGCCCTCAATCTTCTCTCTACCCTGGGAAAACTATATGCAAACCAGCAACTGAAGGATCTCCCACAACACAGAGTAAAGCTAAGACACAATCTCATAAAACAAAAGATGAAAAGACAGGAAACCTTCACCGAGCAGGAAGGACTGAGGGAGAATATGAGTCCTCCGAGAATGAAAGCCCTGCTTAGTAGGCCGGGGGAGTCCCACGTGCGGGCATGAAACCAAGACAGCCTGCAATCTCAAGAATGAAGAAAGCAACGGAAAAGCTATCAGAGGAAGGACCTTTATGGTGACTCAAATATGTGTGGAGGCGGAATTACCAAAATTCTAAAAGAATTGAATCCGGATTCATATACAGTAGAAACTAGTATTCAAATGAGACGGCAAAATAAAGATGGATTCCTAGCCCATATACAGTTAAGTTTACTGAAACAAATCTCTAAAAATTACTAAAAATATATGTTAGCAAGATTAAAAATGAAATCAGTAGCAAGACATGGATTTCAGCCATGAAACCAGTTTGCACTAGTAATGTCAGATAGTATCCAGAAATGACAAACAAACTCTGCTGCATACATGAAGAGAAGCAGCAACGAGACATGCAAGTGTGAGTGGGCGAGATGACACATGTCCTGAATCCCAGCACTGGGAGGCAGAGGCAGGAGGATCTCTGAGTTCGAGGCCAGCCTGGTCTACAGAGTGAATTCCAGGACAGCCAGGGCTGTAACACAGAGAAACCCTGTCTGGGAGGGAAAAAAAGGGGGGGGGGGGATGGAAGAGCAATGACATTCTTACATTATATGGTTAGAGGACTTTAGAATCCAAAGAAAATAGACTATAATGTTAAAATATCAAAATATCCACCTGAAAAATGGAAATGTAACTTATGCCTTTCAAATGTAAGAAAAAGATTTAAAAAATCAACAACAGTAATGAACAGAAGGACAAAGATAAAAGATTAAATCGCCGGGCAGTGGTGGCTCACACCTTTACTCCTAGCACTGAGTTTGAGGCTAACCTGGTCTACAGAATGAGTTCCAGGACAGCCAGGGCTACACAGAGAAACCCTGCCTCAAAAAAACAAAACAGGCCAGGCGGTGGTGGTGCACACCTTTTATCCCAACGCTGGGGAGACAGAGGCAGGTGGATCTCAGCTCAAGGCCAGCCTGGTCTACAGCAAGAGTTTCAGTCGAGCCCGGGGCTGTTACACAGAGAAACCACGTCTCAAAAACAAACAAACAAACAAACAAAAACAAAAAAACAGCAGTAATTAAAAAGACTAAAGCATGGCGAGGAACATGACATGAGCTGGCCATTGTCTTATATACACATAATCCTAGCATTATGGTTGGTGGCTAAGGCAAAAATATCGTGAGTTTGAGACCAGACTGGGCTACAAAGTGAATTCCAGTCCAGCCTAAGCCACAAAGAGAGGCCCTGTCTCACGAAGAAAAAATAACAATAGATGGTATGAATAGTTACAGCTAATTAAAAAATTATGACTTAGATTCATCTATCAAAAAGAGCTTTATAATCTGGTTAGTTGGTTTTGTTGTTGCTGTCTACTTTTTGTTTTTGAGATAGGCTCTCAATATCTAGTTCAGGCCAGACTGGAACTCACTGTATATAGCACAAGCTGACCTTGATTATGATCATGCTTACGGCTTGTGCTATCTTCTTTTTAAATTATTTTGTTGTTGCTGTTGTTGCTTTGCTTTGTTTTGCTTTCCTTTTCTCTGTGTAGCTTTGGCTGTCCTGGAACACGCTTTGTAGAGCAGGTTGGCCTCGAATTCACTGAGATCTGCCTGCCTCTGCCTCCCGTGTTGGGATTAAAGGCGTGCACCACCACCATATATCTATGCTTATTCTTTCTTGTGTGTTTTGTAGCAGACTCTAGTTGCCCAGGTTGTTCTAGAACTTACTATTCTGTAGCCCAGACAGGCCTTTAACTCAGTCTTTCTGCCTCAGCCTCCAAAGTGCCGAGAACACAGGTATTTGCTTCCTTGTCTGGCTTATAACCTTTCCTCTTAATGAAAATCAAATGCTTTACATATTTATGATAGAAATTGGTTGTCCTTTTCACTGGGATATCAAATCATTTGTGTAACCAAGACTTTACATTAAGACCTCATAAGGTTTTAAATTTCTCATGAGCCACATGGCATGCCCGCCATAAAAAGGAACAAAGTTTGGAGTACATGAGCTACTCCACACCACCCTCAGACCCACACTGGCCAGACACCTGTACTCTGCCATACAAAGGCCCACCCTTACACAGAGACACAGTCTGGAAACCCAGGAACCATGATAGCCACTGAGGCTGGTGAGAAAATGGAAACAAACCCCCACACACAAGGACTGTAAGCAAACCTGAGGATTAGTTTGGCTCAGTTTCCTAACCAAGGTCTAGAAAGGCAAATCAGAATCTACCTTAGGCATAATTGAGGCTCAGTCCCACATTCCTCACGATGACATCGTCAGACGGAGCTGATTTTCCGGCCTTGTTCTTGTGTAATGCATGGCTTAGCTGTATCACCTAACAAGGAGGTTCCTCTGTGTTAATTACCGCCTCTCACAGTACCTGTGTGCATGAACCAGGTCAGCACACAAGGCAACTGACTTTCCTGGGACAACAATAACCCTGGGAGATTACCATCCCAAGTGGGAGCTAATAAAGCACTTCCAAAATGTAGGATTAAGCCGGGCGGTGGTGGCACATGCCTTTAATCCCAGCACTCGGGAGGCGGAGGTAGGCGGATCTCTGTGAGTTCAAGACCAGCCTGGTCTACTAGAGCTAGTTCCAGGACAGGCTCCAAAACCACAGAGAAACCCTATCTCAAAAAACCAAAAAAAAAAAAAGGAAATGTAGAATTAAGCAAAAGAGTGGCATGTGTCTTTTCAACATCAGCTTGAATGCTGTCCAGCAGACTTGCCAAGGGAATTTTCAGATTCCTGGGGTATGTGTCTTGCTAGACAAGTCAGGAAAGGTAGATTTCTTTCTTTTAACTTGTAGAAAACAGGCGGCTAAGTTAAATGATCCTTGTTTGATGACAGTGCAAATAAATCCAATAGTGACTAACAGAAAGTGACTTCTGCCTGGGGGAAGAGATGATCAAGAGAGTGGCAGTTTGATGGCCCCGAGGAGCATCAACAGTTTGCTTTGGTAATCTGGGTTACCAAGCCTCGTCAAGCAAGCTCTGCGTCAGTCACTGCAAATGCCTCTCTTCAGTGCCATGAATGGTCTCACCGTGCTGGCTTGCTCGGCGATGATTAAAGACATCTTTGACACATCTTCACTTTAGAGTTGCATGAGTCATGTTTGTAAGTTTTTTTTAACCCATCCTTCAGCAGCTTCCTTGGCATGGTCTCTAATAGGCCTCTCAGACATAACCCCTCTGAGGCTTGGCTTCAGCCTTCATCCCCAAGTGGCTCTGTTGTCTCCCTGGCTGAAAGAGGAGGCGTGTCTCCTGTAAAGCTGTTTTGAAGTCCTCAGTCACAGTACTGAACCGTAGCCTGGTTTGGAAACAGTCCTCATATGTGTGTAATCAAGGTCACGTCTTTAAGCCAGGCCCCACTCCTGTGCCTGATATCCTTGTGGGAAACTGGAGTTTTATATGCAGGCACATTGGGGCAAAGACTGCTGTGAGGGTACCACAAAGTCAAAGATGATGAAGGACTGACTGACAGCCTCATAACCAGGAGCTAGGAGACAGGAAGAGTCTTCCATCTCAGGCTTGAGAGGGAGGTGGCCCTGCAGACGCTCATTTCAGACTTTTGGCCTCCAGACCATGGCACAACAAATTTTGTTTGATGAAGATGTTCACTCTGTGTTCCTGAAGCTGTATGACATGAAGGCAGTCTCAAATGCTGGGCCTTTCATGCTTCTCAATGATAAGTAGCCTCAACTGCTCACGTAAGATCCATCATCAGCCAGACTTATGGTTTATACCTTAAATCCCAACGCTCGGGAGGCAGAGACAAACAGATCTCTCTGAGTTTATCAA
Organism: Microtus pennsylvanicus; assembly: GCF_037038515.1. Classification (NCBI taxonomy): domain Eukaryota; kingdom Metazoa; phylum Chordata; class Mammalia; order Rodentia; family Cricetidae; genus Microtus; species Microtus pennsylvanicus. The sequence goes on from NC_134580.1 coordinate 17,276,089, forward strand.
GGACAGCCAGAGCTACATAGTGAGACACTGTCAAAAAGAAAAAAAAATCCATCAGAAATTCTGCGAGTTCCTCTTCACAACACACCCAGAACCAGACCCACAACACCAACTCCTCTGTCCCCCCGAAGACCAGTCAACATCTTCGCTCACCTGGGAGACCCCTGTGTCTGTCTCATCGCTCAGATACTTTGTACCTCCCTGTTTCTCTGTGTAGCACCTCAAATGATTCCATCACTCCCAAACCGAGAACATCATGGATGCTATCTCCCTTGGAATGAAAGCCAAGGTCCTCAATTCAAAACACTCAAGCAAAAGCATTAATGAATGGGCCAAGGACTGGGACAAACTCTTCTGTAAAGAAGATATACCAGTGAGCCGAAGGAGACACCCCACGTCATCAGCCCTCACAGACCTGTAAATGCAACCCACAGCGAGATGCTACTGTACAACCACTGGGATAACTAGAACCCAAAAGGTCTAGGGTACGTGCTGGCAGGGACGCAGAAACACTGATACTCTTATGCTGTTCCTCAAAATGCTGAGCATAGAGCTAACCTGTCCCTATAAATCCACTCTGAATTCATGCCCAAAAGAAATGAAAATATGCCAGGTGGTGGTAGCGCACTGGGGAGGCAGAGGCAGGGGGATCTTTATGAGTTCAAAGCCAGCCTGGCCTACAGAGCGAGTTCCAGGATAGCCAAGACTACACTTAGAAACCCTGTCTTGAAAAAACAAAAATAAAAACAAAACAGTATTATTCACAATAGGGAAAAGGGGGGGAAATGAGTGATTAAAAGGTAAATAAAGTTTTAAAGAAAGATGAAAAACTGACATGCTATAACACAGATGAACCTGGAAAACAAGTTCAGCAAAAGCAGCCAGACACAAAAGGACACACGCTATATGTCTTCACTTAGAGAAAATGTCCAGACCAGGCAAATCTACAAAGATCGATTTAGTTGTCAAGGACTCTGGGAGCAGGAAATTGAGAGTGAGTGCTGATGGATATGACACTGCTCTAAAAGTGACCGTGGAACCTGGGGTACCCATCTGCAACAGCAGCACCTGAGAGACTGAAATGGGAGACAACAGGGCGAGAGTCCCTCCAAACCAACAGGTAACCAGCGGCTTCTCATCAACCCTGATGGCATTGGCTAATCTCTTCCTGCTCCTTCCAACCAACACAGCTTTTAAGTGACACAGCAGATAACTATAGAAGTCTCAGTGACAGGAGGGGCAAAGCAGGCTGGCCAGGGGCCTCGGAAACACACAACCCGCAGCCTCCCACACTCTTAATCTGGAGTCTAGACTATATATCTTCTGCTCCTCCAGTGAGTGGTAGAGGTGCCCGGGTACATCTGTGTCTTCCCAGACCCCCGCCCAGCAGTGAGAGAAGCTTCAGTACCTTCCACGAATTCAAGGAGCCTGTGACTAGCAAGTCCACCTCACTTGGCCTCCTCCCCTCCCACTGGGCAGCATGAGAAGCACCTCTATTCCCACAAGAACCCCAAAGAATTAAGTAGATACCTCAGTGTCACCAGATGAATAAAATAGATCAGCATAAGATGGTAAGGGCTCTGAAAACCGCAGGGCCATGAGAGCCACAACCCAGAGCAGCCCAGGAAGCCCTCATCTGCTTAAAAAAACTGCCTGGCTTAATGACAGGGAAGGTTTAAGTAGGATTCAGTCTCATAAACCTAACCCAAATGCTCCAATCATGGCTGAGAAATGACTTAAATAAAAACTCATAGCTTGACTGGGAAGAGATCATCAACCAGGGGCAGCACAAAGGAGACAGATGTGGGATTGTCTGGCAGGGACTGTCAAGCAGCAATCACAAAAATGCTTCAATAGTCATTACAAATTATCTTGAAATAAATGAGCACACAGAAAAACTTAGGAAAAATTCCTTATCAAAAGAACCAAAGGGAAATTACAGAACAACAACAAAAAAAGGACAAACAATGAACCAAAAATTTGAAAAACTTACTGGATGGATTCAATAGCAAATTAGATATGACATAGGAATGAATCTGGACTCTGAACTGGAAGATAAGGTCATAAAAATTGCCCAACTGCACTGTAGAGAGAAAATAGATGGAGAGAAATTGAACATAGCCTCGGGGATCTATAGGACTATTAAAAAATAAATCTAGTTTTTGCTAGGCTTTGTGTCAGTGAAGTCCAAGAAGAAGCATGGGACTGAGAAAATATTTGAAGATCCAATAGCAGAAACTTCCCCAATGCGGCAAATGCTATAAATCTGCACATTCAAGGTTAGTGAGGTCCAAATAAGACAACCGCCCCCCCCCCAAAAAAAAACCCTGTTATATGCATCATAGTTAAACTTCTGAACTGGAGACCAAACCTCTGCCAAGTGGACTCAGAAAAATGATCCACTCTCGGTACCTGTACTTCTCAGCAGAAGCCACTGAGGCCAGGAAGATGTAGACACTGCTTTTCAAGAAAAGAGCTGTCCACCAGGAACTCTGTTTTTACTGGAACTCCTTCAGATTGAATGAGAACAAATAAAAAGAATCTCTATGTAGGAAGATTAGAACGACGCGCCATGAACAGAGCTACACAAGAGACACAAGCAGGAGCAATGTCTCAGCAGTTAGGGTGCTTGCTGCACAGTCAGGAGGACTGGAGTTCAGACTTCAGCACATAGAATGAGCTACCTTCCTATGAATACCTGTAAAACCCCAGCTCCAAGGGGCAGACAGAAAGATTGCAGAGGCTTTCTGGCTTCTGGCCTAGCCCAGAAAATAGATCTCAAAAAAAACCAAAAAACAAAACAAACAAACAAAAAAAAAGCAAAACAAAACAAAAACCTGCCTCAAAGAAATAGACAGAGATAAGTAGAGGAAAATGACACTCTCTCATCTGGCCTCTGTACATATGCACAAATATGCATGTGTGTGCATATGCATGTCTGCAGGAGTGTGTGTATGTTTGTGTATGTGTGCGTGTATGCAGGCCCACGTATATACACGTGTGTAAACACAAGGAAGATTAGCTGAAGGAAGCTCTCAAGGAGGAAAGTCATGATAACAGAAGTCAACTTCAGCAAGGGGAAAAGTAATGTGATGAATACAAGACAGGCAAGTGAAAGAGGACACCGTCAATGTGTTATAGGACACCATCATTGTGTTGCAGGACATCACCAGTGTGTTACAGGACACCATCAGTGTGTTACAGGACATCAGTGTGTTACAGGACATCATCAGTGTGTTACAGGACATCATCAGTGTGTTACAGGACATCATCAGTGTGTTACAGGATATCACCGGTGTGTTACAGAACATCGTCAATGTGTTATAGGACATCATCAATGTGTTTCTTCTTTATTTTATCTACTTTGGTGTTTTGCTAAGGCTGTTGGGTCCCCTGGAACTAGAGTTACAGATGGAGAGATGGCAGTGGCTAAGAGAAATGACTGCTCATCTAGAGGTCCCAGGTTCAATTCTCTGCACTCACCTGGCCATTCACAACTATCTGAACTAGATCTAACACCTTCATACAGACATACATGCAGGCAAAACACCAATGCACATAAAATAAAATAAGAAAATTAGACCATACTGGTTTTTTTGTATGTTTGTATGTTATTTTGTTGAAGCAAAAAAAATAACACTGTCTAATGTTGTGAAATATTATTTTAACTAGGCAAAGATGTGTTACATTTGTTGATGTTGCAGAATATTACTTTAACTGTATAAAAGTGTGTTACATTTGTTTCTGCTGCCTTTGTTAACAATGTAAAGATGTGTTACATTTGTTTTGCTGCATTTGTATAATTTTATAAAGATGTGTTGCATTTGTTTCACTTTGTCTGCCTAAGGCACCCGATTGGTCTAATAAAAAGCTGAATAGCTAGGCAGGAGAGGGATAGGTGGGACTAGCAGGCAGACAGAATAAGTAAGAGGAGAAATCGAGGCTTGAAAAAGGAGGAGAGAACAAAAGAAAAGCAGAGTGAAGCACCCAGGGCCAGGGGCCAGGCAGCTGGCAGACAAACTGACTTGAGAAGCAGTGAAAGTAGAACAGGGAAGGAAGAAAGGAAGGGAGGGAGGAAGGAAAAAAGCCTCAAGACATAACATAGATAAACAGATTAAAATAATAGCTAAACTAAGGCTGAGCATTTAAAACTAATAATAAGTCTCCATGTCATGATTTGGGAGTTGGTTGGTAGCTTAAAAAAAAAAGCCTTCTACAGCCTAAACTTATATATGTATATATAGAATAAGTTATATAAATGTACATGTAAATTTTTTTTTTAATTTATAGGTTTTGCTGGATGATAATGGTGTACATCTTTAATCCCAGCACTCAGGAGGCAGAGGCAGATTGAGCTCCGATTTTGAGGCCAGCCTGGTTTACAGAGCCAGTTCCAAGACAGCTAGGAATGTACAGAGAAACCCTGTCTCAAAAAAAAACTAAACAAAACAAAAATATTTATAGGTTTTAGTGGATAAGATAAAGAGACAAATGCAGTGAAGTTTTGTACTTCACTCATATTACTAAATGTAAATATGAATAGATTATGACAATATATTCATGATTATTGTAATGGCCAGAAAACCACTGAGAAAACTACACAAATATTATGCTAATAATACTACAAACAAATCAAAATGGAATTCTAAACACTTATCCCACAGGAAGGCAAGAAAAGAGAAGTGAAAAAGGAGGAAGAAAGAGAATAAGCAAAAAGTAAAATGGTAAAACTTATTGTGATTTCTTTTTACGTTCTATTAAAAAATATAACTTGGGAGTAAGTATTAGCAAATAAAGCTGAGAGGTCCACAGATCTACAGAGACTCAAACATCTGCTTCCTCTCTCTTCCCAGATTGAAGAAACCACACAACCTTTCAATTCTTCATTTTTTCCCCCCTGTGTGTCCTATCTCCCTCTGAGTCGGCCTGGAAACTCTATGGTCCACACCAGCCCACAAAATGTGAACTCTGCCCTCTGAACCAAAGTTGGACCCTATTGGTGGTCCTGGAGCAATCAGCACAAACATATATCCCCCAACAAAACGAAAATTTAATGTACCTATAATTACTTTAGCCAGGTGGTAGTGGTGGCACACATCTTTAATCCCAGCACTTAGGAGGCAGTGGCAGGTGTGTCTCTGAGTTTGAGACCAGCCTGGTCAGAGGGAATTCCAGGAGAACCAGGGCTACATAAAGAAACCCTGTCTCAAGAAAACAAATGTGGGGAAAAAAAAAACCCTGAATATGGGTGGGTGGTATACACCTTTAAATAATAATAAACATAAAACACAGAAACAGGACAAAAGCCTGATGCGGTAGTACATGCCTGTAATCCCATAATTTGGTAGGAAGAAATCAGGAGACTTGAGAGCTCAAGGCTAACCTGGTCTATTAGTGAGATCCTGTTTCATAATAAGGGCTGGGGAGATGGTTTGGTGTTTAAGAGTATGTGCTGCTCTTGCAGAGGATCAGAATTTGGTTTCCAGCATTCATGTCAGATGGTTCACAACTGCTTGAGACTCCAGTCCCAGGAAATCCTCTTTTGGTCTCTTTGGACAGCTGAACTAACACGCTCACCCATACATATACACATTAATGTTAAAACTAAAAATTTAAAATATCAGATTTATTTCAGTTATATTTTACATGTATGAGTGCTCTGTCTGAATGTATGTATGAGTACCATGTGTGGTGCCTGTGGTGGTCAAAAGGAGGAAGGATCATATAACTGGAATTATAATATTCATGGGCCAATTTGTGGGTGCTGAGAACTGTACCCAAGTAAGAGCAACAAGTGTTTTTAACCACTGTGCCATCTTTTTACCACCTAAAATTAAAAATCAAAATAAAACAAAAACTAGGCATTGGGAAATTGAAGTATATTGAATATAGTAAAAAAGATACAACATATCAAAGACTGTGGACACAGGGAAATTTAAATGCTAAACACATATCTTAGAAAAAAAAAGAAACATGGCTGATGTGGGATTCCCTTCTGTATGCTGTGAATACCATTGGTTAATAGAGAAACTGTCTTGGCCTGTGATAGGGGAAAAAAGTAGAAGTAGGCAGGGGAAAACTAGACTGAATGCTGGGAGAAAAAAGGCAGAGTCTAGAGATGCCATGTAGCCGCCAGAGGGGAAAGACACAAGCTGCCAGGTGGAACCTTATTGGTAGGCCATGAGCCTCATGGGTAAAATATAAAAAAATAGAAATGGGTTAATTTAATATGTAAGAGATTGCTAGGAATATGCTATAGTGATTGGCCAATCCGTGATTTGATTAATACAGTTTCTGTGTGGTTATTTTGGGAGTCTGGGTGGACAGGAAATGAACAAGTAGCCTCATACAACAAATTGGCACTCCAACGTGAGCTAGCTAAATCCACATAAAACCTGAGAAAGCTTGGAAAGAAATCTTAGACACTAAAACACAAAGTTTGGCTGCATTTTTTTTTCAGCGGGCAGCATGCTGCAGCTCTCTTAAGAGAAGTCTTCCTGATTCATCAGTGGCAGAAAAAAAGCAGCATGGTTTTGAACCGGTGGCTTCCTGGGCCGTGCTGGCAGCACAAACTCTGGCTCTTTCACGAGGCTGAGCACATGAATGGGGTTTGTGGGCAGCATGCTGCAAGTTATTTGGTGACAGCATGGGCCAACTGGTTACCAGAGTTGAGGTGGTGAGGACAACTCCCACCCAGCAGGCTTAGAGGCAATAAATGGACCTCCACCATGCCAAACTACGCAGAGCCAAAAGGCAAAGCAGCCTTAGTACTAGTCAAGCTGTCTAACATTTTAAGAAGTGGTCCTGATCAAAAAAGATTACAGATACACAATAAAGATAGATTCAGATGAAAAAGACCTCTAAATGGGTCACAGTGTGTTTAAAAAATGTATGTAGGCTTAGGAAAGAGGAAAAAAAATAAACGAAAGAGACAGTAAATGTAATATAAAAGAATAAGACAGTTATAGATTAAAGGATTAAAGATAATAAAATAAATATTAAACTTGTAGAAAAAGTAATAGAGTAAGAAAAGCCATGTAAAGATGGAATATCACAGAGTCTGGATTATATATATTATTGTGTTTTCTTTAAATTTTTTGACTGTGAAGAAACTAAGTAGAGAGGGACATTTCATTGTATGGGCTGCTAAGATAAACCAACATAAAGGTATCTTGACTTCCAAATTTGGGTCTAAGGATTTGTTGCTTTGGGAAATAGGTTCTGCTTTTGTTTTTACAGATGAGAACCTGTGGATTTCTTTCAGACTAATGTGGTTTGATGTACCAAAACCCTCCCCAAAAGGTTGCTGTGAACACCCCCCAAAAATTACTTCACCCAACAAAAAAGCAGGAAGCAGTTTGGAGAGAACTACACCCAAATCCCCAAATATTGTTTATAAATGTTTGTTGACATTTAAAGAGGAATATGCTATAGAGATTTGCATTGGCATGGATCTTGATTTATTGATATAAATTTAAGGTCAATTTTGTTATACTGTGTTTATGTATTTCTGATCTTGATTAAGGTATTGTGTTCGTCCAGCTCATTTAAAAATGTAACGTATAATTAAGAAATACAGGTTAATAGATAATCATCTAGTCATGTTTAAGTTTTCTAGATTTATAGAGATATATTTTAGTTAGTTAGGTAGTCTTCAACTTTCAGAGACCTTCAGAATATATTATTTAAAGTGTTTTAATCTGCTTCTGGCAGCACCAATAGCTTCAAGAGGAAGATGGACAATGAAGAGGCTCTGTATGGAGTTCGCTAACCATTTGTGCAAGAAACTGCTCTTTACTGGACTGTTTGATGTTGTTCTTTATGAACTAGACATTCAGGATTCACAGAGAAATGACTACTGAAGCTGCCTAAAGAAGGTGAGACATGGGCTGGAGAGATGACTCAGTGGTTTAGAGCACTTGACTACTCTTCCAGAGGTCCTGAGTCCAATTCCCAACAACCACATGGTGGCTCAAAACCATCTGTAATGGGATTGGATTCCTTCTTCTGGTGTATACATAAAGTACATGAATAAATAATTTTTTTTAAAAAAAAGTGAGACAGCCCTTCAGGGTTCCTGCTTCATGAAATCGACTGTCAGACATTCTGCAGGACACAGAAGAAAGTGACTGACAAACAGCCAATATAGGCAGAACTGCCTTTGAAATTTCCTGCTTTGTGGAAAAGTTTGCTGGATCCTTGTGGGCCAGTAGGCTGAAGATGTTACAGAAGAGCTTTGAGTGACTGTCTAGGCAGCGAGATGTCTCTGTCAATTCTAGAGTTTTGGAAGTTGCTTACAATGCACTTTTTGTTTACTTAGGTAATATTATGTCATTCTGGAGTCTCTGATGGAGCTGAAGAATATATAGTTATAGTTTTCCTTAGTTATGATAAAAGATAAAGTAGATATCAATGTTGTAACTGTAATTTTTGCTTGATACCTGTTTTGTAATTTTTCTTATTTCTTTTTTTTCTTTTAGTTTTTGAGACAGGGTTTCTTCGTAGCTTTTGGTTCCTATCCTGGAACTAGCTCTTGTAGACCAGGCTGGCCTCGAACTCACAGAGATCCGCCCTGCCTCTGCCCCCCGAGTGCTGGGATTAAAGGCATGAGCCACCATCGCCCGGCTCTGTTTTGTAATTTTTCTGTGTTAAAACCTTCTTTTTTATTTAAGCAGAAAGGGGAGGTAATGTAGGATTCCCCTCTGTATGCTGTGAATACCATTGTTAATAAAGAAAATCTTGGCATGTGATAGGGCAAAAGAGTAGAGCTAGGTGGGGAAAACTAGACTGAATGCTGGGAGAAAGAAGGCAGACTCAAGGAGAAGCCATGGAGCCACCACCAGAAACAGATATGCTGAAACTTTGGCAGCAAAGTTTCTGTGTGGTTATTTTGGGAGTCTGGGCAGCCAGGAACACACAAGTGGACTCCTACAACACATGGGCAGGCTTCATTGTGTATGCCTGTAATCCCAGAACTCAGGAGACAGAGGTAAGAGGATTGCTCCAAGTTCAATACCAGCCTGGTCTACATAGTGAGTTCCAGGTTAGCTAAGCTTACATAGCAAGAACTTATCTCAAAAAGAAAGGAAACAGTATCTCAGAGCAATCCTGTCTCTGTCTCTTTCACCTCTCTCTCTCTTGAGAACCTAGACAAAGATGAGCAAAATTAACCCAAAACGAAAGGAATGAAATAAGATAGAAATCAGTGGAATTAAAAATGAGAAAAATCAATGAAATAAAAAGTTGATTCTTCAAAGTGACGAATAAAATTGATAAAATTCAGTCAAGGAAAGAAGACCAAGTATAGTACTGATATTGGGGAGACATAGGAGGTCAAATTCTGAAGCACCCACATCTTGTAAATCAAAAGGGAAGTATGATGGCTAATCAGTGTCTCTTGACGTGGTGCTTTGAATGAGAATGTTCCTGTATCTGCATGCTTCCTTGCCAGTAGCTGAAATGCTCGGAAAGGATTAGGAGGCCTAGCCTTTTTGGAGGAGACGTGTCACCAGGAATGGGGTTTGAGATTTCAAAAGCCCAGTCCAGGACCAGTCAGTCTGTCAGTCAGTCAATCAGTCTGACTGTCTGTCTCTCTGTCTCTTTCTGCTGCCTATGGACCAGGATTTAAAGCTCTCAGCTACTTTTCTAGCACCATGCCTGCCTGTCTTCCTGCCACCATGCTCCTCACTATGGTGATAATGGATAACCCTCTGAAACCGTAAGCAAGCCCCCAATTGAATGCTTTCTTTTGTAAGAGTTGCCTTGGTCATGGTATCTCTTCACGGCAACCGAACAACAACTAAGACACTGGGTCACCCTACCCAGATATTTTAGTCAAGCATCATTTTGGTTTTTTGAGACAGGGTTTGTGTAAAATCCTTGGCTGCCCTGGAACTCACTCTGTAGACCAGATTGGGCTCGAAATCACAGATATCAACCCGCCTCTGCCTCCCAAGTGCTGGGACAAACATCATTCTGTATGTTCCTGCATGATTTACACTTAAATCAGTGAGCTCTGAGTGAAACAGATTGATCTCCATAATGTGGGAAGGCCTCTGCCAATTCACTGCAGGCCTGAATACAAGTAAAGGGAGCATCTCCAGAGCAAGAGGCTCCGTTTGAATGTATTCTGCAACACCAGCTCCTTCTGGTCATATAGCAGATGGCCACTGGGCTCGAACTTTATTCAGCTCCTTCCTTAGTCTCCAGCCTCCTGGATTTTGGACTCATCAGGTCTCTACAATTGCACAGTCCTTAAAATATCTCTGGCTGGCCATATAACTCAATGGCATAGTGTGTGCTTGATTAATGTACAAGACCCTAACCCAGTTCCCAGCATTAGAACATTCTCTTTATACAGGGATCTGAAATAGGAGACACGTGAGTGGGTGTGGTGGCACACACCTTTAGTTTCAGCTGAGTTTAGGCTGAGGCAGGTAGATCTCTGAGCTCAAGGCCAGTCCAGGACAGTCGGGGCTACACAGAGCAAACCTGTGTTGGAAACAAATTTTAAAAAACCACTACCAACACAAAAATTCTCCTAGAACTAGGGTTTGGAGAGAGAGGGCTCAGTGTTAGGTCTTAAGAAATCCCCCCCATCCCGCCCCCAGTCTGGCATTTAGACAAAAGACAGCATTCCCTGAGGGACTTGAGAGAGTTCCTACTTGCTAAAAGGAGTCTTTCTCCTGTCTCTGGCAAAAAGGAAATGTCTCTTCCATTAGCCTAGCCTGTGGTGCCTATTAGCATACCAAGGTCTGTGTTAGCCTCTAGGCTCCCCCAGTCCTGGCTCACAAATCCTCCTGGCTGATCCACCCACTACCCTAAACCTCTCCAGCCCCCAAGTTTCCCTTCCCTTCCCCCAGCTTCTCTTTTTCTCCTGTATAACCCAGTCGTTTTGGCTACTTGTTCTCTTGGTCCTCTCTTCCTTCTCAGGAGCTCTCTTAGTTCCTCTCTCTTCCTCTCTCATCTCCCTCTCTTTCCTCTCATAGCCTAGTTCAGCCTGTAACCTTCCAGATGCCTCTGGCTCTATTCTCCCTCATATCTACAATAAAACCTTCTCAACCCTAACTAGGAGCAGCCATGTCTTCATTTTCATTCTCTCAGCAGTTAAGAGCACTTGTTCTTCTTCCAGAGGAATGGGGTTTGTTTCCAAGCACCCACGTCAGGCAGCTTACAATACTTGTAACCAGCTGTAAGGTTTACAATTAGCCGATGCCTGTGGTGCCTATTAGCATATCAAGGTCCAATACTTGTAAACAGTTGTAACCAGCTGTAACCTGACACCCTTTTCTTTCTTCCAAGGAAACCACACACTTGTTCAAACATATATGCACATTTTTTTTTTGAAAAAACCTCCCAGAACTAATAAGTGACCTCAGCAAGTTCTCAAGACACAAATGACTTTTAAAATTTTTATTTATTTTGTGTACATGTAAGTGCAGGTGCTAGAATGTGTGTGGAAGTCAAAGGACAATTTCTACAGTGGCTTCTTGCTTTACAACTTGTTGAGGCAAGGTCTTTTCTCGTTTCTACTGCTCCACTGCAGGCTCCAGATTAGCTGGCCCAGGAGTTTCTGGGTAACTCTCTTCTCTCCACCTCCCACCTTGCTGTGGGAAAGCAAACAACCACATGCAACATTTACCAAGGTCTGGGGATGGAACCTGGGTCAGGAGACCAACACAACTAGTACCTTCATATGAAGTACCATATTCCTGTCCTGCAAACAATATTTTAAAAAAGCAAATTTTATCTTCCTATTAGCAATAAACATAGGGACACTGATATTTAAAAATACAACACATTTACAATGGTTTAAAATAAAATATTAAATATAAGTTTAACAAAATTCATATAATTTGTATATTGAAAACTATAAAACACTGATTAAGAAAACAAAGCTTGCGGGGACAGCAATAGCGGTGTATGTGTTTAATCCCAGCACTCAGGGGGCAGAGCCAGGTGGATCTCTGTGAGTCTGAAGCCAGCTGGTTTACAAAGTGAGTTCCAGGACAGGCATAGTTGTTACACAAAGAAACCCTGTCTCAAAAAACCAACATCCTTCCACTCCCTCCACCCACTCCCATTCCTCGCCCCCCCCCCACTCAAAAAAAAGTTTGGCAGTCTCTACGAGCTGCCACAAAGTTGCAATGAGGTTCACTAGGTCTGCCCACTTTTCTGTCTCCCAACTGAAACTATTCATTTTTCTTTCTTCTCTTTCTTGCAAATGCAGGCCAGAACTATGCTTTTCTTTACTCTTTCTCTGAAGCTTCCCTCTCCTCCATGTGGCTGCCCAAAACCAAGCCGCTGACCTCCGTGCCAGCTTAACTCAATCAGTATGGCTTTTTCCTTCTCTCTTCTATTTCCCTCCTTTGGGCAGTTATAGAGATTTACAACTTGCGTGCCCTGGGGTGTTTTTCTTTTAAATACTAATAAAATTCTCCCTTGATGTTAGAAAAAAAAGAAAGAAAAAGTTCTAAATAAATCAATAAGACATAATATGTTCACAGACTAGGATACTCAAAATAATAAAAAAATCAATTTCCTCCAAATTTACCTTTAAGTTTAACCTAATTACTACCAAAAATCTGGGCAATATTTTTGGATAGATACAACATTATTATAAAAATGGCAGCTATAACAATTTTAGGAAAGGTGTATAAAGCAGGAAAAAGTTAGTCCACCTAACTTCTTCTTTTTTTTTTTTTTTTTTTTTTTGGTTTTTCTAGACAGGGTTTCTCTGTGGCTTTGGAGCCTGTCTGTCCTGGCACTAGCTCTTGTAGACCAGGCTGGCCTCAAACTCACAGAGATCCGCCTGCCTCCGCCTCCCGAGTGCTGGGATTAAAGGCGTGTGCCACCACCGCCCGGCTCCACCTAACTTCTTAAGGGAAGCTGAGGAAGGAGACAGGAAGGAGGAGGAGAACAACCTAAGTATATCATACTTTATGTGAAGATTTAGTCAAACTGAACAAAGGATTTAAATAGAAATCTATTATCCTTTCCAAAAAGCACTAGCTGGAAGTCTCCGGCATCTAGAATTAGGCAATAATTTCTTTTTTTTTTAATTTTTTTTTTTTTTATTTTTCGAGACAGGGTTTCTCTGTAGCTTTTGGTTCCTGTCCTGGAACTAGCTCTTCTAGACCAGGCTGGCCTCGAACTCACAGAGATCTGCCTGCCTCTGCCTCACGAGTGCTGGGATTAAAGGCGTGCGCCACCACCGCCCAGCTTAGGCAATAATTTCTTAAATGGAATATCAAAAGAATGATCTTAAAAATGGAAATATTGATAAATGGCACTTTAACCAAAGCTGAAGCTTTTACTCTACACAAGACTCTACAAGGAACTAAAAAGGTAAACTGAAGATAGGAGAAAATATTTGCACTCCACTCATCTTGACAAAAAGATTGGCATACAGAATTTAGCCTTTCCAGGGCTCCACCCAGCAGCTCATATACTGAAAGTAAAAGGATACAGATATAAGCATGGCCCCCGTGCAAGGATGCCATGCAAATCCACGAAATGGTTCATGATTTAAAAAAATAAGAATTTCCTTAAAACTCAACAGACGCCGGGCATGGTGGTGCATGCCTTTAATCCCGGCACTTGGGAGGCAGAGGCAGGCTGATCTCTGAGTTCGAAGCCAGCCTGGTCTACAAAGTGAGTTCCAGGACAGCCAGGGTTACAAAACATAAAAACCAAAACCAACCAACCAACAAAACAAACAAACAAAAAACTGAAACCACTCAGAAGGTTATGGTGGCTCACACCTTAACAATGAGGTGAAAGCAGGTGAATTTCTTTGAACTCAAACAGTAAAATCCTATCTCAAAGCTGGGCGGTGGTAGTGCATGCCTTTAATCCCAGCACTCAGGAGGCAGAGGCAGGTGGATCTCTGTGAGTTCGAGGCCAACCTGGTCTACAAGAGCTAGTTCTAGGACAGGCTCCTCGAAAAACCAAAAAAAAAAAAAATCCTATCTCAAAAAACAAAACAAAAAGTAATTTCTGCGATACCATATACCTATAATCTCAGTACTCAGAAGGCTGAAGTAGGAGAATCACTGCACGCTTAAAGTCAACCTGGAATACTTAGTAAGACCCATTCTCAAAACCAAAATCAAAAGCAAGGCATGGTTGTACAAGCCTTTAGTAGAGCAATCAGGAAAATCAGCTTGATCTACAGTGAGTTCTAGGCCAGCCAAGACTATATAGAGAAATCCTGTCTCAAAATGAACAAATAACAAAATGTCAACAATATTTTTTGAAAATTTTATTTTCATCTTGGAAAACAAGTCCGAACCAAGGCCTCTAGAAGCTGTTGTCTTTCATGGGCCTATCTGAATCTTCAGTTCCCACAGTCAGTCCAGCTTTCCCATGGAGCCCGTTATCCTTCCCCGACAGGGACCCTGTAGTAAACCCTCAAACCCCCACTTCCTTTGCCCCTTCCTACTGTCCTCACCACGATCTACCCTTCTCCCCATTCCTGCATAGGACCCTTGTACTTGAATACTTCCTAAGAGTTCCCTCCAGAGTACACAAAACCCCATCCCAGTCACATGACCTTCTTTCCTTGGCTGCTTAAGTTCTTTTGGTGCTACTCACTGCTACTAAAAACCTTTGCCTGTCCCTAACGCCCACATTTCTCTCTCACCTGAGCTTATCAGCATCTCTAGCTACTTATCTCCAACTTCCCCAGAAGGTAGTTCTTCTCCAAACAATGCCAATTTTATCACCTCGGGTATCTCAGTGATCTCACTGCCTCCATATTACCCCAGTGGTTATCCAAACATTTCCCATTACCTGCACGCATACCTTGTCACCTGTCCCCAGAAAGGGGCTCCAAACCCAGCCAGCACTCCAGTGAGGCAGACAACCATAAGGAATAATTTGGCAACCTGGGACTCTACTTGGTTTACACTATGCACACAAACCTTTTATAATGCATTTAACAGCTTAGGACTCTCACCTGCACGTACTATGCATACACACACACACACACACACACACACACACACATGCACGCACGCACACGCACACACCCCTCTGAGCACTGTACCTAGCAACTGCGCAACCTAGGCTTCTCTTGTATTTAGCTACAAACACACTCCACTCTGAACAATAGAATATGTTTCTCTTCTCCTTTAGGACCATCAAACTTGACAACTATGTCCTCAACACACAGGTGCAGAGGTAGTGGAGTGATCTAACCTTGACTGGTTTGGGCACACATACAATAAAGCAAACTGTCTCCTCTAAGTGAACTTTTAAGGAGACTCTACTTACCATCTAATGTCTGTGAATAATTGGGTGTGGACAAGATTAAAATCAGATGCACTGTGAGAAAGAATATATACAGCATTAAAGTTTATGATTCACTCTATCAAGATAAAGAACCATGTCACAGATCTCTCTAGTAACCAAACTCTCTTGAACTCCATAAAAGGAAGCCCCATGGCTTACAGGTTAAGAGCACTTGCTGGTTTTGCCAAGGATTTCATTTTGGTTCCTAGTATCCACATGGTGCCTCACAAACATCTGTACTTCTAGTTCGAAAGGATCTGAGGTCTTCTGGTCTCTATAAGCACTGCATGCAGGTGGTACACAGACATACATGCAGGCAAACCACTCATACATTTTTTGTTTTTGTTTTTTATTTTTGAGACAGGGTTTCTCCATAGCTTTCGGTTCCTGTCCTGGAACTAGCTCTTCTAGATCAGGCTGGCCTCGAACTCACAGAGATCCACCTGCCTCTGCCTCCCGAGTGCTGGGATTAAAGGCATATGCCACCATTGCCGGGCGACTTTTTTTTTTAAAAAGGGAAATTGTGTCCTTGAGTGTCTTCACTCGTGTGGTCCATTATTCTCTTGCAATGTGTTCTGAATAGTTCTATTATTTGAATGAAATTTCCTTGCTACTTTACCATCTGTGTGGGCTTTTATTTCACTCTTAGAGATTTTATGTATTTTATGCATATGAGTGCTCTATCTGCCTGTACACCTGCATGAAAGAAGAGGGCTTCAGATCCCATTGTAGATAGTTTTGAGCCACCATGTGATTACTGGAAATTGAACTCCTTTTCATTTCACTCTTGAACTAGGGACCAAGAACCTGGAAACACTTAGCCCAGTATTCTCTCCAGTGTGAATATCTGCACTCCTTCCTGTCATCTGGACTTCTCACCCCTTCATTTAGGTAGTTTGGCCATCAGGGTGGCTCATCCCTGACTGCCCATCTGGACAGAGTTGGTGTACCATCAGAGCAGGGAGCTGTGGTGGATACAGCTCTTCCCAACCTGCTCCATTTCTCAGATGGGAAACAGAGGCCTCACCTAATGTAAGCAGCAGGGCTGGGAGGGTGAGTGACAGAACTAGAACCCAAGCCCAGCATAGGTCAGTATCCTGGCCAGAGTTCAATGCATGCCGTTGATTGGGGCCTGCACTTTCCTGTTAAAACCTGTCATATGGTTCATGCTGTCAACTTGACAGGCTCTAGAACTGCCTAGGACACAAGCCTCAAGGCAGACCAAGGGATAATTTAGGCTAGCCTCTGGGCGTGCCTGTGAGGGATTATCTGATTAGGCTAAATTGAGTAGAAGACTCACTCTAAAGGAGGGTGGCAGCATTCCCAGGGTTTGGGTCTCAGCCCCCACACTCACTGGTCTCTTCTTCCTGACTGCAGATGCAAAGTGACTAGTTGCTTCATGATCCTGCCACACCTTCCCTGCCAGGATGGGCTGTACCCTGGTACTGTAAACTGAAATTAATTCTTTCTGCCTTGTTTTTGTCAGAACAGTTGATCACAGCAAGAGAAGAGCAACTAATCCAGCATCCGTGTAACTCCCATAAATCATCAGTGTCTTTGGACTATTTAGCGACCACTGGTGTAGCTCCAAGACTCCAGGAATCAGGACAGCCATTCTGGAGCAGACTGTAAAGGCCCTTGGGGGCTCCTTCATACATGGAAACAGGGGCCTGGACTTCCTTGCAAGAAGGAGGCAAACACCTCTTCATATAAGAAGTTTGATAGGCACTCCCTTTATGGACCCTAGAGTAACAGACCCTCTTCTTTTGGGTGGTTCTGTGGAAGCTGAGATGCAAGAAGTCACGACTAGACCGTTTCTCCAGGACCCAAGGGGATTCCTGTGCTGAGGTTTCAATCTTCCTGGAAATCAGGTATAAATACAGCCACACAAGCCAGTTTCTGGCCAGCCACAGCTCTGCCTGCTCTGGCCTTTCCCAGGGACAGTTACTCTCAAAGGGCTCATGCCTTGCGTGCCTGTAGCATCCACTTCCTCTTTGCCAGGCTCACTGCCTCACTCTGACATAGTCAATAAGAGCCATATAGGATTTCAAATGTTGTCTTCGTCTTTTGCCATTCTTTGCTTGCCTTTTATACGGTCCTTAGGGACATGCGAATGTGCCCTGGCCCTCCAAGACCCCTGGACATCTTGACACTATGCAAGTCACCAAAGGGGAAGCCTGTTCTTCGCACACCCGGCAAGCAGCCTCATTGCCCTTCTACTTCCCTTTTCTGTCTTCCCCTGCAGAGTTTGGGCACTAGGAGCACTAAGAGCACCCAGCCTGCAGGGCCATCTCTAGGTGAACAGTTTGGGCAGTTGTTTCAGCATGAAGGGAGACAAACAAGCCTCGTGCTGGACTGAGACACTCTGGACAAATGCTCACACTCTCCCCTAGCTATTTTACTTGTTTCAGGCCCTACTTTTAACTGTACACCCCAAGAATTCATGTGTAGGACAGTTCTAGAGCTTCTAAAATCCTTCGTGAAGCTATGAGATGTGGGGTGGGGTGGATTTGGGGGACAACATATAGAGGTAGATTACTGAAAATTTCTGTACCCTACAGGAACCTGCAATCTGAGGACCTCCACCCAGAGCTGTCTGGGGTGTTCCCTATCTAGCCTGATATGGACCCACCACCTCCAAAAACACACATCAGCTGCCCTGAATGGAAGGCAGAGAAGCCAGACTCGGGGTTCTAAGCAATTGATTGATGGGCCACAGGTTCCATCCGCAGTGCACGGGCAGCCCAAACCACCTTTCCTTCAAGCCTCATCCTTTTAGCCTTGACACAGAATTCCAAAGCATCTCCATTGACTTAAGACTGAGAATCAGGGCAAGCAAGCTGCTTCAACCTGTGACAGCTGCCACCAACCCCGATCTGTGCTCATAATCCTAAATCACAGAAGAAACTCGCCCCAAATCGCAAAACGAGTGGAGGATAGAACTTCCGCAAAAAATACCAAGCTGTGATCTCAAGTGTCATCAGAGAAGGATTTCTGGGCCAAATTCCCCCTGTAGAAATTACTTGGTCCGCCCAGGAATATGAACTGGGGCTTTCAACCACAAACTCCATATTCCTTTTACCCAAACAGGGCCCCCGGCCCTGTGCAGCGAGCACCTGCTGCGTCTAGCCTCCACCCATGGGCTACCGGCCGCGCGCACGCTCCGTGCGGACGCCCATCTCGACCACAAGCCCGGAAGCCCCGCGGCCAACCGTTGGGAGGGCGCTGGACCACCACTAACGGCCCAGCCCGGAGAAGAAACCGCGGTGGCCGAACGTTCGCAAACGTACAGCAAGTCTAACCAACCGCCGCGTCGACTGCGCCTGCGTAGTCTGTGGACGAAACCCTGCCGGGGGCAGGTGCGCCGGACCGCGCTTGCGTGGTTGGACGGAGGAGGCCGGCACCAAAGCCCAGTGCGGGAGACTGCGCCGGCGAACCCGTCCTCCGGGAGGGGGGGGGCGACGGGAGACTGCGCCTGCGTCGTCTTCGCGGCTCCGCCTCATGTGCCTTGCCCAATGGGCTCAAGCCCACCCCGCGGTCCTCTGGGCCCAGCCCAAGGCGGGGCAGGTGCTCACGGATTGCGCTTGCGCGCGCCAGCCCCGCCCCGGGCCCCGCCCCCGACCCGCGCGGGGCCCTGGGAGGGGCGCAGCGTCCGGCGTCGTCGCGGGCGGCGGGGCTGGGGCGGCGGGAGGGGCGGCGGGGGCAGACAAAGCGGCTAATGAATGGGCGCGCCCGTCGCGCTGTCCGCAGCCCGCGGGCCCGCGCTGCGCCGCGCGGAGCCGGCGCCTCAGGTGAGTGCGCGCGGGACGCTTCAGCGGCGTCTTCGACGGCCGGCGCCGCGCCAGGGTCGGGGACCGCGCCATTGTCCGTGCGCGGCGGGCCGGGCGGGGGCTGCGTCCCGTGAGTGCACCCGGCCCGGCCTCTGACAGCTGTGCCTCGCGCCCCCGGCTGGCCCAGGTCGCGGAGAGGAGCGGCAGCGGGACGCCCCTAGTGATCTTTCATCAGGTGCCCGGCTCCCGCCACGTCGTGGCACCCCCAAGCCGATGCCGGTCGGCGTGCGTGTCCAGGAAGGGGCGCCGGCAGCCTGTGCGGCGGTGACACGAGTCGGTGTCACGCTTCTTGGTGCCTGGCTGTAGCGTGTGCTTCTGGGTCTGACTACCGAGGCTTTCCTAACACAAACTTAACTCACGCCTTGGCTCCGCAGCGTCCTCCTGCTCTCAGTACCTGCCGTCATTTTTTGTTCCTTTTGTCCTTTTTGGGCGACCCACTCGTCTCTGCTGGGATGGCTGCGGGTCCTCGCTCTGTGTGAAGGTTCTCACGAGGCTCGTGCGCTAGTCCCTGCAGCTAGGAGCCTCAGGAGGAGCTGCTGTCGCTATTCTGGTGTTTATAAAAGGGGAAGTCATTTGTTTTGAAGTTAATTAGGATAAGATTAAGTGCTGTTTTTTAAAAAGACACTTCTGGCTTCGTAAAACCAGTCAGCTATGGCAAGTGCGTTCTTGTGACTTTGTAGAAAGAAAGGATCCCCCCCCCCTTTTACATCGTGGTGATAAAATTAAGACTTAAGTTTTTGAGAAAGTGCTATAGATAATTCAAGTTTTGGCTTGAGTTAATTCCACGCTAAACCAAAATTGAGAGGAAGCTACAAGTTTGACGCTACACCAAAGGATCTCAACCTGTGGGTCGCGACCCGCAGGGGTCAAACGACCCTTTCACGGGGATCGTTTAAAGACAGTTGGAAACCACAGATATTTACATGACGATTCATAATAGTAGCAAGATTACAGTTATGAAGTAGCAACGAAAATAATTTTATGATTGGGGGTCACTACAACATGAGGAATAGTATTAAAGGGTCACAGCATTAGGAAGGTTGAGATCCATTGCTCTACACCCTGAGGGTTCCAGTGGCCTGTCCATGAAGGCATTGATGCTCGCTTTCTCTCTTTTTGATTTTTATTTTCAGGAAAAGATATGAGTTAAAATATTTTGTGAACCTTTAGAAAGTTTCAGAGTCTCAGTGTGCTGGTTGTTTTTGTTTGTTGTTTTGTCAGCTTGACAGAAACATCGAGGGGGAGGGAAATCTTTTAAATGTTTTATTTATTTATTTAGTGCATTGGTGTTTTGCCTAAATGTACGTCTCTGTGGAATTGTTGCAGAACTGGAGTTAAGACAGTTGTGAGCTGCCTTATGGGTGCTGGGAATTGAACCCAGGTCCTCTGGAAGAGTAGGCAGTACTCTTAATCGCTGAGCGAGGGCTGGAGAGATGGCTCAGTGGTTAAGAACACTGACTGCTCTTCCAGAGGACCTGGGTTCAAGTCCCAGCACCCACATGTCAGCTCACAACTGTCTGAAAATCCAGTTGCAGGGGATCTGATACCTCCATACCAATGCACATAAAATAAAGTTAAATAAACCATAAGAAATATTTTAAAAAAATCACTGAGTGAAAATGCCTCCTTAAAATTGGCATGTAGTTAAGTCTGTTTAGCGTTTCTTGATTAATGATGAATGTAGTAATGCCCAAGGGCCTGGGGAATGGTATGGTATGGTATGCCACCTTTAGGCAGGTGGTATAAGAAAGGAAGCCGAAGCCGGGCAATGTTGGCACACGCCTTTAATCCCAGCACTCGGGAGGCAGAGGCAGGCTGATCTCTGTGAGTTCGAGGCCAGCCTGGTCTACAGAGCTAGTTCCAGGACAGGCTCCAAAGCCACAGAGAAACCCTGTCTTGAAAAACCAAAAAAAAAAAAAAGAAAAGAAAAGAAAGGAAGCCGAGCAAACCCTGAGAAGCAAGCCAGGAAGCAGTGCTCCTCTGTGGCTTCTGCTTCCAGGTGCCTTCCCTGACTTCCCTCGGTGTAGACTGTTAACCTGGAAGTGTAAGATGAAATAAACCCTTTTCTCCCCAAGTTGCTTTTGGTCATGGTGTTCATCGTGGCAGTAGAAAGTCTAAGGCACTCAGTCTCTTAGTCAGGTTTACAGTCTCTTAGCTGAAAGAAAGCAAGAGACTGGAGAGATTGCTTAGCACTGACTGCTCTTCCAGAGGACTCAGGTTCAATTCCCAGCACCCACATGTCAGTTCACATCTGTCTGTAACTTCAGTTCCAGGGAATCTGACACCTTCACACAGACATACATGTAGGCAAAACACCAAGAACATAAAAGTAAAAATAAAAAAGAAATAAAGCTCTTAATTCATTTGACAGGGATTACACAAGTGTGTCCCTGACCATGTAATTCTGACTGTGCCTGGATGTTTTGGTGATCAAAACTCTCTGATGTTGATACATGCACAATCCTTAACACCTTTGAAAGGGTGTTTAGGAAATTAGGAGGGGAGTATATGTGAACTGATGTGTAGCATTTGTTCCGTGAAAGAAATGTGTGTGTGTTTCAGGTCTCTGGTGGACCTAGAGTCTGGAGAGAGAGAACTGGGAAGTGGCACTCTAGCAGCGTGGGGACAGTAAGTGGCCATGGTCATTACCTCTGCCTCTTCACTTCAAATTTGCATTTTTCTGTGTGCCTGGCTTCAAATCCTTTAATTTTGACTTTTTGGTCGACCTGATGGGAGAAGGGAGTAGGTAAGTGACTCTTTCCTTGGTCACTGACCAGAGGTTCTTCCAGCCAGCATCGTTTCCTTCTGAACATCTGCACAGACTGTTCACAGTCAGCTCTGCCACTCTTCTCATTATTCTTTGAGATACTGTTGTAGGGCTTGTAGTTCCTGCAGATGCTTTGTATGTCACTGAATCTAGCTGCAGGAGTCTCAGACTGCGCCCACCCTTCCTGGCCTTCAGTTATATCTGGGAAGTGTCGCATCTTGCCAGGCTCTCATCTTTCAGATACTTTTTGCCCCACTTTTTATTTCATGTGCACTCGTGTTTTGCCTGTATATGTCTGTGTGAAGGTGTCAGACCACCTGAAACTGGAGTTACAGTTGGTTATGAGCTGCCATGTGAGTGCTGAGAATTGAACCCTGATCCTCTGGAAAAGCGGCCAGTGCTTTTGACCACTGAGCCCTCTTGTCCCACTTTTTAGTGTCTAGGCCTTTCTTTATCCTGGAACATGCCTACAACTGGCCAGAGTCCCAACTCCAGGTTTCAGCATACCAGGTAGAGCCGCTCGGTCCTGAAGAAAGCAAAACAAGTCAGGCATGATGGCAAACACCTTTGATCCTTTAATCCCAGCACTCAGGAGGCAGAGGCAAGCAGGTGTCTGAGTTCGAGGCCAGCCTGATCTACAGGAACATTTCCAGGACAGCCAGGGCTACACAGAAAAACCCTATTGCAAATGGGGAGTGCAAACAGAAGTATGAGAAGGCACAAAGGAGTATAATCAAAACAACCAATAGCAAAGAAGAAAAGTAAGTATTTAAGCCCATCTTCTGAGCATGACACAAGTTTTAAGCAAACAGAATTAGGTAGGGGCAAGGGGTATGCATAATTAAGAAGTCTTGGTCAGTGTGGTCTAGTTGATATCTCATTTCTGGTTCTACAAGGAGGTAAGAAGACAGTCCAGTTACCCTGATGACCATTCCTGCTGGGGGTGATCTCATCATGAGGTGATCTGTCTGTGGGGTTTAGGACAACTGGAGACTTAAGGTGCCTTCTGTGAATTTGGAGCAGGACATTGTCAAAGTAGACAGTAAGATATCTCAGTTACTCTGTGCCTTCAACCTGAAGGAACATGAAATGGGTTCGCTGTCATCAGCTTATAGACAAGACTCCTTGATATGTGACATATCTAGACTCAGAACTAAACCAGTGAGGGACCCAGAGTCTCAAGACAGGAGACATGTAGGAAGAACCCAAAAATGCCAGGCTTTTGTCTGCTTTTAGTTACCATGTGGTCCCAGGTGAGGAGTTGGTGCTTTTTAGCATAAGTGATTTCAATGTACCTGCTATTAGCAGCTTATTTTCTTGATAATCATATTTAAATTTTATTTATTGTTGTGTTCATGATAGGGTGCTGCATGTGTCACAGCACAGGGCACATGTGGAGGTCAGAAGACAGCAGAGCCTGTTTCCTCCTCCCATCATTATGTGTATTCCTGGGATCAAACTTTGGCTGTCTGGTTTGTCTCACAGGCACCTTTACCCACTAGGCCATCTCAGCAGTCCATGTGGCTAATTATTTATAATGTTTTTTGTTTTATTTAATTAATTAATTTTTGTAGTATTGGGAATTGCTAGGCAAATGTTCTACCACTGATGTACTCTCAACCCATAGTCTTCTTGCTAATTATTTGATATGTGCTTTTTAGTAGTTCAAATTTTGGAAGGTATTGCTAGTAATAGTAAAACTGTTCTGTTTCTGAGGAAGAGGACACCTGGAGAGACAAAAGAACTTCCCTTCCTTTTGGACCATTCTTGCCTCTAACCTGCACCTAGCACTGCACTACCCGCTGTAATAGTGGGGTCTTCATAAATTCCTGTTCTCCGAGAATTTGTAATAGTGGTAGGAACCTGTATAACCTAGAGCAAAGGGCCCTCCTTGTATCTGGGTACATCTTTTGTTCCCAGCTGTTGAGGGAAGAGGCTGAGACCAGAGGTTTGTTCAGGGATATGTTTTGGGAAGTCAGTGGCTACACAGTTTAAATGACTTGGTGTGAAAATGCTGGGACAAAAGTCCAACAAGGCATGCTTACAACCTTCTCTTTGTGAGGATCTCCCAGCAGCTGTGGCCCAGGTTCTCCTTCCATTTTGTACAAAGTGTACACTACCAGTAGCAGTAAGGCTGTGAGTCCACTGTCCTGCTCTGCTGCCCTACAAGGGTGCTGTCGTGACCTGATGGGGGGGGGTCCCTTGGCTTGGTGAACCAGCAACCCCAGTTTTCATTGTTCATCTGCGTTACCTCTACAGACAGATACTGTGAGCAGATGAATTTCATCCAAAGCCGCTGTCATGACTGCTTACTAAGCCTCACCTTGTGGTCTCTGCACCATCTGCCTGCCACAGGGATGTGGCTCTGTTTGGCCACTGTATCATGAAAGCCACATTCACATCCTGTGAAGGACATTTAAAGATTTCCAGTCAGTGACTTTTAGTCAAAACTGTGGCCTTTCACTGGTACCTGCTTAGATCATAGAGAAAGGGTAATTGGAGAAGAAGCTCTTGTTAAGTTCAGAGGAAATAAAAAAGAGCAACCAGAAAAATCCAGGCTTGTGGTATGTGACCCAGAATGTTTCAGGGACTGAACAGGGACCAAGTGACCTTAATGTGGGTTGTTTGCTTACTGTGGAATGTGCTTTGTTTCCAAGGTAGCCTTATCGGGGTTTCTGACTGTCTTGTGGAAATAACTCTGGTTCTAGATGTCTGAAGTTTAGCTCTTTGTAACTGTCTTTGGTATTTAGCTTTGGACTTTCCATCTTGGGGTAGTCTTAGTGGTTATAGTTGTCATTTGTATAGGCTCAGTGACTCTGTGGCATTTCTGGCGTTAAGGCTCTTGATGGTGTTGCTTCCCATGGAATATGTTAGTTATGCAGAACACCTAATATGGTTATGTTGTCCTCAGGTGTGGGCCAGGTCTTAGTTAAGGCTTTGGAAACAAAGACCTCTCTTAGTGTCCTTGATGTCTCTGTGAGGGCTTGCACAGTCCCGTTGAAGACAGAGAAGATTTTTTGGTTGTTATTGTTTTTAATTTATGTTGTGAAGTTTCTGAACTGTAGAGTTGATGCTCCTTGATGCCCCATCCCTAGATGAAACCCTGAGGGTGCCAGCTGTCTCCCCTGTGGGCTTACAAGCTTTTTGGAGGAAATTGCTCATGTTAGGACTCTTCACTTGTAAGTATTCTTTTCTCTCCACTCCATTTCCATCACCAGTAGTCTAAGAATGAAACAAAAATTCCAGGTATCATTCAGTGGCCATTCTGCAGTTACATTTTTTAATTGTCTTGAGGAACTGTTCCTGCCAAACCAGAATCCTGTATCTTGGTTAGTATTGTCTGTCCTTCCTCTGTGTAGACCTGCATTTGGAGACTTGAGTGTCTGTAGGTGGCATGTTTGGGACACAATTCCATGGGTAATGGAATATACTTTGGTAGCCTGTAACCGGAGACTGCTTGTTTGTTTCCTTACCACCCAGACCTGAATAATCACACAGAAACTATATTAATTACAACACTGTTTGGCCTATTAGCTCAGGTTTTATATTAACTAACTCTTTTTTTTAAAATATTTATTTATTTATTTATTATGTATACAATATTCTTTCTGCGTGTATGCCTGAAGGCCAGAAGAGGGCACCAGACCTCATTTCAGATGGTTGTGAGCAACCATGTGGTTGCTGGGAATTGAACTCAGGACCTTTGGAAGAGCAGGCAATGCTCTTAACCACTGAGCCATCTCTCCAGCCCCCTATTAACTAACTCTTACATCTTAAATTTACTCATTTCTATTAATATGTGTATTACCACAGGCTGTGGTAAGGTAAGGTTTGTCTGGTAAGGTTCTGTCCTGGTGTCCTTCTCCTTCAACAGCTACATGGTGTCTCCTTGACTCCACCTACTCTCTCTATATATCTCTGTTCAAGTTTCCCGCCTGGCTTTGCTCTGCTAAGCCATTGGCCAAAACAGCTTTAGCCTTCAACCAATAAAGCAACACATATACAAAAGGACATCCTACATTATCTCCCTCTTTCTGTCTAATTAAAAAGGAAGGTTTTTTTAACTTTATCATAGTAAAATTAAATATACAAAACAGTTGTTAAGCAAGTCTTTAGTCCATTTTCTATTGGGCAAATTAAGGAAAATAATCATCTATTCTAACTTTGTGAGTCTAAAGTTTTATATCTAACTTATCTTTTATTATAACTAAGGAAAACTGTATCTCTTTTCAACTCTTTAAAGACCTCAGAAGGATATAATATTACCTATGTAAACAGAAAGTGCATTGTAAGCAACTTCCAAAGTTCTAGAATTGACAGAGACATCTTGCTGCCTGGACAGTCATGTAGAGTTCTTTTGTAATGTTGGGGCATCCATCTTCAGCCTACAGGCTTATAGTACCCAGCAGACTTTTCCATGAATCAGAAAATTTGAAGATCTGTTCTGTCTTGAAATGGCAAAGTGGCAAAGTTCATCAGTTGGTTTCTTCTGTGTCCTGCAAAATGTCTGACAGACTTTCTTGAAGCAGGAAGGACTGTCTCACCTTCTTTAGGCAAGTTCAGCATTTTTCTGTGGGTCCTGCATGCCCAGCATATCATAAAGCAGTTCAGGCAAGAGCAGTTTCTTGCCCAAATGGCTAGCATTGTCATATTGAAGGCAAATTCCATAACAAGTTTCTTCAATGCCTGTCAACCTCTTTGAAGTAATTGGTGCTACAGTGAGAAGCAGACATGTCTCACTGTCAAGAAAAGTCTAAGTTCTTAAAACATTTTAAATGCCGTGTTCTGTAGGTTTTTGAAAGGTTTGAAGAATACATATCCATCTGAAATATGACTAGCGTGACTAGTATATTATAGTTTGACTATAATAAACAAGTATTAATTCTTAATTATACATTCCTTTTCTTTTTTTTTTTTTGACAGAGTTTCTCTGTAATTTTGGAGCCTGTCCTGAAACTAGCTCTTGTAAGACCAGGCTGACCTAGAACTCACAGAGATCCTCCTGTCTCTGCCTCCCGAGTGCTGGGATTAAAGGCATGCGCCACCATTTCCTGGCTACATTAAATTTTTAAATGAGCTGCACAAACATAATACCTTAAAAGCAAAATGGGAAGGTAGAACAAGACAAGATCTTCTGATAAAGATCTGGTAAATTGGGAGCATGGGAACCATGGGAGAGGGTTGAAGAGGAAGGGAGAGGAAGGGAGGGAAGCAGAGAAAAATGTATAACTCAATAAAATCAATAAAAAAGAGAAAAAAAAACCTTAAAGAACAAGAACGGGAATACTTATACACAACAAAATCAACATTAAATCTTTATCAATAACCAAAATCCATACCAATATAAAGTATTCATCTCTATATCATAATCCCCCCCCCTTTTTTTTTTGTTTTTCGAGACAGGGTTTCTCTGTAGCTTTAGAGGTTGTCCTGGAACTAGCTCTTGTAGACCAGGCTGGTCTCGAACTCACAGAGATTCACCTACCTCTGCCTCCTCATAATCCCCTTTAAATGAAAACAAACATTTATAAACAATCATTTTGGGAATTTGGGTGTTGTTTTCTCCAAACTGCTTCTAATTGTTGAGTGAAGTATTTTTAGGCTCCACAGAGACCTTTTTGAGGGTCTTGTTCTGTCGAACCACATTAGCCTGGAAGGAATCCATAGGTGCTCATCTTCTGTGGAAACAAAAACAGAACAAAAAGCAAACAAAAAGCAACAAAAAAACACAAAAAACAAAAAGCAACTTATCCTTAGACCCAAATTTTGAAGTCCAGATACTTTTATGTACCAAATGTCTCTTTGTAGTCAAAAAATTCAAAGAAAGCACAAAAGTATACATAATACAGACTTTCTATGTATATTCCATCTTTATGTGACTTATTTTTCTTTACTCCTTTAATCTATGACTGTATTCTTTTTGTATTACTTTTACTGTCTCTTTATTTATTTTTATTTATTTAATTTTTTTTTTTGGTTTTTCTTTTTTTTTTTTTTTTTTGGTTCCCACACCGGCTTTTTTTTTTGGTTTTTCGAGACAGGGTTTCTCTGTGGCTTTGGAGCCTGTCCTGGAACTAGCTCTGTAGACCAGGCTGGTCTCGAACTCACAGAGATCCGCCTGCCTCTGCCTCCCGAGTGCTGGGATTAAAGGCGTGCGCCACCACCGCCCGGCTTTTACTGTCTCTTTAATGACTTTATTTTTACAAATCATTTGCTCTCTTTATAACACTCTTATTCTTTTTTTTTCTCACTCCCAAGCCTACATACATTCATCCAACACTGTGACCCATTCAGAGGTCTTTTTCATCTGAATCTGTCTTTATTGTATCATTTTCTGACCAGAAGTGCTTTTTTTTTTAATGCTAACCAGGTTTGGCTAGGACCAACTCTGCAGCCCTGTCTATTTGCTCCGCCCAGTCCAACATGATGGAGGCATGTTCACCACCTCTGTGAGCCGTGCTCACTGCCCCAGCTCCAGGGACGCAGCTGGTCTATGTCGCCATTAAGCAATTAGTAGCAAGCTGCTCACAAACTCCATTTAAATGCAGGACCTCCTGAAAGAGCCAGAGTTTTGTGCTACCAGCATGAACCAGGAAGCCAGCTCTTAATGAAGCTGCTCAATTTTTGCTGCTAAAGCTGAGTCAGGAAGACATCTCTTAAAGGAGTCACACCTCTGCTTGCCTCTGGCAAACGGAGCCCACCCAAGAAAATGCTGCTACCAAGAAGCCATGCTTAACTCTGTTCTTTTGTGTCTAGAAGTCCTTCCCAAGCTCTCTTAGGTTTTATATGGACGTAGATGCCCCAAGTTGGCATGCTGTTTTGTAAGTGGAGACTGCTCTTTCATTTTCCTACCACCCAGACCCAAATAATCACAAAACTATATTAATTACAACACTGTTTGGCCTATTAGCTCAGGTCTTATTAACTAACTCTTACATCTTAAATTAACCCATTTCTATTAATCTGTCTATTGCCACAAGGCTGTGGCTTACCGGGTAAAGTTCTGTCCTGGCATGGCATCTTTCTTCTTCAACAGCTACATGGCATCTCCTTGACTCCACCTACTGTTTGGGTTTCCTGCCTGGCTTTACTCTGCTAAGCCATTGGCCAAAACAGCTTTAGCCTTCAACCAATAAAGCAACACATATACAGAAGGACATCCCACATCAGGAATCAGCCCACAGGAAGGAGTCCAACTTTGATCACAGTTTGCCCTCTTCATCACTTCTAATCAGTGCAGCATATCTGTGTAGTTGTCAACACAGTCTTGAGTGTAGCAAGTCTTCCTTGTGGGTTCTAGACTTGCTCTGAAAAGTTCTTGTGCTTGAAGATTTTCTGTGTGCTTTTTATTTGGGGAGCATGGTCTTTAAGTCTAATCCTAGTATGGGGTGCTAGATGGAAGGATGTCATTCTGGTAAGAACTTCTACATTCCCTTCTGTAGGTTTGTTTGACCTATACGAGAGCCTTAACCATAAAGGGCACTCTTCTGTATTTGAAGTTTTGCCAGAACGCTACTGTTGAGAAGTGGTATTTTAAAATGGTTTCATTTAATATGTTACAATTGGAATGTGAAAAGGAAAAGTTAATGCTTGCCCATATTGGTATATCATCAGGTAGTCAAAGCATTTGAGTTGACTGAATGGACGTGGGTGGTTGTGCTTGGAAATCAGAGTGATCCCCACTGCAAAGGAGAGTGTCACCCTCATTGGGCACGTGTGCATAGCAAAGCTTTAAATAGAAAGGAACGTTTTCTCCCGAATCAGAGCATATGTCTTAAATTGAGACAGTTATACTATGCTGTCTCAACTATGGAAAGGAACCAACGGCTTTAAAATTTAGGAGGATTTTTTTGTTGTTGTTTTGTTTTTCCAAGGCAGGGTTTCTCTGTGTAGCTCTGTAGACCAGGTTAGCCTTGAACTCAGTCCCTCCCACTCCTCACCCCCCCCCCCCCCATTAAAGGTGGGATCTCCACACCTGGCTAAATAAATTTTTGTATTTGAAACTGACAATACAAAATACCAGAAAATTGATATTTATGAGCACATTCTTTCTACTTCTTCCATCTATACAAGTACCCTGGTCAATTGTAGCAATATTTGCCTTTTTTTTTTTCAAGACAGGGTTTCTCTGAGTAGCTTTGGAGCCTGTCCTGGAACTCACTCTGTAGACCAGGCTGGTCTAGAACTCGCTGAGATCCTCCTGTCCTCCCTCCCAAGTGCTGGGATTAAAGGCTTGCGCCACCGTTGCCTTATTATTTTCCTCGTCAAATGACTGGTCCTGGGTCAGAGGGTGGCTCTTGAGCTAAAAAGGGCTAAAGGACTAGATCTATTCTGGAAGGAATCTTTGTTATTGATGATCTAACTTTATATGTGTGCCTTACTGGGGAGGGGTAAGAGAGAGACAGAGAAAATGAGAATACTTGTATGTGTAAGTACTTGCGTTTGTGCATAGAAGCCAGAGGAGGATGTCAGATGTTCTGCTGTAACTCTACACAGTATTACTTTAAGATAGGGTCTCTTTTTTTTCTCTCTCTCTTTTATTTATTTATTTTTCTTGGAAAAAAAAATTTCCGCCTCCTTCCATTTCCCTCCCCTTCCTCCCACTCCACTCCCCCTCCCCCCACTCTCTTCCCCCTCCCTCTCCAGACCGAAGAGCAGTCAGGTGGAAAGTCCAAGGTCCTCCCCCCTCCATCTAGGTCTAGGAAGGTGAGCATCCAGACTGGCTAGGCTCCCACAAAGCCAGAACATGAAGTAGGATCAAACCCCAGTGCCATTGTCTTTGGCTTCTCATCAGTCCTCATTGTTCAGAGAGTCCGGTTTTATCCCATGCTTTTTCAGTTTCAGTCCAGCTGGCCTTGGTGAGCTCCCAATAGATCAGTCCCTCTGTCTCAGTGGGTGGGTGCATCCCTCACGGTCCTGACTTCCTTGCTCATGTTCTACCTCCGTCTGCTCCTCATTGGGACCTTGGGAGCTTATTCCGGTGCTCCAATATGGGTCTCTGTCTCTATCTCCATCCATCGCCCGATGAAGGTTCTATGGTGGTATGCAAGATATTCATCAGTGTGGTTATAGGATAGGGCCATTTCAGGTTCCTTATCCTCGGCTGCCCAAGGCACTAACTGGGGACATCCCCCTGGGCACCTGGGAGCCCCTCTAGGTTCAGGTCTCTTGCCCACCCTAAGTTGGATCCCTTAATTAAGATATATGCTTCCCTGCTCCCATATCCATCCTTCCTTTATCCCAACCATCCCAATCCCCAAGTTCCCCCCATCCTCCCCTTCTCACATTTCTCTCCCCATCTCCCCTTACCCCTATCCCACCCCACCCCCAAGATCCCAATTTTTGCTCGGCAATCTTATCTACTTCCCATATCCAGGAGGATAACTATATGTTTTTCTTTGGGTTCACCTTCTTATTTAGCTTCTTTAGGATCACAAATTATAGACTCAATGTCGTTCATTTATGGCTAGAAACCAATTATGAGTGAGTACATCCCATGTTCATCTTTTTGGGTCTGGGACACCTCACTCAGGATAGTGTTTTCTATTTCCATCCATTTGCATGCAAAATTCGAGAAGTCATTGTTTTTTACTGCTGAGTAGTACTCTAATGTGTATAAGATAGGGTCTCTTATGCAACCTGATGGACAGTGAGGCTCAGCCGTTCTCTTGTTTCTACCCTTATAGTTCTGAGGTTACAGGGATGTGTATAGCCATACTTGGCTTTTTACATAGGTTCTGAGGATTCAAACTCAGTCCTTCCCCCATACTTTGGTAGCAAGTGCTTTTATTCACTGAGTCATTTTCCCAGCCCTGAGTTTCATTTTAAACTGGTTTTTATTTACTGGAGAATAAAATGAGTACTATGAAATAGATGCTGGCTCTAAATGCCATCTTCATGGGAACTTTCAAAACCAAAGTGTCACCTCCACAGTCTTGGGATGGTGACAAAGCCAAGATTCTTCTTCACATATGTGTGACATGGTGGAGAGCCACAGGAGTCTGGTGCAGCAAAAACCAAAGTATTGCCGGGCGGTGGTGGCGCACACCTTTAATCCCAGCACTCGGGAGGCAGAGGCAGGCAGATCTCTGTGAGTTCGAGGCCAGCCTGGTCTAGAAAAGCTAGTTCCAGGACAGGAACCAAAAGCTACGGAGAAACCCTGTCTCGAAAATCCAAAAAAAAAAAAAAAAAAAGTAATATGCTTTTTCCCCCTTAAGACTAAAGCAGCATGAAAAACAAAAAAGATGTTTATTTTTTTTTCTTAAGAAGATGACAAAAACTAAAACTCTGCTCTTCCAGAGGACTTGGGTTCAGTCCCCAGCAGCCACACATGAGCTCACAAACATCTGCAGCTCCAGTCCTGGAGACCTGATGCTATCTTCTGACTTTCAGGACACTGACTACACATGATGCATCATAAGCCTAGGGGCCATTCTTTTTCAAACTCCACACATGCCCAGTCATTTATTTATTTTTATTTTATTTATTGTTTTGTTCGAAATGGGGGTTCTCTCTGTAACAGCCTAGGCTTTGTAGACTAGTCTGGACTCAAACTCACAGAGATCTGCCTGCTTCTGTCTCACCAGATCTAATGAGGATGTCAGTGAAATGTGAGGCAAAGCATGTCTGAGAACACAGGTGATGAACAGCCTGACTGAGAACAGCTGCTAGCGTAGCCATGAGCTGTGAGCTGAGAGCCACAGCCCAAGGAGAGGGGGGAGAGGAAGCCAGCTGTCTGGAGAAAAACACACACACACACACACACACACACACACACACACACACACGTGCGGAAGAAGCACATGTGGTGGGAGCTGCCTAAAGGCAGAACCAACCAATCTAGGGTGGGTGAGTCCTGTGGCATTTGGAGCCCAGGTGCTTCTGGAGTTTGGGTGGCAGCTAGAGACTGTCGTAAAGAAGCTACAACAGTAAAATCCAAACTCATTCAGAGGCTCGGGGCAGGGGGAGAGAAAACCTAGCCTGTGGTTACTCCGGCCGGAGCCCCTGTATACAGCTCCAGTGTGTGCCAGTGGCTGTAAAGCCACAGATAAGTGGCTTTGTAGTGAATTCATGCCGTAAAGTTGGATGCCAATTGTTGCATGAGTCTAATTGGTCTTAATAATAAAACCCCAGAGCCAGATATTGGGGTAAATGCTGAAAGACCAGAGAGAGCAAAGAATAAGCTGCAGCCAACTCTTTTTTTTTTTATTTTTTTATTTTTTGAGACAGGGTTTCTCCGTAGCTTTTGGTTCCTGTCCTGGAACTAGCTCTTGTAGACCAGGCTGGCCTCGAACTCACAGAGATCCGCCTGCCTCTGCCTCCCGAGTGCTGGGATTAAAGGTGTGCGCCACCACCGCCCAGCTACAGCCAACTCTTAACCTTGCTAACTCCTCAGCCATAAAAGGGCTGAGCTCTTGTCTCCTCCCACCTTATATTCTCTTCATTCAGCCATATCAATCACTTTTTTTTCCCAAAGATTTATTCATTAATTATGTCTACAGTGTTCTGTCTGCCTGTATGCTGCCCCAGATCTTATTACAGATGGCTGTGAGCCACCATG
Organism: Microtus pennsylvanicus; assembly: GCF_037038515.1. Classification (NCBI taxonomy): domain Eukaryota; kingdom Metazoa; phylum Chordata; class Mammalia; order Rodentia; family Cricetidae; genus Microtus; species Microtus pennsylvanicus. The sequence continues at coordinate 17,309,537 of NC_134580.1, forward strand.
TGGTTGCTGGGAATTGAACTCAGGACCTCTGGAGCCATCTCTCCAGCCCCATATCAATCACTTTCTGTCTGTACAGACCTTTTCCAGACCTCTGTGGTTAACTAATGGCCAGCCCTGTTCTGATCTTCAGGGAAACTTTCTTTGTTAGAGCACAAACAAAATATCACCATATTTAGTGATCCTCCTGCTTTAGTTTCCTAGTAACTGGGATATAAGTATATGTCACCATGCTAGCAAGGGGTTTGTGTTGGTTCCAAGCTCTGCTTCAAGTCTGGTGATGGCTTTCTGCTGGCAGAGTCACATAGAGCATGACACCATAGAGACGTAGCCAGACTTGTCTCTTATAGCAGACAGCTGTAGATAACCCATTAATCCATTAGATACGTGAATATATTAAGCCATTCATGAGTGCAGGACCCTTTTCACCTCTCAGGTACCGTAGACTCCAACATGAGTGTCAGAGGAACAGACTATTCAAGATACAGCAGTCGTGATCTGAACAAGGATACCACCAGTAGACAGGCTGATGCTAATGTGGGAGGGGAAAGGCTCTCAATTGCAGACAAAGAACTACAGAAAATTAAGGACTGCTGAGAAATGGATAAATAATCTTCCCTAGGGAAGAGTGCACCAATTGGTTATCTAATACCAACTGGTCAGCTCTTAAAACATATACAGGTAACATTATATATACTGAGCAGGTTGTATTGATGTATTTAAGAACACACACACACACCCCAATTAAAGAAACAGGCCATGGAGCTGGAGAGATGGCTCAAAGGTTAAGATCACTGGCTGCTGTTGCAGAGTTTCTGGGTTTGATTCCTAGGACCCACATAGCCATCTGTAATTAGTCCCAGAGTATTTAATGCCTTCTTCTTGCCTTCATGGGTACCAGGCCTACATGTGGTGCACAGACATATATGAAGGCAAAACACGGATACACATAAAGTAGTCAATCACTGACAACTTTTAAGAAAGAAAAGGAAAAGGACATGAATTTGAATGAGAGTGTGCAGGGGATTTGTGTACATGGGAGGGATTTGAAGGAAAGGGAAGGCAGGAAATGATATAATCTCTCTCCCTCTCTCACTTTCCTTGAGACAGGGTCTCTTTTGTATAGCTCTGACTGTCCTGAAACTCACTGTAGATCAGGGTGGCCTCAAATTCCCAGAAATCTGCCTGCCTCTGCCTCCCATGTGCTGGGATTAAAGGCCTGTGCCACCACCACCCCATGCCCATCTTAATCCTACACATACATATACATATAGGCACGTTAAAATATGTTAAGTATATATTAACATATATATGTGTGTGTTAAAAATACAAATTTTTAAAAGTATAAAGCGTATCCATCCCATACATATTTAGAAGAGCCTGTCTCAGTGCTCTTGGGTACCAACCATTGTTTGAATAGTTTGATAGCCAAAAGGAGGGCCACAACTGTCTTTAGAGTGTCTTCATTCCTGTCAGGTACATTTCCTTACTCTTTGTTTTCATACCTCAATCTCATGGTGAAATATGCCTGTCTGAAACAGATATAAACAAAATATAAGTAGGATCCACAGTTAGGGTGTCAGGTAACCCTGTGTTTGAACCATTTTCCAAAACAACTTCTGTCTTTTTTTTTTGGTGGGGAAGGACCTCACTGTGTAGCCCTGGCTAGCCTGGAACTCCACCTGCCTCTACCTCCCAAGTGCTGGGTTTAAAGGCATACCTCCACCATGCCGTTTTCCATAACTTGGTGTTGGTTATTTTGGAAGTGGTTCCTATTGTTGTTGGCTTTGAAATAATCTCTGTATGGGGCCTAGGCTGATTTCAAACTTGACATGTGCTACACAGCCTCCAGAGTGCTGAGATTGTAGGCAAGCACTGTCATGCTCAGCAGGTGCTAGTTTTACTCTGACAACTTTACCACCTTTTCTCTGAAAACACCACTGCTTAAATGTCTGGTGGTTTTAACTCAACTGCCCCTCATTGAAGGGTGAGAGCTCTCCTGCTTGGTTTGATCTGATTCCATATTGTCAGGCAAGGAGTAAGTGATCAATGTCAAGGCATTAGTGTAGCACGGATGATAAAAACCCAGAGGTAGATATTAGGGTTCAATCTGAAGATTGGAAAAGCAAAGCAGCCAACCTCTAGAGAGACCTTTTACTGCTATGAAATCTTCAGAGTGAAAGAGCAAGATCCTGTCTCCACGAACTCTCCGACTCCACACACCACTGAGTTCCTGTCTCTTCCCCTTTATAGTCCTCTCTCCACCCAGCCATATCGCTCCTGTCTCCACCTCTCTCGTGCTGGGATTCAAGGCATATGACCCAAGTGCTGGGATCTTCTTTGTGTGAGCTCTGTTTCTCTTTTACACAGATTGAATATTGTGTAGCTCAGGGTGGCCTTGAACTCACAGAGATTCATCTGCCTCTGTCTCTTGAGTCCTGGAATTAAAGGTGTGTACCACCTCTCACTGGCCTGTATGACCGACTGGTATGGCTGTTTTGCCCTCTCATCTTCAGACAAGCTTTATTAAAACACAAATAATATACCACGTTAGTATACGTTAGTACCAATAAAATTCTTCATGTCTGATTTTAAACAACTAAGAGGTTTAGAAGGAATGGCTCTTGGGTTGTCTCGGAGTTCATTCTTCTACTCTAATTCTTTGTGTTCTGTAGGCAATGTTCTGTCGTCTCAAAAATGTCACTCATGAACTAGTGAGATGGCTCAGTAGCTAAAGGCACTTGTTGCCAAGCCTGGCAACTTGAGCTCAGTTCCTGGACCCCACATGTTAGGTGGAGAGAACTGCCTCCTCCAACTTCCATACATAGTCAGGTATACATACACACATAGTACATGCAGTAAATTATTTTTTTCTGTTTTTGCTTTCATTTTTGAGATAGGATTTCTCTGTGTATCCCTGGTGTCCTGAAACTCACTTTATAGACCGGGCTGGCCTCAAACTCAGATCCACCTGCCTCTGCCTCCCAAGTGCTGGAATTAAAGGTGTGCACCATCACTACCCAGCAACAAAAGAAAATTTTCTTAAGGGGCCAGTGAGGTGGCTTATAAGGTAAGGGTGCTTGCCACCAAGCCTAAGAGCTGAAGTTCATTTCTAGAAACCATTTGGTAGGAGAGGACAAATTCCTGTAAGTTGTCTTCTGACCTGGTTTTGTGAACGTATGGTACACATGCAAATAAATGTATATTTAAAATTAAAGAAAAGCATTGCTCAGGGTTTTTTGTTAGAAGTTAAATCTTTGTAGAATGTTAACAGACAGCATTTATAAAGATTTACAAAAACATCAACAAGAGCAAACATCTAAAGAAAACTTTTGAAAATTAAGTATTGCTTTACTGATGTGCTCATTAGGTGGCAAATGCCTAATGTCTTTAAAGTACTAGGTAATGTTCGGAGTGCATGGTGTTGGGACATGTCTAGTTAGCTTTGTTCAGAGAATAGTCATAATACAATTAGGAACACATTAACAGACCTGGGGAAGGTTAGCACCGCTGAGTTTGTGTAGTAATTGGGGCGACGGCGGGGCTGCGTCCCCAGCACCCCGCCCGCACGGCTAGCTTTACCCGAAATAATTACACGGACACTGTATTCTTTTAAACACTGCTTTGGCCCATTCCTATCTAGCCTCTTCTAGGCTAACTCTCGCACCTGGACTAGTCCATTTCTTATCATCTATATAGCACCGGTCTTACCGGGAAGATTTTAGCCTAAGTCCATCCTGGGTCAGAGCTTCATAGCGTGCGTCTTCCCTGGAGCAGGTAGCATGGCGTCTCTCTCTGAGGTGTCTGCTCCAGAGAGGAGAGCTGCGGAGTCTGACCTCACTTCCTCTTCCTCCCGGCATTCTGTTCTGTTTACTCCTCCCACCTATCTCCTAACCAATGAGAGCCAAGCAGCTTCTTTTATTTTAACCAATGACCTTCCTCCATCAAGTTTGGTACTGTCTAGTTTGAAAGACATCAGCTTGGTAAGATATTCTGCTAAGCTTTGCATTTTAAGAGACTTGTACAATACACAAACACAAGCTGGGCGGTGGTGGCGCACGCCTTTAATTCCAGCACTCGGAGGCAGAGGGAGGCGGATCTCTGTGAGTTCAAGTCCAGCCTGGTCTACAAGAGCTAGTTCCAGGACAGGCTCCAAAGCTACAGAGAAACCCTGTCTCCAAAAACCAAAAAATAAAAAATAAAAACCAATAGCTAGCAGCACTGTTTAGAAGTGTTTATACAGCTGGTGGTGGTGGCAAACACCTTTAATCCCAGCACCTGGGAGGTAGGGATAGGTGGATCTCTGGCCTGGTCTACAGAGTAAGTTCCAGGGCAGCTAGGGCTACACAGAGAAACTCCATCTCAAAAAAACAAAAATAAAAAACCTAAATAAACCCATAAACTATTTTAACATAAAGCTGGAGATGTAATTCTGCTGTTAGGAGAATGTAAAACTGGTGTTCAGCTCCCAGCACAAAGGCAGGCTTCTCACAGTCCAACTTCAGGGGATCTGATGCCATCTTCTGGCTTCCATGGGCTACTGCAGTCATATGCACATACCTCCACATGATCCATACCCAAAATCCATCCTTGGATATGAAGCTAAAGTTTAAGTGGCAAGCGAGAGGTATTCATAACTAAGCAGTCCTGGTCAAAATATGAACCTGCCCATCATTGACCCATCTTTATCTAGACTCCAGTCTCCTTCAAAGTGGTTCAGCAAGTCAGAACCTTGTTTTATCTTCTTGGAGACAGATTGTTCTTCTTTGTTGGCACCAGGCTTCAACTTTTTGCTTCTCCCAGCATGAGATTCCTGGAGGAATTATTTCAATAATCTGATAGCAAAAGGAATCAGTTTTCTTTGGAATAACTTTATTCCTAGCAAGACAGTTATAGCATTACATTTATAGAAATGAAGGGCACATGGATCCTGTCTATTCCTCTGTCTTACCCTTGAGAACACCAGTCTATTAGCTAAAATGCCACAGGTTCCTCTTACTTTGTGTGTGTGTGTGTACATGTACTATTATATGTGTATAGTTTTATATGTTCTTCATTTAAAATATTTGCTTGTGTGGGTATGAATTGTCTCAGTGCAAATGTGGAGGTCAGAGAACAGTTTTCTTGAGATTATTAAGTCTTAACTCTGTAGCCCAGGTTGATCCCATGGCAATCCTGCCTCAATTTTCTAAGTACTAGGATTATAGATAGAGGCCACTGTACTCTATTTGTATGTTCCTAAGCAGAGTGCAAATGCTGAAACTAAATGAAATAGGAGTGTCACAGTAGGTTGCTGTATGATGAGCACATTTATACCTGGCATTTAGTCTGGAAGTAACATCCTGTCATTTTCTGCTTGGTCTAGACTCATAGCTTGCCCTTGATGTAAAGGTACCTCCTGGCCTGAGTTCTATGGCTGTGGCAGTAACTTCCAGATAGATATGTAGACAGACAGACAGATAATTTTATGGCTGATTGAGTACCTTGGCTGATTTGTCAAGTTTGGACTGTCTTTTTAAATAACTCATTCTCATGTGGATTATAACCCTAGCCTGCCTCCTGTGGTGGCTGCCTTTGTGTTTCTTCAGGCTGGATTTTTCTGGAGGTATCCTTCTGAGCTTTATTCTTCCTTTGTCTTCTGGCTTTCTATAAACTGGTAGGTGGATTTAGGGGCCTGATCAAATTCACGCAGATTTCCTTTTCAGAGATGTTAATGTTGGTTTGTAAAACATCTCATAGTGCTGGAGAGGTGTAAGAACATTCTGTTCCCAGCACCTGCAGCAGGCAGCTCACAGCCAACCAGCCACCTAATAACTCCAGCCGTATGTATCTGATATCTGTGTGTGTGTGTATACGTGCTAACACACACATACACTTGGAAAAAAATCTTAAGCAACTCAGAACTATGTGTAGTAGCACATAGCTGTATTCTGAGCATTCAGGAGACTGAGGCTATTCTATGCTACCTAGTATGGAAAAATAAAATGAAAAAAGACATAGCCCCATATCTGGATATCTCATTTTGTTTTTTTCAAGACAGGGTTTCTCTGTGTAGTCATGACTGTCCTGGAACTCACTCTGTAGACCAGGCTGGCCTTGAACTCAGAGATCCACCTGCTTCTGCTGGGATTAAAGGCGTGCACCATATACCGTCTCACTTTGGGTATCTTACTTTGATTGGCAGCTACTGGTGTACTATAGATACCTACAGGCAGACTTCTTTCCAGAAGCTACAGTTGTATTATGGTTCTGACCCAGTTGGCTTAGGTGTCAGCTGTAGTTTTACAAAGAGAGAACCTCTCCTTGTACCAAAGGTGGGAGACGAACAATAGTGAATCTTTTTTCTTTTTTTTTTTTAGTTTTTGTTTTTGTTGTAATATAATTGTTTGCCTTCTATTTCTTATTTTTGCCTTGCTTTTCTGAGTCCTGCCTTTAGGACTCTTGACTGAAAGTGATGGGTACAAACCACCTCCTGGAGGTATTCCTAATTTCAGGAGGATGTTGAGGTTTATGTTAACATGGAAGATACTGGAACTATTTTTAAATTCCTCTTAGCAGGTTGTGGAAGCTCTTTTCTTTTTCATTTGCTGAGGCGTTTCAGCATGAATGGATGCTGGCTTATGTAAACTGCCTTTTCTGCATCTGGAAATTATCATTGTTCTCACTCTGTTAAATACAGTCATTTCTGTGAGAATCCAGCCTGATCTAACCACGGCCTCCCTAAGTGGAAACTGCCACAGTTGCCTGACTGATCCTGGTGCTTTTGCCGAAATCATCTTCTAGCACACTCTAACCAAAACTACTAGGATGCAGCTTTGTAAGCGGGTGTTGGTGATGGGAGCCCCAGGGCTGGGCCTGAAGTGAGCAAGTGATACTAGCTTGAGATAAGCAACCTTGAATGATGTCACTTTTGTCCTACTTGGAAGCCTCTTCCTCTGACTGGAACTGTGAGGACCTTTGATCTTATTGTTACCCAGGAGCACACTTCTGCCCGCTGATAGAATACTGATGTTAAAGTCTTGCCTGAACATACGTTTTCATTTCTCTTGGGTAGTATTGTACTTTAAATGAGAATGTCCCCCATAGCCTCATATTTGAATGCTTGGTCTGCAGTTAGTAGAACTATTTGGGAAAGATTAGGAGGTGTTGACCTTGTTGGAGTGGGTGTGTCACTGAGAATGAGCTTTGAGGTTTTCAAAAGTCCATGCCATTCCCAGTGAGCTCTCTATTTTCTTGTGGGACAGATGTAAGATTTCAGGTAGTTTTCTGGTACCATGCCTGCCTGGTGCCATGCTCCCCAGCACAGGCCCCCAATTAACTGACTCTTTGATAAGTTGACTTGGTCACAGGGTCTCTTCACAGCAATAGAGAAGTGAGACAGGTACTATCTGGCAGTGAATTTGTTAAATTTCTATTCCATCCATCCTAGCTTGTGTATTAATATATTAGTTTGGTTTGTGTGGTTTTTTGTTTTTTGTTGTTGTTGTTTTTTTTTTTTTTGTTTTTTCGAGACAGGGTTTCTCTGTGGCTTTGGAGCCTGTCCTGGAACTAGCTCTTGTAGACCAGGCTGGTCTCGAACTCCCAGAGATCCGCCTGCCTCTGCCTCCCGAGTGCTGGGATTAAAGACGTGTGCCACCACCTGGCAGACCTACATATTGTTCTATGGACAGTTGTCTGTAATTGTTTCAGGCCGTGAATGTGTTGAGAACATTTATGTTCTGAACTTTACTTTGTTTGTTTCTTTTTTGTTTGTTTTTTCAAGACAGGGTTTCTCTGTAGTTTTGAAGCCTGTCCTGGAACTAGCTCTTGTAGACTAGGCTGGCTTCGAACTCAGAGAGATCCGCCTGCCTCTGCCTCCGAGTGCTAGGATTAAAGGCGTGCGCCACCACCGCCCAGCTGTACTTTGTTTCTCTTTCAGTACAAGGGCTCACTATATAGTCCTGTTCTAAACTGGACTGCCTTTTTTGTCAACTTTGATTCATGATGACTTGCTTCTCATTGTCCCCTCTACCCTACTCCTGCATATGAGTGTGTGTGAGTGTGTGTGTGTGCATGTACGAGAGAGAGAGAGAGAGAGAGAGAGAGAGAGAGAGAGAGAGAGAGAGAGAGAGAGAGAGGAACACACATGTGGAAGCCAGGAGTCAGCTCTAGATGTCCTTTCCCAGGAGCTATCCACCTTGGTATTTTGTTATTTGTTTTTGTTTGAGACAGAATCTCATTGAACTTGGAGCTTACTGAGTTGAATAGACTGTCTGGCCAACAAGCCCCAGGGTTCCGCCCTTTTCTGTCCCCCTATGCCCTGGTACAAGAATAACAGGCTCATACCTTCATGCCGAGCTTTTTATTATTGTCATAAGCATGCATGCACGTGCACAGAAATTTATAAACACAACCTGCTGAGTTCATTTAGTGTTGCTCATATGCATATGGGTTTAGAGATTGGATTTGGGATTGGGTTGTCTATTTGGGATTTGTCCTTGGAGCAAATTTACTCTTCCTCTCTCAGCAGTCAGTAATTGCCCATAATCCTTTATCAAGGGATGAGGTCTTGTGAGATTTTTTTTTCTATCCTTGTTGTAATGTCAACTGGTGTTGTAATCATTCAGGTCTCACTTATGCAACAATATTTGAAATTTTGTGGGTACAGCTTTCCTGTTATATATAGAAGACACTGTCTCACAGCAGAAGTCCCGTTCCTATGGCTCTTAAAATTGTTCTGTCCCCTTCAATAATGTTTCTTGAGCCTTCAGTATAGGGGTTGTTTAATAGATGTATCCATTGGTGTTAGGCACCCCATGGTCAGTTATTCTCTGCATTTTGACCAATTTTGTCTTTCTATTATGGCCTCTGTCTACTGCAAAACAAGCTTATTTGGTGAGGGGTGAGAGCTATGCTTAATCTGTGGGTATAAATACTTAGAATGCAGTTAGGAATTGTACTGATTTAGGGAAGAAGTGGTAGTAAATTCACCTTTAGGGTTCTTGGCCTTACCAACCATGGATACCATGCACAGCTTTTCTGTGTGGGTTCTCGTGTTTGCATGGCAAGTACCCACAGACTGAGCTCTCTCTCCAGCCCCTCATGTTTCCTGGCAGTTAATTGTTATGCTGATTGTTTTTACATTTTATTCTTTGTTTTCATTTTTAATGTATTGCTGAGGATGTTATACTGAGTAATATCCTTAGCCTTTGAGTTATTTCGGTCAACTTTGTCTGTGGCATCTATTATGGGGAATGGCTTCTTTTAGAAACATTGTTACTTGTGTAGTTAATTGTTTTTATCTACTTTGTCCTGGTGAGTTTGGTTTAAACTTGTTGTCATTGAAGTCTTACTCTTACATCTGCCCTGATTTGAATAAGAGGTGAAAAGCCAGGGAATTACCTGACAGGTTGGAGTACTGCAAATCCAGAGGCATCACTGAGATGCTCAATATTGGTCTTAGCTGTTTAGTCACTGTACTCAAGAGCCTTTCACTCCTGACTGCTGGTGTGCCCAGCATGCCTCCTGACGCAAGTTTGTTATGATGATGCCCTGCCACTTGTGCTGTTGTGGGGTAGCCACCAGAGAAGGCTGTTGGAACATGGGTCACACACACACACACACACACACACACACATATACAGTTCAGTTCTGTGCTTAATTTGATGTCATCTATTACAGGATATGCAAAAGGACTGTGTGTGTGCCCTCAAGATGGTGGGGCTCCTGTCTTGGAGAAGAGAAACAAGCCTGTGCTGCATGTGTTGGTGTACTCACCAAGAAGTACTTGTTTGCAGAGCTCCTGGAGAACTGCACTCCACGGCCTGTGACAGTGTGCTTGTGGGAGCCACATGCTCTGCTTTCCGGTGACATGGATGGTCAGCCATAGCAACATCCTAGAAGATGGGATTATGAAAAAGTGAATAAAATCTACTTTGGGAGTCACAAGTGGGTATCATAACCAGTTTCTATTCACCGAAGACGTCAGAATGATGAAGCAGCCAGGATAATTATGGTTGGTCATGGAGGATAAGCAGGAAACTTGTCCCAAGGGGGACAGCGATTTTGTTTCTGACAAAGTAAATTTTAAAATAGAAGAAGAAGATGATAATCAAACTCCTTGTCACAGTTTGGAAAGAGTGGACTTTAAAAGTGAGCCAGAGGATATGAGACAGACAGACAGTGGCGATGAGCAGGCAGAAATCAGGGCAACAAGCTGTGCCTGTCAGCCTCCTGGGAAATACTTACCTGCTGGGAGTGAGGATGACTATGGCTCCCTCTTCTCCCAGTATAGTAGCACACTGTACAATGTTGCCATGGAAGCCGTGACCCAGAGTCTTCTTTCTAGCCGACACATAAGCTCCAGGAAGAAGTCTCCAGCTTGGAAGCATTTCTTTATCTCTCCTCGAGATAGCACTAAAGCAATATGCACATACTGCATGAAAGAATTCAGTAGGGGCAAAAATGAAAAAGACTTGAGTACAAGTTGCCTCATGAGACATGTGAGGCGGGCACATCCCACCAAGCTCATTCAAGAAAACGGAAGTCTCTCAGCAGGGTCCTCCTTTCCCTCTCCCTCTCTTCTGCTTCCACCACAGCCTGCAGATGTGGGAGAGCTCAGCACTGTGCTCTCACCTGTCAAACTTGTCCAGAAAATGGCTCCCAAAATTCCATCCCCTGACCAAATAATGGAAGAGTCTGTGACTGTGGTCCCTTCTGAGGAGGTGTCCTCCGATGTGTCCATCACTGAGAAGTATAGCAGAGAAGAGGCCTTCGTGGGCTCATCCCCCAACCTCTCCATGCTCCATTACGATGACACTTCAGAAAGCATGGCCGAGAGAAACCTTCCCCTTCCCAAAAGCACATCTGGGTCCAGGAGGAGGTCAGCCGTCTGGAAGCACTTCTACCTGTCACCCCTTGATAGCTCCAAGGCTGTCTGTGTCCACTGTATGAATGAGTTCAGCAGGGGGAAGAACGGGAAGGACCTGGGCACAAGCTGCCTCATCAGGCACATGTGGCGAGCACATCGATCCATTGTACTCCAGGAGAATGGGGGCAGCACAGGCATCCCACCATTGTACCCTATGCCTCCTACCCTGCTGCCTGCCCTGCTGCCCCCAGAGGGGGATCTAAACTCTGCATCGTTGTCTCCGGGAAAACAAGTTAAAGAGTGCCCTTCTGCCTCCTCTTCCCCAGACAGGCTGCCTGAAGACCTGTCATCACACCCCAATCCTGGGGGTGTGCCCCGGGAAGATGTGTCCATGTTGTCGTTCTCTGATGACTTGGGGGAGGCCTCTGTAGTATCTTCTCCAGAGAAGCAGCCAACAGATGCAGTAAGTCCAAGGTTTGAATCAGGTACTGTCTTCCAGCAAAATAAGAAGGTCATGAGAAGACTGAAGTCAGAAGTCTGGCATCACTTTTCCCTGGCCCCCATGGACAGTCTCAAAGCAGTGTGCCGGTACTGCAGCTGTGTTATTAGTCGGGGGAAGAAGGGGGACGTAGGCACAAGTTGTTTGATGCGACATCTGTACAGACGCCACCCTGAGGTTGTCGGGACCCAGAAGGAGTTTCTGGGTGCAAGTTTGGCAAACTCTCCATATGCCACTTTGGCCTCTGCAGAAAGCTCCTCCAAATTAACTGACTTGCCAGCAGTGGTCAGAAAAAACCATCAAGGTGTGTTTCCTACCAACAGCAAGAAGACCTCAAAGCTCTGGAACCACTTTTCTATTTGCTCTGCAGATTCAACCAAGGTGGTGTGCCTGCACTGTGGCCGGACCATCAGCAGGGGCAAGAAGCCCACCAACCTGGGCACCAGCTGCCTCTTGAGACATCTGCAGCGATTCCATGGCCATGTACTCAAGAATGATGTCTCAGAGGCCACTCTGCCCCGTTCTTCAGGCATCCGGAGGCCTCTGGGCTTGGAGCTTTCAGGGACTTCCTCTTTCCGTGACTCAACTGAGAAGCTCTATGACTCTCACCCAGTTGCCAAAAAAATCACAAGTCTCATAGCTGAAATGATTGCACTTGACCTTCAGCCATACTCCCTTGTAGACAACATTGGCTTTAACAGGCTGCTTGAATACTTGAAACCTCAATACTCCTTACCCTCCCCTTCCTACTTCTCTAGAACAGCTATCCCAGGTATGTATGACAATGTGAAGCAGATAATTATGTCACATCTGAAGGAAGCTGAGAGTGGTGTGGTCCACTTCACCTCCGGAATATGGATGAGTAGCCAGACTCGTGAGTACCTGACCCTTACAGCTCACTGGGTCACCTTCGCATCTGCTGTCCGACCACATTGTGAGGACCACCACTGCTCAGCACTCTTAGATGTGTCACAGATTGACTGTGACTACAGTGGAAATAGCATTCAGAAGCAGCTGGAGTGTTGGTGGGAAGCCTGGGTGACCTCCATCGGCCTTCAGATTGGCATCACTGTCACTGACAATCCAAGCATAGGGAAGATGCTGAATGAGGGCGAACACTCAAGCGTGCAGTGCTTCAGCCACACAGTGAATCTGATTGTGAGTGAAGCTATCAAGAGCCAGAGGATGGTGCAGAACTTACTGAGCATTGCCCGAAAGCTGTGTGAGCGTGTCCATCGGTCGCCCAGGGCAAGAGAGAAGCTAGCAGAGCTCCAGAAGGAGTATGAGCTACCGCAGCATCAGCTGATCCAGGATGTACCATCCAAGTGGAGCACGTCATTCCACATGCTTGAACGGCTAATTGAGCAGAAGAGGGCAGTTAATGAGGTGTCCATTGAGTGTAACTTCAGAGAATTGATCAGCTGTGACCAGTGGGAGGTTATGCAGTCTGTGTGCCATGTGCTGAGACCATTTGATGCTGCAAGCCGAGAGATGAGCGCCCACATGTCTACCCTGAGCCAGGTCATCCCCATGATCCACATCCTCAGCAGGAAAGTCGAGATGCTCTTTGGGGAGACAATGGGCATTGACACCATGCTCAAGTCCCTCAAGGAAGCCATGGCAAGCCGCCTGTCTGCCACCCTCCATGACCCCAGGTACATCTTTGCCACACTGCTGGACCCTCGCTACAAAGCTTCTCTGTTCACAGAGGAAGAGGCGGAACAGTACAGGCAAGACTTAATCAGGGAGCTAGAAATATTGAATTCTACCTCAGAGGAGACGGCCACCTCCAGTGGCTGTGACTCAGGGTCCCCACTTAAAGACACTGGCGCAGGGGAGAGCCTGTGGTCACTTGTTGCACCAATAAAGAGAGATAAGAGAGAGAAGCTACCTGAAGACATGGTGCTTGCGTATTTGGAGGAAGAGGTGCTGGAACACAGCTGTGACCCACTTACCTACTGGAACCTGAAGCGGTCATCCTGGCCTGGGCTGTCTACCTTAGCAGTCCGATTTCTGGGCTGCCCCCCAAGTACAGTCCCCTCAGAAAAGCTCTTCAGCACACCCATGGAGGCTGGCAGCTTTGGACAACCCAGGCTCACAATGGAGCATTTTGAAAAGCTCATCTTTTTAAAAGTGAATCTCCCCTTGATATGCTTTCAGTATTGAAGTCATGATGGAGCCACCAGGCTGGAAATGCGCTTCAGAGTGCTAGCTATGGCGCCAGGGCTGACTCGCCTGGCAGGGCCATGTAGGGACACCAGACCAGGTATCTGGGGCCGCCTGCCAGTTCTCACCATAATATCCACATGTGCCTTACTCCTCCTTCAGGCCAGGTGTCGAGGTGCGTTTTCAGAAGCCCACTAGAAACAGTCTTGGCAATTATGAAATAGGATGATCAGGTTTAATTCATAACTATAAAGGGTTTTTTTTGTTGGCTTTTTTTAGGGGATAGTAATTTGTTTTGCTAGAATGAAGGGAAGATATAAACAATTTTATTGTGTAGGGTTTTTATTCAGTTGTATAAAACCCACAAATCAGGTGCTGTATTTTAACTAAATATTATTTTAACTGCAACAAAACAGCTTTTGTGGCTGTCAGATGAAACCTGTAAATAGGAGGTGGAGGTTAAGCCATCCTGACTGAATAGTTCTTAACCACCGGCTCCAAAGTATGTCGAGGAGAGAATATTCTGGAAGCTGTTTACTGTAACAGAAACCAGGCATTTGAAAACAAAACTGAACTTAGGCATATCATGGAGTATCAGTTACGTGGTTGTTTGGTCACGAGAACTTTTCCATGTCAGGCGTTTGCATTCAGGTTTTACATGGTCAGTTAACTCAGAGATACCCCACTTATCATGAACTCCTGGAAATTGGATCCACGTTTTAAAGTCATGCTTAGGGTCTCACCAGTGCATGATAGGACACGTTTACAGCAGATGGCCTGTTGATCAAATCTCCACGCCTCTGATTTATTTTGCGTCTCTACACAATAAAGCTATCTCATAAGAAGTATGCACTGACAACCCCACCCCCTCCGTTTGCTCAGACTATAGCTCAGATTCTACTTTGAGGAGATAGCTTGTTAACAGGGAAAGCGCTTGTTTATTGCAGTCATCAGAAAAGCCTTAGGCATTTAGATTTTTTTTCTATGATAGGGAAGATTCAACTATCACCGGGGTATTATTATAAAATCCCAAGGATATCAAAATGAAATATCAAATGTCAGACTCCAAAGTTTTTGCTTTAATGTCTAAAGAAAAGAATTCATTTTCTCATTCAAATCAATTAAATATTATGGGTGAGACAAATCACTCATTTGCCTCTGACCTTTTAGAAAAAGCTGTTCTTTTGTTGAAATACTGTATGTAGGCTCAGTCTAAATTTGTGTGAACTATGATTTAGTGTATTTATAAATGATGAAGTTGGATTCTGAAATTAAACTTTTTATTTGCGATTTTCTACTGCTGATTGATGCTGGCTTTTTATTTTTAGGATAATAAAACAGGCATGCTTTTATGGGTTGATATATATAAAGTTCATTTGAACAGTGTTTGAAATGTCATCGTAGTCACAAATAGGAGACTGGGGAGTAGGGGCAGCATTCCCATTTTTGATGAAGGTAATGATGCTTAGAACTCAGCTGTCACCTCTCCATATCCCCTCTTACGTGATATCTGTGCATTTATCTTCTGTTCACCAACCTGTTTCCAGACCTCTTGACCTGGAATATGAGTCCTCTGGTCCACCCACTGCACTGTGGCCAACACTTCTGGCATAGGAAGTCTAGTTGGAGGTAGGAGCAAGGAAATAATAGTTCAGCAGATGTTGCTGAACCGTCCGCGGCAGTTGCCATTCTGTTGTTTTTCTTTCCTTTGCTTTCATTTTTTTTCTTTTCAAGGCAGGATCTCATGTATGTAGCCCAGGATGACCTCCTATGTAGTCAAGGATGAGAATGAGTTTAAACTTCTGATTCTTCTGCTTCTGCATCCCAGGTACTGAGTGGACAAGTATATGTTACCAAAGCTTGGTTTTATGCAGTGCTAAGAACAAAGCCAAGAGTTTGGTACATGTTAGACAACTGAACCTGTTTTTCTTAGAATTATATATTTAAATGATAATATAATTAGATTTGGGAGATACTTCATAGATTTTTTTTCCCCATCCAAAACAAATCAGCCCTTGTAGATGTGGTGGTATATGTCGGTCGCAGCACTTGGGAGATGGAGGAAGGGATATCTCCAGCTTGAGGCCTGTCTGGGCTGTAGAAACAAAAACAGACTAAGTCAGTCCAAGAAACTTGTAGGGTTATGTTTAGTTTTCTCAGTCAACAGTGACTAAGAGCCCTTCTTCCCCCAGGAGCTGAGCTAATTCTGTCATAGCACTGACTCACCTGGAGGATCCAGATCTGGCAAAGCCTGTAAACTTGAGCAAGGATGCCAGACCACAGCCATCTCTAGTGGTCTTTATGCTTTTGTATGTGAAACTTTTTTAGATCACAGGCACATTTTTTTGTTTACATATTGTATAAGAGCTTCTGTCGTACTTCAGTGACAGGATGGGATATTTGTGATGTCAACCAGAGGCACAGACGTTGGAGATGCTCACAAAGGTTCATTTAAGAGTTGTATTGGTTAAAAAAAAAAAAAAGAGTTGTATTGGTGCCTAACCTCACCTGCTATTTTATTCGTGTTTTTAAATTTTCAGCATCACACTACCATAATTCCTACATCACAGGATATAAAGATTGCAGAAAAACATGCATGTCTCAGCATAAGTATGACTTCCTGACACTGAAAGCACCTTTCTCCGAATATACACTGACAGGTGATGGATATGTTTTGATTCCTGGCACCCTTAGTACTAAGGACACTGCTGAGCTATCCCTATCCTCAGTTGCTGATAACCCTGCAAGAGAACAAGTAAGAGCCCCAGTGCTGGTTACCAGTATAGTTTGGCACTTATATAGATAGGTATTCAGTTGGTAGATGGTAGATATCACTAGAATGTGTGTGTATTTTCCACCATCCTGCCTCGATTTACCTTCTGAGTTTATTTTCATGTTCCCAGATGACATTTGGAGCAGGTTGTTCCTGTATTCTTCCTGTCTAGCTGGAGTAAGTGTTCTAGTTAGGGTTACTGTTGCTCTGATAAAACATCATGACCAAAGCAAACTGGGGAGGAAAGGGTTTATTTGATTTACACTTGCACACTGAAGGAAGCCAGGACAGGAACCCAAAGAGGATAGGAACCTGGAAGCAGGAGGTGTTGCAGAGACTGTGTTGTGTGTATGAACACACACTGTTTACTGGCTTGCTCCCTATGGCTTGCTTAGCATGTTTTCTTACAGAACCCAGGATCACCAGCTCAGGGATGGCACCACCCAAAATTGGCTTGGCCCTTCCTTATCAATCACTAATTAGAAAATACCTTACAACTTGTTTTTTGTTTCTGTTTTGTTTTGTTATTTTTGAGACAGGGACTCTTTGTGGCCCTGGCTGTCCTGGAACTTGGTCTATAGACCAGACTGGCTTTGCACTCACAGAGATCCACCTGTTTCTGTCTGCTAAGTGCTGGGATTAAAGGCATGTGCCACCCTGCTTTTACAGCCTGATTTTCATAGAGGCATTTTCTTAATTGGGTTTCCTTCTTTCCAGATAACTCTACTTTTTGTCAAGTTAACATAAAACTAGCTAGCACAGTAAGTAACAAGCCTTTTATAAAAGCCTCAACAAAACCCTCACTTTGGTCAACATGTCTACCAGTTCTCTAACAACACTGGACTTCATTTGAAGCTGAAATTCTTTTCCCTTTCACTTCTGATCACAGCATAGCAGCTGGTGACCAGCTCTCATCACAAAACTTACATATTAAAATGATCTTTCGGGGCTGGTGATATGGTTTAATGGGTAAAGAAAGGTACTTGCCACTAAACCAGACAACCTGAGTTTGTTCCAAGAACTCCCAAAGTTTTCCTCAGATCTTCGATGTCCACACAGATGATGCCATGGAGCACACCAAGCTGGGCATGTTCTGTACACCTGCAATAAGAGTGAAACTTTCTGAAAACAGCCAGGGGCAGCTGAGGCTGCTGGATGTGAAAAAACTAGGAAAGGAAGCAAATCCTATAATTTCTAACTTTTCTTCCTGTTGGAACATTTACTGGTGCCCTGTATATGAGACCAAACAGAAGATGATGCCAGAGTTGGCAAGAGGGCCCTGAGCCATGAAACCAATGGTACTTGAGAGCTGTGGAATAACCTCAAACTCCAGAGACAAAGGTCATAGAGAAGAGAGAATCTTAGTGTGGGCCACATCTTCTGTGTGTACCTTCCCCTAAGGAGACAGGTGCTGCTTCCTCTTATGTCAGAGCCTGCTCCAACAAAGTCAGCTATGGTACCTGGAGGAGGATGCAAGGATTGAGGAAATGGCAGATTGAAAAAATTGAGACAGAAAACATAGGATGGATTCAGGAGGTCTGTTGGTAATACCAACCAGCCCCAAGTCTATTTCTTGGCCAGCATATATACTAATTATAGGCAAAAAGCAAATCGAAGAACAGCACAATCAGTTAATCACCTCCCTGCACTGTCCTCGAGGGAAAGAAACAAGTAGCTTCATCTATCCCTTGGGTCCTGCTAGCAGCAAACAGTTTGGATTTTGGCTGGCATTCAACAGCCTGTGTCTTAATAGATAATGTGTTCTCTCTCATGGGCAAAATACTCTTTTCCATGGGCTTAATCAGAACTTTCTCACAGCCCTCAAGTATACTAGAGCAAGCAGAGCAGACAGGCTTGAATTCATGACTGTTAAGACAAAATGGACTCCAGATGGAAACTGAGTCGCATGTGGGCTACCATAGTCTTGGACCACTCTGAAGCAGGTGACAAACCAGTTCCTAAGTGCCTGCCACAGAGAAGCCCCAGGGACTCTAGGTGAGACCCTCAGGGCGGTGAGGCGAGCAGATTTTATGAGCCTGTGGTGCTTTAAGTCACCCCAGCCATAGCTGCGCAAGGATGACTTGCCCGCCCTTTCAATGGAAGGACAGCTTCTACAGCTTCACATCTATAATTTGACTCAATAAAAACACCACTGAAATAAAAACCAAATGCTAAAAGGTAGTAATAATAGGTAATAGAAACAGACACTTGATCCAAACACTAGAGTTTTCCAATGTGAGTCTTGACTTAAGATGAATTACACCTAAGCTGGGCAGTGGTAGGCAGAAGCAGGTGGATATAGAGAATGAGTTCTAGGATGGCCAGGGCTACACAGAGAAACCCTTTCCTAAAAAAAAAAAATAAAAATAAAAAAAATAAAAAGATGGGTTATGCCCTGACCTGTCAGAGGCAGGAAGTGGGATGTGAGCTGAAGGTGTGTTTAACATTAAGCTGCTGAGGGTAAGAGCAGCCGAGCCTGTAGAACTGCCTTCTCGCCACAGGTGGGCTGCTGCAGTGAGGACTGAAAACTTTGAATCCAGGTCAGTTAGTTGTCTCGATTTCCACAGCTTGTCTGTTGCCCCCTTCTCAGGCATATCTAGTGGTCTGGGGGTCTCCGCAGCCACCACAGCCAGCAGAATACCTATCTGTAGAAGGCAAGAAAGTAACTTGGTTCAGCATGACTGAGTAACTGCTACTGATTCAAACTTTGGGAGTCTGATCCCAAGTAGTTTTATTTAGGTGTATTTAAACACAGCGCAATCTGGTGAAAATGTTCCTGTTGATAATTAACAGAATTCCGTGTGCACAAATAAAGCTTAAGGCACAACTATTTTGAAACTTTGTAAAGTGCATATGGTGTCTTCCATAAAGATGGTTTTCTAGGTTGATTATATGTGACCCCTTCCATACAGAAAGGTTCTGTAGATGGATAAGTTCACAACAAGGGTCTGGGGGAGGATCCAGTATAATCTTGGATCCACATAGATATCGCAGAGGTCACCAGGCTATTGGCTACATTCATTCCCAACCTTCTGAGAGGGTAACAGGTTATACATTCCTTCCTTAAAGGAACAACCCTGTGTCTTTAACATTACTTGTTCACTGCTTGTCTGGCCTTCCACATCTTAACATTCTCCAGCAAAAACAAGATAGTCAAGTAAGTGAGATCCTGCCAGCCACAGGTAAATGTGGCCACCATTGGCTCCTGGAACATAAAGGGAAATGTGTAACTTGAGCACAGACTTGAACAATGACCTTTGGCTGGTCTGACCCATGACCCGTTCACAGCACCAGGCTGAATGGCACTCAGCTACAACTCAACATCCTCTTCCACCTTGCAGATTCTAGTATTAGAGAATGCAGAAAAAGCCTCTCCCATTCTTGTCAGCTTTTTAGTGTTTTTTTTTTAGTCTGTTGTCATATTTTTATTCTTTGTGCTTAAAAAGCCTTTGTTTTATTAATCTTACATTTATCTAATATATTTTCCTTTATTGTATAATTGATTTTCTCCTGATCTTTTCCTTACATTATTTTTAATATCTGGCTTTATTTCCCATGTCACATTTCTTCTTTATTATTATTTTATTCTTTCACTTGATGTTATTTTTGACGTTTTCGTTTCTGTGGTTATTGGTATATTTGTCTTTGGTTGAGTTTGGTTGTATTCCTCTATCTGTTTTGGTTTGGTAGCGTTGCTCTTACGGTGATTAGTTTTCTCTCAGTGCTCCTGACAACCAAGTCTCAAGAGAAAGCTGCTAATGAGGAAGACTCCCAAGTGAAACCGGAAGAGAGAGCTGCCTACCTCCCAGGATGTGAACTGTAGCTTACAAACATGAGAAACATGACAAACCAAGGCAACATGACTCCTCCAAATGGTGAGAACTCTTCAACAACTAAGACCAAAGATACAGAGATTTTAAATTGCTAGACAAATGATTCAAGAACAGTATTTAAAATGATAGTTACCATAAGGGGGATAAATGAAGTTAATTCAGAACTGGACAAAAAAGTCAGCTGTTGGGTCAAAATTAGCACAGGGCCTGTACCTCAAGGCCTATAGGACAGAGAAAAGCCTGGCTCAAGTTTGAGTGAGGATGAGACAGGAAAAATTAGGTAGATGCCCCTCCAGCCAGAGGGAGGGTTTGGCTGCCTCTCATTGAATGGAGGTACCCCTACATCACACCATGTCACTTAAGTTATATAAGCTGATGCTCACAGCAATAAACTTGCTTGCGAGTTCCTGCTTGACTTGACTCCCTATCACATCTGATTGTCCTGCATTGTGGGGCAGAATGTGCACTTATCTTTCCCTGGGGATTAAGGAAGCTCAAGAAGCCAGCAGTCAGCAACATAAATGAGAAATTCAACAATGAAATTGGGAGTTTGAAGAAGTAAGCAGTATAACGGTATATTATTTGTGTTTTAATAAATAAAGCTTGCCTGAAGGACAGAGGGCCAGGCTCTAAAACACCTTTAACCAATTCTATCCAGTCTTTAGGGATAATTCTATTACAAACTGATCATGAATCTAACATTTGCTTCACAGACCATAAATGCATGCCATATGAGGCTATGACTTCCTTGAATCTCCTTAACATTGGTACAGGAGTCCAGTTAGTTCTAACAGAGTTTCTGTCATTTGGCAACTCCTGTAAGGTTACTGGATATATTAAGGTTGGTTGGTTGAAATCCTTAGGCTGTTCCTCTCTGTTCTTATAGTGCAATGCTGAAATTTGTTCTCCATTAAATTCCTCTGTCTGGATATGAATATCTCTGTGATCTGTTTTATTAGGTTTTCCTAACACCTATATTTTAGCACTCAGATTAACCAACTTTTTTAGTGATAAGACAAAAATGATAGGGCTGGAGAGATGGCTCAGAGGTTAAGGACACTGACTGCTCTTCCAGAGGTCCTGAGTTCAATTCCCAGCAACCACATGGTGGCTCACAACCATCTGTAATGAGATCTGGTGCCCTCTTCTGGCATGCAAGCATATGTGAGAGGAATGTTGTATGCATAATAAATAAATAAATCTTAAAAAAAAGACAAAAATGATAAAGCTGATAATGTTTACAATTGATATTCATAAACTCCATCTAAATTAGAGATCCTCTCATTTAATCATTCCATTTTCAAACTGTCTATCATATATACAAAGACCCAAATCCCTCCATTGTAATAGTTCTTCCCATTTTTTAATGTGGGGGGGGGGATCTCCCTCTTTTAACTAATTCCTTCCTTTAACAATCCCCAATTGTCTTACCAAATCTATCGGCGATGTTGATGAAGATATGAAGTTTATTGCTGCTGCTAAGAACAGTAAAAGCCTGAATGAACTTCAAGGCAGCTACCTAGTTTGACAGCAATCCAAGAAGGGGGTTCAGGGAGAGCCCACAACCTATGGTGAAGAGAGAGAGAGAGAGTCGTCTGAAAAAAAAAATCACAGATGATTGTTCTGAAAAAGCACGTGATTGGTGATTGTATGTATTGGGGGGAGGGGGGGAAGTTGGCTGCCTGAAACCAGAACCAGTCAGTCTAAGGCAGGTGAATCCTGTGGTGTTTGGAGCCCAGGTGCTTCTGGAGTTCGGGTGGCAACTGGAGACTGTTTCAGAGAGGCTACAACAGGAAAATCCCAAACTCACTCAGAGGTTTGGGGAAAAAGAAAAGAGAGCCTAACCAGGTGGTGCTGGAGCCCCATGTGCAGCTACAGCCTGTGCCGGTAGTTTAAAAGCCACAGGTAAATGGCTTTTTCATGAATTTGTACCCCAATTGTTGGGCACCAATTGTAGCATGAATAATAAAAACCCAGAGATAGATACCTGAAGATTAGGGAAGCAAAGCATCCAAGCCACTAGAGAGCTCTTACTTCTATGTAATCTTCAGACTAAAAGAGCGAGTTCCTGTCTCACCCCACCTTATATTCCTCTTTAGTGCTAGGATTAAATCCGTGCACCACCACTCAGTCTCATGGCTCACTAGTGTGGCTGCTGGGATTAAAGATGTATACCACCGCCAGGCCTGTATGGCTGACTAGTGTGGCTGTTTTGTGTTCTGGTCTTCAGGCAAGCTTTATTTATTAAAATACAAATGAAACATCACTACATCTCTGCCTGTCTTTACAAAGATAAACAGAAACAATGACACTAATGACCAAAAAGAGGCTAGGTGTGCTGGAACACAGTCTCAGAATGGAGTCATATAAGGGGAATTCTGAGTGCTTGTGAGAAAACGCCAAGAAAACAATCTTGTGATCTCCATTTCTTTAAAATCACAGAATTGTTCTTGGAATGAGCTTTTGTGCACCTCCCAAGTGTAGCAGATAGGAGTGACTTTAGACAATTCGTTACACCTGGATATTGTAGTTTGTATACATGCCTCTATGAAAAAGCATGTGTTTGTCATGTATGCTTATTATGATTGTAGACTTTACACGTCTTTTTAAAAAATATTTATTTATTTATTATGTATACAATATTCTGTCTGTGTGTATGCCTGCAGGCTAGGAGAGGGCACCAGACCTCATTACAGATGGTTGTGAACCACCATGTGGTTGCTGGGAATTGAACTCAGGACCTTTGGAAGAGCAGGCAATGCTCTTAACCACTGAGCCATCTCTCCAGCCCCACGACTCTTCTTAACCCTCAGGGTATAAACTGCCTGATGTTCTGAATCAAGTTGGCTGTTGCAGATGTTAGTCTAGTTCATTTTCAGGCTCTATCCCCTCCCAACCCCCGCCAAGTTCCACTACCTTTAGAGTGTAAGCAGGGATGAGAAGGAAACCTCCCTGTGCTTGCCTCTAGTAGTGCTTCAATCCCCAGCACAGTCATGCTCTACAAGCTAAAAGATGATGGGAGTATGGTAAAGCTCATAAGACTGAACGCAAAGAGCAAAGGCTTGCAGACACACACACACACCTTATCTGCACTTCAGATGGAAAACAACCATACCGAGGCAGGGCAAGGGCCATCCCAAGAAACTTACCGACAGTGTTTCACACCCAGTCATGGGCAGGGGAGTGAACTGCAAACAGATCTTGTCCTCCCTCTGGCAAGTTTGTTCTGTGCAGCAAACTGCACAGTAATTCCAGAACTACTTAGTATGTACTTTTGTTACTGAACAAAGTACCAAGTGTATGGATACTGCCAAGAGCCACGATTTTTATTGTGGAAGGGGATTGCACTATCGTGGCATGGAGGATGAGAAGAACTCCATGACATGGGATGAACTGTATGGGTATTGGGGCTGAGGACAGAGTTTAGTACATGCTAGGCTAGCATGCATGAGACCTGAGTTCAATCCTCAGGCCTACCAAACAGGTAGTATAGATATGGCCCATGACTGTCCATACATGTTCATGTGTGCACATGCAGGCATGTACAACCTTATCTGTCTACAGGAAGGACCTAAGAGCAGACATCCAAAGAGCAACAAGGATACCCAACCCCAGATACCATCCTAAAATCATTCTCCTCCAAAAAGAGCCAGGGCACTTGAGAGAGACATGACTAGTCCTACAGCCCAGGAGGACACACACTTCGGAGTACTGTACACCAGAAACATTCAAAGGGGCAGCCCAGGAGGACACAAACTTTGGAGTGCTGTACAACAGAAACATTCATAGCGCCATGTCACAAGGTAAGCACCAAGTGATGGGGCTCTCATTGGCACATCTCACACCATATAAACACCAGAACTAGGAATGACTTACAGACCATTGCAGTTAAGTAATCCAGAGTACAGAGAAAATAAATGCATGGATGTGGGTACGTATAGGTAAGGAACAGGGGAATAATGGCTGAGAGTGTTCACAATGCTGATTGGGGGTCAGTCACACAAAAGACCGCATCAGGACACATCTGCGCTGTGTGTCATGGTCGTGCAGAGAAGTCTGCACCTCTAAGCTGAGATAGACCAAAGGTTATATACTTCAAACCACCAGCTCTCAGAGACTTAGAAACAAACGGCCGAGGGATAGCTCAATTGGTAAACTGCTTGCCTTGCAAGCATGGTGACCTGAGTTCAACCCATAGAACTAATTGGGGTGGGGGAATCCAGGCATGCATGTGGTATATGCTTGTAATTCCAGTACTTGGGAAGCAAGAGATGTGGGTCCCTGGGGCTCACTTGCCAGAAATCAGAAAAATGGTAGATAGTGCCTGAGGAACAAAAGCCAAGATTGTTCCCTAGCCTGGACACACATGCACCGGCTGTACACATCTGAAAACAGTGCGCATGCACACAGGCACAAGTGTTCATAGCTGTGTAGTGTCCTGTACAGATCTGTGCTATGCAGACTGTGTATGTGGTTTCTGCCTGCATATTGGATGCATGATGTGCACACATCATCTGTTACCTGTATGACTGGCACTGTCACACTTCATAAATGAATGTTCAGTACAATGTGACAGGGCCAGTGACCCCTGCTGTGAAACCAAGGCAGAGACTGTCCCTGGAAGCAACCACAGAGCAAGACACTATAAGAAACCATAATTTTTATTTCTGTTCTTTTATAAACATGTTTATGTCCTAAGAATCAACAGCTGCAATAAAGGGTGGTGGGGCTGCCCTGTGCTGAAGCTCCAGGTTTATATTATGGTCTCCTGAGGCCATGGCAACAAGTGTGGTTCCGGGGCAGGAAATACACACTGAGGGTCACTGCAAGCTAGGGCGGCAGGGTGCTCTAGCCTGGCTCACTGTCCCATTGGTTATGAATGGTTCCCAATTTTAATATATATGATCCTGTGGGCCACCTAACCATGGCAGACAGGTCTGAGCCGGCCATTATCACATCTGGTGATAGGTCCTGGGCTCCACATTCTCTTAGCCCTGTGCCCTAGGTGTGGCTATGGCAGGGCCCTGCCTGCGACAAGTCAACACCAGGGGCAGGCGGGAAGTCCTTGGTCCTTTTCTTTGTTTTCCTGAACTATCTGCACCGAGTCAGAAGGCTCCACTTGAGGCTCATGGTGAATGACCATCCTCTCAGGCCGGCCTACGCAGCCGCTCCAGAAGCACCAGTTTTGTCTGTAGGTTGACATCAAAGGGTGGCAGTTTCGTCGGAGTCAGACTCACACCTGTAGTGCCCTCAATACTGGCCAGGACACGGTGTGTATCCCTGTAGAGGGCCAGGTGCCCGGGTGCTGCCTCCATGATGATGTGTGTATAGTCCAGCATGCACTTTGCTCCAGGGTGCACGTCCTCCCTCTTGTCATACCTGGGAGAGAAAAGCCACCTGTCTCCACTGCACTCATCTTTGCCTGTCTCACACCACCTCTCCCTACCACCTCCGTGCCACTGAGGTGACTTCTAGGTGGCCTCCACCTGTAGCATAATGCTTTAGAAACAAACCTCCAGTCATCGTTGACCTGCAGAAACCGTGACACACCTGTCTGGGCAGCAGCCACATCAATGTGCAGATGGACATCTAGAAAACCAAATCTCAGTTAGAAGTCAACATGGTACCTTACTCAGGGCCAGCCTGGTCCCCAGGGAGCACTCTATACCAACCTGTCTGGGGTGGCACCAATTCATGTAGCCGCTGCATCGCAACACCACCAGGATAGTTGAAATGGGATACATAGAGGGATGTGGCTGAATATGCCACATTTACCACGATGTGTCCTATCACAAACAGAGCTCCCATCTTGTACAGCCAAGACTTTTTATAGTTATTCAGGCTGTGAAAAGAAAGATATTCAATGAAAAGCATATGGTGGCAAGAACACCAGCATATCCAATCACACCTAGGAAAAGTGGTCCTAGAGTATCAGCCACTCCAACTTCACCAAGTCATTACAAGCAGCGAAGCTACTCAAAGATATATCTGGGTAATCAGCCAAAGAATAAAAGGGCTCTGAAACTGCTTTTGCTAAAAAGTACCAGCTCCTCACCTGGGACCACATGGTAACTAAAAGCAGATAAAAGCCTGGCATTCCCGGGTTCTTTCTGCATGTCGCCTGTCTTGAGACTCTGGGTCCCTCACTGGTTTAGTTCTGAGTCTAGATATGTCACATATCAAGGAGTCTTGTCTATAAGCTGATGACAGCGAACCCATTTCATGTTCCTTCAAGGTTGAAGGCACAAAGAGTAACTGAGATATCTTACTGTTTACTTTGACAATGGCCTGCTCCAAATTCACAGAAATCACCTTATGTCTCCAGTAGTCCTAAACCCCACAGACAGATCACCTCATGATGAGATCACCCCCAGCAGGAATGGTCATCTCAGGGTAACTGGACTGTCTTCTCACTTCCTTGTAGAACCAGAACTGAGATAATCATCAACCAGACCACACTGAGCAAGACTTCTTAATTATGCATACCTCTTGCCCCTACCTAATTCTGTTTAAACTAAAGCTCATGTCAGTGCTCCCTCATCTGTTCTTTTTTTTTTTTTTTGGTTTTTCGAGACAGGGTTTCTCTGTGGTTTTGGAGCCTGTCCTGGAACTAGCTCTTGTAGACCAGGCTGGTCTCGAACTCACAGAGATCGCCTGCCTCTGCCTCCCAAGTGCTGGGATTAAAGGCGTGCGCCACCACCACCACCCGGCTTTATCTGTTCTTTTTAATGTGCTTAGTCTCTTTTATTGTCATGGGGAAAGACAGACGGTTGTAACTCCTGAGCTTAAGCTAAGCATGCCCTAAAATACTCAAGCAACCAAAGTGACTAAAATACCATCTGAAGAACTCTGCGGTTGTGAACAGTGGTACAGACCTTGGAATCCCAGCACTGGGAAGGCTGGTGAATAATGATGGCAAATTTGAAGTCAGCCTGAGTCACATTGTAGAACTATCTCAAACAAAAGGGGCTGATGAGATAGCTCAGTGGGTAAAATCACTTGTCATGTACGCCTGGTAACTTGAGTACAATCCCCAAACCCACATACAGGTGTAAAGAGAGAACTGGTTCCACTGGCTCCTCTGACTTCCACATTCATGCCATAGCATGTGTACCCCCCAAAATGCACACTTGGGGGGTGTATTAATAATATAAGTAATAAAAACTTCAAATTTCCACTCAAGATGTCAATTCAAGTTTATACTATATTTTTTTTAAAGGCATTTAAAAAGACTCCTCAGTTTAGGGCGGAAGTCCAGCTCACAAACCACACAAAGCAAATCAAGGCCTCCAAAATGCCAGTCTGAGGACAGGGAGGCAGACTTCAACAAGGTGCCCAATCCTGGGGTATCTTCTTCAGTGTGCTTGGAATCTCCAGACCAATAGCCTAATCCTGTACCAGGTCCTGGGATTGGTTCACCCTGTCTTCCTTCCCAAGACTATCTTTGATTGAAAGGAGGGGTCACCATATTCTATGGAGACATGAGTGTGGTCTGTGTGTGCACCTCTATGCACAAATGCACACATTCAGGTGTGTGCATGCAGAAGTCAGAGGAGAACATCAGGAACTGCCCTCTATCACTCTCCATCTCATTCCTTTGAGATAATGCCTCTCATTGAACATGGAATCTGCCAGTTTTTCAATTAAGCTCAGTCATAGCAATCATCCTGTCTCTGTCCCCCATCACAGCTACCACAGCACTGGATTGTTACATCTAGCTTTTTACAGAGGTGCTGGGGACCCAGATGCAGACCCTCACGCTTGTATAGCAAGCATTGTTACCTATGGTGCATCTCCCTTCCTGACACTAGGCTTATAGATGTGCGCTAACATACCCAGCTCCAAGATGTCTTTATCTTTGGTCTTCTTGGTCAATTTCTGGGAATAGATTTACATCCATTCTCTAGGTCATCCTGTCTAAGTCAGTTTGCTACTCACCTGCACTGATCTAGACGTTTTAAATTTGTTTATTTATTTGTTTGTTTAGGGTCTTGTATAGTTCAGGTTGGCTTTGAAATGGCTATATAGCCAAAGATAACCTTGAACCTTCACCTCCTGAACAGTTATAGGCATGTACAACTGCACCCAATTTATGTGGTGCTGAAGTTGAATCAAGAGCATTGAGCATGCTGAGCAGGTACTCTACAAACTGAGCTTCATCCCAGCCCTTTTCCTGATATAAATTTTTAAAAAATATTTATTTATTTATTATGTATACAATGTTCTGTCTGTGTGTATGCCTGCAGGCCAGAAGAGGACACCAGACCCCATTACAGATGGTTGTGAGCCACCATGTGGTTGCTGGGAATTGAACTCAGGACCTTTGGAAGAGCAAGCAATGCTCTTAACCTCTAAGCCATCTCTCCAGCCCCTGATTTTAATTTTTGAGAAAGGCTCATCCTATAGTTCAGGATGATCTGAAACTCATTATGTACCTTGGGATGGCTCAAGTTGGTGTTCCCAAGTACTGGGTTTATAGGTGTGAGTCACTACACCTGCTCCATTAGATTTCTGTAGGCAACGAATGCCACCCCCACCTTCCCTGAAGTTTTGCGTTTAAGACTCAATTAGGTCTGTAAGATCATAGCCCACTTCAGCTTGAACCTGGTTTCTAAGCTGCAGCTTAGGTAACCCCCAAATAAACTCTGGGTTGTCTTCTGTTCTATCTCAGTTGATGGGACATGACCACTGCCTTCATTTTCACTGTCAGCCATCTGAAGCTGACTTTAAACAATGGCCATGAACAGCTGTGACAGACTATGACAAAGACTGTGACAGAGAGGAGAATGTTTGCTCTCTGGACATTTAAGAAATAGTCTACCAAATTTTTAAACTGTTGGCCTCAAATACAGATTTTTCAGTACAATTTCACCAACTCTATTCCAACTAAGGTACCTGAGTAAACTATGACAGGGTTGAGAGAGAGAGAGGTCAGGTGGAGGTGGCACATGCCTTTAATACCAGCATATGGGAGGCAGAGGCAGGTGGATGGATCTCTGTGAGTTCAAGGCCAGCCTGGTAATAAAGCAAGTTCCAGGACAGTCAGGGATGTTCTACAAAGAAACCCTATTTTGAAAAACAAAGAAACAAAATGGAGGAGGAGAATTTGTCATCCACAAACCTGTTCTTGCACACTAATTAACATCCACCTTAGCCAGGTGGTGGTGGCACACGCCTTTATTCCCAGCACTCGGGAGGCAGAGGCAGGTGTATCTCTGGGAGTTCGAGGCCAGCCTGGTCTACAAGAGCTAGTTCCAGGACAGGAACCAAAAGCTACAGAGAAACCCTGTCTCGAAAATAAAGGAAAAAACCACCACCACCACCACCACCAACAACAACAAAAAAAAACAAAAAACAAAAAAACATCCACCTTTACCTGTGACCCCAGCCATAGCCATGGTCTATACCTTTCATGGAATTTTGAGCTGACCCAAGGCAGAAAGCACACAAAGATAAAAGAAGCAAGAGGTACATTGTGATTTGAATGTTAAACCAGCAAACTTAGTCCTTTTTTTTTTCCCTTTTTTGAGACAAGGTCTCACTAAATAGAGCACATTAGCCTTGAACTCAGAGACCCATCTACCCCTGCTTTTGGGATCAAAGGCTGTGCTATCACACCCAGCACAGCAAACCTATTTCTAATGCAGTGTTAAAAATACCTATCAGCAGCCAGGTGGTGGTGGCGCACACCTTTAATCCCAGCACTTGGGAGGCAGAGGCAGGTGAATCTCTGTGAGTTCGAGGCCAGCCTGGTCCATAGAGCAAGTTCCAGGACCGGCTCCATAAGCTACATAAAGAAACCCTGTCTCAAAAAACCAAACCAAACCAAATCAAACCAAACCAAACACAAAACCTCATCAGCTGGGTAATCCCCAGCACCCCCAGAAAATACAGTAAAAGTGAGATAGCAGACAAGAATCTCAAGGATGAAACCCTCACACATAGGTGCATCCTCTGGCAGCCATGATGTTGAGTGCAGGGAAGGTATAGATGATGAACCGCAGTTCCTTATGTGGGAGGAGAGAGTACAAAGCCACGAATCCCAGGCTTGGCAGGGCCAGTGCATGGGTCCTCTTGTCCACTGCCCCCAAGGGTATGAAGAGAAGGCTGCAGCCCAGGCCTCGGGGCAGGGCAGAGTAGAAATACCACAGGAGTGGGGAGGTCTTGAGGTCAGGTTAAGGAAGCACAGATATTGTCAGAGATTCAGTCACTGTCCACTTAAATGAACGAAGATGGTAACAGCATCAAGGCTGAAGTGGCCCCAAAGACAGTTATGCCAAAAGACACAGCAGAGACCTGCTCAGGAGCTATAGGGATGGATGATCTCGGCACAGCATTCTCAGCTAGAGGAATAAGTTCCTTTGTTTTCACAGCATTAAGAGATGAAATGGCATGTTGTCAAGTCATAGCTATGCTGTCCTTTCTAACCATGAGTCTATCTGAAGTACCTGGTGATAAACGTTGTCAAAGGCAGACCATACAATGAACCATGGCAATGCTCCCTAAGACTAGGCGATGCTTAGGGAGATTTTGACACATTAAGATATGAAGAAGGCATTACAGTCCTCAGTGCCACCCAGGGCAAGTGAGTCCCAGGTGTGAGCAACAGAAGCTTCTACCCTGACACTTAGACAGCCACCTTACCTGTGCCGGATCAGCTGCCTGACAGGGAGACAGGAGACAGGCCAGGGTCATGGGGCTGACTAGCCTGTGCACTCCTACTCGAATGCTGAAAGGATACGCCCCAGTTGGAACTTTTGTTCAGGACAGTGTTGTACCAAAGCACCTTTCCTTCTGGCCATACAAGGTATCTCCAGAAATAGGAGTCCACAGCAACCGTCAGTCCTAATAACAACAAAAGAGTCTCAGTAAGGAACATGTGCACTGGGCTTAACTAACCCCACAAAGTGGCTGCATGGTCACAGAAACTGCCAGAAGCTTCCCATAAATGGAGCGAGTGGTGTGTGACACCATTTCCCATCAAGTATCATCCCTAGCACAGGGCATACTGCCCTCCTCTTGCCTGGACAAGCAGCTTAAAGAACAGTGGGTGGATGCAGCTTTCCAGATAGAAACCACCATTAGAGACAGAACTGGAGGTTCTACTGATGCCAAAGTTTGGATCATCTACTTCCATCTTTAAAAAAACAAAACAGAAAAAATGTTGGGGCTGGAGAGAGGACTCAGTAGTTAAGAGTACAGATTTTCAGAGGGCCCAAGTTCAGTTCCCAGAACCCACAAACGAAGGCTCACAACTGCCTGTTACTTCAGTTCTAGGAAATACAACATAGTCTTCTGGATTCTACAGGTGCCTACAATCACACACCCATTATTACCACACCAGGATACATGTGTATAAACATATCTGAAAGTAAATAAAGAGTAAAAAGTCTTTTTGGGGGGCTGGAGAGATGGCTCAGAGGTTAAGAGCACTGGCTGCTCTTCCAGAGGTCTTGAGTTCAATTCCCAGCAACCACATGGTGGCTCACAACCATTTGTACTGAGATCTGGCGCCCTCCTCTGGCATGTGGGCATACATAGAGGCAGAATGTTTAATAAATGTTTAATAAATAAATCTTTAAAAAAATAGTCTTTTTTGGGCCGTGGGTAAAGGAACTTGCTGCCAAGCCTAATGATCTGAGTTCAATCCCTGGGACCTAATTGCCACAAGTTGCGCTCTGACCTCCAAATGTGCACTGTGTGGCTCATGTGTGGCCATGCACATGCACACAGACCGACAGACAGACAGACAGACAGACTCACTAAAAAAGGTTAAGTGTAATAAAATACAAAAAAAAAGCAAAAAACAAATTTGAAGGGTTGAGACAACAGCTTAGTAAGGAGCTGTTCTTACAAGCAGGAAGGCCTGTATTTCATCCCAGAGCCCGCATAAAAAACTAGGAATGGATTGCATGTAGTGGTGCATGCCTCTAATCCCAGTACTCAGGAGGTAGAGGCTGGTGGATCTCTGAGTTCAAGGACAACTTTGTCTACTGAGTGAGTTCCAGGACAGCCAGGACTACGAAGGAGACCCTGCCTTGTGTGTGTACATATACACACACACTCCTGTCTCATATATATATAGCCAAGTATGAGATTGGCAAGACACCTTATTAGTACACACACACACAGTGGCTAACAACTGTCCGTAACTCCAATCCCTGAGAATTTGATGCTCTCTATGGCCTCCATGGGCACCAGGCACACATGCAGTACACAAACATATATAGAGGCAAAGTACCCATACACATAAAATAGAAATAAATATTTCTCAAAAAACTAGGAAAAAAAAAACCAAACCAAGGTGGCTAACTCAGTGAGGAACGACAGAGGTTGAGCTCTGGATGCTATACGCACATGCACACACTGTTTCAAACTGCCACACTTGTAATTTTAGCACAATGAAGGCAAACACAGGAGAAACTTGAATTTGAGGCCAACCACACAGTGAGTGTGGTGGTTTGAAAGAGAATGCCCCCCATAGGCCAATAAATTTGAATGTTTGGTTCCTAGTTGGTGGGAGTTTAAGAATGATTAGGTGTGGCCATATTGGAGGAGGTGTGTCACTAGGGCTGGGGTTTGTGGTTTCAAATGAGCCCACACCAGACCCAATCTCAATTTTTCTTTGTTTCTGCCTGCTGCCTATAGATCAGGATGTAAGCTTTCAGCTACTGCTCCAGTGCCTGCCTGCTGCCATGCTTTCTGCCATGATGACCATGGACTAACCTTCTAAAACTGTAAGCAAGCCCCCAGTTAAAAAGCTTTTTTCATAAGCTGCCTTAGTCCTGGTGTGTCTTCACAGCAATTGAACAGTAACTTAGACAGCAGGACTCTGTCTCAAAATACCCAAACTGAAATACACACAGACAAACCCGAGATGTTGACTTGCCTAGACAGAGAATCCCTGCTGGGACAGCATGCTGGAGCAATCTGGCTACAGACAGTCTTCTTTGGTATAAGGTCAGCAGCAGCATAAGGCCCAGCAGCATGCACAGCTCAGCCCTGAAGGCAATGATGGCGAAGGCTGAGAGCCAGATAAAGAGGGCCCACTGATGCTGCAGCCAGGCTGTGAGGGCTGGAAGAACTGCAAAACAAAACACACACAATAAGGGGGACTCACTTTCTTCCTTTCTTGTTTTGTTTCTGTTTTTCTTTTTTTTTTGTGTGTGTGTGTGTGTTTTTCGAGACAGGGTTTCTCTGTGGTTTTGGAGCCTGTCCTGGAACTAGCTCTTGTAGATCAGGCTGGTCTCGAACTCACAGAGATCCGCCTGCCTCTGCCTCCCGAGTGCTGGGATTAAAGGCGTGCGCCACCACCGCCCGGCTGTTTCTGTTTTTCGAGACAAGGTTTCTCTGTGTAACAATCCTGGCTGCCATGGAACTTGTTCTGCAGACCAGGCTGGCCTTAAACTCACAGAGATCGGCCTGCCTCTACCTCTAGAGTGCTGGGATTAAAGGCGTGCACCCCCAGGCTCGCTTTCTTATTATAAAAGACACACACACACAAATCGCTCTATGGGGGCTGGAGTGGTGGCTCAGTCATTAAAAGACTGGCTGCTTGGCTGGTGGTAGTGGCGCAGGACAGTTGACAACTATCTGTAACTCCCGTTCCAGAGGACCTGATGCCCTCTTCTGCCCTCTGCAGGCACTGAATACACATGATATGTTTAAATACATACAGAACACTCATGTACACAAAATAAAAATAAATCTTTAAAAAAAATTACTCTAGAAGCTGTGACTGCTCAGCACTGTAGGGTTTAAGGCTAGCCCTGGCTACAGACAAACTCCAAAGACGCATACTCGCCTGCTGGGACGGCACACAGGTACTCCAGGGTAGCGTTTTCTACAAAGTGCCAACCGTGAATACTGAGACTCCTGCTTCCATAACAGGAGACCCTGAGCAGTTTATGAGGAGCCAATGGGGTGGTGGCACTGCGATGGGCTGATGGGTGTGTGCTTAGCTGAGGTGAGGGACCAGAAGGTATACTCTGAAGCTACATACCCACAGCCAGGGCCAGCACGTTGGGAAGGGTCCTCGTACAGTAGAACATGAGGTGAAACTGTGTGGCTGATATCCAGCAGAACATGGCAGCCACTGTGGCCCCGAACTGTCGTCTCACTTCTTTTTGTAACGTCCAGAGTCCAAAAATCACTCCAAGTCCAAGGACTCCTCTGACTAAATAAGATGAGCAACAAAATCATGTCGTGAGTGACTCAAGAGCATACACGGATGATGAAGCCAGGGGCTCTTGGAGTGTCACTTGCAGAGCTGGTCAGTGTCAATATGCAGGGGACCACCTGGGAGTGCACATTTGGTACCAAAAGTGGCCACGAGAGACCTAGGGCCTGTGTTTACATCGAGACCCACACCATCCAAGCTTCTTCTCTCCTTGCAGTCCCACAGGCCTGGCTGAGTGTTTGCTGAATGCTGGGCAAAGCTAGAGAGCAGTGTTGGAAGGGCAGGGTAACCAGGGACCTCTAGATTGGGTGGAGGTGGGGGACAGTGCTGATTAAGGTTCGACTCAAACCCAACCCTGTGGAAGCATCCAGATCATGCTGTGGTGGAACACCAGCTTCAGGGGCAGGAGAATGAATGGAAACTATCCCTGGAACTAGTGATCTTTTGAAGACAGGTGAGACAGGTACCCTGGGCAGGGCCAGTCCACATATCCTCAGAGTAGACAAGCCTTATTAGCTACTGGCCAGTGGGTGCCAAGGCCTAAAGCGATGGCCCAAGAAACCGTTAGCCATGGGAGCAACCTCAGAATGGGAGCTGCAAACTTTTAGAAGCTAACCCAGACATTCAGAGTGGGACCTGCGCAGCACTGGGCTTCCCTCTTCCTGTGTATTACTGGATACTGGATTCAAAGCACAGATGTCTCACTTTGGGACCCGAGTCCATGAGAATCTAGGTCCAGGTGCTGTACTGATGCTACCAGGAGCCTGCACTGCACTTCTGTTTATGATGTCCAGACAAAGCTCTTTTCCTTCCTTTAAGGTCCCATCTGCTCAATCTGTCACCTGAATCCTAAAGGTTCCCTTCTTCCCAAACTTCTGCCTGGACAAGGACAGTTGATCATACAACCTCTATTCTAGGATGGCTATCATATCCCTGAGAGGACTCACTTGGGCCACTTAAAGGAGCTGGCATCATCAGAAATCCCATGCTTATAGCAGATGAGAACAAAATGTCAGTGTGCTAAAGATGTTAGCATACCCAGCTCCCCAAAACAAAACCACCACAGATTTCCTTCAGGGGCTGAAGCTTGGCCCTGCCCCATTTGAGGCTCCTTCACACCTACATAGGAGCTGCGGCCTACAGGCTGCCCTGGGCAGTGACAGGTCTCCCTGACCTAATTAGCCTTTCTGAGGAGTGGGCTGAGTTTCCCTCAAGAATTCAGCTTTTAAAACTTCCCATGGGGGTTAGAGAAATGGCTCAGCTGTTAAGAGCAGTGATTGCTCTTTCAGAGGACCCAGGTTCAAGTCTTAGCACCCACATGGCAGCTCATACCTGTCTGTAACTCCAGTTTCAGGGGATCTAACACCTTTACACAGAAATACATGCAGGCAAAAACATGAATGTACATAAAATTTAAAAAAATAACAATTCCACATAGGCTAGACAAGCTAAAATCTGACTATGGCCAGCTTTGTTAGACACAATAAAATATTCTAAATTGGAAAAGTATGATTTTTGGCTAAATCATACTTTTCCAACTTAGACATCAGGTTATAGAACAATGTGCATATAACTTTCTTAACCTAGTATATATTTTTTAAAAAAGTATTGAGTCAGGGATTTAGCTCAGTGGTAGAGTGCTTGCCCAGTGAGCGCAAAGGCCCTGGGTTCAGTCTTTAGCTCAGGGGTGGAGGTGGGTGGGTGGGTATGAGAGATGGCTTGGTGTGGTGGCAAACATCTTTGATCCCCAGGATGCAGGAGGCAGAAGCAGGCAGATCTCTGAGTTCAAGGCCAGCCTGGTCTATAGAGTGCACTCCAGGACATCCAAACAGCCAAAGTTACATAGTGAGAAAATGTCTTAAAAAAGAAAACAAAAATACAGATGAGTAAGGGGTGCTGGACAGGTTTCTCAGCAGTTAAGAGCACTTAAAGAGTAACTATAGAGGACCCAAGTTCAATTCCCACTACCCACACGGTGGCTCACAACCATCTGTAACTCCGGTTCCAGGGGATCTGCTCTCTTCTTCTGACTACCACAGGCAAGAGACACATTCATGGTACACATACGTATGTGTAGCAAAAACACTCAGCCACATTAAAACAAACAACAACAACAAAACCAAAAGAATGGGTCCCAACTATAGAAGTGGGGTGAGCTCTGATCGCCAATGTGGCAGTGTGTCTGTCACCAATGGAGACTCACTTTAAGACAGCTAGAGAAGTCAGGTGTGATGGCACACACCTGCCAAACCAGCTTTCAGAAGACGAGGCAGGAGGACTGTGAGTCCTAGGCCATCCTGCGCTACACAGTGAGACCCTGGCTTCAAACAAGCATATATAAAAATAAAGAGGAATCACAATGTTCTCAATACCCCAAAACAAGTATCTGAAGAAACAAACAAAAAACTTAAATGTTCTGGTCTTTTGCTATATCATAAACTGTGCTAAAATACTGTATTATATTTATTGTATTATTGTACTAATAAGAAGAAATCTTCTGCATCAATGAAAACTTTACAAAGTACTCATGGGCACAGAGAAGGGACCAGGGGCTCTGTATGCAGACCAGTACGATGACCTCTGACCTCGAGGGCTGTCTGCTCATTCCAATCTGTGGAGTATGCAGACTGCAGCAGCTAAGGCTCTGGGAGTTACTGCTGAGGTCCTCCAGCTGGAACAGGAGCAGGGGAAGCTGTCACCACCTTCTTCACTAGCCCTGCATCCCATGCGATGTCATGAGGACATCAGTGGAGTCTAAGGTACAGCTCCTACTTGCTTCTCCCAAGTTTGGTGGCAAGGCTACAGTGAGTCCTGCCAATTCCCACCCTACTCCACCACCCCACAGTGATCATGTGATACTGTTACAGGTCTCACCCATGCCAGGTTCTTACCTGTCAACTGAGAGTAAAACCTGGATACTTCCAACAGCGAAAGCACATAAACCACAGGACTGGAGAACACTGCAATCAACAGTGGCCCAAGGAACGTCCTGGGAACAACTCCAGGAAACTCGTGGTGGTCATACTGCAAGGAGAATGGGCGGTCAGCACAGCGGCTGGGGAGGGAAAGCAAGTCCCAGCTCCAAGCAGCAGCCTCACCTTGTCTAGATCCAGCTGGTGGTACAGCAGATCATGTGTAGCCTGTAGGTTAAAGCTTTCCTCCACCTTGGTATAGGGACAGGCAACAAGGTGGATAGCAGCTGCAGTGACCAGCAGGCCCAGAAACAGCAGGGGCTGCCTGCCTGATGATTTGGTTTTTTTCTTTTTCTTTTGGTTCTTCGAGACAGGGTCCCTTTGTGTAGCTTTGGCTGTCCTGGAACTGGCTCTGTTGCCCTTGAACTCACAGAGATCCGCCTGCCTCTGCATCCCGAGTGCTGGAATTAAAGGTGTGCGCCAAAAACCCTCTGGCTTGAGTGATGATTTCTTGCCAGTCATGTGGTGCTTTAAACTTCATGGACCTTCACAGAACCAAAGACAAGAAGTGCCCATCATTAACAGTGTTACCCTATACATTCAGAGAGAACAGAAACACGGCTCCTCAATGTCATACTCTGCTTGAGGTCACATTGGTAATGTGTTGGGGGAGAGGAATCACAGCTGTCCTTGATTATATCTGAAATTAACTAAAGCCCAAGCAGTTGGGTACATCTGTGAGGGATTTTTTTCTTAAGTAAATCCTTTGAGGCAGGAAGCTTCACCTGCAATCTGGGCCACCCCTGCCGCTGGCAGCCTACATAAAGAACATGGAAGAAGCAAGCTTCCTCTCTTTGCCTCATTGTTCTTTTCACTCTTGCTGGCAATTCCATTCCTTCATTGGCATTAGAGCCTCTTTCTTTAGGATTTCAGCGTATACCAAAGAGCATCTGAAGCCTCCAGCCTCTTGGACCTTTTGCTGGGAAACAGCCATTGTTGGACTACCTAGCCCACAGTCTGTAAGCCATTCTAATAAATAAATCTCCTATATACATACACATGTTTGCATATTTACATATACTTCATTCTATCAGTTCTTTTTTTGAAAATTATTTTTTATGTGTACAGTGTTTGCCTATATGTATGCCTGGGCATCTGATCCCCTGGAACTGGAATTACAGACAGTTGCGAGGAACTATGTGCATGCTGGGAACTGAATCCTGGTCCTCTGAAAGAACAGTCAGAACTCCTAACCACAGAGCCATCTCTCCAACTCCAACCCTTTGAAATACAACAATTCTCATAATTCCTATTGTCTTAGTTAGGGTTTATATTGCTGTGACAAAACAGCACGACCAAGAGCAGCTTGGGGAGAAAATGGTTTATTTCATCTTATAGCTTACAGTCCATCATCCAAGGAAATCAAAGGCAAGAGGAACCTGGAGGCAGGAGTGCTGTTTACTGGCTTGCTCCTCATGGCCTGCTCAGCCTGCCTTACTATAGCACCCAGGACCACCAGTCCAGTGACGGCACAGCCCACAGTGACTAGGCTGTCTCACAACATGAACCAAGAAAATGCCCCAAAGTCATTCATCAGGCCTGCATGAAGGCATGCCATGAGGACTTTAGTGAACTGTAAATAATGCCCAGCTTGCATTTGCTTGTTCCAGATTTGGCTGCGAGGCTACAGTGAGTCTGGCCAAAACCCCACCCTACTTGTGTTAGACACAATAAAGTGTACTGAATTGGAAAAGTATGATTTTTGATTAAAAGAAAAATGTCACAGCCTGGTCTACAAGAGCTAGTTCCAGGACAGGAACCAAAAGCTACGGAGAAACCCTGTCTCAAAAATCCAAAAAAAAAAAAAAAGAAAAGAAAAATGTCAGATTATGGAACAATGTGCACATAATATTCTCAACCTAGCACAAAAACAGACAAGGGCATGGCGATGCACAGCCATAACCCTAGCAGTCGAGAGGCTGACACAGGAGGAACAAGAGTTCAAGGCCAACCTGGGCAACTTGGTAAGAGTGCAAAACCCTGGGTTCAATCCCAGGCCCTCGTGAAACCTATGTGTGTTGATAGATGTGTGAATCCCCAGCACCCAGGAGGTAGAGGCAAGAAGATCAGAAGTTCAAGGTCATCCTTGGTTATACAGAGTTCCAGGTCAGCCTTAGCTATGTGAGACCCAGTCACACAAAAAAGAAGAGGGTGGGACCCACGCCACTGAGACAGCAGCAGGGTGGGATGTGCTGCCTGAGGGACTCTGACTTAGCTGTCCCAACCATTTGCTCCTCACGCCTTTAAAGGAAATCCAAGATTTAGGCTGAAATTATCCTTCAAACTCACCTGATCCTCCTTCCGCCCAGCCAGGACACTTCCTCCCAGCCAGAGAGGGATGCTTTCTGCTGAGGACCAACAGCTGCTATTTTCAAAGACAACAGAAGCTCAGGGTGAGTCAGAATGTTCAACCAGGAGCAAAAAACAACGTCAAGGTAGTCACCAGTACAAAAAAACCACCTACCACGGGAATGGGGGGAGCTGCTGGGCAGCCAGATGGCTAACCGCCTTTGAGCGGCCAGGTTCAAAAGGGCCATATTGTTAGCAAGTGTGACTTGGAGAAGGAGGGCACCTCAGACTAGGTAGTACCCTTCAAAGATCCTGTTGTCCCTGTCAATGGGGATTCCAAGGCTTCCACGGAAATGGTCGGAATCACTCGCTCAAATTGTGGCTTTAGGCTGGAAACATCAACGATCTGGTGCAAACGAGGCCTACTTGTCAACCCAAGACCAGATGAAACTGTACGAGCTGCACAAACAGGTGCTCTCTAAAATCCAGACAATTGCGTATCACTTCTCATTCAAGCCATTTAAAATGCGGTAGGTCACTGTGTGCCCAATGCCTGAGGCCCCCAAACACACTGAGCCGGTCCCCTAGAGCAGAGCTCAGTTTACAGGTGACAGGTCGGCTGCCAGGTGAGAAGGGTGGTGGACAGACGAAAGGTCCAGGCCACAGGTGAGACGTCCAGCCCCCATGTGACAGAGGTCCGATACCCAGGTGAATTGTTCAGTCCCCAGGGTGGGGAACTCAAAGGCCGTCACGCGCGCTAAGGCAGCCCTCTTGGAAGAGCCCCAGCCTCGCCACCTCCCGAGTACCTCAATCCCCAACGGCGAGCTCTGGACTCTTCAACTCTCTCTCGTCCTGACCCCTCGGACCTCAGCAGACCGCCCTCAGCAGGAAGCGGGAGGCGGAAACGCGACTCAGAAGCGAAGTCTTTGCCCGAACTTAACATGGCCACCACAGCGCAGATAGGCGACAGGGGAGAGGGCTCGCGACCCTGAGTAAAGATGGCCACCGCAGGCCGCGAGTAGGGGGGCGGGGCCAGAGGTCAGAATAAAAGGCTGCGGTCCCGCCCCTCTCTCGCGGGACGCTGACCCGGGGCCTTCTCATTGGTCGCTGCTCGTGGCGAGCCCGAATTGGTCCACATCAGACAGGGCGGATTCTTCTGGCCAATGGCAGCGCGCCGGCTGAGAGCTGGGCGTGGCTTCGGCGACGCAGTGAAGTAGCCCGGGGAACGGCCGGCGCGCGGGCCGGTGGGCGGAGGCCGAGACTCCCCAGTTCTTCGCCGGTCGCCCGGCAGCCT
The DNA here is from genome assembly GCF_037038515.1 of Microtus pennsylvanicus. Classification (NCBI taxonomy): domain Eukaryota; kingdom Metazoa; phylum Chordata; class Mammalia; order Rodentia; family Cricetidae; genus Microtus; species Microtus pennsylvanicus. The sequence continues at coordinate 17,350,388 of NC_134580.1, forward strand.
CCCCCCCGCCATGCACCTGCCGCCCGCTGCCGCATTCGGGCTGCTGCTGCTGCTGTTGCCGCCGCCTGCGGCTATGACCTCCCGGAAGACGACACTGTGCCAGAAGTGCCGGACGCTGGTGGACAAGTTCAACCAGGTAAGCGGGCGGCTGGCCCGGGACAGCGGCTCAGGGCGGGGGGCTAGCGGGGTTCACAGCGGATCACCGAGCCGGTGCCCTCTCCTCCGCAGGGGATGGCCAACACGGCCAGGAAGAACTTCGGCGGCGGCAACACGGCGTGGGAGGAGAAGACGCTGTCCAAGTACGAATCCAGGTGGGTGCCCAAGAACTGCGCGGATTGGCAGCTATGGACTGGAACCCTCAGCCCTCCTAAGGGCTTCTGGCTTCCTTGGGTAATGGAATAAGCTTTCCTTCCTATGCTGTGGTGCAAAGGCGCCTGCTCTCCCTGGGTCCCCTGGACACCCTGCCCGTTAGTTAGGGATGTTCCCCTCTTCACTGAAGTAGTCTCTAGGTGGGACATGTTTAAAGTGAGCAGACTGGTGCTTTTTGGTGCTGGTGCTTTTGGGGATGCTGACAGGTTGTGTTTCAGTGAGATCCGGCTTCTGGAGATCATGGAGGGCTTGTGTGACAGCAGCGACTTTGAGTGCAACCAACTCTTGGAACAGCAGGAGGAGCAGCTAGAGGCCTGGTGGCATTCACTGTGAGTGGCCGGGACCCTGTCTTCTGATGGGTAGTTTTGCAGTCCCTTCCCAGGAGAGACAGGGAAGCAGTAGCAATCCAACATCCCTGTCCCATTTTCTCCACTTACCGCCATTGTCTCTTATCAGAGCACAGCTCTTAGAGCCAGGAAGCTTGCAAAGAGTTCCTGTGCATGCCTGACTCTGGCTTCCCCCATCACACAAGCTTTGGGGGCTTGTACAGTGCCTCCTACCCCAAGTCACCTGAGGTGGTTACTTCAGCCTGAAGATAAAACATGGAAAATTCCAGAGCTAAGTCTCATTGCAGTGTATCACATTCTCTTCAATATTGTCATGGATCTTTTACTATGCCTAATTTACAGATTAACCTTCCCCACCAGTATGTTTGTGAAGGTCTATAGTGTATTTAGGGCTTGACACCGTCCAAGGCTTCAGGAGTCTCCTAGGGGTGGTGTTGTGTGTGCTCTGCCACTGAGCCGTGACCTCAGTCCAGCATTTCATGGGATTTAATGACCATTTCTAAATCCTCAGGAAGAAGGAGTACCCTAACCTATTTGAGTGGTTCTGTGTACACACACTGAAAGCATGCTGTCTTCCGGGCACCTATGGGCCAGACTGTCAGGGTACGTTTTTCTTGGGAAGTCCCAAGTCTGCATCTTTCCTGTTACTCCTCTCTGAGTCCCTTGTGTTTAAAAGCACAGAGGGGACTTAAACTCATCATCTTTCTATGGAGTTGGGGACCCTTCCTCTTTCCTCAGATGGGTAACTGTCCCCCTGCGCTCTGGGGTTGTGAACCTGGACCATAGGCTCCTGCATCACTGTGAACTTTAGGAAAGTTCCCCTTTGCACTGTAGAGCTCAGAGCCTCTGGTCCTAATGTGTTTTTAGGGTACTGATCACAGACTCGGGAGGTCATCGGTACTGCTGACAAGGAGATGGGGGTTATAGGCATGCTTAACTGTTTCTGCTCCTTCTATGAAGTGAGTCTTGAGACTGGAGCCTAGCCATGTATATCAGGCTGGGTCAGGTAGCAGCAGTTTCAGTTTCAGGCACTGCACATGGCTGAGATGTCTCTTGCTTGTCTCCCTGACTGTGCTGGGTATAACATGGATTTCTCTCCCTGGGCACATAGTGTGTTGTCCCACAGTTGGCCCCACACAGGCATTGAGTGTTGATCCTGCAGGTTCTAGGTGGTCGGTGTCTGTCTCTAGCCCTTCCTTTAGCTTTTAGACCGCTGTTTGCCCAGCAGGAATGATGCCAGGTTTAAACTGACAAGCATCCCAATGGCTGCTGGGCTGTGAACATGTTGAGAGGTGCTGTGGTTCTCCCTGTTTGAGAACAACGTGGCCACCCCCGGGACATGCTCCAAGCAAAGGTTTCTGTCTTCCAAGTGTGCCAGGGTGGGTCTGAGAGGCCTTGCAGCGGAAACGGCCACTGCAATGGAGATGGCAGCAGACAGGGCGACGGGTCCTGCCATTGTCACGTCGGATACAAGGGGCCACTGTGTATCGACTGCATGGATGGCTACTTCAGCTTGTTGAGGAACGAGACACACAGCTTCTGCAAAGGTGAGCCGCAGCACTGAGTCTGGCCAGCTTGGTTGATGGTGAGGCTGTGGGGAGCAGTCCCTCCTGAAGCTGCATAGCTAAGAACATAGCGCACCCTAACCCCAGGTGTCCAGACCGTTGCAGAAGGCCTAGAAGTGTGGCCTTTTTGAAGTATCCATAAACCACACCAGAAGGAAAAGCTTCTTGTGGGCATGACATGGAGCTTGAGTGCATGTGTGTCAGCTTCTGTCATTCCTATACCAAATGCCCTTGGCTTTTTGCCCCAGCACCTAGTAATGGGCTGTATTCCATATGATCACCTAGAATATTCTGATGGAAGGCTTGCTCCCAGCCATGGCTGTCCCTGAAGGGTGGACAGGTCCTTCAGTTTCCTGCCAGGCAAGGTAGAGAGCAAGGATGTGTCTGCAGTCCATAAAATAACTTCTCAGAGAGAATAAGGACTTTCTGGGCCCATAAGAGGTGGCCACACATGAGAACCAGGACCCTTGGAGGCTACTCCTGAGCACTGGCTCCACCAACTCCTTTGTTTTTACCTGGTTATCAAGGTTACCTGATCAGGTGCTTCCCACGATGTGGTCAACTCTGCCTATCTTCTCACTGAGCAGAGCATAGACCTTGCCAGCCTCCAGGGCCCTGTGGTTGCTGTCTGCACAAGGCAGCACCCTTGGTTGACTTCACATTCTTCTTATTTTATGAATTCATGAGGGATGTTGCATACAATGACATCTTACTGTTTTCAGTTTTTGTTATTTTCCTGCTGAGCCTCATTTCTAAAGTAAGCTTTCCTCTCTGTGGAAGAGGGTGGGACCCCGTTCCCTGAAGGGCCCTGCTTATACAGCCTTTGCTTTCCAGCCTGTGATGAGTCCTGCAAGACATGCTCAGGGCCAACCAACAAAGACTGTGTGGAATGCGAAGTGGGCTGGGCACGTGTGGACGGTGCCTGTGTGGGTGAGGAGGGCACCGGGTGGGAGGGGGAAAGGTTCCTTACTGGGGAGACTCCCTCACCCCCAGAGAGATCTGACTCCCACCTAATGGTGCTTTTTATCTCTGCCCCTCTCAGGGCTGTGGAAGGCCACTCTTACGGCCTTCGTTTTGAGGACTCAGATCTAGGTTAAGCAGATGTCCCCACCACAACTGGTAACATCACAGTACCGGGGCATGTGGCCCTGCCATGGCACTGCTATTGCTGTGCCCTTGCCCCTTTCATGCTGCAAACCCTGTACTGTGGGCAACCGTGGAGCTGACACTGCTTGGTCTTCCGTAGCCCCAGGTGCCCACTACCTGCCCTCCTCTCTCTTTAGTTTCGGTTTCACCCCTCACCAGCTGCTTGGCCTTAGGCAAATTCAGAACTCAGCCCCAAGCTGGTTTCAAGCCCTGAGGAGGGGAGGGAAGGAAGGGATGGTTTGAGCTTGTATGGAAGCGAAGGAGCTCATTGCAGTCATGTGGGTGGTGCCTCAGCCTTGCCACCTGGGCTCTGCTCACAGCCTCATTTTTTGTTCCAGATGTGGATGAGTGTGCAGCAGAGACCCCTCCCTGCAGCGATGCACAGTACTGTGAGAATGTCAACGGCTCGTACACATGTGAAGGTGACCAGAGTGTTCTCTGTCTTCCTTCAACACGTGAGACTAGGATGACCCTGGACGGTCTGCTCAGGAACTTGGAAGCGGTGACCTCAGCAGTAGACATGCTGCAGAAAAGCCTTAGTCTCTGTCATCAAGTGTCTCGCACATCGTAGTAGTCTTGCAGCATGCTAGCCACGGCAGTCTTTTCCCTCAAGGGAAAACTTTTCACACTTTTTTTGGAGACAGGATCTCTCTATGTAGCCCTGGCTATCCTGAAGCTCACCATGTAGACCAGGCTAGCCTCAAACTCAGAGATCCTCTGCCTCTGCTTCCTAAGCACTGGGATTAAAGGTGTGTGTCATCATTCCCAGTTTAGAAAACATTTCACACTCTTTTTTTGCTTTCCAAATTTGCCAGTCAAGGGTCTGAATATTTTAGGGTCTTATGCAGTTCACAGAGCAGCAGGGGCGGGGTTGCCGCCCAGTGTCTGCAGCTCTAAGCTAGCAGGCTGCAGTGTCCTCTCGGTGAAATGTGACACTAGGCCCAGAGCTCGCAGCCTCCGCCTGGCTCTTCTTACTGAGGTCTTTCGTGGTTGGGGAAACAGACTGTCCCCGGGCTTGAGGTGGCTTTGTGTTTAAGTTCCTCCATGTCGCTAGGGTCTGTTTTATGGTGTGCTTGTCCTGTCCTATCTTACTGAAGTAGAATTTGTCTAACACCTTTCCTCCTTGTTTCTAGAATGTGATTCTACCTGTGTGGGCTGCACGGGAAAAGGCCCAGCCAATTGTAAAGAGTGTATCTCTGGCTACAGCAAGCAGAACGGCGAGTGTGCAGGTCAGTGAGCCGTCTGCTGAAGAAGGTGAACTTTCTAGAAGGAACATATCCCTTGTCAAGGAGCCTTTGAGGCTCTGGGAGATGGCTGACTGTGGGGTCTGCTCCTGCACAGACAGTGTTGTACCTGTTGTGGCCACACTGGCCTGAGCCCCCGTGTCATCAGCTCCCAGGGGACTTGGCTGTCTTGACTTGAGTCATCTCTTGTTGTCTTGGCACTGCCCAGGGCACTGGGCTTCCCATCTTCATGTCCTGCTCCACCAGTTGTATCCTTGCCACCAAGGACCAGGAAGCTCTCCTCTGAGCACTCCCCTGACCTTTGCTTCTTTCTCTGATGGTCATTCATGATGCCATTGCTTTTATTGGTGAATGAATTGTAAATGAGCAAATTTCTTGGGTGTATATGTGTGTTTGTGTGTGTTTGCAACCATTTATTGAAATGGAGTATTTTTATTTCAGATATAGATGAATGCTCACTAGTAGACAAGGTGTGTAAGAAGAAAAATGAGAACTGCTACAATACCCCAGGGAGCTTTGTCTGTGTGTGTCCGGACGGTTTTGAGGAAACAGAGGATGCTTGTATACAGAAAACAGAAGGCGGTGAGTGGCAGAAGGTGATGGGCAGTGTGGCCTGCCTCCCCAGGGACAAGGCTAACCAGACCCTTGGAAACTGCCAAATAAGAAATGAACAGATAAAACCTGTGTGCCTGCACACCCAGGGTCATGGAGGGGGGAAGACTCAGCAGGAGTAGGAGAGAGGCCAGTACAGGAGAGCATTCAGTTAATGCCTTCAGATTGGGTCTACAGATGGAGAAAAAGGGAAAGCAGAGCATGCTGGTCCCACTGAGGGGGAAGGAGGAGCAGAATGCAACAGCCTCATGAGGCACCAGCCCCTGCAGGATTCCCAGCAGTGATCTTGGGTCCTGGAACTCTGGCCCAGGGTCAGGTCTGTGTCTGGTTCTAAGGCTGTAAAGTAGGGTCTGTTCAGACCTTCCAGAATGTTCCTAGTCCTTGCATGGTCTCCATGTGTCCAAGTTTGCCCTTTTCATAAGGACACCACTAGTCACTCTTGACTGGGCCCACCTTGATTTTTCCAATTATCTGCAAAAACCCTATTTCTAAACCAAGCCACATTGATAGGTGCTAGGCTGGGCATCAGCTCCTCTCCTTGAGAGAGAGAGAGTTCAATCTGACAGACTCTAGGAGTTGTGGAAAGTAGGAAGAGGCAGTGTTTAGAGAGGTCAGTAGTGACAGTAGTTTCCCAGAACCCACCCTGAGCAGGGCAAACAGTCGTGCACCTAGGAGTGCTGTGGTCAGTGAGATACTAAGGATAACAGAGGAATTTAGCAGCCGGAGGACAGGATTGCCTGCTGTCACCGCCTGCCCTCTACCTCAGATCTCTCACCCTCGCTGCTCAGCCTCTGGTTAAGTCTGTAAAGTGCCTGCCTGGGCACCCCACTGGGTACTGGGACACCAATGCCTCTACATACAGCTCCTACCCCATCCAAACCCATTCTCGAGGCCCTCCATCACTGAGTACTCATTCAGTGACCTACCTGTCTTCTGACAGAAGTGACAGAGGAAAACCCCACACAGCCACCCTCCCATGAGGATTTGTGACGGGCATCCGGGTTCAGAAGCCAGACTCACCCTTTTAAGTTATTGAGAGGACATCCTATAGAAAATGTGGCCCATGGACATCAACCCCATTTCTCCAGGAGATTTTGGAGGGAGAAGCTGCCTACTTTGAAACAGTTGATACTCACTTGGCCCTTTAAAAAGCTGCACTTCTTGGTGGTTCTTAAACAGATTCGTATATTTTGATACTGTTCTTTATAATAAAATTGATCGCTGAAGATCACCAGGAACAAAACGTGTTGGTTTGTTTCATTGAGAACGTGTGGCCTTCAACACTGTTCAGTTTGTACCTGTCCTGCCAGAACTGGGACATAGATGGGACCCCATATCTTCCCTTGGTGGGCACCTTGCGAGTTGTCCCTGAGCCAATGCCCAGTGTGGTGGAGGATAGGAGGGGTCCTGCCCTGCCCTGTGGTATAGCTACCTCAGACAAATTGTATAAGATGTAGGTTCAGGAGTTGCCAAATACATTTTCTAAAGACCTGGCTCCTGTTGTCTTCTGGAGAGTTGGAACCCAGTGGAAGGTGGGCGTGCCTTCCAAGTGGGGAGGTGTTGGGGTCCTAGCTCACTCTTCCTTTCTTGACCATAAGGGAATCTTTACTACTAACCCCTTGCTATGCCACTCAGCACATCCCGGAGCAATGGGGTCAGGTGAACCTGTACTGGAACCCTAAACGAAGCCAGCATAGCCTTTCCTCTATTGAAGTTGATTGCCTCAGTAACAAAACGCTGACTCGCTCTGGGACTCAGCCTATGAGCCTGCTGTGGCAGTGTTGGCAGCAGTATTCAAAGAGGAAGGCACCAACTTCAGTATTGAGCTGGACAGAAAGTTCATCTGGACATGAAGAAAATCAGAAAAAAAAAAGGATATAGGTTGAGTGTGGCCTCTAGTGGAGCCCTGACCTTGCTAGCATGGTGCTAGATCATGCCCCTCTGTTGCAACTCTCCAGGGATCTGGGGTCCTGATGATCTGTGGGGGCCCTCTTGGTCTGGTCTCACCTTTCCACCCCCTTGCCTGCCATGCTGCCCCAAGCTGTGACCTGCATGTGTCCCTGCAGCCATGTGCATACAAATGGAGGGAGTGGATACCTGTTACATATATCCTTTCTGCTTGTGATGGTTTGAAAGAAAATAATGCCCAAAGGCAGTGGCACAATTAGGAGGCATGGCCTTGTTGGAGTAGGTGTGGGCTTGTTGGAGGAAGAGTACCACTGTGGTTTTTTTGTTTTTTTTGTTTTTGTTTTTGTTTTTCGAGACAGGGTTTCTCTGTAGTTTTGGAGCCTGTCCTGGAACTAGCTCTTGTAGACCAGGCTGGTCTTGAACTCACAGAGATCCGCCTGCCTCTGCCTCCCGAGTGCTGGGATAAGAGTACCACTGTGGAGGTGGGCTTTAAGGGCTCATGTATGTTCAAGCCACACCCAATGAGATAGACCACTCTTCATGATCAAGATGTAGCCAGCACCATGTCTGCCTGCATACCACTGTGTCCCACCATGATGATAATGGATTAAACATCTGAAAATGTAAGCAAGCCCAATTAATGTTTTTCCTTCATAAGAGCTTCTGTGGTCATGGTGTCTCTTCACAACTATAGAAACCCTAACTAAGACAGAAGTTGGTACCAGGGACTGTGGTATTGCCTGACCATGCTTTTGTTTGAAGGAATATGGACCTTGGGGTTATGGATTAGAAAAACAGTTGGGCAGTGGTGGCGCACACCTTTAATCTCAGCACTCAGGAGGCAGAGACAGAGGCAAGGCAGAGGCAGGTGTGTCTCTGTGAGTTCAAAGCGAGTCTTGGTCTACAGAGTGAGTTCCAGGACAGCCAAGACTGTTCCACAGAGAAACCTTGTCTTGAGGGGGGAAAAAAAAAGGGAAGGAAGGAAGGGAGGAGGGAGAGAGAGAGAAAGAGAAAAAGAGAAAAAGCAGATGAATACTTTAAGTGCTCCTAGGAACATGGAAGACAGTGCTGAGTGTGATTTGACCTGTGGGCACCTAGCTAAACAGGTTCTAGAGGAGAAGAATGTTCATATGTGGCCTCGAGACTGGTCTTGTGATATTTTGGTGAGAACATGGCTGCTTTTTGCCCTTGTCAGAAAAGTCAGCCTGAGGCTAAAGTGAAGAGTTAGATTAATTCCGTTGGCAGAGGGAATCTTAAAGTAGCTCTAATGAAGATTTATAATGAAAAGGAGCAATCTTAACAAATAAAAATACAAAATGTACAGATTGAGGAAAGGGGTACCAGGAAGTGGAATGGAGCTAAATCCTGTATTCAAGGAGATAAACAGATTAAGAAATGGAATAAAGGGAGTGGTGACCTGTTGGGGGTTATTACTTTAACTGTGTAAAGGTGTGTCGCGTTTGTTTATTCTACATTTGTTTAACTATGGAAAGGTGTGTTACATTTGTTTATTCTGCACTTGTTTAACTATGGAAAGGTGTGTTACATTTGTTTATTCTGCATTTGTTTAACTATGGAAAGGTGTGTTACATTTGTTTATTCTGAATTTGTTTAACTATGGAAAGGTGTGTTACATTTGTTTTTTCTGAATTTGTTTAACTATATAAAGGTGTGTTATATTTGATTACACTGCATTTGTTAACGATGTAAAGATGTGTTGCTTTGCCTGCCTAAGGCACCTGATTGGTCTAATAAAAAGCTGAATGGCCAGTAGCTTGACAGAGGAGGAATGGGTGGGACTGGCAGGCAGAGAGAATAAGTAGGAGGAGGAATCTAGGCTTGAGAGAAGAGAATGAAGAGAATGCTGGGGGCCAGCCAGGCAGTTGCCAGAAAGCAAGACACGGAGGAAGCAGGAAAAGTAGGACATACAGAATTAAAGAAAGGTTAAAAAAAGAAAAACTCCAAGGCAAAACATAGATGAAGAGAAACAGGTTAATTAAGTTATAAGAGCTAGTGGGTCAAGCATAGGCTAAGGCTGAGCATTCATAATTGATAACAAGTCTTCATGTCTTGGTTTGGGAGCTGATTGGTGGTCCAAGAAAGCCTGCTACAGTGACTTCAGGGCAAGATCCTATCCAGTTAAGTTTCTAACTTGTGAAAGGAATTAAAGTTTAAAGCCTTTAATCCCAGCACTCCGGAGGCAGAGGCTGACAGAGTTCAAGGCTAGCCTGGTCTACAGAGCAAGTTCCAGAACAGCCAAGCTTAGGCAGTGAAGGACACCATGGAGAACAGAAAGCTGGTAAAGATGTAATTAAATGAGGGCCAACGTTCCAGCCCCAGTAAACAACAGAACTTGGCAGGCTTCAGCCACATGGTTCTGACTTTAGAGTCAAGGATAGGAAAAAGAGCCAGGCGGTGGTGGCACATGCCTTTAATCCCAGCACTCGGGAGACAGAGGCAGAGGCAGGCAGATCTCCGTGAGTTCAGGGCCAGCCTGGTCTACATGAGCTAGTTCCAGGACAGTTAGGACTGTTACACAGAGAAACCCTGTCTCGAAAAACCTAAAAGAAGGAGGAGGGGGAGGAGGGGGGGAGGGGGAGAGGAGGAAGAGGAAGAGTAGTAGGAGAGTAGAAAAAGGTGTTATGGAATTTGGAATTTGCCTCTGTGCCTAATGAAAGCCACTGGGGTCAGGCATGCGTCAGAGGTCTCCCTGAATCGAGGTCTAGAGAGGCCATTGTGTGAAGCTGTGAAGTCGATTGCCTTGAACACCCCAAAATGTTAGGGATGCCAGAACTGTGGAACGCCTGCTGAGGAGAGTTCCTAACAGGGAGTGGAACCAGCGCAAGAGAAAGCAGTGTGTTGCAGTCAACAAAGCTGAATGGAGTTGGAGATGTGAAGAGCATTTTAGCATCAGACATGGGGATACAGATAGAGATGTAGAGATTGGAGTTTGCCCAGCTGTTTTCAGTCTTGCTTTGGTCCAGTATTTCCTCACTATGCCCCCTTCCCTATGTTTTGGAATGGTAATGTATATCCTGTACCATTATGTTGGAAATATGTGGTCTGCTTTTTGATTTTGATTTTATAGGGGGTTATAACTAATAGATTGCATGAACCTCAAGAAGAGACTTTGAGCCTTATACTTTTAAGCATTGTTGAGGCTGTGATAGGCTATGGGGACTTTTGAAGTTGGACTGAATGCATTTTTGCATTATGATATGGCTACAACCTTTGGGGGCCAGGGAGTGTGGAATGTGGTGGTTTGAAAGAAAGTGGCTCCCAAGTGACACAATTAGGAAGTGTGGCTTTGGAGTAGATGTGGTCTGGTTGGAGGAAGTGTGTCATTGTGGAGGTGGGCTTTGAGTCATACGTGTTCCAGCCATGCCCAGTGACACAGTCCACTCTCTATTGCTTTCTATCAAGATAGAACTAGCGCCGTGTCTGCCTGCACGTCACCATGTCCTGCCATGATGATAATGGACTAAACCTCTGAAAATGTGAGCCACCCCAATTAAATGTCTTTCCTTTATAAGAGTTTCCATGGTCAGGGATGGAGAGATGGCTCAGAGGTTAAGGGCATTGGCATTCTTCCAGAAGACCAAGGTTCAATTCCCAGCACCCACATGGCAGCTCACAACTGTCTGTAGCTCCTGTTCCAGGGACTCTAACACCCTTACACAGACATACATGTGGGCAAAACACCAACGCACATAAAATGCAAATAAATAAATAAATAAATAAATAAATAAATAAGCATTTCCATGGTCTTAGCATCTCTTCACAGCAATAGAAACCCTCGTTAAGACACCTCTGTACTGGACCTACACAAGTAGCGCCATACCATACCAGCTCTGACCCTTGGTGGTCAGATTCCACCGGGACACTAGAATGGAACCTGGCAGGCTGATGCTTCAGCCTGGCTTCTGCTCCATCGTACTTGCCTGGCTCTGTCTGCTAGATGTTGTTCTTACCCAACTGGGAGAGAGTATTTATGTTAGGACTCTGCTGCGGTAGACAAGCTAACAGACCTGTATGTGCTGGCCCTGCTCTCTGCTGGTTCCCCAGGGTTTGTAGACCACAGCCAGCTCTCAGGTGACAAGAGCTGGACTCCACAACCAACCACCCTCTGAAAGCAGAGGCAACCCTAAGTGGCGCTGTTTCCACATGGCCAGTGGAGAGGCACACACCCTAGTGAAGGGTAGGTCGCCTGGGGAGCCCTCTTCCCTTGAACGGTACTGCAGGTATCCAGGACCTGGGTGTGGCACTGGCCACTGTGACCTTGGCATCTTTTCTCAGGCTAGGGTGGGCAGCTGCTACTTTTTACCTCTCTAAATAAACAAATGTTTCTGGTGGAGGAAGCAGGGGCCATATGCAGCAGAGAGGGCCTATTGCTTGGCAGCGGAGGGGCCTAGATGGGAATAGATTGAAAAGAGAGGTGGACAGGTTCCAGGAGGACCCTACCTGGCACGCAAATAATACAGGCAGTGAGGTGAGAATGGGAGTGAGGGAGGGTGAGGGAAAATGGGGGAGGGTGAGGGAGGATGGGGGAGGTTGGGGGAGGATGGGGGTGGCCACAAGCTGGAGATCAGGGACATGGACCCCTGGGTTTGAATGTAAGCACCCTGTGCCAGCGCTCTGCCTTCTGTTTTGGGTCAGGGGCTAAGGAGGCAGAGCTGTTCTCCCTAAGTATGGACAGCCTGCAGGAATCAATCGCATCAATCGTCCCGGGATGTATGGCCAGCAGGTGGCACTGTGGGCCTGTACTGACTAAATCAGCGAAAGCCCGTGTTCCAGTAAAGAACTGCTGTTTCTGGGTTGGGCCAATTCTGAACTAGAGTGACCCTGACCCAGAATTCCAAGCTGGTCTAAGCCAGGAGGAGCCTGGCAAACTTGCGTTCTTCCTTCCCACTAGTGCTTGTGGGCATCTTCAAAACTGCACAAAAGCCAGGCGGTGGCAATGCAGAAGTACGCCTTTAATCTCAGCACTTGGGAAGCAGAGGCAGGTGGATCTCTGTGCGTTCAAGGCCAGCCTGATCTACAAAGAGAGTTCCAGGACAGCCAGGTCACACCCAACAGTCCTCAGGGCATGAACCTGGGGCCTATGCTGATTTTTCTATCCCACTCACATCTTTGCCACACTGTTAAGGAACGACGCATGTGCACATACATGTACGCCTGTAGAATCAAAAGGACCTCACCCTTGATTTCTAGATCCAGCAGGGTCTTTGGGGTCTAAGCATAAACCCAGGCTTGGAGCCTTGCCAGGTACAACCTTCCCTGGCCTTTGGCGGGCAGAGCGGAAACATGGCTAATGGAAGTTCTTTCCAAGGCTGACTTTGTTAGAAAGTGTAGCTCCAAGTGGCCTTCTGGGAACACTGGAGGATAAACCATTCTTCAAGGCAGTGGTTATCAGCAGGCAGTCACCGTGGCCCCAGTGATGAGGTACAACGTCTGAAAATGCTGTGTCACAACTGAGTGGCCAGAGTGACTGCCAGGAGGAGGTAGGTCCAGGGGTTACTCTACATTCCTGGGTGCACAGCACGATGGCACCCGAGTGCACACACGCGCCACACACACACACTCACACACATACCATCACACACACACATCATCACACACACTCACACACACACACACACACACGCCATCACACACACACTCACACACACACCATCACACACACACACACACACACACACACACACACACACACACACACACACAATGGCTAACCCCAATCCACAGCAGAGGAGAAATGCTTGCTGACAGCATCACCTGGCAGGGCAGCCTGACTCTCAGCCAAGATCTCTGGGGAGAAGAGAGCGCCACTGTGCACATGGGCAGCTGGGTGAGAATAAGCCTCCCACTGTGACAGTGCCAATCTCCTGGAGGCACTGTCCTGGGTGCCCTGGAGACTGGGGCAGCCTTGTTATCCAGTGAGTGCGGAGCTTCTGCCCAAACCGTCGCAGCCTTCCACTCCTATGCTCACTGTGACATGTCGGAGACGGGCAGGATGACTGGTGTCACCCAACCAAGTCGTCCTGTCTAGCTGGCTGTCCAGAAAACCTATGGTAGGTGCATGTTGTTGATTACTGCAGATACATGAAAAACATCTCCTCACCCACAGAAAGGTCAGCTGTAGCAGAAACCAATACCATCCAAGTCCAGCTTGCCAAAAACAGTGAATTTATTTGCTAAGAGTTCCAGGAGCATAGGTGGCCTTCTAAAACAGCTATATCACCCGAAAGTCCCCACCTTAGCGTGAGTGACAACCTGAAAGCCTACGAGACAGAGTCTACTTACACTTTCACATCCTATATAGTCCAACCATCCCCAAAACACATGAAACCAAGACAGGAGGGAGCGGCTGGATTTCCAGTAAAGGGTTGGAGACCCTTCTCCAACTTGCTCCCGGGGAATATTGTCTTCCGTCTTGTGCGGGTCTCCTGCAGATGACCAACAGTTCCAGTTTCAAGATGGCATGACCGCATCATGCCCGAGGTCAGCATTCCTCAGCAACCCTACTTCCATGGCAGTTTTCACTGCTTTTCACAGCCATGACACTGTGTTTCCATGGTGAGTAATTTCCAGGGTAGGTACGTCCTTTGGAGGTTGGTTGGGGTGACTGTGTCTACGCCCCAGTCCTTCCATCTGTCTCACACCAACCAGACCCCTGCTCTCTGGCATTTCCATCTTTCTCCTCCCAGCACCCACCCAACCAAACAGACCACATGTCTGTGAATCTATTTCTTTCTCCATTCAAGCAGATGGCCAGAGTCGTACAGAAGCACTAACTCTTCCCATACCTGGCCACACTAGTGATTGTAGCAGGTTTTCTTGGACCGCCAGTCCTCCAAATCATGACACGGAGACCTATTATTAATTATGAATGCCCAGCCTTAGCTTGCGCTTGTTTTTAGCTAGCTTTTTTTTCCTTTTTAACTTAATCCATTTATATTCATCTATGTCTTGCCCGAGGCTTCTTTATCTCATCTACACACTGTCCACCCTGCTTTCCTGCTTCCTCCATGTCTGGCTGGCTGATCCCCGGCTGGCTATACCCTGGCTCCCCTTTTCTCTGCCCACCAACCCCGCCTACCCATCTCTGCCTAGCTATTGGCTATTCAGCTTTTTATTAGACCAATCAGGTACCTTAGGCAGGCAAGGTAAAAGCAACACATCTTTACATAGTTAAACAAATGCAACACATCTTTGCGTAGTTAAACAAATATTCTATTCCACAACAATTGATGACCATACACCATGGTGACATTACAGTTGGTGATAGGCACTCCAAACAGGCCGTACTGTAAGCCCAGGGTCAGGCAAAGGTATGTGGGTAGTGAGTATCATGCAGCAAAGCCCACAAAGGTCTGAGCCACCCATACGTGTAGCAAGCTGTATATCCTGCCATCCCAGAGGCACCGCATTACCTAATGACTCTGCTTGAAAGACCAGGCTAGAGGTTGGTCAGTCTAAGAAGATGGCCACAGATGTTTCATCTCCAACTCAGCAGGCACAGTCTCTCGCTGTAGGTGAAGGGCCTGGCCCTGCAACCTGAGTTTCTGTGACAGGTCCCATAGGGACAGCCATGAACTCCATATTTCCTACCCAGCCCTTCAATCTGGAGTCGGGATTGCAGTATGTGTGGAAGCCTGGCCACTTCTTTGTGGTTCACTGGAGGCTCTCCCTATTTAAAACTCCCCTTCCGTGTCCTTGGTTTGGGGGTAAAGATTTCCCAAGTGTAGCAGCCACCACTCACCACTTGAGCACCCTAAGTTGTGTGTCCTCTAGTGGAGGGCATGGGCTGCAACGGAGGGACCTCCTTTACAACTCTCTTACTCAAACCCCCTGGGCCCACAGCTCTCACTGCTGTCAGTCACCCAGCAGGTTCAAGCCACCAGTCTACCAAAAGACGAGAGTTACTACAGCCCTGGGCAGAAGCACACATGCACAAGCGTATGGGTCCTCTGCTAAGTAAGGTGGCAAAGAACACACACATGCACGGGATATGCGAGCCTAGAGCTGGAGAGCCCTGCTGTGGCAAAGATGCCACCTCTGGCTCCTATTCAGACCATTTTTTGCGACATCTACTCTCCTCCCCCATGCCCATCCACTTCCCTTGTCGTAGACATACTAGTGACATGGCTGAAGCTGCTGTGAAACAGCCAGCCTCTCATCTTTTGGGTCTTTAAACTGTGTCCCCGATGACCTTCCTTGTGAGTGACCAAGGGCAGAATCCACACTGACATCCCACTCTGTTTGGGGTCTGGTTGTTGTTGCCTGGTGTCTGGAGGTGTGGACTCACTGTTAGCAAGTCGGATGTGGCTACAACTCCACACTCGGGTAGCCACAGTGGGACCTCAGGGGATCTCAGGCTATCAGCGTCAGGACAGGACAGTGGTTCTCTGCACGTCTGATGCATCCCTCTCTCTGTTGAGTCCCCCAAGACAGCGGCCTGGGACCTTTAGGTGGAACTTGTAATGGTGTCAGGGACCCAGGGGGTTTTGAGTCTGGAAACTGGGCAATGGGTCTTGACTTTACCAGTGACCGCCCTGGCCTCTAGTCACGCATCCTTGCTTTATTCTGCCCTACAGGGTAAGTTCCCTGGTTGATTGCCCAACTACCCCCCAGGAACACGGTGTTCTGTTCACCTTAGCCAGGCCTTTGGCCCCAGGCCAACCTGCTTCTCAAACAGCCAGCTGCATTCCAGCCGCTGACAGCCAAAAGCAGCCACCTGCATCACCATCCACGTCATTGTCACAGCTTTCTGTGACAGCTTCCGTCAGTGCTCCACCGTGGCCTCACTCAGTATTCCCTAGGGCGTGACTACATAGGATGTCCTCTACCTGATTCTCGTGTCTTCCCTCATGCCCACCATGCAGGTCCTGTAGTCTGTCTCCTTGGCTGCGCTAACGTATGCCTTTTAGTGTGTCTCCTGTGTTGCTGGGAGCCTCCTAATGCTGTGTCCACACCATGTTCTTCAACCTGTGTCCTCAGGAAAGAACTCCATGACCACCAAGATCCCCTCCCCACTAGGGGAGCTTCTGCCAGGAGCACATAGTGGGTCCCAAGGTTCTTATGGGGTACAGTCTTTTTGTTTCTTACCAAGATGTACTAGAACGTAATCCTAGCTATGGGCTCAGTGTCCAGGAGGGAAATGGGCAAATCCTCAGCAGGTTTTGCATATTTCCCATCTGATGCAGTGGCTATGTGAAGGGTTTGGAGATTCTGCTATATCCCTACCAACACCTTAGGCACAACAAATGCACACACACACACATGTGCACACACACATACAAACGCACAGCATGTGTGAGGTGAAAAGAAGGCACTGGAGCCCACGGAATTAGAGTTAAAGGCGATTGTGAACCATCATGTAGGTACTAGGAACAAAACCCGGGCCCTTTGTAAGAGCAGTAAGTGATCTTAGTCACAGAGCCATCTCTCCAGCCCCTAGAGTTTGCATCTGAAGTGTCCTCTCCAGAGGCCCATGTGTTGAGGGCTTTAGTCCCCAGCATGGTCTTATTGGGAGGACTGGAAGACTTTAAGAGGTGGGGCCTCGGGGGAAGTTTCTGAACACTGTGATTGATATGCCCTTAAAGGGGATCGTTCTGCTCTCTTCGTGAGTTGCCATTTAACTGCCACTCATGGTAGGTAGTTCTTGACCTGTGCCCAAGCCCTTGTCCTTGCTGTCATTGCCAAGTCTGCTGCTGGTACTGTTGATGAGCCTGGCTCTGCTAGAGCCAACTGTGTGTATGTGTGTGTCTGTGTGTGGCGATTGCTACACATTTGAGTTCATGCAACACACCCTTCATGACTTTCAGAAAATAGCCTACAGCCTGGAGATGCAGAAGACCCTCCTGCTGCAGACTGGGCACCGTGACTCATGTGCCTGCTAGCTGATTGGATGATGAAGACCCTGGTGTTAGTCAGTGGTGTTCCCTGTCAATCAATACCCGCTGCAAATAAAATAGAAGAGATTGGAGCTTACCCTGATGGCATGAGCATGGGAGAACTGGCCCTACTCCTCGAAGGCTGTGACACTAGAGAAAGCAGGTCCCGCCCCTCATCTGGGCATTGCAGGAGAATTGGCCCTGGTGGTGAGGGCAAGTAGAACTGGTGGGCTGACCAACTCAGCTACCACCCAGACCCAGATCCAGGGCTTTGAGTTGGCCCACCCCAACATCTACCCCATCTATGAACTGCCGGAGCACATGAAGGGCCGGTTCTGCAGAACCAAAGCTTCAGCATCTCCATGACTCAGGGCAGCAGCAGGATATCCAATAAGAGTCTCGGTGAGGGTCCAGTACTGATGGTGTAGCAGAGGCCAGAGGCCTCGAGCGAGACCAGTGACTCATCTCAATGAACATTTGCAAGTAAAGCCATTTGAACAAAAGGATATATTGTGTGACAGAGATGACGTACTGTAGCTTCTGTGGTGAGATGCTTTTTGTTTGTTTGTTTTATTTTGTTTTATGACTGGGTTTTTCCTTGGAACAGCCCTGGCTACCCTGGAACTCGCTTTGTAAACCAGGCTGGCCTTGAACTCAGAGATCCATCTGCCTCTGCCCTTCTGAGTGCTGAGATCAAAGGTGGCCACCACCGCCTGGCAAAATAATTTTTTTTTCTTTGTTTGCTTGCCTGTCTTTGAGACAAGGTTTCTCTGTGTTGCCTTGCCTCCGCCTCCAGAGTGCTGGGATTAAAAGTGTGCACCACTACCCCAAGGCTTTTTTATTTAATTTTTATTTCTTATTTTTTTATTTCCTTTTGTGGGGAGGTTACAGGGGTGAAGGATGGGTATGGAAGAACTGGGAAATGAGTGGGGTTGGTGTATGACGCAAATTCACAAAGAATAAAAAAAATAGGGGGAAAAAAGGATTGTGGGAGGCTGGAGAGGTTGCTTAGGGCTAAGAGCACCTTCTTCTTCTCTTGCAGAGGACCCAGGTTAGGTTCCCAGCATGCACATGGCAGTTCACAATCACCTGTAACTCCAGTTCAAAGAGATCTGACACAAGCCAAGCACATGGTACACATATGTACATACATGCAGGCAAAACACTCATACACATAAATAAATGTTTTTTAAAGCTGGGGAGGGGTTGCGGGACCCTTCCTCTGTCCTGCTGCCTCGGTTCACATCCTGGCCATGAAATGAGGCTCTTTGCACACTTTCTGTCATCAGCTCCAAGGTGACCCAGACGAAAACATCTAAAACCATGACAGACAGCTGACTCTGATGTGTGGTTTCGGACTCTGCCCAGCAAACAGTCCCTTCTCGTCAACTCTCAACCCACCACCAGGGACAGTCACGCCATCTGGACACCTGCTGGGCAGGAGCCCAAGCCCTTCCACCCCTATCTGCTTGGTAACAGTCAGCTCTGAGGGGCAGTCAACTGTGAAGCCCTTGAGATGACCCTCTGAAGTGTTCTGAGCTGTGGCAAGGGAACTGGGACCCACACGGGTTGCTTAGAAGGAAAGGCTCCAGCCTGAGGCAGGCGGTCCTCTCTTTTCCCTTGAGCTCCCAACAGCTGGCGTAGCTCTTGCCTTCCCATTTTCCCAGTGCTGGACCTCTACTCTCCCCAAACCCAGCCTACCTAACCCTAACCCTAATCCCAGGACCAGTGCCTGTTCACTAAGAGCCCCTTCGCTCTGCACCGTTTGGCCCTTACCAGACAACGCAGGTCCGTTCCTAGAAATGTCAGGGGACTATCCCTGCAGCTCTCAGAGACCGAGCAGGGTGAGCTAGTGAACCATCCTTCCCCAGCCTCCAGCAGTAGTTCCCTGAGTGCCCCTCTTATGGGTGTCCTCCTAAACTTGCTGTCTTGGTACAGAATTGGTTCCCGGAGACCCCTGGGCTTGCCACTCTTTGCTCTCCTTATCCCCAGTGCAACCTCCCTCTGGCCTCCCTGCTTCATGGAACTGTGATCTCTTGATCTTGTGGCCCAGGAAGCAGACAGGCAGGCAGGCCTGGGGTGGGTGATCTAGCCTGGTGGAGCAGCATGTCTCATAGTGAGGTCACTGGGGGAGATACTGGCCTGTCACAAGATCAACCTCTAATGGTGTTAAAACCCCGAGGAACAGCAGATGGTTGGCCGTACCCCTGGTTAGCCCCAGGTGACAGAACTGACCTTCAGGGGACAGGACAGTTAAAATTTCTCTCTCTCCACCTCCTCCCCTCCCCCCCTCCTCCCCTCCCTCTTCATTCCTCCCTCTCTCTACATCCCTCTCTCAAAGCGCTCATTGTGGCTGATTGCTCCAAACGCCAGGCCAGCTCCTTTGAAGGCAGGTTCCCAGGCAACATCGCTAGACTGAGCCAGGTCGGCTGCCCCAACACAGAAAAGCCCATGCCTCCGCCTCTGTCCAAGACCCGCACCCAGCTGCACCCTCTGCCAGCAGCAAGCTTCTGACCAGGCTCGCCACGCCCCTTGAGATGGGTTGCGGCCGGCCTCAGTGACCTGGTCCCTTCACGGGCCAGTGAACCCAAGAGCACTCCCACAACCCCTCCAGGCCCTTCCGGAGCCGCAGGGATCCAGGTCCGCAGCCTGCACCGGCGGGTTCTAGCCCTGGGAAGCGCGCAGAATAGCGTAGCTGGAAAAGGAATCCTAGAGGGTTTCCGGTGATGGGGAACCGGGAGGGGCGGGGACACGCAGAGGGACCGACAGAACTCCGAGTCTCATGTCCCGCCCCTTGCCCCGCCCCAGCCCCGGTCGAGGCGCTTGGATCACCCTCCCCCGACACAGAAGCAAATAACAGCTCTACACCAGCCCATTCAGGGCGAAGGCCACGACCTTCCTGGAAAGCACTTGGCAACAAATGAACGTGGGCGGGCGCTGGCACCCCTCGTCATCCTATGCACCCATGATTCTTGTAGGAGATGAGCCCCCGGGCCGCGCGGGCCCTCCCTCGTGTGCCTAGGCTAGGATTGCGGTGTGTGGGTCCGTAGCTTTGGGACAGATCCCGTGCGCCGGGTTGGGGCGAAGCACCACACCCACTGCTGGTTGCTAGCTTTTGGGGGTCAGGTTCATATTTTCACCAGTTGTATTGTTAGGAGTGTGGCCTGCAACCTGGAGGGCACCCGCTGAGATTCCCGGCTTCCCGTGCCCCAGGACAAAGCATTGGGAGCAGGATCACGTGGATCGTGATAGGAACAGAGGATTTATTATAAGAAAGAGAAAAAGAGAAAAGGCACTTCCGAGAGTGGAAGTGGGCTGAAGTGCTGGGCCAGATCCAGGGCCCAAAGGCCTCCTGCCAGGATAGTCCTTCATTCATAGGTCGTTAACATAGTGTCCACCTTTTCCCGCATTCCTAGATCCAGGGCTTTTCCCTCTTCGCTTCCGTTTTGTTAGCTGTAGCCCAAGTCGGGGAAGGGTTACAATCTTCCTGCCATTGGCTGCTGCTCCTGCTGTTGCTTCTTCCTCCTCCTCTTCTTCCTTGTTTTTATTTATATGGTGGTGGGGTAGGAAGGGGTGGGTGGGTGGGTGGGTGGGTGGGTGGGTGGGTGGGTATGTGGAAGTCAGAGGACAGCACGTGGGGAGTCAGTTCTCTCCTTCCATCATGTGGGTCCCGAACATTGAACTCAGCTCCTCAGTCTTGACAGCAAATCTGTTTCCCTGCTTAGCGATCTCGCAGACCCCAATGGCTTCTTTTATTATTAATCTAAATGTCTCTTGCTACATCCCTGTTCTTCAAGTTTCAAAAGCAATCCAGGGCTGTATCCCCCTGAGCCAGAGCCCAGGGAAGCCACTCTTATAGTTGAGAGCTGCCAACATCCTCCTAGGGGTCGCCTGTTTACTGCCAAGATACCTTCTTGAGCTTCCAGAAGTGCAATCTATGGCAAAGAGATCGCCACACAGATTCCCTGCAGGAAAATGCCATCTCTGTGACATAGACCCTCCCCATTGCCCCACCGAGTCTGGTGGTTCCGGGTCCCCCTGACCCACACCCAGCAACCCTCAGGTGAAGTGTGGAGGAGAACGGGATGTGCTTCAGCCTTAGGTAAGCCACAAATCCTTGGCTCAGCTGCTGTCCAGATAACAGTGGCCCTTTTGGGCTGCCTGAGGGGGGGGGCTAGTACCAGCCTCGCGTGTCTCCAGCAGCGAAGGCCCCACCCCCACCGCCTGGACAGCAGGGACAGGCACATTTTCCACTCACCCTAGGCCCTAACTATTAATAGTGCACTCTCCCTGCAAGAGCCGCTATAAATAGCCTCCGAGCCCCTTACACAGGCCCATTCAGGCGCCTGCCGCTGGGCTGCATACAATCACCCACACACACCGCACACTGTGCCTCAGAATCGTCCACTGGGCACCTTGCCCACTCTTGGCTCCTCCAGAGCCAGGCACATGGAGAGGGCACCCCCCCACCTCATCTTGCCTCCAGAAAGACTCTGTCCCTGGACTCCTTCAGGGTCCACCCACAGTCGGGGCAGGGAGCCTGTATTCATCTCTGTTATCAGAGCCTAGAACTGGTCTGGCTTCCTTTGCCCCTGGGTTTACGCCATCAGGGACTTTGGCACAGTGGGGTACTTTCTGGACCTCTTGCTCTTCATCTATGAAGCAACTGACAAGTGGCCTAAAGGGAAACCTGCCTGAAGGACGGGCCTAAATCTGCTGCCACTTTCCAGGGCACTGCCCACCACACAGACCCAACCCTGGTTTCCTGCTCTGGAAACTGCTAAGTCAGGCCAGGAGGGTCACTGAGTCTCACCAAGCCCTAAGGAGCATAGGTTCAACCATTTCAGTTCACCCCAAAGCTGGTCCAGCCTCCACCTGCCCTGTAGAGCAGGTACCTCTGAATGCCTGTTCTGTGTCCTCCTCCTCACCATGCCAGGCAAACTGTGAACCCTTGCCCAGTTCCCTGGTAAAGGGTGACTGTTTGGCATACTTGCTAGTCTTCTCCTCTCCGTCTGCCTAGGCCTGGTGACTGGTGGTGACAGGCGTCAGGGCGGGGGACTTGGGGATTCTAGTATTGTGTAGAGAGGAAAAGAAGAAAACAGCCCTGTTTACGGAAAAGTTACCTCCGGCCAGTGGCCTTCCTGGGGGGACAGAGGTCCTTTGTTGGAAAAACAGGAAGCCAGGATTTCCAGGACCTGCCAGGCCACCCGCAGGCCACTTGCCCCAGCTTCCGCCAATTCTCATAGCTTCTGCCAGTCATCAGCTGCTCCCTTGTCCATCCTCTCTTGGTCCATCCCTCTGGCTGGTACTCAGGCGAAGCTGCCTGCCAAAGCTTGCAGTATGGAGATAGCACTCTCCTTCAGAGGGGTAGGTATCTCACAGAGCCCACTGTCCAACTTATACATAGCCGTGAACCTGACAGGCACAGCCAGCCTCTTGATCCATGAGCCACCAGACCCTGAGGGAAGCCCACTGAGAGACCAGCCACAAGCCTTCAGTGTGTGTGTGAGTGTGTGAGTGTGTTTGTGTGTGTGTTCCTGTTAGGTCCCTTAGCCAAGGGTGCCTCTAAGGGCAGTCTATGAACTAAATAAAGCAAGAATACTCCAACATAGGGCAGTCTCACAGAGAAAGACTGGAAAATGGGGGTGGGGGTGGGAAGTTGGGGTGAGCTATACAGGAGGCAGGAGACCAAAGTAGCCAAAAGCCCAAGAAACACAAACACACACTGAAGGCCAGAGAGGTCCTGGTCCTGGATCAGTGGCCATGTGTTCCGGTTACCCATGCCAGCACTAGGTGACAGTCCACACGCTGTTTGCTAGTCATTGGTTATCCCGTTGCTGCATGAGCAAGTGCGCATTCACGTGTCAGACATGTCCCAACACCATACACCAACCCAGGCACGCTTAGCTTCTCCACTTCTGCACTTACACAGCACAGGCATGTTCGTGTACACACACATACACACAAACACAAAAGCACGGGCAAGTCACTTGCCATCACTCAGCAGTCCCTCCTCCACCTGGCCCGAGAGCAGGTGCTCTCAACTCTAACAGTACCTACCCGGGGAGGCAAGAGATCGCAGGTCTTCCCTGCAGCGCTGGGCCCCTGTCAGAGTCACCCTGGTCAGACAGCTGGGAGGCACTGTGTGGTGCCTGGCACGGCAGAAGCTGGGCCAGCAATGTTGTGTGACCTGACTGCCAAGGGGATGGCTCTCCAACCTGCCTAGGAAGGATCCCAGATGCTGCCCTTCCACTCACTGACTTCTTTGTCCTTATGTCCAGCTCAGCCATGCAACACCTCTTGTGCTATGTCCGGGTGAGGGTTGAGTTACATCACCAGTGAGGATGTGAGGATCTGAGGTGGGGTGGGGTAGTCTGGCTGATGCCCCCACCCTCTCATACCTCAATGCTGCAGGATGAAAGGAGGGAGCCCTTGGGTGGAGGTTGAAGCTAGGCCGCTTTCACTTCAGGTGGTTGGCTTGAGGCTGGAAGGCTGAGACTGGTGGAGCTGGGGGTGGGATTTTTTTATAAGGTCAAGATAAAACCAGGAGGTCATATGGAGGTGAAGGAGGGTAGTTTAGACCTAGTGACCTTGGCGCTATCTGGCACAGAACAGCTCAGGAAATAATACCCTTGTTCAGAGCGGGAGAACTGCAGGGAAACCTGCTGCCACCTAGGTCAAGGGACTTATGGTCCAGATGCAACATCCATGGTGCTAACCTTGTGTTGTGGTCCCTGTATCTAACGCCTCTGTGGTTTTTGAATGTCCTACAGCCTTCTCCCCATTACTCAAGGCCCCCTTCAGGTCAGTGTCCCTCGTTTTCTTGTCAAGGGGACTCATTAGCCACACTAGGCCAGACAGAGAGTAGATGCTTAAATGGTATCCGCTATGACCCCTAAGAGTCCTGACCTCAGGAGCATCACCCCTCCTGATCTTTCCAAAGTCCAAGGATTTGTATGCAGATTGAGCACAAAGGCCAGAAACCTATTTGATAAAAGGAAGGGAAGGCAGAACCATCCCCTGTGGCAGGTATTCGGCAAGAGGAAACCATGGAGTCCCTTCTGGACATGCCAGTTGGGTTAGCACAACATCAGGAAAGGGGTCTCTTAGCCAGAGTTAGCGCCCACGAAAAGAGAATTTCCTGACCAGGGCAAATGAGTGGAGAATGAATGAATGAATAAGTGAATGACTGAATGACTGAAGGAGGAGAGGAGAGGGTGAATGAATGAAGGAGTGATGAGCGAACGCACGTGTTAGCGAATGAGTGAATGAGGGTAAGTGAATAAATGAGTGAATGAGCAGGGTGAACAAATGATGAATGAACGTGAGAGAACGAGAGTTGAGTGAGTGAATGAATGGGCGTGAATGAGAGGTTGAGAGACCGAATGAATGGCTGTGTGTGCGGGAATGTGACCCCCTACCCGCCCTGCCACAGCTCCTCACTGCAAACCCCAGCCCCTTAATGGAGCCCCCAGGTAGCAGAAGCCATGTGTGGGAAACAAGAAATCGCCCAAGATGCCCTACCACGTTAACTCTGAGGCTGCGGGCAGCGCCTGCGAGTCTGGAGTCGCTGAGGCCACCGCCTCCTGTTTCTGAAGACACAAAGCTGCAGCTGTTCATGGCTACAGTAAGCCCCATGCAGGCTGGCAGATGTGTGTGCATGTGCGTGTGTGTGTGCGTGTGCGTGTGTGTGTGTGTGTGTGGAGAGAGAGAGAGAATAAGTCACTTTAGACCTGAGTCCCCTCCATACCACTTTTTCAAGTCCCACACCCAGCTCAGCCTCAATGCTGTTCTCTCCGCTAGAGTCCTGAGTCTCTCCGCTTCCTCACAGAACTGAGAAAATAGTTGTCAGCACACCAAAGTAATGACCTCAACCCAGGGGCCTCTGTAGTGTGAACATCCAGAACCCCAGAACATACAGCCCCCACGCTGATAGCCAGCAGTAACCCACAGGGATAGCGCCAGAAGGTGTGTACATGTGAAGACTGCAGAGTGCTTTGGAGGCAAAGGCTGCTTTGAGGATTTGTCCGTCATCCCATCCTTGGGTTCTGTGACACCAAAGAGGTCCTTTGTAGACCCTCAGAGCATCACAGCCCAACCAGACCCCAGGTTTTCACCTGTGGGCACTCCAAGATGGAGGGAGGCAGCTAAACCATAGCTGGGACTCCAACCCACTTAGAAACTGCGATTATGAATGGATGTTGGGTCCAACAAGTCAGTCCTACAGTGTTGAAGTAGAACGCGACACTGACCTTAGCCTGACAGCTCAGGTAGAAAAGACAGAGTGGCAAGAACAAAACCTAGTGATGGCTCATGAGCCAAGCTGGACCTATCATTGGGTCAGCAAGGAGGGTGGTGTAGAAGATTCTGGAGTAGATGGGCAAACAAAGGATATGTCCTCAGGAGGGCAGAGGGAGAACTCCCCCAAACCGCATCAAAGACTCGGCTGTGAGCAGAGGGAGAAAGGAGCAGGGAGGGGATTGAAACGTGGATCAGCTACTAATAAGCTCGGTGTGAAAGCATGAGGAACTGAACTCTACCTCCCAGCATCCATGGGAAAAAAATGGGTGTGGTAGTGCCTGCTTCTAATGTAGCACATGGGTGGCAGAGACAGGAGGATTCTTACCGCTTAGCAGCCGCCCAACCTAGCTTAAATGAGTCCTGGGTCTTGGTGAGAGGCCCTGTCTAAGAAACCAATGTGATGGTTCTCATGAGATAGAGACCCAGACTGGAGTCCTAGGTCCACCAAGGAAGGCGGGGCCTGGAGGGAAGATCCAGGGACTGTGCTGGCCACAGAGGCAGTATGGAAGCTAGCCTGACACACACACTTGGTGAGGAGCTTGCTCTGCCTGGAGTCCCACCGCTGGTGGTCTACAGAGACCTGTCAACAAAGAGATAGTGGGTTTGTAACCCTGGTGGGGAAGCAGTGCCTGGAGAGGGATCCTGCTAGGGACACTCACAGGAAAGGGTGGCCAGGATGGGATGCTAGAGTTTGGGAGGGGAAGGTTGGCACAGAAGGTACAAGTGGGGTTTCTCCAGCCAAGCCCAGCTGCAAGAACTGCAAGAGCACAGACTTGGCGGTGGTGGGGGCACTAGAATAAACACAGTCTGAGCTGGGGTGGGGGCAGGAAGGGGGCAGGAAAGGCATGGCACTTCCATCCTAAACCTACGGTCAGATGCCACTCCATACCCGCAGGGATGGCTGCGGAGAGAAAATGGAAATGGCAAAGGGTGGCAAGCGTGAAACACAGGGCGGCTGCCGTTACTCAGATGGCTGATCACAAGTTCCTGTGGGCCCCTCTGTTCTGTGTAGTTACAGCACAGTTCCTGAGATCTGGTCATTCACAGGCTGAAGCGGCTCATAGCTCTAAAAGCCAGGGACTTAGGGGGGTGGGAATCCGGTGAGGACTTTCTTCCCATTATCCCATGGTAGAATGCAGAGCACAGCGAGAGACAAAGGAGAGGAGACAGCAGGTAGAAAAGGACAGGGACGAAGAGACAGAAGTCAATGAGCAGGAGCAGGAGGCGCCAACCCCACGACAGGGGCATCAAGGCAAAGCCCCCGTCCTTGAGGGCCATGCCTTGGGACTCATCCATCTTTCAGCATCACGCATTTGGGGACCGAACGTCCCACAGACTGCAAAGGCTACAAACTGAGATCCTGTTTCATAAACAAAGTGGGGGGGCACGGGTAGTGTTGCTCGGTGGTTGAGTGCTCGCCTACCAGGCAGATTGTTTAGAGTTTGATTCCCCAGTACTTCCAGGGGGGTAAAAATCAATCTTAAATTTTTCTTCATTCAGAATAACATTGTATGGTAGAAAATGTGGCAAGTTGGAATTATTGAAAAAAAATCCGTGTATTTTAATACCTTTAGCATCACTTTTCCCTAATTCTTGAGCAAGGGACCTTGAATTTGGGGAATGTGAATTTCCATCACTTGCTAGATCCCATAAGGCCAAAGGTTGGGGAGAAGAGCTAGATGCTGGGTGAAGGGAAGTAGGTTGAAGTGGGGCTGCCTGCAATGCAAGCTTGAACTTGACCCCTCGTGGAAGGGGTGGCCGTAAGTAGCCTAAAGAAGTGGAAACTATGGCCTCGCGTGGGTCGTGAGCCATAGAAGAAAGTCAGGAACCCTTTAACACCTATTCTTCTATAGGGCAGGTTTGTCAGGCAGCTCAGGTCCCTGGCTCTACCGATGACCTGAGACATTTAACAGTGTAAGCATTGAAACATGTGTGTTTGCTTGTGTGGTGCTGGAGATCAAACTGAAGTCCTTGTGCATGCTAACAAGCTCTTGGCCCCCAGCAACACCCTAACCCCAGTGTTCATGCATTCTTAAAGATACCTTTGCCCACCTCCGTTGCCATGGACTTGAAGCTCAATGGTTTCTAATAGGCACCTTGACTCAGGGGGGCTCCACCTCCCCTGGGTTTTCAGTTACCACACATCTCAGGCTCACCTTGGCACTCACCAGTTACCCTTAGGCAGGCAGATTTTTCCAGATCTCTCTCTCCAAGCTTGACTCATGCCCAAAGCCTCCTGGGGTTGGTCATTGGCCTCACTCCACTGTCCCTACTGCCTACTGCATCTCAGAGGAAGGAGGCCCAGGGCCTGCTCAGAATCCACTCCCCTGCCCTTAGCCCACAGGATAGGCTGTGACCAAGCATGGTGGCACATATCTTTAATTCCAGCACTCAGGAGGCAGATGCATGTGGATCTCTGTGAGTTCAAGGCCAGGGCCATGGGGAAAGCAGATGGACTATTACCAGGAGATACTGTCCTGCTTAGAAGACACTTCCTGCCCTGCTACCCTACAGCTCCCTCCACCAGCTGAGGTGCTTGGTGTAATATCCCTGGGCCTGAGATGTTGACTCTCCCCGAAATCAAACTGGGTCAGGACCAGGTCCTCCCAACTGACCTGTAGGTGAGGAGACACTCTGGCCCAGAACAGTCTAGGCCCTGACTGTGGTCCATGGCTGACTCTCAGCTGGAGATGCAGAATGGACAGGGTTGAAGATTTGGGTGGCCAGTGGAATGTGGGTACAGGCCTTACTTGGTGATAATGGCTAGGCTCAGTGTGGCTCTAAATTGAGGCTGGTCTAGATGCAGGTGGTTGCTGTAGGCCTGTGAGCTACATCTTGCCTCCGTACACGTGTGCACAAGGACTTCCTAGGAATCCAGTTTCCGTGGCTCCTAGGCCCCGCCAATCTCACTGTTTGTCTGGCCAAGGTGGGGTACTGGCCTGCTACATCAAGAGTCCCTCCCTGCAGCAGATGACAGCTGAGGGACATCCCTTTAACAGAGGGTTTTTAGTTGCTCTTCTGGCCTGGCCTGGGATTTGACCCCTGCTCCCCTGGATATGAGGCTGTCACAACCTCAGTCTCCAGCTCTGGTTTCTGAACCCCATCCTCAGCATGACCATATGGCATCCTAACACCAAGAGGGAAGGAGCGGGGAATCTCAGCCCTCCCATCGTTCACTCTTCAGTCAGCTAGAAAGTCTATACCCAACCAGTTCTGGGTCCCAGTGCCGATACTATTCAGCCTCTGAACCAAGTGTCGTGTAGGACCAGGGTGGCTGGGTACTGGGACACTGGCTGGGTGACAGGGGCTCTCTTGCCATCCTATGGGCCCAGCAGAGTACCTAGTACCTAGTACATCCTGCCCCCAGAAGAATCTAGGCATCCAATGTGGGGAGGGGCAAGTGGTCAATCCTGTCCCAAAGAGAAGCTTCTTGAGACAGGGGTTTTCTGTAGGTTTGGAGCTTGTCCTGGAACTAGCGCTTATAGGCCAGACTGGCCTCGAACTCACCAGAGATCTGCCTGCCTCTGTCTCCTGAGTGCTGGAATTAAAGGCACATGCCACTATTGCCTGGTTCATTTGGCTTTTTATTTGTTGTTGTTTTTAATTAAATTGGTTGTGTGTGTGTGTGTGTGTGTGTGTGTGTGTGTGAGAGAGAGAGAGAGAGAGAGAGAGAGAGAGAGAGAGAGAGAGAGAGAGAGATTTTATTTGATTAAGAGTTCACGGCTACCATGACATGTATATGGAAGTTAGAGACCAGCTTTTGGGAGATGATCTCTCCTTCCATTGCAGGCTGCAGGTACCAGACTTAGGCCATCAGGTTTACATAGCAGGCGCTTTTAGCCACTAACTCATCTTACCGGCGCTAGAGACGTGCCAAGGGATGTAGGTAACTCTGGAGCACCCTCTCTAGCTAGCTCAGCTCTGGAGAGCAGCCCTGCCACTAGCCACATCAGCACTGGACCCCTTCCAGCCCCGTTTAGAAACTCAGTGAGAGGTAACTTTTCCTACCCCTGGCTCGGGCCTCTGTGGGAGGATTCCATCCCTGTCCTTCCTGACTCCTAGTCCTGACCAGGGACCTTTTCAGTGCGTGTTGGGGACCCAGCCACCCTGTCATAGAATAGATCTGGGCCAGGCCATGGGAGAGTTGGGTGTGGGCAGGATGTCTGGCAAAGCTATTGCTGCAGCTAGTCACTGTCCAGAGAGGGCTAGTGCCTAGGAGGGGCCTCAGCAGGGATTGGAGCCAGACCTGGCAAGTTTGGCCTCCTTCACAAGGAAAGCATCCAGGGACGGCAAAAGACTGCAGTTGGGTCCCCAGGGCCAGAGAGGACAGCCAGTGTAGAGTGGAGGTCCAAGGCCCGTTTTCCACAGGGCTCCAGAAATGACAGGATGCAGCGAGGCAGCGGAGACTGGCTATGTTGTGCACCCGGCACAAGGGACTCCTGGGTGCTATGTAGAGGGCTCTGTGGAGGCCACAGGGACAAGCTCGGCACGTGTCCTGGCCAGGCTACTTTCCCCCTGGCCCCAAGCCACGGCCAGTTGGGGACACAGTGTGCAGGGAGAACAGGGCGTGTGTTTGCTCAGGGCGCCTGGAGCCCGGCATGGGACAAGGGCCCATTGTGTCCCCAAGCATCCTGGCTAGTCCTGCCCCACCAGCCCATCCATACCGCCCCACCTCCATCTCTGCCCTGTGACCCCTCACCACTGTCCACAGTATTCTCACCTCTCAGCATGCGCCCACATCACCTCGGCAATAAGTCTCTGTGTGCATTTAATTCCCTGAGACCTCCACGAACCTTGACCCCCACCTATACTCTTCCCTCCCCTCCCCCTCGCATGCTGCCCTCTGCCCTTCCATCCTCATCACCACCCAGTGTCCCCAAGTCCGCACAGGTCAGGGCATATGCAGCACGTCCCCACATCCTCACACATCCTGATGCGTACCCCAGACTCATGCAGGTCCCATTCGCAAGCACAAATGCACCCCTCTGTAGCCCCAGAGTCTCCCTCAGGGTGTCTTAGTGATCCTGGAGACAGAAGGGAGTGTGATCATAGTAGGCCTGGGGAACAGAGAAGCAAGACTCTGATTCTGGTCTGGGGGAACATCAGGATGATGACGGAGTCTTCCAATCAGCTAGCCCATGGCTAAGGAATGAACCGATAGCTGCCCATTGGGGTTCATCTGGGGCTGATGCCCTGCCAGCCTACTCCACACACCAGGGCTGTGGCAGTCCTTTCCTAGACCCAGTGGCCTGGACTCGGTGAAGCAGAGCCCAGCTGGCATCCTCCATGTCTGCAAGGGTCCCTCATGAGGTAAGTTGTGAAATGGCAGGTAAGTGCCAGCTCCGCCACATGGGGTGGGGGCGGGGTCTCCATACATCTCCAGAATCAGCTCAGCTTCAACGTATCTCCTCATGCCCAGTCTCACAAAATCCTTGCGTTAAGCCGCACTATCTGGCTCACCAGTAAGAAAAGCTGAGGCTGAACATCTCTAGGGCATGTGCTGGGGGCTGGGCATGGTGAGTATATGAACTCAGGGCATTTAGTGCGTGAGCTTTATGCCAATGTGAACTTTACAGAGGCCGGGCTGATGGTGCAGAACCGGTCTGACTGGTGACTGTGTGTGTGTGTGTGTGTGTGTGTGTGTGTGTGTGTGTGTGCTTACGCCTTTGCTTGCTCACGTGGACATGTGCACTGGGGCCCAGCCAGGAGGCAGGCAGGACAGAGGCCCTGGCCTGCGTCATGGGCATTACCTCCATCAGATGGCCACCTGCTGGGGGTGTTGGCTCAGCTGGGAGTGGCAGAGCAGGTACAGTTGAGCCTCGAAGGCTAAGATATAGAGAGGAATAGGTGGACTGGACAGCACCCAAGTGCGCACTCCACCCTTCTTCGTAGGTCAGAAGCACAAAGGACACAGCAGAGCCGGGGAAAGGCAACCTCACCAGGAGGCCAAACCTGGACTGCGTCCCTGGGTGTTGAAAGACAGACTCTAGCCCCATCCCTGGCCCTGCCCATCCTAACCTCAGCCCTGAGAAGCCAGCCAACACTCTAAGCCCTTGAGCTGGCTGTGGAAAGGCTGGTCTGACGGCTGCCCTGCTCCTCATTCCTTTGACCCCAGTGGCCAGTTGGCTTCATGCTGGTCTTGTCCAGGTGTCACTAAGGGGCTCCACACCTTCTGGACAGGTCACTAAATCACCTCTTCTGAGAGACTGTATTTAACCAAGCAAGATTTCCAAAGGGCAGACCTGGCTGAGGTTTCCTCACCCCTACTGAAGCTAGCTCGACCATTTCAACTAGCCCTTGCCCCCAGCTTCTGGGTTCCTACCTGATCAGCAGCCATACCTAGCACAGTGAACTGTGAGGGGCCAGGGGCCCTGCTCCTCCAGCACAGCCTTTGTGGGCCTGGACCAAACCTGAGAATGGCCATATACCCAGGCTCCCTTATGACTATCTTGAGGCCAGCCACTTTGCTTTCTCGAGCCTCAGTTTCCCCACCTATAAACAATAATCAAGAAGATGTCAAGAAGAACCGGTGTGTAGGTCTTAAATGTATGGGTCCTATTGTCCCTCCCTACCTCCTGCCAGTCAAAAGCCTATTCCTTTGACAGGCTACCAAGGCCTAGGAGGACCCTACCAGGGCCTGAGCCAACTCCCATAGGCCCCAGGCCATTCCAATCCAGCATTCACCCTCTTGAGGGCCTGTCGAGCTCACCTTGCTAGGCTTTATGGCCCCTGGAAGAGACAAAGCCCTGGCTGAGGTTCTAGGACATGCAGGGAACATCAAGCCAGGTCCTGCAGGTGAAAGGTGCTTCTGGGTGCTGGGAAGGGCTGAGATGCCAGAGCTGGTCAGGATCTGCTTACAGACACCGGAGATGTCTTCTGAAGTCCTACAAGTAGGTGGGGCGCCCAGCAAACCCATTCTACAGCTGAGCACCCAGGCCCAATTTCTGCAGTCCCTCCTCAGACAATAGGGATTCAGGGAAGGGTTATGAGCAGGAGATTCACAAAGCTGAGGAGGACTCTCGGTTACAGAGCCGTGGTGGGGCCTCGGGGCTGGGCTGCAGGAGAGTCAGCTGAGGGCTGGCTGAGTACAGCAGACTGGATGGCACCAAGTGAATGACCTTCTTACTGCTGCCCATGGGGCATCCTCTGCCTAGGGTCCAAAAGCAGCCAAGTTGCTCACTTGGGCAGGTTACCAGGGCCGGGTCGAAACCCCAAAACTGCGTCCCAGAAACTACGAGTCAGCGGCTCCCCTCCCACAGCCTCTAGGGAAGCTGAAGCGGCTCTGGGAACACCCAGGCAAGGGTGTGGCTGGGACTGGGACCTACGGAGAGCAGAGACAGAGGAGCCAGTAGAGATCTCCTTTGGACATATTCCCTGGGGTCCATAAATCTCTCCTTGGAATGGATACTGGACCTGGGGCTATCTGCTTAGGTTGTCAGTTTTTTCCCCCAGGGGACCAGAAAGCTGGTCCCCTGCTCTGGGGATCTCCTATCCCCAATTAGACCACCTCCCTACTATTTCCTAATAGATGTATACCCGTGCTTAGACAGGTACTTGGGGTTAGCAAGAGTGGTTGGCTGGATTAAAGGGCAATGGGCAAGAGATTTCCTATCCCTGGCCCCACTAGATCCTGAGAAACTCTGAGCTTTTCTCTATTCCCTTCTTACACAACCCAGGCCTGAACCTGGCTGAGGAAACTCACAGCCATAACCTTGTCCCCAAATCTTTCAAAAGGATTGAACCACAGATTTTTGGGTGACCCCAGAACTTTAACTTGGTGATGGTTGACAGGCTTAGTGGGTTATCTGCTCATCTCTTCCCTCCCTCAGCTTCAGCCCCCACCCCCATCAGCTTTCACCTCCCACTACCCCCATACAGCCTGCCTGCTTGCAGCTGACTTTTCTCTATTTGAGGGACAGCAGAATGTGTTCGGAAAAGCAGATGTGTTCAGAGGGCAGGATGGCCAGGTGTGAGGCGGGAGGCACGGGCAGGCTCTGTGCGGCCAGCTGATACTACTGTGCCTCTGATCCAGGAGACGACCGTGGACCCCGGCTACTCCAACACAGCTCAGCTTTGCGGCTTAAGCCCAGGAAGCCAAGCAGAGCCCTGTGGAGATAGAGAGACTGACTGCCTAGACCTGGGAGGGCAGTGGGGGCACAGGTAGATGGACTGCGGACAACCTGTGGCCTCTCATCCACAGCCCCAAGGAGCCAGTAAGAGCTCAAGAATCACTAAAGTCGGAAGAGAAAGTTGGAGTTGGAGTTGGAGTTGGAGGGGGTTCTGCAGGAGAAGGAACTGGGGCCTGTAGGTCACTAATGTGGATGGGGGTAGGGAGTGGAGTGGAGTTGGGGGAAATGAACGAGATCTCGGGGCGGGAACCCCACCAGAGTGAAAGTGAAGAATTCTTCCCATGCCTTCCGTTCGGAGCCCTGACTCAGCCTCTGGGTTTCCCATGCCTCCTGGTCCCTAGGAGGGAAATAAGGAGTGTAACTTCCCGGGGACCCTCCAACCCCAGTTTTCATGCCCACTCCACCATGTCATAACCCCCAAGCCAGCTCTCCATTACGACTTTGTACAGAACCGGGGGCAGGAACCTGAGCATTGTGAGGCAGGTCCCATAGTGGGTGATGACAAAGTCCTACCCTATCCCAGGAGGACTCAGCTGCCTCCCTTGGGTATGGGTATGGGTAAGCACATAGAGTGTAGCCTCCCCCTGGGTCTCTGTCCCCTAGGCCCCAGAGAATGGAGCACCCTTGACCACCCCAGACGAAGGTCCCTGGATCTTCTTCCTGAGAGGTGGGACAAAGCTAAAAAGCCAGAAAGTTGTGGCCATGGGCCTGGTGGCCCTGAGGCAGTTGTGATGTGTGGGTCTCTCCAGCTTGGGGAATGCTCAGGAAAAAAAGAGGAAAGTTCATGAACCCCACAAACCATGAAAGTACACGGGGGTGCTGCCTACAGTGCCTACAGCCATTGCCCATCTGGGGACCAATGTACACCAAGTGCATCTGTTCTTTGGTGCTGATCCAGACTGGCTAGCCATTGGGACATTTTGGAGTGTCTGCCAGGCCAGACTGGACCCCTCTGATTGGGATCTGGAGAACTGGACTCCCTACTTCCTCCAGGATCCCCAGCACAATCTACTTTGGGTGGGGGGAGTAAGAACAATCCCTGGAAATTCATGGCGAATGGACTAAGAGTTGGGGCGTCCCCTCGGCAAAAGCCAACTCAACCTATGTACAGAACAGGGCATTCCCCTCCCCCCACTGCCATCCCTGTCATTTCCTAGGAATAGGGAAGTAGTCTTGTGGTCGGAACAAAGCTTAGCCACTTCTGAACTAGATGCCCTGCCCAGGCCACCTCAGAGTCCCGGGGTCAAGATGGGTTTGTGAAACCCTGCCCAGAGAGAGATAGGGGACAGGGCAAGGCCTTTCTCTGGTCTCTGGGGGTCTCTTTGACTCTTGTACAGCTGGCTTCCAGAGTAGACTCAAAGGACTGTCTCAGCAGCCCTGGCCCTGTCACCTTTAGTGGCTCCTGACCCTCCTGGTTTTTCACCTAGAACTACTTGTAGACGCAGGAAGGGTCTGAGAGTCTTATAGGGGTTCCAGACGAGGGAGCCACAGCTTGGGTTCATCACTCCTCTGTAGACCTGGCCAGCTGGTATGGACACTGACACTCTCACTTCTGTTCCTGGGGCATCCTGGGATATGAATGCTCCCGGTGCCCAATAGCACCTGGCTCAGTAGACACCCAAAAGCCAGATCAGCGTCCTTTGAACCAGAGGGTAGGGTGGAAAGAGCAACAGGACACAGCCCGAGGTAGCATCAGTTTCATGGGCTAGTCCTGGAGCCCAGACCTGGCCTTGCTGGCTCTGTATCCACACTGTGGCTTCCAGGATCTAGACCCTGCCTACTGCAGACCTGGGTCCAATCCTCACAGGTATAAAAGGAGAAGGTGAGGGTAGGCTCCTGGCAACCTGGTACACCAACACATACCTCCAGGTGCTGAAGACATGCCAACATTTTTCTACCTCTTTTTCTACAAGTAGAATTGGAGCCCATACTTTTTTCCTCAACACCTCACCTGCCCCCCTCTCATGCCCAGGTATTGGGGACTTACTAAGTCCTCCTCTATTTCTGAGTCATTAAAGGTGGTCTATGGAGACTGAGTACCTAGGCTTCCCAGCTCCACTCTGTGTGGCTTTGCGCCCACAACTATCAGAGGAGGCTG
Source organism: Microtus pennsylvanicus (assembly GCF_037038515.1). NCBI lineage: Eukaryota > Metazoa > Chordata > Mammalia > Rodentia > Cricetidae > Microtus > Microtus pennsylvanicus. The sequence goes on from NC_134580.1 coordinate 17,386,003, forward strand.
ACTCACATCTGACTGGCAGCGGTCTTCTGTCCTGCCTTCTTTCTCTCCAAGCCCTATTTATTCTTGGGCAGAGGCCACGCCTGGCAGAAATGCTCCTGACTGAGAGCTCCGTAGATCCCGCTGCTGTCCACAGGCTTGTGCTGGAGCCCAATATCTTCATTCCAGCAAAGACTGCTGTTCTCTTTGACCACATGCACGTATAGGTAGCAGGAAGAGCCCGCAAAATCAGTGTGCTAGGCTGACTTGAAGCATGGAGCATGCCAAGCTGATAGACACGCTCACTAAACATGCATCTCTGAGGTCATAACCGCACTTGAACTGGACATTTCTCCTGGCCCCTATGCATCCTAAGGGGACAAGAGTCTTCCACCAGGAGTTAAGCTAAGCACTTGCCTACCTGTGTGGACCTGGTAGGAGAAGTAGGAGGAGTGAGAATGGGTATTCCTGTTCCTTTTGTTGTCGTTGTTGCTTTTGTTTTGCTTTTCAAGACAGGGTTTCTCTGTGTAACAGCCCTGGCTGTCCTGGAACTATCTCTGTAGATCAGGCTGACCTCAAACTCACAGAGATCCACCTGTCTCTGCCTCCCGAGTGCTGGGATTAAAGGTGTGCACCACTACTGCCCGGCTGGTACTCCTATTTCTATACCACATACATGGTTGGATTTGTCCCAAAGGTGTCCCTCATATAGTGTAGCTTTTGGAAGGTATGACAGCCCTACCATAAACCAACCCATGTTGGTTTTGAGACTCTGTTATGAAATTCCAGGCTATGTGCCCACCGGGCACCCACTTGACACTACGGGCAGTATTTCACAGGGGCTTACCAGCCATCAGAAGTCCTGTTCTATGCGTGGGGAGGCTGAAGCTGGAAGGGTAGGTCAATCAGTGGCAAGGAAATGCTTGGGTGCTGGGTGGGTCCTTGGCTGTGGTACACGGGCTGAGATTCTGAAGGTGGTCCTCAGAGGAGAGCTAGAAAGAGGTTGAGGATAGATGGGGGTGGAGGCAAACTTGGTCCAGCACTGAGAGTATGGGCAGCTGGGTTTAGCTACAAGCCAGGACCTTGTGAAGAGGAGGACCTTTAGCCCAGTCTGCCTGGACCCTTCCAGACCATCCTGCTACACGGACCTATAAGCCCCAGCTCAAGTTGAGTTTGTTAGGGCTAAAGGTGCTGAAGTTTTCTGGGCAGCTGGATCCAGATGGGCTGGGCTGATGTCATTATATCCACCATCATCACTTCCTGCAAGGCTCACCAGAGGACAGAGTGCGAACTGCTTTGGGCGAATGAGAGAGAGCATTCATTGATGTTGAAGACCTGGTTTAGGCCTGGGTACCCATGGCATCTTCTTTGTTTTTCAGGGTCTTTTAATGCTGAGTCTAGGGGCTGAGGCCAGTTGGGTATGGCTGTGTGCGTACCCTGGTTATAGCAGAACACGAGCAAAAGCTCCTGAGTGGCAGCAAGAGCCATGCCAAGGGGGAGCTGCAATTTGTCAACGATGTATGGGCCTGAGTTGAGGGCTTAGGACAGGCCCTTGGGGAGGGAAAGGGTATCCATTAGCTTCTGGGATGAGGTTGGAAGAGGCAGCCACAGAGGCTGGGCCAGAGTTCACACAGGCTGGTGTTCTGTTTCCGACCCTGTTGGGCCTCCCCAACCCAGGGACGCCTTTGGCAAAATGTTGCAAAATCCTGGCTGGCTCCTCTGGCTTTTCTCCTCATCCAGGAGACATTTGCCAAGGAGTGTGGAGGCAAGAGGGGAAAGGGCCTTGCCTGCCTCAAACTGAGAACTCTGCCTCTAGCCAGCCTGGGGGCCTGGCCTCAGACACAGGCCTGACAGTGTGGGCAGCCAGGCCTTGTTGGTTAATCAGCTGGCCAGGGCCAGGCTCAGGGAGAGGTTGGCCTGGCACAACACCAAGCCTAGATCTGGGGCTAGGGCCAGGGGTGTGAGATGGGTGCCAGGTGTGCCTATTTGGGATAGTGCCTGGCTAGGCGATGGGGGCTAAGGAGGAGCCTGCTCAGTTGGGGGTCATCAGCTCTTGCAGGGGAACCAGGTCAGAGGTGGCTCAGGGTCAAGCAGGAACTGTTTGTGGAAAGGACTAACCCTGATGGCCAAAGAGGCCTGGACTGGGCCTGGCCTGAGCAAAGGAACCAGAGACAATGGTTGATGGGAAGGAGAGAATAGAGCTACGGGTCTCTGTAGTAAACAAAGGGCAAGTGGGGAGACTCTCAGGATGGAGGGACGTCAACGACAGTCAGGGATTAAGAAGACCCAGGGCCTACCAATGGGGCAGTCAGACATGGGTTGTCATTGGCAAGAACACTCGATGTGGATGAGATCCACAGGGAGGTGAAGACTCAGAGACATCTGAGGGGCCAGAGCAGCTTGGGGAGAGTGTGGGAGGTGCCCCACCTCGCCCTCCTCTGTAGTATCACAGATCTGTAGAGTGCCTGAACTGTGCTTTTGTTTGTGTGTGCATGTTGTTTTGAGGACAATGACTTGAGACTGGGTTTGTAAATACAGATGACGTGTGTGTGTGTGTGTGTGTGTGCACGTGCACACATGCTGCGGCCCTGACCATGCTCCAGTCCAGTCCATCACCTCTTCTTTCCTACCAGGAAAGGCAGCCTGGATTTTGTCACCACAGCAACAGCATAGCCTCTCCCACCAGCAGGACAGAGTGACCCGGTGGGGCTGGCTGTGCATTCTGTCTGTGCCCACTGCAGGGCAGGAATGGCTGTTTCCAAGGTTGCATGCAGATGGGGGAGAGGATGGCTGGGGGGCTGAGTGAGAAAGAGGGTACAGACTGTCTGGTAGAATCTATCCAGCTCCATCAGACCCCTCCTTGAGTAACACCTGGTTAAGAGAGGAAGGCCAACAGATGCGGGCACCTGTGTCACGCTGATCTGGACCCAGGGCAGCCTTTGAGTGGTAGGAAGGCAAGGAGCTGGGCGTGGGTATCTGCAGTAAGACCCTTCTCATCTGGAGTGCTCCAGCTATGGAACAACTGACCTGTGGGGCCCAGAGCTATTTTTAAGGCTTACCGGATGGGCCTTCCAGGAACCAGGAAAAAACAGGCGGAGGACTGGTACCCTGCACAGGAACTGGCTAGGGGTGTTGAAACCTGTAGAGTAGGGACGGCCTGAGGTCCAGCTTCCAACAGCTGTGTCTAGCGGGAGCATAGACTCCCGTGCAAAGAGGAAGGAGGCTCCACAGACAGGACCCAACAGAACCTCCATTTGATAGACTGCTGGTAGGGGGTAGGGTGAGGCGGGATTATTTGGTGACACAGGGATTTCTCAATGCCGCTCCAGAACAGATGTGTGGGTAGCTGTTCAGATCAAGCCTCTTACCGGACCTTCCCTCAGGCCAAATGGACTATGATAAGGCTCCTATGGTTCCTGGGGGTGAGGGTCAGGGTCTATCCTGATACGTCACAGAGCTCAGTAGGTTTGGGGCCCTCCACACATACAGAGGCCTACAAAGCAATCGCTCTTCAACACAGTAAAGATAAAAGTCCAACTGAGGAGAAGGCTGCTCTCTGTTCCACAGATTCCTTCCTTCTTCTCAGGCCCTCTAGGACTGCGAGGGGTCTTCAGCCTACCTTCAAAGTGAGGGGAGAGGAGCTATGGGTGACTGAGCACCTTTGAGGAGCAGTTCCTCATTGCTGGTAGTTTGAGGAAATTCAAGGTGTTTAGAGCACCCCTCAGGAGTTTAGGGAGCAGGGATGCGGTGATCCTCCCCAGTTCTGGTCTTGTAAGGCTGACTTTATGAGGAACTAGCCAAGCTGAAGACCAGGATGATCTGGAGAGAACTGGCTTAGATGTTCACATGCTGGGTAGGGGGGTCACTAGAGAGGGACCAGGGGGAACCCCAGCCATTCTTTACCATTGAATTTACTATCCACCTAGACCCAGAGAGCTCTGGAACACTCTTTGCCTCTCCTCCCGGTCCCAAAGTCTGGGGTCCAATACAACCAGACTATCTTGGCCTGGAGAAGGACAGGTCCTGTTGGTTAGCTGGTCCTTTGAAAGCATCCATAGGCAGACTCTCCACCCTGTGAATCCTACTGGTAGGTGCTGCAGGTGTTCTGGACAGATATGGTCAGTGCCTGGAAGCTCTTCAGAGGAGAGCCAGAGGGAGCTCCAAGAACTTGAGACCCATGTGTGTGTGTGTGGGGGGGGAGGTGTACGGAAACTGGGTGGGCCCTGGATTGGATCAAGACAGGTGGCACCTCAGAAGGGTTCCAGAGTGGCCTGTAACATGAGGGACAATGACAAGTGGAGTGAGAGGTCAGGCTCCAGTTACCCCAGGAATATCAGCTGAATTGTTTAGACTTCTATCTATCGTCCGGGGAGCAACGGTAAATATGTTTAGTTCCCTGCTCTCAACCAGTCACAATTCAGCTAAGACTGGCAGATGACCACTGACATCGCCAAGTCCTGGGCTGCTCTTGGGCCAGTGACTTGGCCTGGGGTCAACAACAGCAGAGTCCAATTTCATCACTGCCTTAAAAAGGGCACGGGGACTGCTCAGAAGGGTACTGAGGACATGATAGTCATCAACGAAGCCCAACTGGTAGCTGTGGGCAGCCGATGGACACTTTGTCAGGTTGCTGTAAAGCGGAGGGGCAGGCCCCCAGGGCAGAGGATCTAGAGGTTAGGCAGGCTACCCTAGGTACCCAGCTAGGAGCATGAGGGCTGAGCTCAGATGATGGGCAAACACAAGGCGTGCTACAGGGAGGTGGGGCTGGGCTGAAAGGTCTGAGGGCGACGCTTTCTCCCTCGGCGGGCCACGTGCGCACCGTGGCGCGCGAGCACTGGGTGACGCACACAAGGCGAGTGTCAGCGAAGGCCTCCGCATGGGTGTCCTCCCGGACTTCCGTCTCTCTGACGGAGCTGGCTCCTCGTGCTCCACGCGCAATGGACGCCCACGGAGAGCGGGGGAAGAACACGCGTAACTCGCGGAGCCGGAGAGTGACCTTCCTTTGCGCGGCCGGGAGGGGGGGGGGTTGAGGCTCGGAAGGCCCCGCCCCGCGTCGCCATTGGCTGGGTCCCCGTGTCCTTTCAAAACCTCGGTTTTCATTGGCTTATGCGGCCCCGCCCGCGCTGCCCGAGGCAGAGGGGCCGCCGCCCGCGCGCGAGCTGCGCGTGCGCAGGGCGAGTGAGCGTGGTATGGGTAGCCGCGGTACGCCGTGCCCCTCCGCGACTCTACTACGGCAAGCTAGTCCGGACGGGTCGCCGTCCCCGCGCGCCACGGGCCCTTGACAAACCGACAGGGAACGTCCGGCTTTCCCAGCAACGCCTTGCGATACTAGAGCAGCACAGCAAAGCAAGCCTCGGGCGGAGGGGGCGGCGCCTCGGGCGGCCCCGCCTTCGCGGAAGGATACGCACCTCCGTAGTCCAAAACCCCGGGGCGAGGCGGCCGGGGCGTGTGAGCCGCTCGGCCAGCTGCCGTCTACGCGCTTTCGCGCGGCCACCGGGCAACTGCGCCGCGCGGCTGCCTCGCTGAGCGCTCGGCCTCGGGGCCGCGGGATCCGCCGCGCTGTCTGCGGTCGGGAAGACCGCCCTCCCGCGTCCGTGCCGGACGGGTCAGAGGCGGCACCGCACGCGAGGCCACCCGCGATGCTGCTGTCTAAGTTCGGCTCCCTGGCGCATCTCTGCGGGCCTGGCGGCGTGGACCACCTCCCGGTGAAAATCCTGCAGCCAGGTACGTGCGGGGTCCGGGGAGGGGGCCGGGGCGATGGCTGGAGGGGCTTTGGGCCATCACCAACCGGATTGCGTGTCCCCCACAGCCAAGGCGGACAAGGAGAGCTTCGAGAAGGTATACCAGGTGGGCGCCGTGCTGGGCAGCGGGGGCTTCGGCACGGTCTACGCGGGCAGCCGCATCGCCGACGGACTCCCGGTGAGTCGGGGCTCCAGGCGCACCCGCGTGGTCGCTGGCCACGCTCTGCCACCCGGCTGACCGCTCGCGTGTCGCCCTCCCCCCCGCAGGTGGCCGTGAAGCACGTGGTGAAGGAGCGGGTGACCGAGTGGGGCAGCCTCGTAAGTGTGCGGGTGCGGGTAGTGCGGGTGCGGGCAGGCGCGGGCCGCCTTGGCTTTGTCCGCTGACCGCCTTGTCCCCCAGGGCGGAGTGGCCGTGCCCCTGGAGGTGGTGCTGCTGCGCAAGGTGGGCGCGGCGGGCGGCGCGCGCGGCGTCATCCGCCTGCTGGACTGGTTCGAGCGGCCCGACGGCTTCCTGCTGGTGCTGGAGCGGCCGGAACCCGCACAGGACCTCTTCGACTTCATCACGGAGCGCGGTGCCCTGGACGAGCCCCTGGCGCGCCGCTTCTTCGCGCAGGTGCTCGCCGCTGTGCGGCACTGCCACGGTTGCGGGGTTGTGCACCGCGACATCAAGGACGAGAACCTGCTAGTGGACCTGCGCTCGGGCGAGCTGAAACTCATCGACTTCGGCTCGGGCGCGCTGCTCAAGGACACGGTCTACACTGACTTTGACGGTAAGCAGGGTGGTGTAGCGTTCCGGCGACTGTTGGGCGGCCGCGCGCCGCGTCGGGCTTGCGGGGGGTGGGGGCGGGGCGGGGGCGGCGAGTGGGGACACCCGGGTAGCCCTCTGCGGTGTTAGGGCGCAGGGTCTGGGGACGGTGGGTGGCAGCCAGGGAGACCCGCGGTGCGCGCGTGACGCAGGGTACAGCCAGCCGCCTCGGCGCCTTGGCCCCTCCCTGTGTCGGGGAGGGCGCTCGCGGGCCTCCCTCGCGTGCGTGCGTGCTTGCGGAGCGCGGGGGCGCCGCAGTAGAAATCCCCGCATTGCGGAGCGCGGGGAAGCCGGGGCTCCCCCACGCCTCCTCCCTCCTCGTCTCTCCCGCCCCTCCTCTTCCCGAGCTCCTCTCCTCCCTTTCCCTGGCCACGCAGAGCTGAGCAGTCAAGCCGGGGCGGGAGGAGCTGGAACACCCGCCCTGGTTCCTTGTAGCTTACATTTGTATCTGTTTGTTGTGAAACCGGAGCCGGAGCTCATGTGACGTGCTCCTGCAGTGGGGCCTGTTGGGGGTGGGCCTTCACCTCCCTTTCACTCCTGCCCCTCCCCTGCCCGCCACGTCCCTCCTTTCCTGAGCCCCGCCTGCTGCTGTGTTGGGGTTTTTCCAGGGTGATGACAAGCAAGATTCGGGAGGCCAGAGTGGAGGCAGGCTGCGAGCTAATGAGGGCGGGCGCCCAGTGTGTGCGTCCGTGCTTCCATTATATGTCTTAATTGTTACTAATCCCGACTCTTCTCCTAGGCACTCGTGTGTACAGCCCCCCAGAGTGGATCCGCTATCACCGCTATCACGGACGCTCTGCCACTGTGTGGTCTCTGGGTGTACTGCTCTATGACATGGTGTGTGGGGACATTCCCTTCGAGCAGGACGAGGAAATCTTGCGTGGCAGGCTGTTTTTCCGGAGGAGGGTCTCCCCAGGTGTGTGTTGTATAGCCTAGACCTGGGTTGTGAGCAGGGAAGTGCGGTGGTAGGACTCTGACCCCTGTTCTCTTTGCAGAGTGCCAGCAGCTCATTGAGTGGTGTCTCTCCCTGCGGCCCTCAGAGAGGCCCTCACTGGACCAAATTGCTGCCCACCCCTGGATGCTGGGGACAGAGGGGAGCGTTCCAGAAAACTGTGACCTTCGGCTCTGTGCTCTGGACACTGATGACGGAGCCAGCACCACTTCCAGCAGTGAGAGCTTGTGAGGAGGAGGAACCTGAACTCCACACTGGGGGCCTGGGCTCAGCCTAGCCAGCCCCCTCCCAGAATGAACATTCTCTGCCTGGGATGTCTCCTGCAAAAGCAGTGACCTCTGACCCCTGGTGACCTTTGCTCTCGGCACCGGGCCTGTTTCCTTTGCTTTGAGTGCCTTTTTGAACGCTGCTCCACAGGGCCTGGGTTTTCTTGAGCTCTTCTGTCCAAAGATGGCTGCGGGCTAAGCAAGGTCCCGCCTGCCTTGGGTGGATACTTGAACCAGAGACCCCTACCCTGCTGCTGCATCTTGGAGGCAGCCTTCCTGACCAACTGTGTCTGACATGGAGCACCTCTGTGGTGCCCACCTTCCACCCTCCAGTCTCATGTGTTCGTCTGGGCATGTCTGCACAAGCAATGCAACGGCTGGGCCACTGGAGCCCATCTGCCACCCCAGGCACGCAACTTAGGCGTGCCAGGGTCTCTTATTTATGGTGTGACCACCCTGGAGGGCGCCCCTGCCCTGCTGGGGCTATTTATTGTTTAATTTATTTGCTGAGGTTACTTCCTCCAAACAGCCACCTCCTCCAGGCCCCTGGGGTGTATACAGGACAGTCTAGGGTGGCTGTGCAGCCCACAGAACCCATCCTGCTTCCTGCATCTGGAGTAGGTCCCCAGCTCACAAGTCTGTAGGAGGAAGAACTTGTACAGTGGCTAATTTAAGGGAAGTGGGGGACCCTGCCACCCTGGGCACCTTTGCACTGGGGGGTGGGTTTTAAATTATTGACCTTGTACAGTCTGCTTGCTGGCTCTGAAAGCTGGGGTGGGGGACAGAGTCTCAAGCCCTTAATTTATTTTAGCAGCTGTGTTTTTGTGACCCTGATGTGAGTAGGCATCAGGGATGGGAGTTGTTTAAGTTCAAAAGTGTGTCTGAAAATCATATTTTTTATACAGGTATTTCAATTAAATGTTTTGGTATATAATGGATATCTTGTGTTTATTGGACTGGGATCCAGGGTGGGACTCTGAAGAGTTTGGGGGCCTGAGTAGCCTTCCAGGTTACTGCTGAGCCTCTGTCAGCTGGGCAGTGGGGGCAGCCTAGTGCCTTGTGGCTAGCCAAGAGGGTCTTACTTGCCAGTGTCCCTTGTCACCTTTTTCTCTACCCAGAGACAGAAGGCTGGACCATTAGAGGCGTTTGGTGGGTGTAGCCTTTGCCCTTAGGGAGGGAAACAGTCTTTTTTCCTGCGGTTGTGAGTGGCATTCTGCCTTCAAGCCTGCTGGATATTCTGAGGGATGAGTAGAAATTTGCCAGGGAGGATGGGACAAAACAATCTCTGGTGAAAGTGTAGGTAGGTAGGGTTGAGTACAACAGGGTGTGCTGAGGTGTGACCAACAGCATTGAGCCGTGACCTGACGGGGGGGAGGGGGGGGGACAACAGCAGAAGCCTCTGGAAAGTGGAGTGGAAGAAATAAAGTCTCTAGCCTGCCCTCTAGAGCAGATGAATTGGGGGTATCATTGCTACCCATTTCTCCAGAGAACCAACACAGGCTGGGAGTACCAGACTGAGCTTCACAAAGTGAGCCAGGCACCTCCACAGCCTCCAGGCTCCGCAGAGATGGCCCCTACTTGCTGGCTGAGGATGCTAGGGCCATCATCTGAACACCTATCGCCATCGGTCACCTCAAGGATACCCATGCCTGCATTTGCTCACCTACTTGACCAGCCATGGCTCCTTGAGCTCGGCAGGATCCTGAGTCAAACCCTGGCGAGATTGGTTTTCCTCCATGCATTTAGCTGCCAGGTCCTTCAGCCAGAGCATTTTGAGGAAGGAAAAGAGAAATTTGAGTAGGACAATGGGAGTTGTCAGCCTCTTTCAGCCCTTCCATGTATGTATCTGTGCTCCAAGAGGGTGCTGCTGATGGCTGCTGCAGAGGTGAGGAGGAGGCCCCTACCTGGTGGGATGCACACCAGAACAACACATTGACCTTGGCACATGCTAACACCACTGGCAGAGCTCGTCCTAGGAGTCTTTCACCTCTAGGATGGGGAACAGCAGCAGATGGGAATCATGAAATGCCCAATGCCGCCATATTGAATCTATGACCTCCACAGAGACCCAATGGCAGAACCTGGACAAGAATCAGGAAATCAGAGCTCTGCTCTGCTCTGGGGAACAAGTCCAGCAAATCCAGGGAACACTGCCTCCAGGCTTTCCCGAAGACCAGGGGGTCACTGAGTATGTAGCAGCTTCTCCAGGAGTGCTATGGAGGTGGAGCAGACACAGGGGACAGTAAGTGGCTGCTGCCAAGTTTAAGAGATGCAGAAGATGCGGGCACTGGTGGCCAAGGGGGTGGAGGTAGGGGATACCTGAACACCCCTTCCCCTACCCTGTTAGCTCAATCTGTCCCTGGAGAGTTGCTGACTGCCCAGTAGTCACCAAAGCCATTCCAGCTTCAACTCCTTCAAGCTAGGGCTGCCAGTCTATCTTGGTTTCCCTGGGGATACTGAAAGCCAGAGGGGCAAGAATCTTGTATAGACAGCAGAATAGGACACACACACACACACACACACACACACACACACACACACACACCCTCTGCCTTAGCCCATTGGAAGCTGCAAAGGAGTAGGATAGTGTCAGGGCCCTGGGTGACAGCATAGGATTCTAGGCTGAGACTCCAATGTACTGGTTTTCCAGCAGAAAGATGACAGACCAAGGTGGGGGTGGGGGCACTTCGACGCAACCCCTTAGGATCCAGAAGGGGGTTTAGGTCTGGTCTGCCTTGAGCCTTTTTTATCCTACCAGTGAGGCTAGGCAGCACCACACATCAATAGAAGCCCAGGGTGTAGGGCCTGTGGGCAGTTCTGGTAAATGGGCCACACCCACAATGAGATTCTGAGAAGCCTCCAGGGTTAGCTCCCAGATCCAGGACCGGCAGAATTCCGGAGCTGGAATGCCAGGAATGTTACTCAGCTTTCCATCACTCTGACAAAAACACCCGATAAACAGAAGGACCAAAGGTTTGTTTTGGCTTCCAGTACAAAGTACCAGAGGTTCTACTCCCTAACTGTGTGTCCCACTGCTCTTGGCCAGGTGGTAAGGGGTACATAGCTCCTGTTTACTTTGTGGTGGCCAGGAAACAAGACAGACAGAATGGGTCTGAGGTCCCAAAACCCCCTCAAGCTCCTGTGTCCAGTAACCTTACTTCCCCACCTCCTGGGAGCTCTACCACCTCCCAGTGGGGAGTAAGCTGGGGGACTAAGCCTTAAGCAGAAGGGCTTTTGGAGCCACTCCAAACCCAAACTATAGCACATGCTGTCCAGGAAGCCTGGCCTGCTGCAGTGTCTGGCTGCCCCAGACTACTCAGTGTACGAGGTCCAATGAAAGATTCAGAAACCACCCCACCCCTGGGCTCTCTGTCTGGGGCTCCCAATACATTGCCCTATCGGGATCTTTGTGACCCACATGCTGCAATGGACTTGAGCCTCTGCTTTCTGGACCTTGGAGATCCTGAGTGAGGTCTGGTATCTCCCTGGGGAGAAAGTAAAGCCGAGCTCAATTCACTGTGTCTTAAGGTCCTGGATAGCTGGGTGTGGGTGTTGGCGCCCTTTCCCCGTAGATAGGGCCCTCCTCCAAGAGTGCAGCAACCCTTTGGCAGCTTGGGGGCAGAGACAAGGTGTATATGCTTCCTCTACACTAGTACCTGTAGGACACACCAGGGGGCCGTCAGGAACTAGCAGGCCTCCAGCACCCTCCCCAGCCATCCTCTTCCTCAATGCCGGAGGCTCTGTGGAGGGCGAAGGAAGGTCATTGCCTGCTCAGGCCCCTTATATTTATAGGATGCTCTCTTCTGTTGAGACAGAACCCATCCAGAGTCTAAAGCCTGGTACAATGAACTCCTCAGGACCAGGACATGCCTGTAGTTATCGGCTAGACTCCAGTCCTTCCTGAGTCTGAACTGCTGGCCTTGCAGTATATTTGGAGTGGGGGCAGAATGGGCAGACTGCCTCAAATACCCCGCTAGGCTCCTGCCTCCTCTAGGCTACAGCTTCCTGGGTTTCTTCCTCCCTCTCCCCATTCCACCTCTCCCCACAGGAAAATTGCCAAGCTCTGAGCTCCCCGCTTCGCAGAAGCACCTCGGCTGGTCCTCTGTAGCATCATCTGGTGGCTCACGTGGTTTCCTTTGGCACTAGGTCCTTAAAGCTACACATCTTAAAACTTTCAGTCAACATGACTGACTTAAAGACATCCTTAGGACCGTTCTGTCAGGCTCTGCAGGTTGACCCTACAGGACACTTAGCATCTTGTGCAGGGTGGTTGGTGTGAACATGACTAGGCCCCAACCAGGTCCCAGCACAACCGTTGGGTGCCCATGAGGGGGTGAAATTTGGCCCCAAGAATGCTCTTCCTGACCCTTGTGGGTCCGCCTCCTCTGTCTCCTCACCTACTGGGCCTAAAGTCAGGACGATTCCCATAGAGGAAGGCGGGAGCAGGGACGGTCTCCAAGGTAGCTTCCAAAATGAAGTCTTGCTATGGCTTTGGTGCCAAAGCTGTGTGTGGCAAAGGGAAGTGATTCCTGGAGACCAGGGGAGCTTACCTGCTCCTCCTGAGCACCCAGACCCTAGCCTGCAAGTGCCCTGAGCAAGAGAGAAGAGGATCTAGAGGGACACACCAGGTGCAGATGTGTAGTTCACGCCTGGTCCAAAAAGGTTGTCTGAGGCAGGGGCTGGGTACCCCCAGACGGCAGCAAGGACAGGACAAGCGAGAGTTGAGGGTCTGCATGCTCACCCATTGATCCACAGTCACAGGCTTCAATCTGTGGAGACCCCAAGGCCTCGGCATCTGGCAAGATACCCAGGCCTATCAGTGGCACCCCACGGGGGCTCCAGGAGAAGATAATCTGAGGAAGAAGGTGTTGGTTGCTGGCCTTGCTAGAGAGAAGAACAGGACTTTCCACAGACAGCTATTGAGTAGTCCGACTCTGGACACAGCCTCAGGAGGGTTTGGGGACGGCACTATAGAAAAGTTGCTAGACCCAAGTCCAGCGCAAGTGGCTGGGAGAGTATCAAGCAGTGGGTTAGACAGACCAGAGGCCTCGCTCATCCCTGAACTCTGCTCTGGATTTCTCAGCAGTTCCAATGCTCTTTCTACAGGAACCTCTGTTGGGATGGGCACACATGACTGCCAGACAGCCTTAGTTGAAACCCTGAGCTTTGATTACACAACGGACCCACATTTGCTCCCTATGGCAGGTTGTGGCAGGGGCTGTTCCTCCAGTACTGGCTACTGCCTGCTTCCTGACCAGACTCTTCAGGAAAGCGTCTCTGGGTGGCAGGTACATGATCCTAGCACCTAGAGACCAGACCAGGCCAGTGTTCGCCGTTCCTTTCTGTTGCTATGGTAAAACATTCTACCCAAAAGAGCCTTAAAGGAAAAAAGGGGCTATTTGGGGGCTGGGAGTGGGACTCTAATGTTAGAAGGGGTGGGGTAGACGCTTCCTCCCGGATGAGTCAAAGGGGTCCCCCCTCCCTGAGGTGGGCCGCTTCTGTCTAGCATTGCACGAACCAGGTGGGGTAACTGAGGCTAAGGTTAACTACCCTAGGTCATAACAATTAAGTAGGCTCAGATCTGGACCCTGAACACAGGGCCTCCACCGAACCACTATGGAAGATGCCCCAAGGGCAGTATGATTGGCAGCCTCCTTCCCAGCAAGGAGCTCAGAAGCACCAGCTGTCTCTGGCCTGGCTTCTGGCTCCTGCTGACCACTATGCTAGCGTGAGGCCACTAGCCCTGCCCACCCCAGTTGCCAACTGGTCCTCCACTAATAGTGTCGGGGCTGGGAAGTAAGGAGACACCCTTGACCCAGCCTTTGATGGAGGCTACAACAGTCTCTTCCCAAGGCGCTGTGGCTGTTGCTACTGAGACAGCTCAGAAAGATTTATCTTCATTCTGAGGCTCTTGCTCAAAGATGGGCATGTGGCTGATGCCCTAGAGAAGACAGCTGTTACAGTTTGCCTGAGAGGAGCTGGTGCTTCTCTGTGTCCTCGTCAATCATTGTGGCTGGTGCCCCCCACCTCCCAGGCCATTCCAGTTAATCAGAGAACCCGAAGAAGGAAGGTACCAGATAAAAGGCCTCAGGCTAGATCTGGCAGAACAGTTGTCTGTAGCTTCTCTGTAGGCCTTGGTCAGGCTTGGGAATGGGCTCCTGTCAGGCTTTCTGAGTGGCAGGTGTGTTGGGTCTCAAACCAGGCTTGGCAGGGGTTTCTATGAACCCAAAAGTTCTGGTTTCCTTTCTGTGGTAAAATATTCTAACCAAAAGCAACTTTTATTTCTTACACTTCCAGGTCACAATGGGCCAATGGAAGTCAGGACAGGAGCTGAAGCTGGAACTCAAAGCTGAACCCATGGAGTCTGTTGCTTGCTGACTAGTTCTGTCTAGCATCCTCAGAGACTCAAGGTCAGCTGACTTTCTCTGGGTCAAGGGTGTCTCCTTACTTCCCAGCCCCGACACTATGTTAGTGGAGGACCAGTTGGCAACTGGGGTGGGCAGGGCTATTGGCCTCACGCTAACATAGTGGTCAGCAGGAGCCAGAAGCCAGGCCAGAGACAGCTGAAACACAACCCGGGCACACCTGCCCAGGAATGGTACCACCTAGAGTGGGCTGAGCCCTCCCACATCCACCATCAATCAAGACGATTCCTCACAGACATAACCACAGGCCAGTCTGACCTGGCCCCTCTCTCAAGTTGATTCCAAGCCAAGTCAAGTTGACAGTTAAAGCTTAACTAGGATACCCAATGGGGTCCTAGGCAAAGATAACTCAGACACCCAATGGGGTCCTGGGCTCTGGATGCTGCTCAAGACTTTGGTATCTTGAATACATCAAGCCTCTGCTTGGACCTTTTCCTCTTCCTGTTGTGGGTGATGTAGAGGGCCAGCGCCCGGAGGTGCCCTGTGGTGCTCAGTTCACACACACAACTGCTAGTCAGGTCTCCAAAGAGCAAGAGTAGGGGACAACATCTACTGACCATGTGTCTGCTCTCCAGATGTTCCCTCTTTCCACTTTGGAGGGAAACAGATAGCCCTCCTAGTACTTGGGCCTGCCAAAGGGCAGTAACTGAGACACAACTGGTGCCATGCTTTCAGATGTGACAGACAGGGCTTTGCTGACATCTGGAGAAGGGATACCAGCAGACCGGTGCTCACAATAGTCCAGGCCTATGTGGTCGCACTTGGGAGGCAGAGGCAGGAGGATTGCTGTAAGTTCAAGGCCAGCCTGGTCTACTAAGCTGGACCTAGTCCCCCCCCAACTCTCTCTCTCTCACATATACTCACACGCACACACACACTCACACACGTGCACACACACACTCACATGCACACACACATACACACAACACACACAGCTCCAAGAATAGCTTAAGCTTTAAGGAGAGAGAAGGTAAGACCCATATGCCTGAGGACCCCTTTCCTGGTTGGTCTAGTGCTCCAGTAGCATAGCCTGCTCTACTCAAGGTAGCTGAGGAAAGGGTCCAAGGACAGGGAGGCTGACCTCAGTGGCAAAGGCTAAGCAGGGCCCAGGGATGCCTTTTCCTGCTGGTCCTGCTGCTGAGAGATGGGATCGGAGCAGAACAGGCCGCTCGTGACCACACATATCTGGGATCCTGCAGGGCCTACCTAAGCACAGTGCCTGGATCTGAGAGAGCCTGGGTCTCAGTGTTGGCCTAGCTCCGGTTCAAGTCCTGAAGAGGCCTCCTGTGGAAAAACCCAGCAGGATCTGTCAATCCACCAAAGGATGCATGTAACTTTGTGTTCTGTATGTGTTAGTTAGTCCACGTAGATGTGCAAAGTGTGTGCACTTAAGTATGAGTGTGTCAGTGGGTGTGTGAAATACCAAGTACGTTTGTTTGTTTGTGTGTGCACATGTTTGTACCCATATGTTCGTATGTTTATGAAAAAGGGTCTCATGAGAACCTATATGTTTTTTACTTATTTTTTTTTTATTTTTTAAGGTTCCAAGTAGGTCTCAATATATTTGTGCATGTGCCCCAATATAACTGTCTATGTGGGCTGGCACATGCATGTATGTATGCGTCTGTGCAGAATTAACCTAGGCTGAGCCTGCTGCCCATACTAGAGCGTTCTTCCTACCCCCACCCCCATATGACACTGCTGTCACATGACTCCCCCTCCCCCACTCAAAGGGCAAAGTAGCCTGTGGAGGAGACTCCTGTTGGCAGTTTCTTGGGGACTAACCAGGGATCTGGTGGAAGGAAGAAGATAGCTATAGAGGAACAGCCTGGAGCTGGGAGAAAGACAGGCTGGCACAGAGTGGGGGCCGTTGTCACTGTGTACCTGGTCTTCACCCTGGCCAGCCTTCTGGACAGTAGGACCACATGAGTGTGCATCCCGAGATAGAGTTGGCCACTGATGACTGTCTGTAGTACAGGTTTCATTTCTAAAACTTAATTTTTAAAATTTTATTACATTTACCAATTCGTGTGTGCACGTATACAGAGGTCGGGGACAACTTGCAGCAGTAGGTTCTCCAATACCATGAAGATCCTGGGGATCCAGCGCAGGACATCACGCTTGACAACAAGCTTTTACCCGTGGAGGTATCTCTTCTTCCCATGGGGTGCAGGTTTGACGAACATCTCAGGACCCTGCATCCTGAACTTCATCTACCTGGACAGTTGGTAGTTCTACCCCCAGAGAACTCAGGGAAAGGGAAATTTAGGGTATATTCCCCAAGGGCGGTGGTGGTGTATGTACATGTGAGTATGTGTGAGAGACAGACAGACAGACAGACAGACAGACAGACAGACAGACAGAGACAGACAGAGAGAATACTGACGATAACCTGAGAGGCAGAGCAGGCGTGGGCACCAGGCCAGACCCTCAAAGCAGGAAGGGAGGCAGGTAGAAAGAATAGTACTGATGTACAGACACTGCCCAGCCTCAGGGACAGGGGCAGGCAAAGAGGGAGGGCTGAGTGGTCACAGTTCTCCAAGACTGGGAGGAGGAGGTACGGTTCAGATAGTTTGGGAGTTAGAAGGTCAGTCTGACCCAGCCAGGCAGGAGACTGCACAGCCTGGGAAAGATCCCGCCCTATGATACCCGAACACGTGAGGCCCCTCCCCCAAGCACCCGAGGACAAGTGTGTGGGAGCAGGAGGGAGCAGGCCTGAACTGTGTTGACCGGTTAGGGCCAGAAAACTCTGCTTATCCGGGGGCATCAGTCCTCTAGGCCTGGGTGGCACTGGGGATTCCGGCCCTGGTCCGCTGGCCTTCTCCTGCCCCGCCCTCCTTGTCCTCTAGCCTTTGGGACATTCTGTCCCCACTAAGTGGTCAACTGGGCCAGGCCTCCTCTTCTGGCAGGTACCTGACCCTGCTGGCCTGATTAGCTGTGGGCACCCTGAGCCTGTTATAAGACCTGAAGGAGGATCGACAAAAGTGACCCTTTGTCCAGGTTTCACCAGGACACCACTGGGCGTGGCGAGGGGGACCCACAGGTCCTACCTCCCGTACAGGGCACACAGAGCCTGACCCTAGTTTGTTGGCATTGCAATAGAAAGAGCCAGCACAGCTCCAGGCTGTAGGCGCCGGTCAGGTCTTCCTCTCCAGCCTTTCTTGCACCTGATGCCCTCATGGATAAAAAGGAGGTGAAAGCTTTATATTTTGCCTTCAGGGTCTGCGGGTCGTCCTAGCGCGAGGCTGGCTATGAGATATTTCACCCTGGTGGTGAGGGAGGAGTGGTGGTTCTCTTTCATCCAGGGCTCAGAGCGGTGGTCTCACGCCTGAAGCCATGGGACCTCTTTGTGGAGGGACACAGTCTGAGGCAAAGTAGAGGGCTGAACTAGGGCGTGGTCAGGACACCGGGTTACTTAGCGTCCTTGTCCACCCTAGTTCCCACGGGGCCACCCCTAGTCTTAGAACTGTGGGTATCCAGATCGCGGAG
Organism: Microtus pennsylvanicus; assembly: GCF_037038515.1. Lineage (NCBI taxonomy): Eukaryota > Metazoa > Chordata > Mammalia > Rodentia > Cricetidae > Microtus > Microtus pennsylvanicus. The sequence continues at coordinate 17,403,657 of NC_134580.1, forward strand.
TTGCTGGCAGCGGCGCCCCCTGCTGGCCGACAGCTGTGGGGAGATTTACGCTCCAGCAGTTTGCAAACCTGGCCCAGGTGTGCATCCTCTTTGTCTACCCCTTACCTCCCAGTAACCTTCTAAACTGCTTTTCTCTGAAATGCACCAACGACCTCAGCCCCAGCCTTATGCGGGCTTCTCAGGTGATTCCATCCCTCCGTTCCCGGAGAAGCTTTGTATAGATGCTCCACTCTTCCTTGCGGAGCTCGGGATCCGTGGAAAAGGCAACTATAAGGAGAGTATGGTATGGAGGCCAGGTTGGAGAGAGCTGCAGGCTTAGGTTTGGGGGGGGGGGCGAGGCAGGAGGTGGTTCGGAAGGCCAAGGGCCGTGGAGCTTTGCTCAGCCTCAGAATGGACATGGTTGCAGTGGCCACGAGGTGCTCAGGATGTGCTAGAGTACCGCGCCCTCCTTCCTCCTCCCCAGAGTATTCCCAAGAACAAGAGCAGAGCTGGCTATGTCTTTCAGATAGCTGACATTTTTATTTTTAAAGCAAATTCTTCCTAAACTAATACTCTGAGTCACTTTAAACAGTTCAGAGAATTAAATAGAAACCTAATAAAATCTGCAAAAAGGTATTTTTAAAACCACTTCGTTAGGGTGTGATTTACATTCTATAAAAATCCACCCACTTCGAGCAGTTTCAGAAGTTCGCCCACAACTCTATGATTTTAGTAAGTTTATCTAGCTGCGCAGCCATCACCGCCACCCAATTTTAGAATATTTCCATCTCCTCAGCGTGCTCCCAGTCCCGGCAGATGTCACTTCCTCTTCCCTCCGTCAGCCCAGGCAAGCACCAGCCCACTTGCTTGTCTTATAGATTTGCCTTTTCTGGACACTGAATGGAGTCTCACGACTTGTTGAGTTCAGTGTCTGGCCACTCTCACAGGCAGGCGTTTTGAGGTTTGCCCGCAGTGTGGTATTAGTAATTCCTTTGACAAGAATGTCCCCTTGCAGGGATAAACCATGCTTGGATTGCTGCTTCACCAGCTGCCACACATTCCAGGTGTTTCTGCAATTGGCTGTCATGTATGTAGCTATGATAGATATTTGTGGCTTGGTCTTTGTGTGGGCATGGCATTTTTCTCGGGTAGACACAAAAGACAACAAACAACAAAATAGCAAGCGTTGCTGGGTTCCATGGCAAGTTTATTCACATTTGAAGAAACTGGATACTCATTATTTTACCTCCCCACCAGCGTGCTATAAGGGCTCTGCGGTTCCCATGTTCTGCCAGCACTTGCTGCTGTACTCCTTATGATGGGCCAGCCTAGTGGACTGGAATGATAGCTTGGGTGTATCAATCTGGGTGTTTCTAATGGTGAAACGCGAGTGATATCAGCAGTCTGTGCATGTGCGTGTGTGCGCCTACGTGTGTGCTTGCTTGCTTCAAGATATTTATGTGTCATCTTTTCTTGCTACTGTTTTGAGACATGGTTTTGAGTAGCTCATATTGGACTTGAATCAACATTTAACTAAGGACAACTTTAAATTCCTCTTCACGCCTCCTCCTGAGCAAGCGTTGAGGATTTCAGAAATTACCACTGCACTCAGCTCCACTCCTACATCTTCTCTCCTCCTCCTTCTCTTTCGAGTTGGGGGTTGTTTGTGTAGCTTTGGATGTCCTGGAACTCTCTCTGTAGACCAGGCTGGCATCAGAGCCAGAGATCCACCTGCTTCTGCCTCCCAAGTGCTGGAATTAAAGGCATGTGCCACCACTTACCGGGTTCCATGTATCTTTGTTAAAACATATGATCAGATGTTTTACCTTTTTACTTGGATCCTATGTCTTGTGTGTGTATGATGTGATGTGTGTGTGTGTTGGATGAACTCACATGTAGAAACCAAAAGGTCAACATAAAGCATCTTCCTTTGTTTAGGTCTGTGGTTCATTTTGAGTTGATTTCCGTGCATGGTGTGAGGCAAGGGTCTAAGCTCGTCTTCTGACATGGGCATAAAATTGTCATGGTACCATGTGTTGGAAAGGCAGCAGACACATCAGTATTTTTATCAGAAATCAGTGGACCGTTTGTAGATGCATCATGGAACCGTGTGTTGTGTTGGGCCTCATGCCAGTACTGTTTTTGTTACTGCAGCTTTGTAATAAGCTTTGGAGTTAGAGAGTGTCTGCCCTCCAACTTGTTTTTGTTAAAATTATTTTATGTCTACTGGATTGATCTTTTACATTTTCATATAAACTTTATGATTGGGTTACTATTTTCTGCAGCAAGAGAAAGAAGCTTTTTCACATTTTGATTCTTTTAATCTATGTACCTGGAGTGTTTCTCCGTTGATTTAGACCTAAACATCTGGAAATACTGTGTGATTTATTTCTTCATAAACAGCATTTCATGTAGCCCAGGCTGGCCTCCAACTTGTACCTGAGGATGACCTTGAACTTCTGATCACTTACCTCTCTAGGACTGGGATAGCAGGAGTGCTTCACTATCAAACCCAGGGCTCCTGGCATGCTAGCAAGCACTCTACCAATTGAGCTACATCTCCAGTCTTGTCACTTGGCTTTAAGTGTTTAAATGTGCTACCCTTGTTCTACTGTTAGGCTTACTTCTATGTATTGTATTGTTTTCGATGCTGTTGAAAATGGACTTGTTTTCTCAATTTCATTTTTGGCCTATTTGCAGCCAACATCTAGCTATGCAGTTGATCTCTGTGAACTGTCCTGCTCCAGGAAGCCCCCTATATCTTCCTGTCACTTCTCCTTATGCATCACAAATGCCGAAGTCATTAGTTTCAGTCGGAGCCAGGGTTCTCAACCTGTGGGTTGTGACCCCTTTGGGGGTCACATATCAGAGATCCTGCATATCAGATATTTACATTACAATTAATAACAGTAGCAAAATTAGTTATGAAGTAGCAATAAAATAATTTTATGGGCCTAAGGATTTGATGCTTTGGAAAAGAGGTTCTGCTTTTGTCTCCACAGAGGATGAGAACCTATGGATTCATTGCAAATTTATGTGGTTTGATTCATTGAGACCCCCTGAAATGTTGATGTAAAATACCCCCAAGAATGCAGCACCCCCACTCAGCAGGAAGTAGCCAGACAAATTGACAATGCCCAAATTCCCTAAAAGACTGTTAAAGTGGGACCCCTTCAATGGTTTATGATGTGTGTGTGGGTGCATGTTGCCTGTGTGCTCACGTGGTTGTCAGGGGACAACTTTGGGATGCCAATTCCCTCCTTTCATCTTTATGTGGGTTCAGGGGATGGATCTCAGGTCACCTGGCTTGCCCTGCAAGGGTCTTTACCCACTAAGTCGTCATGCTAACACATCTAGCAGGATTTGTTTTGTTTTGAGGCAGTGTCTCATGTAGTTCAGACTAGACTGGACTTTGACACATAGGTGGAGCTGGATTTGAACTCACACTCCTTCTGTCTCCTGTTTCCACTTCTCACGTACTGTGTGTAGACCACCATCCCTGGCTCCAGCAGGATCTTATTGTAGACACAGACAAGCAGATTCTAAGATGTACTTGGAAGGAACAGAAGTAGAAGTACCGAAACTGTGGAGATTTGAATGAGAATGGCCCCATAGGCTCATAGATTTGAATGCTTAGTCATCAGGGAGTGGCACTACTTGAGAAGGATTAGGAGGTGTGGCCTTGTTGGAGGAAGTGTGTCACTGGTGGAGGGCTCTGAGGTTTCAAAAGCCCAAGCCAGGCCCAGTGGTTCTCTTTTCTTGCTGATTGTGGATTCCGATGTAGAGCACTAAATTACTTCTCCAGGCCGTGTCTGTCTTCCTGCCACCATGCTCCCTGCCGTGAAGATAATGGACTAACCTCTGAAACTGTAAGCAGACCCCAATTAAACGCTTTCTTTTATAAGAGTTGCCTTGGTCATGGTGTCTCCTCACAGCAATAGAACACTGACTAAGACAAAAACCAAATCTGAGCAGTAAGGACAAGCTATCATTTGCCAAGACTGGGGAGAGCCTCGAATCCCAGTACCCAGAGGCAGAGTGAGCATCCCGAATCTGAGGTCAGTCAGGTCTACACAGTGAGTTCCAGGCCAGTTACAGAGATATAGCAAGGCTCTGTCTTAAAAAAGTTGTAGGTCTCACACTCCCAGGGCCATGACAGTGTGCAGTGACAGATGCACAGATCAGTGGAAACAGACCTGAGGGGTTGTAGTTTTGTCTTCACACGTGTGCACCCCCGCAATGGTCAGTTCCCAGGGAAGACCAAGGTGAGCTTGCTGGCAGTAGACTTTAGTGGCCTCCACATCCACAGATGCTAGAGACCTAACTGCTTCAGGGATCAAGGCCAGAGGACCCACATGTGAGCAGCCAGGAAGCCCAAGCTCAGAGGCCTACAAAGCTCCGTGGGGGTCACACAGGTGGGGTCACCTATCAGGACTCTGAGGCCAAGAAAACAGTGAGCCACAGAGGTGAGCTGGCAGCTTCCCTGAGTGTCTGAGGTGGGCTGTGTGACTTAGGAGGACCTTCCTCCTAGTATAAGAAGCAATGTTGATGCAGGGTCATCAGCTGCTGCTGGGTTCTTGGGAACCCGAGGCAGAGCTCAGTTTCCTCTGCCACCTTCACCAGCCCGGAGCCTTGAAGTTGTGCTTCTGGCTGCCTCCCTTAGCCAGGCAGCCTGAGGCCCCCGGGAGACTTTGCCCTTCTCCCATTGCAGATGTGACTCCCCCCACCCTCGAACCGCCACCCCCGTCCAGAAGGGCTGAGGAGTCAAGTCCTGTCTGCTCCCCCTGCGACAGCTGCCTCCTCTGTGTGCCCACCCGGGATGGGTCTCAGGTCGCGAGGACCCGCCCTGCAGCTGCTGCTAGTCCCCACCTGTGCACTTCTGTGTAGCCCTAGGGGAACTGTGAACCTGCTCCAGTTGGCCCTCAGGGACAGGGACACGGTGGAAACCAGACCTCCAATCTGCAGGAGGTGGGGCCAGGGACGTGTTTGTGCCAGCGCCTGACTAGTCCCCCCAGGGGACCCTTTATGCTTGGAGCCAGGGCTCCCGCCCAAGACGCCAAGCATCTATGGTTTTCAGTGAGACGCAGGTGGTCCAGTCTCCCCCACCCTTCCAGAGCAGCACTGGCGCCCTTCTTTAAGGTTAAGGTTACTTCACCTAGATCCAGGCGACGAGAGCCTCACCTACCTGCCGGGTCCCACATCTCGGTGACCTCTACCCTTGCTGCTCACCGTTTCTCTTCAAAGCTAGTTCTTACATCCCGCATGCATTCCGCCCTGCAGCCTCCAGGTGGTGTGCCCACCTCGTGCGCGGCCCCGCCCGCAGACCCAAGGCAGCTCCCATTTCTCTGCTATCTCCCAGGCCCAATCCTTGGGTCTGCTTCTCCACCTGTGAAACTCACATTCCCACTGCCTTCTACGCTCCACGTGTGCTCCATGATCTTGCTGTCTTGTCCTCATACAGTTCTTGGCGCCGAAAAGAATGAAGTTTACTGTCCCTTATTTGCGTGGCGGAGCAGGGAGAGGGGTAGATGGGCCGCGGAAGGGAGGGGGCGGTTTGCTGGGTATAGGATTAAGGCTACGCACCAAACAAGCCGTTTTCCAGCCTTTCAAAGCAGTGTTTAAATGGAGTCAGGGTAGAGCTTAAGAAAAAGGAATTCCAATCTATTAACTCGCAACATAATAAGCAGCGATTTAAAACCACCATTAAAATAACCGAGTTCTAATTGGAAGCTGTATTGATCCAGGATGACTCCCGAAGGGGCAGAAGCAGGCAGGAGTTGTGCTCTGGGTAGAGCTTGTGAGCCAGGCTAGGGAGGGTCAGAAACAGGCTGGGCGGGGGGATGGGAGGCTTGTGGGGTCTCCCTACCTCGCCTGCAGATTGAGCCTTCTGCCAATCCTATAGGCCGGACTTTCGGTTTCTGTGCTTTGCCACCCTCCCCAGCCCTTCCTAGGCGTCGTCTTTGCAAAGCTCCACTTGGCAGGATTTATCTCCACCCCACTTGCCTGCCATTATGGCTGGCCAGCCCCAGGACACAGCCTAACTGTTTCTTGCTTTCAGCGTTCTGCTCTAAAGCCTGGCCAACCTGGCTGCCTGGGCCAAAGGCCCTGGGCCCAGGAGCTCACAATGGGGTTTTGCCCAACAGTTTTTCCCACGCTGCTAAGTCCTGATTTCTGAGCCTTCCTGCATTTCAGGAACCCTTTGTCCCGACGATGGGTTAGGATGTCTACATATCTAGTTCCAGGACAGCCAAGGCTACACAGAGTGATCCTGTTTCAATGCCCAGCCCCCCCCCCCCCCACCAAAAAAAAAAGCTACATCAAAATCGACAAGTGAAAAAAGTGAACTTGCAGGGTACACCTGGAAGCCCTTCCTGACCCCGGTGTTGTCTAACAAACAGCGCATGTTTGAAACAAACCCTGAAAAATGCAAACAGTGCTTGGTCTATGAAACCATATTCCAGTAGCCATAGCACAAACAATTTCATACAAAGTAACAATAGCAATTATTCTCCTATCTGTTCTTTTAATAAGATGGATGCTTTGGGAGCTTGGCCCAGCTCACTAGTTCACTCCCATCCTCAGGATGTGTGTTCTTTCTCTCTCTCTTTCCCCAAAGACAGGGTTTCCCTGTGTAGTCTCGACTGTCCAAAATCTCACTTTGTAGACCAGGCTGGCCTCGAACTCAGAGGTCTGCCTGCTTCTACCTCTCTAGTGCTGGGGTTAAAGCTGTGTGCCACCACGGCCTGGTTTAAGCTGTCAACTTTTATCCCACGCCTGACTTAAAAGGTGTGACATCTGTCTCTTACTGGTGGCTCCTGGGTTTTCTCCTACCCTCTTGACCTCTGATAAAATTGTCTTCTAGCTTCCTTCTGAGTCCACTTCTAAATTGCTTTATTAATGAGAAAAGAAACACCCAAAGGAAGCCCAGTTTTCCTGGAAACAAAGAGCAGTGGACTGAACTGTCTGGAACTGGGAGTTACATAACAATTCCTTTCTCGCTTCTGTCAGGTATTTGGTCACAATGACCGAACTAAAAGAGACACCATGAAAGCATGAAGCCCAACTCCGTCTACATCCTGGAGTCACAGGAGAAGAAAGGGGGAAAAGAAACAGAAAAATACTCGGAAGAAGAATATCTTCCAATTCCCTGAACTGTATGATATATGAATCTATATAACAAATATATATATATGTACATATGTATGTATGTGTATATATATATTCCACGTGGGTTAAACTCAGATATCCACACTGGAAAACATCGTTGCAGTAGGAGAGAAATCAGGAAAGATGCAAGAAACACAGAGAAGGAAAAGAACCCCGGAGTCCGACTGAACAATTGCTGCGGAGATTGCCTGCACAGAGACAGTGTTTCTTCACATAGAACGCTGAAGTGGCAGTGAATCACACGGGAAGAATGAGCACACACAGCCTTTGTCCTCCCCCAATGTAAACCTGCAGGTTTCTAGGACTCTTCCGAGACCCCTCCATGGCTGTAAAAGGCATACCTAAACTTTTCTCGTGCAATTCCCGTGACCTGTGATTTATGATTTTTATCTTTTGTAATCCTAGCCTTGACATCTCTGAAGTCACTAGAATCTCATTTGCCAAAAAGAAGCAGGAGCAGTGGGGGGTTTCATAGCAACCTTTTGAGATTTAACTTAAGAGTCACTGAAATTCTTCTCTGCAGCAGAGTCAGGAATCCTAGCTTCCCCTGAGTGGAGGTCTCTGCAGGGAGTTCCTTAAGTAGGTACAGGAGGCAAGGTGGAGCTGTCTCTCCAGTCCATGTCCCGTTGTAGATGTCCTTTAATTCACACAGGAAGGCCCTTTGATAAGGACCGCAACAGCTTTGTCATCACGCTTAGACTTTTCTGTTTTGTTTTGTTCTTCGAGACAGGGTTTCTCAGTAGCTTTGTAGCCTGTCCTCGAACTTGCTCTGTAGACCAGACTGGCCTTGAACTCATGAAGATCTGCCTGCCTCGGCCTCCCGAGTGCTGGGCTGCCACCACTGCCCAGCCAGTGTCAGGCTTTGGGCTAGGGTTTAATCAGGACATGTCCACCCGAAGCAGCCTCTTTTTTCCTTCTGTTTTCACAATTGCTGTACTAATTCTTCCCCAAAGGATGATTACAGACTTAAGTGGCACCTTCCCCACCTTTATAATGGGCACACTCTAACCAAATATACCTCTCTTCATTGACCCTACACTCTCCTACACATTAGCAAGATCCTTCTCTTCTTCTTTTTTTTTTTAAAAAAATATTTATTTATTTATTATGTATACAATATTCTGTCTGTGTGTATGCCTGCAGGCCAGAAGAGGGCGCCAGACCTCATTACAGATGGTTGTGAGCCACCATGTGGTTGCTGGGAATTGAACTCAGGACCTTTGGAAGAGCAGGCAATGCTCTTAACCACTGAGCCATCTCTCCAGCCCCATCCTTCTCTTCTTGGCAATGTAACACACCACACACACACACACACACACACACACACACACACACACACACCTACTTCTCCTGTACCAGAGATTCAGAGCTGGCCTGCAGGTCTGTGCTGTGGATTGCTCATAATAAAGGACACTACTCCCCACCCCATCACATGGGCCTGAATCTTCCTCATAGCCTCCACCATGACGCTCTTGGTCTGTCCATGGCATTAACTCTTCTTATAAGCCTCAGTCTACTGGAGCCCTCGCTGTAGTGACCAACTACTTCAGTGCCCATCTCTGTCGAACCAGACTTCTCCACACACTGGAGGCAGAAAGGAAAACCAGCCACAAAGATGCCGTATGTATTGGCGAAAGTGGGTGTCAACCTGTAGGTCGCGACCCCTTTGACAAACCTCTATCTCCAAAAATATTTTCATTAAGATTCATAACAGTAGCAAAATTTCAGTTATGAAGTAGTGACAAAAATAATTTTTATGGTTGGGGGTCCCCACAACACGAGGAACTGTATGAAAGGGTCACAGCATTAGAAAGGTTGAGAACCACTGCCTTAATGCGGGCGCTTGAGACACAGAGGCAGGCAGATCTCTAGGAGTTCGAGGCCAGCCTGGTCTACATAGTGACTTCCAGGACAGCCATAGTAAGACCCTGTCTAGATAAAACAAACAAATAAAAAAGAAATAACGAATCAATAGAGACCCAGTCACTCATGTATCAACACAAAAACTCCAATTCTTACCTCAAAGGGGATGAAAGAGAACTCATTCTGAAGCCAAATACGAGTGATCATGTCTGAGGAACACAGATTCAGATCGTCTCAGTTCCATGTAACAATTTGATGAAGCTCTTATAGGAACAGAACAAAGTCACAAGTCAAGTCAATTTTCAAATGCATTGGTGAGAACATCAAGTAGGTGGCTCACAGGAAGTGATCACAGGAGGTATGGAAATCTCAGCTGCTGACCTCCAATGTTCTCTAATGGCACAGCCTTTTGACTGCTGGAGACTAGGATGTTAACCATCCCAAACGGCTTTATCTGTTGGACACGGAGGTTGGCAAGGGGTGGTTATTTAGGGGGCTGAACACAGCACAAGGTGATGTCACTAAGCTCTGGGTGGGCCCACAACATTCCAGCCTGCCCACAGTCAATGAACTTCCAGTCATAGTTGCTGGCAGAGGTTCAGGGGAGGGTACAGCTTCTGGGGACTCTCTCTGCAGTTCCCTCTGTTGGCTGTCATAGTTCGTGAATGCAGGGGCCACTTGTTTATGACATTAACAAATGTCCTACATTGCTAGGAAGCTCGTTCTGAGGATGCGGGTGCCCTGGGTGCAGATTCGTGCGCCTGAGCAGTGGGCAGGACAGCAGTCTTCAGGAGAGAGGAATGGCTGCTGAAGCTGTCAAGAAAGGAATCCCTGGACTGTGTCATTAAAAGTCATTAAGATCAGAATCTGATTTTCTTTATTGTACTTTATATTAAGAGTAATATACCTAAAATAAAAATAATCAATAATCAAGAGTTCGGTCTAAGAGGTTGGAGAGATGATCAGAAGTTAAGAGCACTCACTGGCTGCTCTTCCAGAGGTTCTGAGTTCAATTCCCAGCTACCACATGGTGGCTCACAACCATCTATAGAGATCTGGTGGCCTCTTCTGACCTGCAGGGATACATGCAGGCAGAACACTATACTAAATAAATAAATAAATCTTTTTTTTCTTTTTTCTTTTTTTTTTTTGGTTGTTCAAGACAGGATTTCTCTGCATAACAGCACTGGCTGTCCTGGAGCTCACTTTGTAGACCAGGCTGGCCTAAAACATACAGAGCTCTGCCTGCCTCTGCCTGCCAAGTGATGGAATTAAAGGCGTGCACCACCACCACCTGGCTTAAATAAATCAATCTCAAAAAAAAAAAGTTCTGTCTGGCTCAATAGTATGAAGATATTTAATAAAAGAAACAAAGCATTTAAACAACTGAAGTTTGTATATATATTTATTAAAATTAGATTGACTATATGTTTCCTCTTGAGTTTACAATTATTTGTGCTCTATGAATTATTTTATTTACATTTAGAGTATTTAAACAAATCTGCCATCTTTTCTTTTTACTTATTTCTCTAGTTTGATTTTACAGCTATACAGTTATATATGGAGGGGCTATGTTATTATTGTTAAATTTGTGTATGTGTATATATGTGTGCCAATAAGTGCAGGAGCAAAGACATCACATCACCTGGGGCTGGAATTGTGAGCTGTGGTGAGTCACCCAACGTGGGTGCTAGGAGCTGAACTTGGGACCTCTGCAGAAGCAGAACGTGCTGCTAATGGCCAAACCATCTCTCTAGACCCCAAAGATGGGTTTTTAATATCATAACTGTTGTCGACTGTTGGTAAACTCAGCCCATTTTATTATATTGGTATTATACCAGATTTAGTTTGGAAAACTAAGTGGAAAGTCACAGTGCAGAAGAAATTAGATAACAATGTAGTGGTTTTTTAAATTTATTTTATTAAGATTGTCACCCAGGCGTGGTGGCACACACTTTTAATCCCAGCGCTCAGGAGGCAGAGGCAGGAGGATCTCTGTGAGTCTGAGGCCAACCTGGTCTAACAAAGTGAACTCCAGAACAGCCAGAGTTGTTATACACTGAAACCGTGTCTCAAAAACAAATAAAAAACAAAAACAAACAAAAGATTGGCTTTTTATGTACCAAACATTAATAACAGTGATAGAACTAAAATGATAACTTCATAGTTCTTGTAGACATTTTGGGATGAGGGTTTCAAGACAGGGTTTCTCAGTGTGACAGGGTTTCTCTCTGTGGCTGTCCTGGAACTCTCTCTGTATCTCTCTGTAGACCAGGCTGGCTTTGAACTCACAGAGGTCTGATTGCCTTTGGTTCCAAACTGCTGGGATGAAAGCTGTGTACTATCTCAGCCAAGCTTTATCCAGCATTTTTGAAGACCACTGAATATGTTGCCAGATGAACCTTAAAGCAGAGGAGTAGTAGGTCAGACGGACTTGGATGAAGTCTTTTTCCTCCAGCCAGAATGCAATCTTTGATATGTCTTTTTTTTTTAATGAAATCATCTGGTTTTATCTTTGGAGGAAGACTCTGTGGTTATTTTTGAATTGTTAGTTTTTATAGTTTAAAGTCCTTATAACAGTACATATTTTCCTTTAATAGAAATGGTTCATACAGTTTTTACTTAATTTTCATAGGATATCAAGCACTTATGAGAAGATGATGGATGCTTTCTAAAAGAAGTAAATTTTAGAAGGAAGCCAAAGCTTTGATTAATTTTTGTATTTATTAGTTTTATTTATGTACTAGGCCAATTTTTATAAAGATTTATATATTTGTCTGTTATAATCAATGCGTTCCATGATTGTTCTGTAATTTAGTAGGAATGTCTGGAATTAAAGAAGAGGATCTTCAACATGCAGTGGATATTCAACACACTTGAATGAGAAAACATAAAGAGAATTAAATTAAAATTCATTCACAAATTTTAAAAGTTTAGTAAAATGATACAACATTTAGTCTAGGTATAGATAAAATTATCTAGAGAAAGGATAAAACAAAGACCTTTTTTTTAAAGCTTTTTTTTGATAAACATTGCTGAGAGCAGATTAATACTTCAAAAGCCTTACTGTTGCAAACAGAACAAGCATTAATTTTTATCTCAGGGCCATTGGTTTTGATCATAAAAACTTTAATAACTTAGAGGTTGCTCAATGGTTAAGAGCTTGAACTACTCTTGCAGAGGACCTGAGTTCGATTCCCAGCATCCATATTGGGCGTCTCATAACCATCTCTAAGCCCAGCTTCAGGGAGACCTAACACATCTGGCCTCTGGACACTGCAACCCCGATCAGGAGTAGGAGGAAATGGGGAAAGGACAAGTAAGTACAGGAAAGCTGGGCCATGGCGAAGCAGCACCTAGACAGCCTGGAACCTCACTGTGTTTATGATGTATGGCACAGTCTCCCCGCCACCTAGACAGCCTGGAACCCCACTGTGTTTATGATGTATAGCACAGTCTCCCAGCCACCTAGACAGCCTGGAACCCCACTGTGTTTATGATGTATGGCACCGTCTCCCAGCCACCTAGACAGTCTGGAACCCCACTGTGTTTATGATGTATAGCACAATCTCCCAGCCACCTAGACAGCCTGGAACCTCACTGTGTTTATGATGTATGGCACAGTCTCCCAGCCACCTAGACAGACTGGAACCTCACTGTGTTTATGATGTATGGCACCGTCTCCCAGCCACCTAGACAGCCTGGAACCCCACTGTGTTTATGATGTATGGCACCGTCTCCCAGCCACCTAGACAGCCTGGAACCTCACTGTGTTTATGATGTATGGCACAGTCTCCCCGCCACCTAGACAGCCTGGAACCCCACTGTGTTTATGATGTATAGCACAGTCTCCCAGCCACCTAGACAGCCTGGAACCCCACTGTGTTTATGATGTATGGCACCGTCTCCCAGCCACCTAGACAGTCTGGAACCCCACTGTGTTTATGATGTATAGCACAATCTCCCAGCCACCTAGACAGCCTGGAACCTCACTGTGTTTATGATGTATGGCACAGTCTCCCAGCCACCTAGACAGCCTGGAACCTCACTGTGTTTATGATGTATGGCACCGTCTCCCAGCCACCTAGACAGCCTGGAACCCCACTGTGTTTATGATGTATGGCACCGTCTCCCAGCCACCTAGACAGCCTGGAACCCCACTGTGTTTATGATGTATGGCACCGTCTCCCAGCCACCTAGACAGTCTGGAACCCCACTGTGTTTATGATGTATAGCACAATCTCCCAGCCACCTAGACAGCCTGGAACCTCACTGTGTTTATGATGTATGGCACAGTCTCCCAGCCACCTAGACAGCCTGGAACCTCACTGTGTTTATGATGTATGGCACCGTCTCCCAGCCACCTAGACAGCCTGGAACCCCACTGTGTTTATGATGTATGGCACCGTCTCCCAGCCACCTAGACAGCCTGGAACCTCACTGTGTTTATGATGTATGGCACCGTCTCCCAGCCACCTAGACAGTCTGGAACCCCACTGTGTTTATGATGTATAGCACAATCTCCCAGCCACCTAGACAGCCTGGAACCTCACTGTGTTTATGATGTATGGCACAGTCTCCCAGCCACCTAGACAGCCTGGAACCTCACTGTGTTTATGATGTATGGCATCGTCTCCCAGCCAGCTAGCAGAAGGTGTCTGTAGTGAGTACTCCCAGGCTGTAAACATCCAGGAGGAGGAAGCAGCAGTTACTCATCTCAGTGCACACCAATCAACTGCCCATGACACTCATACTTGGACCAGAGGAAGAAGATTTGTTTTCTGAGCCTTGCCCATACAGTGAATGGCTGTGCCAATCGCCCAAGGGTCGAGGCCTTGGTCTTTGTTATGGCTGTGCCCATGCCAACAATACACGTTCATTCAGGACTTCACTCACTCGGGGCTTCCCCTGCTCCCTCCACTCCCATGAACAAACCCACCAACAGACCATAATACGCATAATTAAAAGCTGGAGGGACAGCTCAGTGGTTAAGAGCACACATCGTTCTTGCACAGGGCATTGTTTGATTTCCAGCACCCGTATCAAGCGGTTCAGAAATATAACTCCAGCTTCAGGGCTAATACACCCCTCTGATCTCTTCATACACAGACATACACATGAACACATACATAAATAATAAAAATATTTTCAAAATAAAATATTAAAAATATGGTAACCTTTATCTTATAATCTTCTAATATTATTCCCATTCGTTTCCATTTTTTCCTCTTTTTTTGAGAAAGAGTTTCTCTGTGTAGCCCTGGAACTCACTCTGTATAGATCAGGCTGGCCTGGAACTCAGAGATCTGCCTGCCTCTACCTCCCAAGTGCTAGGATTAAAGACATATACCACTGCCACCCACACAAAGTTCTTTCTTATCCAAAAGGATTTTTTCCTTTAAACTCTTAAAATAAAAATATAATGTGTGTGTATATATATATAATAACCTTTATATTTCTTTTTCTTTACTTGACAGTTTATTTCTTATCATTATTATTGCTATTATTTTTTTATGAAACGTAGTTTTTTTGTATTGTTTTGTTTTTTTGAGATAGGGTTTCTCCGTGTAGCCCTGGCTGTCCTGGAACTAGTTCTGTAGACCATGTTGGTTTCAAACTTGGAGATCTGCCTGCCTCTGCCTCCCAAATGCTGGGATTAAAGGCGTGTGTGCCACCACCACCACTCAACAAAAACATTTCTAACAAGAATTTTAAGTGAAAATTCAAGAGCAGGTAACTAAAACACAAAACATATAAATGGTATTTTAGATATTTAGCAGTCATAAACACAGGCAGAACTTATTAATCGTCCTTTTTATCTCTGCAGTATGTCAATCATTAACAAGTATTTTATCTAAAGTCAGAGATAAGTAATTGCCCTAAGTATATTATTATGGTGTAATGTAACACATTAAGACAATTTTTTCTTTTTATTTATTCTTCTCTCTTTCTCTCTCTCTCTTTTGATACAGGGTTTATCTAGTGTTTTAAAGCCTGTCCCGGAACTAGCTCTTGTAGACCATGCTGGCCTCGAACTCACAGAGATCTGCCTGCCTCTGCCCACAATAAATACACCACCACTGCCTGGTTTATTTATCCTTCTCTTATACAATATATCCCAACTGCAGTTTCCCCTCCCTTAAGAAAAAAGGAAGAAGAGAAAAGAGAACCACTCTCATTACACCCATAACAACCAAACTCCTTCTTCTCTTATGGGAATTCCCATAAAAGGAAACTCCCAACAATAATGTGGGCCCTTGAGGATTTTCCCTCTGTGTTCCACTTCTGTTATTACAGTATATTCTGATCTTTTCTATTGTCTTGCTTTTAAAACAGTTTCTATGCTACTTAAAAAGATTATCTATAAACTCCAAGATGTATTTATAAGCCTTGAAACAGTTTTTTCCTTCAGTTTCTCCTCCCTACTCTCTCCTCCCAGCCCTTCCTCCCACCTCCCCCACTTCCACTCCTCCACTGTTTCCCTTCAGAAAAGGTCAGGCTTCCCAGAGATATTAACCAAATTCTGCATAGCAAGTTACAGTAGGACTTGGCACATCTCCTCATATCAAGGTTGGATGAGGTAACCCAGTAGGAGGAAAAGGGTCCAAAGAGCAGGGGAAAGAGTGAGAAACAACCCCCACTGTTAGGAGTCCCACAAGAACAGCAAGCTGCACGACCATGATATACATGCAGAGACCTAGCTCAGACCCAAGCAGGCTCCCTGATTGTTGTTTTAATCTCTGAGAGCCCCCATGAGCCCCCTTAGTTGATTCTGTGGGCTGTTTTCCTGTGGTGTCCTTGACCCCTCTGACTCCTGCAATCCTTCCTCCCTTTGAAGCAGGCTTTTTAAATGACTGTTTTAAAAAAATATTTAGAGTTGTATCTTACATAGGCTTGGCTAAGATACCAGACTTGAAACACCTGTTTTGTAGACAAGGCTGACCTCAAACTCAGAGCTCTGCCTGCCTCTGCCTCCTGAGTGCAGGGATTAAAGGTGTGCGCCACCACTGCCCAGCTCTGTTTTTTGTTTTTGTTTTTCAAAGTGTCAGTAGTGGCTAAAAATAGCCGTAAAAGACTTAAAATACAAAATGCAGTACTTGGGAGGCAAAGGCAGGTGAATCTCTGTGAGTTTGAGGTTAGCCTGGTCTACAGAGCAAGTTCCAGGACAGCCAGGGCTACACAGAGAAACCCCATCTCTAAAAACGACAAACATACAAAGATTTAAAATGTTTGTACATACAAAATATACCTATAAGAATAGAGATGAACATCCTGAAATAAGGAGTTTAGCATCTCAGGGTCCATTAGTGAATATGAAAATTGCTCCTGGGAGGGCTGGAGAGATGGCTCAGTGGTTAAGAGCATTGCCTGCTCTTCCAAAGGTCCTGAGTTCAATTCCCAGCAACCACATGGTGGCTCACAACCACCTGTAATGAGGTCTGGTGCCCTCTTCTGGCCTGCAGACATACACACAAACAGAATATTGTATATATAACAAATAAATAAATATTTAAAAAAATTGCTCTTGAAACAGGAGCAGTCAATTTTTTTAAATTAGTTTATCCCTTGAAGCAATAGGAACCATTGTGTAGAACCAGAATCCAGATGAGGATCAAACATTTTGACCAGAAGTGTACATTTATTTATATCTTATCTTTGAAAAAAAAAAGATTTTAGGGGCTGGAGATATGGCTTAAGAGCACTGGCTGCTCTTCCAGAGAACCTGGGTTCCATTCCCTGCACCCACATGGCAGCTCACAACTGTCTGCAATTCAGCTCCAAGTGATCTGACATCTCACAGACATGTGATGCAGTGCACGTATGTAAAATATGCAATATTTGTATGCAATGCAAATATGAAAAACATCAATACACAAAGCAAAAATGAATACATCATAAAAAGATTTTAAATTTAAAAACTCATGTTAATTCTTCCAAAGAAGAGCCACCTCTACTTGTTTCCCCAAGGTGGTCATATTGATCCCATACCCACTTTTTTAAAAAAAAGAGTTATTTATTTATTATGTATACAACATTCTGCTTCCATGTATACCCACACACCAGAAAAGGGCACCAGATCTCATTACAGATGGTTGTGAGCCATCATGTGGTTGCTGGGAATTGAACTCACGACCTCTGGAAGAGCAGTCAGTGCTCTTAACCCTGAGCCATCTCTCCAGCCCCTCATATCCACTTTTGTCACTTATTTTGTCCCTTTAATTGGTGTACTAGACTAGGGGTGTGGCTAAGCTTACCTAGGGACAGCTGGAGTTAGGGCTTTTTTTCCCTTAAAAGCTTAGTTTTTACTGTGAGCTCAAAGAGAGCTGGGTCAGTTTAACTTTAGCTTCCATGAAGATTTACTTCAAAGCCAGTTTGGTACCTGAGTAAGTGATGTAAAAACATAAGCAGACATAGATAGTGCATACATGGAGATTTTTAAGAACCAAACTTTTGACTCTGTCTGTATGTTGGGATTATCTCTCCTAGAATCCTCACTGTGAAGAGGAAACAGCGCAAAGGCCGAGAAGGTGGGCACTTCTAAGAGGCAGAGAGCTCTGTCGCTTCCGGACCCACTCTTTACCCACTCTCTACTTAGACTCCAGAGTGACAGACCCCATCTCACCACCCCTGGCTTCTCCCTGATATCTAGGCCCTAGGAAAGCCAATCCCAAGGCTGTCAATAAGGAACAGACTATTCTTAGTCAAAAAGGTCTCTCCCTGGATGATCAAGACCCTGGGTTTCTGCTAGTTACCAAGTCACATGGCAAAATTAAGAGTCAGGTCTGGCTCAGTGCAATGGTGTTGCGTACCTTTTGTCCCAGTATTCTAGAGAGAGGCAGGCAGATCTCTGAGTTCAAGGCTAGTCTGATCTACAGAGTGAGTTCCAGGACAGCTAGGGCTACACAGAGAAACCCTGTCTCGAGAAAATAAAATAAAAAGAAAGAAAAGAGAGTCGGGCCTGTTCCAGTTTAGGATCCGTATAGCAGGTACTAAATTGGTTACATCTCTCACCCAGCAGGCCCTCTCAGCTCAAGTCCCTATGTCCAGCTTCTTCCAGGACAGGACAGGGACTCCCTGCTCCCACCTCTGACTCTGGAAGGCCACTGTACCATGTCAGGGAGACACAGGAGGCATAGAGAGGGGTGAACCCCTGAGGAATTCCAGGAAGCTGGGTCTGGACATCTCAGTCCTTCATGGCTGTTCCACAGATACTTAAGGATGGAGGTCAGCACTCCTCCACAGACCAGGGGAAAACATAGCCCATATCAGGAGGGAATCAACAAAGCATGCTGAGTGGGATGGAAGCAGGGGCCACAGCTAGGACCCACTGTCTGGCCTCACCCTTGTTAGCCCAGCCCAAAGTGCCAGAGCCCACAGACCAGGCTCTAAGTCACCTGGGCCAGACCAGTGCTTGGTGGGTGGGGATGTCTGTGGTCACTGCTGGAACCACACACTGCACTGTTAGTGAGGAAAGAAAACAGGGAGGGAAGGGCCCTGCTTGCCTGTGGCCACAGTCCCTGGGAGAGAAAGTCCAGGACAAGCCTCCGTACGGGAATGTGGTCAGCCGTGGGTGTGACTGAGGGAACCAGCTCTGAAAGACCCTGCTATACCCTGGGATCTGTTGCAGCAGTGCACACTGGGGGTACCTTGGGCAAGAGGCCTTCTAATGACCTCATAGGCATTCCCACAAGGGTAAAGAGAAGGGTGGAGACCTATGCGTCCACTCTTGTTAGGACTGTACCCTTCATGGCCAGCTCAGACCAGACTTAGCTGCAAAGTTACACATCTACCACTCTGAACAATACCATCCAAACGCTGTGAAGAAGGGGCTGCAAGTGACCCTAAGTGGACCTCCTGAGGCAGGGATAGGCCAGAGAGAGAGAGAGAGAGAGAGAGAGAGAGAGAGGGTTAGTGACAGTCACAAGGAGCCCTCATCTCTGCCCCTTGCCACTTTCTGCAGCTTGAGGCCAAGGGAAAAAGCCTCCCCCCCCCCCGCCTTCTCAGCTCATTTCTCGTTGTCAAAACTAAAACTAAATGTCACATGTTGGTACATTTATAAAGAAGTTTTATTTGGCTCATGATTCTGGAGGCTAGGAAGTTCAAGAGCATGGGGCAGGCATCTGATGCTGGATGTTGGTGTGTGCCTGACGGCTTGGTGCTCGGTCATGTGTGGAGGCTGTGCAAGGGTAGCTCTACTTGCCCCTAAAACAGGACAGCCTGTGGATCCATGAAAGGATGAATCTGATCACCAAGGCTCTGGCAAAGGCCCCCCTCTCTCAATACTGCTGCCCTGGGGACCAAGTTTCCAGGACATGAACTTTTGGGGGGTACTTATTCATACAACAGCAGAACTCCATGTCCCCAACAGTTTCAATGTCACCTTGTCAGGAGCCTCATCAGCCTTAGTCTAGGGGAGACTTGGGCCTTTCCCCATGCTTAGGTGTCTATGGGCTGTCCGGTGCCTTGAACACCAGAGGGCTCCAATACTGCCCAGTGATAGAAGCCGAGGGATCCACCCCAAGGTGGGCACGCTGTTCAGATCCCCTTGCCTAGCACCTATGTTTGAGTGCAAAGCATGCTGACCAGCACAGTCAGACTTGTTGAATAAATGAATGAGTGTCCTGCAAGGGACCCTCCCCGGTGGGAGACACCCAGGGGCAAAGGGGCGACCTTCAGAGAGGAAAGGTCGTCATGGTGCCGGGGTGGCTGTCTCTCCTGTTTCGTGGCCAGAGCAGGGGTTAGAGTTAACAGGCTTATGAATGTCTGCCCAGGGACCGAGCAGAAGGAATGACTGGGGTGCGGGCATAGGAGAAGGTGGGGTTCCACAAGAAATACCATGGTGGCAATCGCAATTTCTCTAAAATAGCTCTGTATACAAGGTCCCTCGTCTATGTGTCGGTTCCCGCAGAGACGAGTCACGATCTGGGGGCGTCTCGGTTCGGTCTTGGTCCTCATCTGGTCCTCGCCACAGGCTCCGCCAGATGTCTGGCCGCCCGCCGCCCGAGCAGCAGAAGGCGCCTTTTGGTATCTAGGCGCAGTGAGAGGCTTGCAGGGCGGGGCGGGCGGAAGCCACAGCAAACTAGGCACGGCGCTTGGAGGTCCCACGGAAGCCCTGCGAGGAAAGGGGCTCTGAGACACGCCCCGCTGGCCCGACGGGGAGCAGCCCCTCGGTGCCCTGCCCACTGCGGCGCCTACTGCCGCTCCCCCACTACCCCATCCCTCTGTCCCAACTCATCAACTTGTTCCCACTCCCCTAGCCCACTGATGTATCCATTACCCCATCCCAGTGCCTCATCCTACTGCCCCATCCCACTTCCCCACTGCTCTGTCACCATCCACTGCCTCATTCCCACTCCCACAGCACATTGCTCCGCCCACTGCCACGCCCGCACAGCACTATCCCTCTGCCTCCGGACCTCTCGGCCAGCGGCCAGCGCTCCTTCAATCAAGGTCTCGCCCTATAGCCCTTTCTACCCTCCCATCTCCAGCGCCCCAACATCCACTACCACAGTCACTGTCTCCACCTTCCGGCTGCCTGAGGTACTACTGCGCTTTCCCTACCTCTCCACCTCACCCCACCTGTTCTGACCAATGCTGCCAGAGGGGAATTATGCCTCCTGCGCCAGTCACTTCTGTCCGGGTGAATCTGAATTCGGGGACCACTCATCGCACCCTGAGGCCACACCCACTAAACCACGCCCATCATCAAAACACCAGACTCCTCGGTCCTGAGACCATGTTCTTAGGGCTGTAATAAGCTACACCTACTTCATGCTGTCTGTACCCACAGAACGAAAGAAAGCCTAGCTCCATCAGGCTCCCCATCACTCTCACGTCATGAATGCCACCTGCCGCCTTTACTAGCTTTCAGAAAATCCAGACTTCTCAACACACAAACTAGGCCCGAGGAGCTGGGGGTGAAGTCTGGGGTGAAGGCTGTAGGGGCTGGGGATGATCTCATTTTGTCCCTCTCTACCTGCCAATTCCCTCAACACCGCCAATGCATAGACAGTCCCAGCCAGGAGTGTGTGGGGTCTGTGTCCCTGTGCTGGTCTTGGGGACGGATGGGAAGGCACAGTTCCCACTTGTGAGGCCAAGGCAGCAGGACACCAGAGCGCAGGATCTAGGAATCATTGAGCGCAAGAGGGTTGCAAAATCCTCCTACCTCCAAGAGGTTTACCTTCCTGGGCAAGGTTCCTACTGGTCCTGAACTGGCCTTTTTCTTCTAGCCTTTCTTCAAGATCTTTGCCCACACTTTGCCTTCCTGGAGGTGGTGCCCAAGAGAGACCTAGTGTCCAGGCTGTTCCAGGAGACACAGCCCGAGACCTTCAAGTCCTGGGTGGACATGAATGCTGAGCCCTGGCATTGACTAAGATGGGAGTGGGCACAGGGGACTGACAGATGGTATGAAGGCAAGGGTAACCAGCCGTCCATCCAGCTCATGGAGTCGGGGTCATCTTGGGCCAAGTCCCTGTCCCATGTGCTAGCTCAACACATTGACCTTAGGGTGCCAGGCTAGAAGGTGACCAGGAACAAAGCCAAGGGTGGCAGCTCAGAGGCAGAGGCCTTGCACCTTGCAAAATGTGTCTCCTCTTGGACAGGGAATGGTAACAAAACAAGGGTGGGCTAGCTCCAAGCCAAGGAGCCATGGCAGAGCAAATACACCCGAGCAATGCAAGAGACCTGGGCCTTCCTGAGGGAGGGAGTGTGGACGGGACTCTAGTAGTGGCTGAGAAGACGCACTGAAGGAGAAGGCGGGTCCCTGGACTTGGGCAGGCAGCCATATAAGTGGTTCCTGGAGTTCAGACTGAACAAATGTGGGGCAGATGGTATAAGAGGCATCGCTGGAAAGCCATAGAGACAGCGGACAGGGCGGAAAGCTAGGAAGGCCATGCAGGACAAAGGAGAAAGAGGAGAGGGACATTGAACTTCCTGTTTTGAGGCTTTTGCCAGGGGCCAGCTACAAGGCCTCCTGGGGTATGGGAGACAGAGGGGCATCCCCTGGAGGAAAGAGATCCCTGTCCCAGGAAAGCAGAAACCACGAAAGGTTATTTAGACCTCCACTACTCTGTCCCACCTTCACCCTTGATCCTGAGAAGAATGAAAGGAGAGCTCTTTAAGAAAAGGGAATGGATGCCCCCTCAGCCTGCCTGTGGATTTGCAAGACAAAGTCTTATCTGGCTGGTGAGGAGGCTGGGGTACAAGCACAGCAGACTCTGTTCTCTGAAGGGTGAACCGCTTTCAGGAAGGAATGCAAATGACCTCTACTAAGAATTTGTTAAAGAAAAGAATTCACAGTAAAGTGTGAGCAAGTTCGGGTAGACGCGGCTTAAAGTACGAGCAGGGTAAACAATGAGAATCGCTGGACAAGTAGATGTGGGACATAAGCCCCACAATTCCATATGCAATGTTGAAAGCATAAGAGAGAAAAATAAGCTATAGAGATGACCACAAGGTGTGTGTGTGTGTGTGTGTGTGTGTGTGTGTGTGTGTGTGTGTGTGTAATGCGTATGTGTGGTCATGCATGCGTGTGGTTAGATCTGGAACTCAGGACCTCATGCATGCCACTGACAAGTCCTCTGTCACTGGGCTACAATGCAGCCTAGCTAATGCTATGAAAACACAGGTCCTACCACTACTCTTTAGAGAAGGATTCCTGTGTCCTAGGCTGTCACTGAACTTTCTACAAAGCTGAAGGTAACTACTGTGAACATCTAATTCTCCTGCTGCAATCTCCTGGAGTTTATGTGTGGCTAGGGATTGAGCCTAGCACTGCATGCATGTTAGGCAAGGACTCTACCAACTAAAAGACACCCCCAACCCCCAAGACAGAACTAGAAGTGGATATCAGGATAGAAATTAACATCTGTAGATTTGTAGCATTGACAGGCTTGAAAGCAGCAGAAGTGAAACCAGGAACCATTCAAAAGGCAATACAGAAACCAGGCAGCTCAAACAATGGAGGCTCGGACTGCCCGCTGCCACTGGGAAGGTTTAGCAAAGGCTAGCCTGAGGCCAAAGTGAAGGAGAACCAGCAGGGTTGAAGGCAAGACTTAAAGGATTTCTCATTGGCCAGAAGTGACAGTACAGGGTTGTTTGTTGTTATTGCTGTTGTTTTGAGACTGGGTCTCTCACTTTGTAGTTTTGACTGCCCTGAACTCAGTACATACACGACTAGGCTGGCCTTGAACTCACAGAGATCCCCCTGCCTCTGTCCCTGAGTGCTGGTATTAAGGCATGCACCACCACAATCTGGCTCAGTGCACAACAGTTTAAAGAAAATCCCAGCCAATCCAGGATGAATGGAATAAGCCACATCACTGGACGAATGGATGGCTAGAAGGTTGGCAGGCTGACGGTTAGCAGGCTGACAGCTTCCTGTAGGAAGGGATGATGACAGCGTTGCTTTCTCTTTGTAATTTTTACTTTTCTTTGGTGTGCACACACGGGCACAAGTGCCTGGCACATGTGCATATGTCAGAAGACAACCTTAAAGGGCCAGTTTTCTCCTCTACTGTGTGGGTCTTAGGGATTGAACTCAGAACATCACAACCAATGGCAGGCTCCGTTACCCCCTGAACCATCCTGCCCACTCTGTAAATGACAGTTTTTAAAAGCAGGCAGAGCTCCGCAGGTATGGTGTGCTGAGAGCAGGTGGCTGTTGCCTGTCTGTGCGGCACTAGTGTGAGAAACACAAGTGGAACCCACGCAGGCACCTGATTACAGCAGAACCTCACTGAGGGATGCTGTCCATCCTTGGCCCGCCCCCAACACTGCCACACACAGAGAAATGTTAGTCAATTGATTACAATAGCAAGGTCGCTGCCAGGGGACCAGCTACGAGCCTCAAGGCTATTAGGCAACCAGGGTAGGCAGGAAGTAAAAATACAACTTTCTTTGCTTTAGAATCTGGTAAGGAGTATTTTCAGGTACCACCAGAACACCAGTGACAGACTGCACAACCTCTAAACCAGGAGGAGGAGCATGGATGAGAGAAAAGTAGAAGGGTCTGGAGACGTGGCTCAGGCGGTGGAGCACTTGTCCCCTACACACAAAGTCCTGGGTTCAGCTTTGCATAAGTGTGATGCCTACAATCCTAGCACTCCAGGAGACAGAGGGATCAGAGGTTAAGCTTCTCTTCAGTTATGCAGAGAGTTTGAGTTCCGTCTAGGTTACTTAAGAGCCTATTTCAAAAAAGAAAAAAGTAACCAGGCGGTGATGGGGCACACCTTTAACTCCAGCACTTGGGAGGCAGAGACCGGCGGATCTCTGTGAGTTCGAGGCCAGCCTGGTTTACAGTGTGAGTTCCAGGACAGACTTCAAAGCTACAGAGAAACCCTGTCTTGAAAAACAAAACAAAACAAAAAGTAAACATCAGAGAAAGAGGAATTCAAGGACAGGTGTGTGAAGGGCCATCAGTGAAATCAGACGTGGGTGTTGTGGTAATCCCGTTCCACTGGCTCTGTGGCCTGCCTCCTGGCACCTGAGCACGTGCGCACTCTCCTCCTACACAGATTCAGGATGGACACAGCAACAGCTGAAGACGGTGGCTGCTGTGGGACACAAGGCCCTAGTGTCTCTGAACTTTCATGGCCTACCTGAGGAGGCCGATCAGCAGTAATGGCACGGTGGTCTGTCTGGCCCTGACCTGCAGAACCTGTGAAGAAGTTAGCATGTGTTGTTTGAGGCTACACAATGCTGACATTGTCTGTTAGCACTGGCTTTCAATAGAGCTCAGCTAGATAAAGGGAATGGAAACACTGAAGGCACAGGTTGAAATACTCTGTCAGTTTTGGACTGAGAAATAGCTAAGGTTCTCAACTTGTGGGCACAGGGCTCATGTATCAGATATCTTGCATAACAGATATTTACATTACAATTCATAACAGTAGCAAAATTTCAGTTATGAAGTAGTGACAAAAAATTTTATGGTTGGGGGTCACCACAAGGTGAGCTGTATTAAAGGGTTACAGAGTTAGGAAGGTTGAGGACCGCTGGTCTAAGGCATGAGATTAGAGAATGAAGAAAAAGAAACACAAGCAAATTCTAACTAAAATAAGACTAGCAGTATAAAAGGAACAACTGGAGTAGGAAACTAACCAATCACTGAGCACCCTGACTCTGAACCCAGAGCCGGTGAAAGAAACACACCCTGGATCTAATTTGAGACCTGAGCCAGGGAGAGAAACATATTTATCCCTGAACCCAGGACCAAAGAAACATGCCCTGACTCTGAAACCAGTGTCAAAGAAATACACTTTGTACCTAGAATCAGAGCCAGTGGAAGAAATAAGCCCTGGTCCTAAGATTAGAGTCAAAAAGCTAAAAAGGACCAGTGAAAGAAACCAGAGCAATCTCTGTCCTTGATCAACTAAACTGACCAATCCCTGAGCAGGGAAAAACTAACCAATCCCATCTTCTCCCTGGGAAAACTCCACCCCTAAGAAGCCCTATATAATCCTCTCCACCCCTTCAGTTAAAGGCCACTGCCACTAATCCCTCCCTGGCAGAGGCAGCCACTCTCCTCGACGCCTCCTTCCCGAATAAATTACTTTCTCAAAAGAGTCTTGGGTGATGACCCTCATTCCAAGCGCAGACTAAGAACCTGGCTGGGATGCCCCTTAGGGGACTGAGCTGAACAACCTTGTTGAGATGCTCCCTAGGGGGCCTCAGCAAGGTGGAGCAGAACAGAAGAACCTTGCTAGGAAGCTTCTTAAGGGGGCCTGAGCAAGGCTGGGCAGAAAAAAAGTAAAAACTTTTCTCCAGAGCTGGAGGAGACGGCTACATTTCTGAAGGGACATCCCCTTTAGTAGAGTGTTAGCAAAAGAAGAAACATTTTGCGAAGGAGATGAAGCAGATAACTCTGCTATGATGCTCCCTTATGGGAAGAGAGCAGAGAACTCAGCTGTAGCAGCTCTCCAGAAGAGCAGGATCCCTATATCCTGCCAGGAGACATCCCCCACAGCACCCCAGCTTCAGGTAGCCTGGCTTCCTGATAGTCAGGACACCTTTCGTCCAGGGCTGGGCTGTCCCACTGCAGCTCCAGCCTCCAGAGCTGTCCTGTTATGGCTCTGTCCCTCCAGAGCTGTCCTGTTATGGCTCTATCCCTCCAGAGCTGTCCTGTTATGGCTCTACCCCTCCAGAGCTGTCCTGTTATGGCTCTACCTCTCCAGAGCTGTCCTGTTATGGCTCTATCCCTCCAGAGCTGTCCTGTTATGGCTCTGTCCCTCCAGAGCTGTCCTGTTATGGCTCTACCCCTCCAGAGCTGTCCTGTTATGGCTCTGTCCCTCCAGAGCTGTCCTGTTATGGCTCTATCCCTCCAGAACTGTCCTGTTATGGCTCTGTCCCTCCAGAGCTGTCCTGTTATGGCTCTGTCCCTCCAGAGCTGTCCTGTTATGGCTCTGTCCCTCCAGAGCTGTCCTGTTATGGCTCTACCCCTCCAGAGCTGTCCTGTTATGGCTCTACCCCTCCAGAGCTGTCCTGTTATGGCTCTACCCCTCCAGAGCTGTCCTGTTATGGCTCTATCCCTCCAGAGCTGTCCTGTTATGGCTCTACCCCTCCAGAGCTGTCCTGTTATGGCTCTACCCCTCCAGAGCTGTCCTGTTATGGCTCTACCCCTCCAGAGCTGTCCTGTTATGGTTCTATCCCTCCAGAGCTGTCCTGTTATGGCTCTACCCCTCCAGAGCTGTCCTGTTATGGCTCTATCCCTCCAGAGCTGTCCTGTTATGGTTCTATCCCTCCAGAGCTGTCCTGTTATGGCTCTATCCCTCCAGAGCTGTCCTGTTATGGCTCTATCCCTCCAGAGCTGTCCTGTTATGGCTCTATCCCTCCAGAGCTGTCCTGTTATGGCTCTACCCCTCCAGAGCTGTCCTGTTATGGCTCTACCCCTCCAGAGCTGTCCTGTTATGGCTCTACCCCTCCAGAGCTGTCCTGTTATGGCTCTACCCCTCCAGAGCTGTCCTGTTATGGCTCTACCCCTCCAGAGCTGTCCTGTTGTTATGGCTCTATCCCTCCAGAGCTGTCCTGTTGTTATGGCTCTATCCCTCCAGAGCTGTCCTGTTATGGCTCTGTCCCTCCAGAGCTGTCCTGTTATGGCTCTATCCCTCCAGAGCTGTCCTGTTATGGCTCTGTCCCTCCAGAGCTGTCCTGTTATGGCTCTATCCCTCCAGAGCTGTCCTGTTATGGCTCTATCCCTCCAGAGCTGTCCTGTTATGGCTCTACCCCTCCAGAGCTGTCCTGTTATGGCTCTACCCCTCCAGAGCTGTCCTGTTATGACTCTACCCCTCCAGAGCTGTCCTGTTGTTATGGCTCTACCCCTCCAGAGCTGTCCTGTTATGGCTCTATCCCTCCAGAGCTGTCCTGTTATGGTTCTATCCCTCCAGAGCTGTCCTGTTATGGTTCTATCCCTCCAGAGCTGTCCTGTTATGGTTCTATCCCTCCAGAGCTGTCCTGTTATGGCTCTACCCCTCCAGAGCTGTCCTGTTATGGCTCTATCCCTCCAGAGCTGTCCTGTTATGGTTCTATCCCTCCAGAGCTGTCCTGTTATGGCTCTACCCCTCCAGAGCTGTCCTGTTATGGCTCTACCCCTCCAGAGCTGTCCTGTTATGGCTCTACCCCTCCAGAGCTGTCCTGTTGTTATGGCTCTATCCCTCCAGAGCTGTCCTGTTATGGCTCTATCCCTCCAGAGCTGTCCTGTTATGGCTCTACCCCTCCAGAGCTGTCCTGTTATGGCTCTGTCCCTCCAGAGCTGTCCTGTTATGGCTCTATCCCTCCAGAGCTGTCCTGTTATGGCTCTATCCCTCCAGAGCTGTCCTGTTATGGCTCTACCCCTCCAGAGCTGTCCTGTTATGGCTCTGTCCCTCCAGAGCTGTCCTGTTATGGCTCTATCCCTCCAGAGCTGTCCTGTTATGGCTCTACCCCTCCAGAGCTGTCCTGTTATGGCTCTATCCCTCCAGAGCTGTCCTGTTATGGCTCTACCCCTCCAGAGCTGTCCTGTTATGGCTCTGTCCCTCCAGAGCTGTCCTGTTATGGCTCTACCCCTCCAGAGCTGTCCTGTTATGGCTCTACCCCTCCAGAGCTGTCCTGTTATGGCTCTACCCCTCCAGAACTGTCCTGTTATGGCTCTACCCCTCCAGAGCTGTCCTGTTATGGCTCTATCCCTCCAGAGCTGTCCTGTTATGGCTCTACCCCTCCAGAGCTGTCCTGTTATGGCTCTACCCCTCCAGAGCTGTCCTGTTATGGCTCTATCCCTCCGGAGCTGTCCTGTTATGGCTCTACCCCTCCAGAGCTGTCCTGTTATGGCTCTACCCCTCCAGAGCTGTCCTGTTATGGGTCTGTCCCTCCAGAGCTGTCCTGTTATGGCTCTACCCCTCCAGAGCTGTCCTGTTATGGCTCTATCCCTCCAGAGCTGTCCTGTTATGGCTCTATCCCTCCAGAGCTGTCCTGTAATGGCTCTACCCCTCCAGAGCTGTCCTGTTATGGCTCTATCCCTCCAGAGCTGTCCTGTTATGGCTCTACCCCTCCAGAGCTGTCCTGTTATGGCTCTACCCCTCCAGAGCTGTCCTGTTATGGCTCTACCCCTCCAGAGCTGTCCTGTTATGGCTCTATCCCTCCAGAGCTGTCCTGTTGCAGCTCTAAATATATCCTGGCTTCCTGATTAGTCAGGATATCTCTGCAACACTACAACTGTAACACATTCCCCTACAGTGACAATGAACAGACGCGTTAGAAGAAACTGGCATGTCCACAGAGACATGCTTAGTAACTGACAGAAGAAGGTGGCCAAACGAAACACAAGTGTAGAAAAATATCTTTAACATACAATAGACGAATCTACTTACGACACCACTTACGACACTCAGCTGTTGTGCGCGTCCATGTTATTTGCTCTGAATGGGATGTTTACGAAAGCTCATTGATGAAGCAATGCCGAGCAAAGGTCACATATTGAAGTCACACAAGCAATGGTTTCTGACCAAGCAATAAGCAAGCTAAAGGAAGTGAAACCCCGGGCTAACGTGGTTTTAGGAAGAGAGCAAGAGCCCAGATAACTCAGTGACCTAGTTAGCTTTGTCAACTTGACACAGCCTCAAGTCATCTGTGAGGAGACCTTCACCTGAAGGGTTGGCCAGCGCAGGTTGGCCTGTGGGTGAGGCTGTGGGAGACTGTTTTGATTACTAATTGCTGTGGGGGCGTGGGGTTGTATTGTTCTCTGAGCAAGCGGTCCTGATCTACAGGTGAAAGCTAGCTAAGGAGCACGGGACAGAAATCTCAAGGTCCAAATCAGGAGCAGAAGGAGACGGAGCACGAGCAAGGACCTCAGGACCGCGAGGGGTGCACCCACACACTGAGACAATGGGGATGTTCTATCGGGAACTCACCAAGGCCAGCTGGCCTGGGTCTGAAAAAGCATGGGATAAATCCGGACTAGCTGAACATAGAAGACAATGAGGAATACTGAGAACTCAGGAACAATCGCAGTGGGTTTTTGATCCTACTGCACGTACTGGCTTTGGGGGAGCCTAGGCAGTTTGGATGCTCACCTTAGGAGACCTGGATAGAGGTGGGCGGTCCTTGGGCTTCCCACAGGTCAGGGAACCCTGATTGCTCTTCGAGCAGATGAGGGAGGGTGACTTGATCGGGGGAGGGGGAGGGAAATGGGAGGCGGTTGAGGGGAGGAGGCAGAAATCCTAAATAAATAAATAAATAAATAAATAAATAAATAAATAAATAAATAAAAAGAAAGCTAGCTAAGTGTGCACTGGAACCAGACGGCCAGCAGCGCTCCTCCAGGGTCTCTGCTTCAAGTTCCTGCTTGAGTTCCTGTCCTGACTTCCTTCCATGATGGACTGTAGCCTGAAGTGTAATTCAAATAAACCCTTTCCTCCCTGAACTTGCTTTGGGTCAGAGCCAGAGCAACAGGAAGGAAGCTAGAACACCCAGCGACCAAAGAAACCACTGTCGTGAAAGTTAAAAATGGTTGAATTGATAACACTACAAACCACTGCATTAACTTTTCCCCCCCAGATACTCTTAAATTAGACAGGATTGCTGGTGAGCTGGTCAAGAGGGGGTATGGGGTGGAAAACACAATAAAATGAAGGCCTTGCCGCATTCTGTAGAGAAACAAGGTGGTACAATGCTAACTTCACATGCACATCAGACGGTGCCTCGTGCCTGTGAGAATAAGGGACAACCATGGCAAGACGAATGCAGGATAAACTCAGACATGCTCAGAACCAAAGCCAAAAGCCAGCTCTCAGAACATGACATATAAATAGAAACAGCCCCATGTGCTAATGTCGTGCTGTGGAAACCCCACAGCCATTACTACATGGGAAAGCTGTCAGAGTAAAAATGGAGTCCTTAGTGTCAAACTAAAATAAGAAAGGAAAGAGAAAGCAATCAAGCTGGGATAAGGTGAAGGAGGGATTCTTTTACACAGTATCATTTCAGAATGCTTTGCTGGGACCTCGGGCTGGCAGACGGAGACTTTTCCCAGAACGTTACATGTGTCTAGTCTCTCAACTAACTGGCTCCACCCATTTCTGGTCCTGACACAATGTCTCACTTTTTCTTTGGAACTCTTTGTCTCCCCTGCCCTCTCTGGTGACAGTTTATTGCAGCCTACATGTTTTTTGGTTTTTTTTTTTTCTGCAAGGCTCTTTCATTATCTCTGCAGAGGATTGCTTGTCATTCCTGTTAGCACATAGTGGATGTCTGCCTACTCTTACGATGCTGGAGTAACACACAAAGGCATGAGGTCATCAAGAAAGGAGGACAAGTTGCAGGTGACATGGTGGTTAGACATCTAGAGGCATTGAGCAAGGAGCAGAACTAGGAAGTGGACTCACCAGGACTCGGGGACCACAGTGCCAATGTACACAACCAACTGTACTTTCTTTGTTAAAGCCATAAACAACTAGAAAATGAAATTCCAAGTATCACTCTTTAAAGTATCAACATTTATTTATTAAATATATTTAGAAAAGTATCAATATACATCAAATACTTAAGAACAAGTTTAATTAAAAAATGGCTATGAACCAAATACTGCATATATAAAACAACTAATAACAAAGCAATGTTGAGATTCAGCTCAGTATAGAGTGGCGGTCTCGCTTGTGGGTGCCAGTTCTTCCTAAAGGGAGCTATGGATTTGATACAGTCTCAGTAAAAATCTCCAAGGTCTTTTTGAAATTGACAAGCTGATTTTGAAATTCACTTCAAAATTTAAGACTCATTGAAGAAAGAAGAAACAAAGTTGGGAAACTAATATAAGATTACATTTCAAGATCTGTTTTAAAAATACAGTAATTAACATAAATAAATACAGTAATTAAGGCAACATGGGATTGGCATAAAATTGGTAAACAGACTGAGGAGCAGAGGAACTGAAATTCAGGACTCATTCAAGGGTTTTGTTTTTGTTTCTCTTTGGAGACAGGGTTACTATGTATCCCAGGATGGCTTCAAACTCGGAGCAATCACACTGCCTCTGCTTTTCTGGTGCTGGGATTACAGGTATACGCTATCATAGTTAAGAGTCTGTGTATGTGTAGTGTGTGTTGTATGTGTGTGTGTGTGTATACAGGTGCATGTGTCCATGTAGGCATGTGCAGAGGACAGGGGTTGATGTTGGGTATCTTTCTCTATTGAACTATCTTTTTTGTTTTGTTTTAAGACTGAACATGAGGCTCACCATTTCTACTAGACGGCCTGGCCAGTGAGCTCTGGGAAATCTTCCTGTCTTTGCAGCCCTCAGTACTGAGGTTACACGCATGTCTTTGACCTGGGTATCTGAACTCATGTGCTCTTGCTCATACAACAAACATTTTACCCACTGAACTATCCCCGCCCCCCTCCAGCTTTATTTTTGTTTTCCAAGCCAGGGCCTATGCAGCCCTGACCAGCTGGAAGCATTTGGTAGTCCTCCCACCTTGACTTCCCAAGTGCTAACATTACAGGTGTCTGCAGAGAATCTACTCTTGACAAAGATGCCCCAGCACACAGGAGGAAAGCTGTAATTTTTTATAGTAGTGCCGGAGTGTCTAGACACCCGAGCACAAATGAGCCCAAGCCCTGCACTACAAAAAGTCATTCCACAATGTGCAAGTCAATGCCATAGGCTTCAAGAAAGCAGCACAGAGAGTCCTCATGATGGGGTAGGCAGAGTTATTTTCAAAGGAACACCAAAGCACTAGTAACACCAGGGGACACTGGCAAACAAATGGATAACATATGCATGCCTTCATCACAAAGAAGGTCTCTACTACAGGAAGGAAGGAAGCAGGAAGCAAGCAAGCAAGGACATTACTAAGGAGGGGAAAAGGCTAGCCACAGAGCGGGAAGGCAGTTGCCAGCACATATCTGCCAAATAAACATACAGAAGGTATAAAAAACTATACAGATAAAGCCAAGAGGTGAAATTATTATTATTATTAATAATTATAGTAATAATAGAGAGAAGACTTAGTGAAGCACTTCACAGAGAAAGGTATCCTGAACACCGTTAGTCAGCCAGGGTGACGGTTATCACGACTGTCAACTTGACAGGATTAAGAGCCACCTAGCAGAGGGTAACGCACATCTCTGATATGTTCTCAGTGGGATTAGCAGAGACAGTAAATCACAGAGACTCTGATTCAACAAGCATTCCAATCCATTCCTGGAGTCAAAAGCCATTTTTTTTTTTTGAGACAAAGTCTCAGCTAAGATCTTGAAGACCTAGGAGCTGGAGAGATGGTTCAGGGGTTAAGAGCACTGACTGCAGTGTGTAAAAATCATCAGGCATGGTGGCGCAAGCCTTTAATCCCAGCACTTGGGAAGCAGAGGCAGGTGGATCTCTGTGAGTTCAAGGCCAGCCTGGTCTACAGGAACTAGTTCCAGGACAGGCTCCAAAGCTACAGAAAAAAACCCTGTCTTGAAAAAACCAAAAAGAAAAAAAAGTAGGTACAGTCATGTGGCAGAGGGAAGATAAGAAGTACAGGGTTAATTTAAGATGTAAGGGTTAGCTAGTAGTCATCCTGAGCTATTGGCCAAGTATAATTAATATTAAGCTTCTTTGTGGTTATTTGGGAGCAGCTGCCAAGATATGTACAGCAGCCATCTCCCAGACAAGAGGAATAGGGAAGAAATTACCCTTATCTTGATTGTGGCCTTGCAGGCATGATGTATAAGAACCCATCAAGCTCTCCAGAGATCTGTCTTTGCCATGTGAGTTTTGTTCTATAATGCACGATGAAAGGAAAGCCATTTCCTAGGCATTAAAAAATCACCAATGCCAAGCAGTGCTGGTGCACTCAGGAGGCAGAGGTGGAGTTCAAGGTCAGCCTGGTCTATACAGAGTGAGCTTCCAGTATAGCCAGGGGCCAAAACAACAACAACAACAAACCACCAAAGGTCTCAGAAAAGATCTCTTGAAAGGTACGCTAGGCCTCTGCTTTTTAAAATACTACATATTACTGTGGGGAAAATCAAGAACAAAATGATTCGCAGGCTCAATACTCTGGTAGTTAAAATCCCAGTGGTGTGTTGTTTGAACTCCAAAAAGCCATGTGACTGTAAAATGTATCTGGAAACAGGAGCAACAGCGGGTGTCATGTGATTCGTTACCCAATGGCTGGAGAAGCCAGGCGACTCACTCTCTTCCCAGGACATTTTGTGGTGAGGGTCTAAACACACTGGCTTGGTTAGTTCTCAAGGGACAAACGTGCCTGATTAGCACCAATCCAAGCAAGAGGGACCATGTAGGGTGCTGGGCCCCATCACTCACATGTAAAATTTATCCCTAGATGTGCACTGCCTATGAAATGATGGGGGGCAGTCTGGAGAGATGGCTCAAGGGTTAGGAGCACTGGCTTCTCTTCCAGAGGACCGGGGTTCAATTCCCAGCACCCACATGACAGCTCACAACTGTCTGTAACTCCAGTTCCAGGAGATCTGACACTTTTAAACCAATGTACATAAAATAAAGTTCAATTTGAATAAAAGAAATGATAGTTGGGGAAACCCCAACTCTAGGAAGAGTAGGCCTAGATGGGATATATAGAGCCTAGTCCTGACCCGCAGGGGTTTGATGCAGGATGCTCTGGACTCGGCTGGTACATTTGAAGACATCGAGAAAACTGGTCCCATCCATAGAGGAGTTGGGCAGCCCAGATCTCTGTCTGATTCCTAGTGAGAGCAAACATGGAGGACCAGTAGGCAGAAGCAGCCTTATGGGAGCCGGCCATGGACCTCGGAGAGTGCAGGTGCCCTTGTGGAGAGCTTCATCATTGGCCTTCCTAAGTGGCTCTCGAAACTGAGTCTGGTTCTGAGTGCCTTTGTAGTCTTGGCTGGGAAGTCACTGCTGGAGCATTAGCCTCTGTGGGGCATAAGCTCCATGTCAGCAAAGTTCATCCAGTCTGGGAGACGACAGTGTCCATTGGTGGCAAATATGGCTCATTAGTGAAGCTACGATGTCATCCAGCTGGCTAACTGTGTTTCTTTAAGGCTGGAAGGAGCCTCATGAGTCTGAATTCCAGCTGCGGCTACAGGAGAACAGGAGCCACAAGACACACAAGAGGCAAGGTGAGTAGGCCACAGCTGTAGCAACCAGCAATGCTTGAACAGAAACACTAAAACCCATGACAGAGACTCCCTCAGTCCAGGCAAAGACGAAGTGATATATGTTGGGGAGGAAGTGGAGGCAGTGTGCAGCATGTGTCCGCATGCAGATGGCCTGTCCTGGTAATGTCAGACTGACTGCTCTTCCCCTAGCCATTTCCCAACGCCCTACCTGCCTTAAGCAGTTTTGAGGCAAAAGGGACAAAAGGCAGGCTGCTCACTGCTACTGAAAACTAGTGATCCCTGCCCTCAAGGCTGATGCAGTCCCACTGTGCTGGGCTGAGTCACAGGAATCCTCCTTCTGTGACGTGAGAGCCTTGTCTTCTGTTGGCATCTGGCAGCTGAGAAATATGGATGGGAAAAGCAATGCCAGTCCCGCTGACATGACTGAAGGGACCGGGATTCTCACCACCGGTCCCTTGGTGGGGGACATTCCCCAGGGGTGTCAGCAGGAGTGAGCTAGTGTTTAGGATAGTGCAGCCATCCTATAACACAGGCTGTGGACAGGCTTGGTCTGTGGCTCAACCCCTCTCTGAGGGATGATGTCGCTGTACGCTGGCTGTCACTACATAGCTGTGGCTGGGTCTAGGCCTGGGAGCCAAACACTTGCTGATTGGCTGTGAGTTTTACATGGATGAAGACTACACAGGTAGTTGTTGGAGCTGGGAGCAGTGGATTCAGAATTTTCTGGGCACCTGTCCTGCCATAGCCCACTGGGCCATGAGAAGTCAGAACTCAGAACTGCAGGACAGAGCTGGGTGACTTGTGTTGGGGAGGACTGGGGGTCTTGGGCCTAGAACTGTGGGGTCTGGCTCTGTCGAACTTCCCCATGAGGGTGCAGGCAGGATTTCCTCTCATCTCAGGTATCAGTCTCCCTTTCAGGGCTGCCACTTCCAAAGAGGGGACTCCGGGATCTGAAAACCACCCCTCACTTTGTTTCCCTGTCATCTGGCTCAGTAGGGAAAATCACACACTGGTTAGATTCCAAGGCTGTGGGACTGAGTCCCCTACGCATCCACGTAAGGCAGCCACCAAATAAGTCACTCCTTCATCTACTACTAGGCTGTTATAATGTCTCCATTTTGGGGTCATTTCTGATGATTGCCAGGAGGAGAATCTGCCATCAGGGATGCACAGGCAAGAACACGCAGGGTGAGCTGTTTGGGCAGCCACTCCTTTGAGAGAAACTATGTTGACTCTTTGCCTGTCCCAGAGCACAGGTTCAAAGTGCCCCTGGTCTGGCTTCGTTCTTAATGGGCTGGCTTCCATCGGGACCTGACAGGTTTAGAGCGTCACCACCTCAGGGCTAGACGTGGTCAGTGACTGTGTTGTGGTTCCAGGAGCTCACACGCTCACGTGACCCTTGCTACATCTTTACCAACCCAAAGACGACTGTTAATCAGAGGGGCTACGGCTGATGAAAACAGATCTTGGCTGCTCATATCTTGGTAACTCAGGCAGAAGCTCATGGTGAGAGAGGCTCTCGCTAGGTCCAGTTGGCGCTAATCTGCCTTTCAGAAGACCTGCCGACTGAGGGATCACCATTTACCAGACTGTCATCGGCTTAGACAGAATTGCCACCTTCCAGCCTGGTACCATCACAGCCTGGTACTCCGTAGAGTTTAAGAAGATACAGGAGTCCATGGATACAAGCCTCATACTGCACTCCTTACAGACAGGGAGGCCATACTGACCTCTGTGGCACACGGACAACATGGGGGTCAGGCACCTCTCGGGGTGCCTGGGAGGTGCTGCACTGTGGGTACTCTGGTCAGGAGACACACTGCAGCTTCTGTCTGGACCTCTAAGCCAAGACTGACCCGAGTGGCAATCGGCTTTGCTCAGCATAGAAAACATCGGCATCAAGGATGACGGCAGCTATGTTAGGATATGGGGAGGGGCACGCGTGGACTCGGTTACACATTTTGTTTTGTTTTGTTTCCAACCTTTTAAAAACATAAAAAACATCCTTAGTTCAGAGACCACATAAAACCAGCCCTCAGGTACAGTTTGCTTGTCTGGACTTGTCAGAAGTTGAGGTCTCCAAGGGGACTTCCAGGCTCCCAGCCACCCACGGGATTCCCAGCATTGTTTGGTGCTGGAATTGTTTCCTCAGGGGTTGGTGCCACATCACCCACCTTCTCCAAGTGAGCTCCTAACTTGTACACAAACTCCCTGAGCCACTTGGGTGCTCTGACTGATTGACATGGTCCTGGAGGGGGAAGGCTGGGCTCCTGCCCCAACATCTAGCTTCAGTGGCCTCTGTCCACCTCATACGCAGTCCCCTCACTGTGAGTGGGTGACTGAAGAAGAGGCTGATTTTGTAGCTGTGAGTGTAGGGACCTCCAAAGCCTCAGAGATGTGGAGGGGACGCACCTCGCTCTTTTTCCTGCAGATGCAATACCAGCCTGAAAAATTAGCAGAAAGTGGTAGCATGGCCCTGGGACCACCAGTCCCAGGAGGAAGAGTCAGACAAGAGTAGCTGGGCTAAGACTGCACCTGGAGCCCAGTTCAGTCTTCCCTGAGAGGACCAGAAGAGGTACAGTTGGCTCATAAGAAGCAGTTGTTGGAAGCCATGGTCTTTGGGTAGCATTATCACTAAAGCAGCCTGGCTAATAAAATAGATGGGAAAGCAGACACCCATTACATAGGCATAACCGTATTACACAGCTCCTGGCTTTATGAAACACTGCAGCTTGGAATTTTAACACATGCATGGCACATGCTACAGCCTATATGTCTGGATTAGTTGACTATCCACATAGAAAAAGCAATGGATGTTTATTCCCATATTGTACTCCACTCAGACACTCAAAGAAAGATGAAATACAGATCTAAGTGTAAAGCATGAAGCAATATAACTTTTTGAAGAGAATAGGAGTATTTCACAACTCTGGATTATAGGGACACTTTATAAGTGTAAACTGCAAATCATAAGAAAAGTAGATACTGAAACGAGCAATTTCTGTGCATTTAAACATTAAAGTAGAGAGATGGCTCTGCTGGTAAAGTGTTGGGTGAGGTGTGTGAGGACCCAAATTCAGATCCCCAGGACAACTTCACGCCCCAGTCACCATGCAGGGTAAAAAGCCAGGCATGTGCCTTACAGCCTTAAAGAGATAGGGAAAGAGAGACAGCTCTCCAGAGCTCTCTGACCAACCAGTCTAGCCAGTTAGTGAGTGCCTGGTCTCAAAAAATAAGATAGAGGGTCATAGAGAAAAACATCCAAGGTCAGCCTCTGGCCTCTGCATCTGTACATGTTTATATGCACCTACATGTGCATATATATAAAGAACATACACACTTACACTACACAGAAAAGAAAAAAGGGGTGGGGGAGGAACCAGAATACTAAAACAGCAAAAGGCAATAGTGGTGTGGGACAAATGTCTATATTCTGTCAATTATATTTTAAAAAATGCTGATTGACCAGTAGTAAGGCAGGAAGTATAGGCGGGACAACCAGACAGGAAGTAGAGGCGGGTCAATGAGAACAGAATTCTGGGAGGGAGGAAGCCCATTCCTCTGCAGTCCTTGTCCAGTCACAGAAGAAGCAAGATGTGACTGCCTCGCTGAAAAAGGTACTGAGTCATGTGGCTAACACAGATAAAAAATATGGGCTAATATATGTTACAAGAGTTAATAGGAAGCCTAAGCTAATGGGCCAATCAGTTTATAACTAATGTAGATCTCTGTGTGATTTCTTTGGGATTTAACGATTGTGGGAATTGGGCAGGACAGAAACTCCAACCACAAATGGTGCCCAACGTGGGATGACTGCAGCCACATAAAGCCTGACAGAGCCTGGGAAGTAATTCTAGATAAAACAGAATAGAGTTAAGCATGGCTTCTTAATAGCAGCATTTTCTCAGGTGGGCTCTGTTTGCTAGAGGCAAATGCATCTCATTTAAGAGAGCACTTGGGAGGTAGAGGCAGGAGGATCAGAAGAACAATCTCGCAGAAGATATCCACAGGATACACTAGTACAAACCACTGCATAGAAACACACGCAAAACATCCCTGAGGTGACAGTTTTGCAGAAGAACGAGAGATGCGTGGCACCAACAGCCCACTTTCTTGTGCCTACTAGATCAGGGGTGATCTGGTGAGGTGGTAAAGTTTCCTATATATTCATTTCTGTGTTGTTTGTTTGTTTGAGACAGGGTCTCACTATGTAGCTCTAGCTGTTCTGGAACTTGCTACATAGACAAGGCTGACCTTGAAGTCACATAGCTCCTCCTGCCTCTGCTGCTGGCATCAAAAGTGTGCATCACCACCTTTGGGGGTGTGCATTATTTTAAGCACTATCAAAAGCAGTTATTTTCTTCTTCTTTTATCTCTATAAGCTAGCATTTCTAGTATTCACACACACACACAAAATTGCTGCTAACCCTTATAACCTGACTTGGGTCCCCAGAACCTACGCCGTAGAAAGAGAATTCCTGCACGTTGTTTCCTGACCTCCACACTCTCATGTCATGACATACACACGTACCTCTCTCCCTGGAAAAATGTAATAAAATTTTCTTTAAATGCTGATTGAATCCTCAGCTGTATATGTGCACATGCACACATACATGCACACACATGTGCACACGCACGTGCATACACACACAGAGAAGCATGAGGGCTTCAGGGGGAAGAAATGGGAGGGCAGGAGGAGGTGAGTTCCCTGTTTGCAGCTTCTTATTACATTATAAAACTAACCCAAGGGCTAAGGGTATATATAGCTCAGTGGTAGAGTGCTTGCCTTAGGTTCACATAAGCGTCAGTTATCAACTGCCTGTGGGCATGTGTGTGGAGAATGCATTTTCCTGATTGCTAATTGATGTAGAAGCCCCCCCCCCCGCATATCTAGGGGTAGGTGGGTCTGGGCTGTATAAGGAAAATATCTGAGCATGTCAAGGAGGGCAAGCCAGTAAGCAGGACTCTGCTTCAGTTCCTGCCTCCAGGCTCCTGCCTTGCGTTCCTGTTTCCCTTGGTAATGGAACAGGAACCTGTGAGCCAAATAAACCCTTTCTTTCTCAAGTTTCTTTAGGTCAGTGTTTTATCACAGCAACAGGGAAACACGCTAGAACATCAAGCAGGTGTAAAGTTCCACCCCAACCCTGGCTTTAAAAAAGAGCCAAAATACAAGAAGTTGCGCAAGAATAAGAATTATGATTGACCGGCTTATATATGCCTGAGGATAATGAATAAATGGATAAAGTCCTGGACAGTGCTATAAAATAATAAATAAAAAGGGTGATAATTTTGAGGAAAAAGAAAAGGATGATCTAGTTAAATATTTGAACTATAATAGACAATGTAATTCAACATCTGAAAATTACTAGGCTGTGTCCTGCCCTAAGTCACTCCGTATTGTGTAAAACTGGTGTTTCAGGCTATGCCTTCCTCCGGAAGACTCCGTTTCACAAGCAGCTTTTGATCCCGTTTGATGGCGGAAGATGACTTTTGGCACAAGTGGCCCCATGAACCACACCATCTGTTCAGTTCCACCTTCGCAGCACAGGCTGAGAAAGACTGTCTCGGGCGTCAAGGGCTTCTGCCTAGTTCCGTCCCCGCTGTTGACATGACCTACTTAAACCGCTGTCTGCTCATCTTCCTGCTTTCCTGTTGGACCTAGGTTTGCCCTTTCACCTCTACAGCTGGACTCAGTCCTGTCACTCAGCTCTCACCCTGTATCCGGACTCCAGATCCTTCCCCAGCATCCCTTATGCCCCACCGCATTCAGGCTTCTGAGAGCTCCTGAGCCGACTGTGCCTCTGAGCCCTTTCCTGCCATCCTGTGACGCACATGTATACTGACACACACATGCAGATATATTTACTGGGTGTGACTGGAGAGGTAATATTAGCAATTAAGGTTGGAATAAAAGAACACATATTTGCCTTGACCAGGGTTACCAAGGAAAACAGAAGTTATCTAGCGTGGTGCAGTCAACGAAACAGCCACATTCTGTTTTTACTGAATTTACTGCTGTTGTTGTTTTTTTTTTTTAAAAGATTTATTTATTTATGCATACAGTATATGCCTACAGGCCAGAAGAGAGCACCCTATCTCATTACAGACGGTTGTAAGGCACCATGTGGTTGTTGGGAATTGAACTCAGGACCTTTGGAAGAGCAACCAGTGTTCTTAACCTCTGAGCCATCCATCTCTCCAGTCTGAATTTATTGTTTGTTATTCAAAAAAATTGACATGTTTCTGATATAGCAAGCTCATGACAAAAACCCAATAACTCTTTGAATAATTTAATAGAACTGACAAGATTTGTTCAGATGATGCCTTTAAAAGTCAATAGTGTTTCTACAAAATGGGCATAATTTATAAATATAATAAAATTCTATCAAAAGAGAACATTTACAAAGAAAATATACAGAGGAAGGAATCGGTCAAAAAAGAGCAAAGAAAATTATAGTTTAGGGACCAGAGAGGTGTCTTAATGTAAAGGCCACCAAACCTGATGGACTGAGTTTGATCCCCAGCACCCACATAATGGAGGGAGAGAGTCCTCCGACCTTCATACGTGCATGCACACACACATAAATGTCATTTTAAAAGTTTAGGAGTTGGGGCTGGAGAGATGGCTCAGAGGTTAAGAGAATTGCCTGTTCTTCCAAAGGTCCTGAGTTCAATTCCCAGCAACCACATGGTGGCTCACAACCATCTGTAATGAGGTCTGGTGCCCTCTTCTGGCCTGCAGGCATACATACAGACAGAATATTGTATACATAATAAATAAATAAATATTTTAAAAAAAGTTTAGGAGTTTAAGGGCTAGAGAGATGGCTCAGCAGTTAAGAGCACTTTCTGTTCTTGCAGAGGACCCGGCACCCACACGGTGGTTCAGTTCCCAGCACCCACACGGTGGTTCAGTTCCCAGCACCCACACCGTGGTTTACAACCACCTATAACTTCAGTTCTAGAGGATCCAATGATCTCTTTTGACACCAGGCACACACATGCCGCACATACATACATGTAGGCAAAACACTCATACACATAAAACAAATAGATAAAATACTCATCCGTTAATATTTTTTAAAGTAGAGGTATTTAAAGAAAGACTTTAAAGAATGCAAATGAAGAGGTGTACCGCTTTCATGGATTGTAAGGCTCATCATGATAAAGAAGCCAGCTCTACCCAAACTGAGACACAAATCCACCTTAATGCTCTCCAAAAGTTCTAATGGCTTTTACTCTTGGTGTTTGTTTGCTATTGATAGCCTGATTCTATGATGTAGATGGAGGTACCATTCCAGGACAGCTCAGCCGTTTCCAAGGAAACAAGATAAAGAGATTTGCGTAAAGCAGCAAGGCCACAGTGTGAAGATACTGTGGATCAGTGAGGCAGACTGACACATACAGGGACAGGCCTGTGTATGTAGGCATAGACCATGCAGTTGGGGTGACCACAAGCATGGGGAGGATTCCCCAGAGGGGTCTGTTGGGAATTGATTTGATCTTGTCTCATGCTAATGATGACCCAACTCCAGGAGATGCATTGCTAGCAGATACTCCTGGGTTATTGTTATGATCTCGAGTCCTTCATTAACAAACTAAAAAAAGTCACCAAATTTAGAGATGCTGATGAGATCGATTGTATTATAGTTAAGATGGTTTTACATAAAAAAATAAAAATACCACAAAGGAGGGAAAAGACAGGTTATAGGGTAGGAAGCAATATTTGTGGCAAAAAAAAAAAAAGGATAAAAGGGGAGTCTCTAACAGAAACCATGACAAGTAAGAGAAAATGGGAACCATGATTTTTTCAGACAGGACCAAAGATGTGAACCAGAACTTGACAGAAAAGAAAACTGAAGGGGTTGCTAAATATGTGACAACAGCTAATTTCGATTTCACTA
The DNA here is from genome assembly GCF_037038515.1 of Microtus pennsylvanicus. NCBI lineage: Eukaryota > Metazoa > Chordata > Mammalia > Rodentia > Cricetidae > Microtus > Microtus pennsylvanicus. Next base: position 17,446,142 of record NC_134580.1, read on the forward strand.
TCAAGTGGGATTATGCAAGAAGCCTACTAAGGCTTGACAAGAGGCAAGAGCAGCAGGGGCCAGGGGTGCCTAGAGCAACAGCTGTCTGGGGGTGTCAGCCAGAGTGGGAATCAGCACAGTCTACATCTGCAATGAGGTGAAGTGGGGTGAAGCTGGATCCTTTCTTGTTTGGGACTAGACTCTCTGCTAATGTCATGTCTGAATGAGGTCATACTAAAGTGTGGGTGGGAGTTGAACCCAAGGATTGGTGTCCTTATCAGAGGGAATTCTAGGCAGACCCACGGAAGACAAATGCCTGTGTGAAGACTGACACGGGAGTGATGTGGTCACCAGAGATCACTGGTGGACACCAGGAACTGTAGGAGGGGAGCCCTCCCCGAGACACCTCAGAAGTATGGCCTTGCTGACCAGGCTGTTAGAGATAAACTTCCCCGTTTAGCTCCCAGTGTGTGGTTCACTGTTAGAGACACTCTACGGCTTGTCAGAGCTGTTGTTTCTGTTGACATTTCTCCACAGAAAGAGGTCTCTAGGTGTGTAGCCCCATGGTTCCTAGAGACACGCTTACAGAGATGCCCACACAGGGTAGCCAGGCATAGGCATGGGAGCTGGTGTGGATGTTCTTCCCACCCAGAGCCTCCACAGGCAACACACACCTGTGTCCAGCACGTGCCAAGCAGCCGCCACATGTCACATTTACCATCCTTGGCATTAGGGTACAGTTGTAGAGGTGGCAGTGAGAGCCTGTCCTCCAAACCTCCCGCCCAGGGACACAGAGAGCAAGCAGGCAAGGAGAGCTATAGATAGGACCAGGTAGCTGGGGGGCAGTAGAAGAGATAGACTAACTAGATCGAGGGATACACCATGGGGCATGAGTATACTTTAACGGAAAAAGGTGGGGGCCTGGCCCAACACTCTCTGAGCCAATGCCAGGTAACAGGTGGCATGTGACGCCCTGGGTGTAGACACAGCCCGTATCACAAAGGTGTCAGCTCCATCCATCAGAATCTTTACAACATTGTGAGCAATAGCCCAGCAATCCCTCTACTTTGACACGTGATGCTGTTTGAACACTATAACCTACCCCCAGATCCCTGCTCCCCCTAAGAGGAAGCAAGTACTACTGAGGGGATCCCACTGGGACTGTTGCAACAGGACCCCACTATGCTGTTCACCTCGCTCAGAAACCCTAGTGCCTGAACAGGTCATTGCCCGTGTGTCCCACCCCCCTCCCCTTGCTTGTGAGTTCAGACTGAAGATTGTCTAGGGCATACCCTTGATCCAGCCCTGTGTCCTGCTCTGGAGACTGCAGCTCGAAGATCTTCTTCGAGGATTGGGATGGAGCCAGAACTCCTCAAATATGATGGGACAAAAAGGCATAAGCTTCCCATGGTTACTGGAGGCTCTGGATGGTGGAGACCGGGGCCTCTCCATGGGTTTCCTATTCTGCAGCACCAGGGAAAGGTGCTGTACGCTTGTTAAATTTGGATCCGAGTGTTTGGTGGACTGAGTTCTGGTAAAAGTGCTTTTGGGGGTCTTACTGTCTCCATGTTCGTAGTTACTAACCGGGAAGGCATACGCAGGCTTTGCTCTAACTCTGCCCTCAGCAGCTGTTACTGGTACAGACCAGGTAGCTGAAAGTACCTTCGCTTCTTCCCGTTTCCAGTCCTGCCGCAGGGCCATTCGGGAGGGCCCCGTAGTTGGATCTGGTAGGGCCCGGGGGTTCCGCACTTTGAGTGGAGTATCTGAGAGCGGTTCCGAGAAGCTGAGGTTGGTAATGGGAGGCATTGGCTTCTTGGCTTTCTTCATACTGATCCCTTCCACACAGAGGTCAGAACCATTGAACGGCGGCAGCTCCACGGCAGGCTGTGAGAAGAGGTGGAGACTGTCAGGATCCCTGACTCAGAGAGTTGCCTGGCTGGCCCCATGCCAAGCCACCTGCCATGCCTCCGAAGCTTTGTCTGTGCTTCTTCAAGGCTCCGGTACTCACTGGGCTCTTCTTTCAGGCAGAGCCCAGCTTCCTTTCCTCCAGGTCCTGGGGCTCAACCCTCAGGAGTCCAGGGGCAAAAGCCTCAGCGATGCGTAACCTGCTAGATCATCCCTGAGGAGAAGCCACTAGAGAGATTTCAGAAAGAGGATAAGGGGCTCTGGAGAGAAACGGTCTAGAAGGGGCTGTGGAGCCTCCCCAGATATCCAGGCAAGGGCCTCTCCCATTACCCATATAGTTGGAACATGGAGAAATGACAGGTAGGAAGACCAGACTGTGAAGGCCACAGGGGCTAAATGACAGGGCTGTCTAGATGCTGCATCTAGAATAAACATTTGGCTTGATGCACACAGGAGGCTGAGCTTGGAGCAGATCAGGCAGACCCAGGCTCCTGACAGTCCTGCGTGCAGTCAGGACCCCAAAAAATCAGGATTTGTGTCCTCGACTGACTGGGAATGAGGTGGCTGCCACACAGAAGCCCAGGCCCACCCACTTCGTGGACATACACTAGCAGCCAAGTAAGCTCCTATCCTTACCTGCCTCCACAGAAGCTCAAAGTTGCCAATGTCACAGTTTCGGTCCAGTTTGCGGTCCACCACCACCTTGATGGTGTCTTCCTGCACCTGGGCGCAGAGCTGGGCTGTGACGGGAGTGGAGGGGTGCATGGTAGGGCTGGAGTTGATCTCGATGAGCCAGGGCTTGAAGTCTCGCCCCAGGATGAAGTCGGCTCCGTAGAGCTCGAAGCTGTTCTTACGGGCTTCTACGTGGTCCTGGGCCACCCGCATGGCATTGGTGACTGCTTTCTTCATAGATGGGTAGATGATGGTGCCCCAGGTCCCCCCTCGGCCCCTCTTCTGCAGGTACTCCTGGAAGCGGGTGCTGGTCCACATGTTATGGCCAGGTAGCAGCGGGCTGCGCTCCTTGTCATTCTTGAGACGCCTCTGAATGGAGTTGTTACACAGGTGGATGGCACTGTGGGCAAGTGGGCACAAGTGCTTGTGAGACTGGAGTATGCCAACAACCATTCTACAGGGCCAGCGCTGTCTGCCCAGCTTCCCTGGTGCATGGCTGTTGCACAAGACTTGGGGTAGGGGTTGGACTGCTAGTTCTGCTACCCCAGCAGCAGCCATGGACCCCCTCAGCCAGCCTGAGGGAACAGCACAGACTGTACCAAGATATAGCAGAAGCCCGCCAATGCAGAGCCAGCCAACCACGAGGAAAAGTAACCTGCCCAGGCCCCAGTTTCCCCACACATACATCAGTAGGAACATGTGAGTCCCTACCTAAAGTTCCCAGTGAGTTAGTTTATACTCCAGTCTTGCTCTCTGCAGACTTAAAGCAAACAGCACCTTTTAGAAGACTGGAAGACACCGTTTGGGGCTAAGGGTATTTTCGTTTGAACTGCAGGTATGGGGCAGACATGTCACCCTGGGAATTTCTATCCAGTTCTAGAGTGAGGCCTGCCTCACAGCCACATGCAAGAAAGGTGAACATTTAAAAGATACAGCCCACCCCCATCTACTTCTTCAGCTTCTGTTTGTATAGCTGGGCTATCCCCATTCAGACACCATCTCTGGGAATCTTGCATCGGCCTGAGCTGAAGAAGGGTGCATAATATTGCCAAGCACAGAGTTGATGGCTCAGCTGAGCCCATGCAAAGAGGCTGCATGCAGCTCCCAGACTTCATTTTCAGTGAGTTTCTAGACTCTGCTATAGGCTCTTGTCCAGAGGCAACACACAGACAGGGGTGGTTGCCTTCAACTATGCCCAGCCCCATCCCAACTGTGGCCTAACAGGTGTGATTCCAAGGGCGCTGGAGGAAGAGTTCACTCGGCAAAGTTTCTATTGGGCAACCCTCAGCCTCCCATCTGACTCTCCTTTCCAAAGTCCCCTAGGGCATCCAGGCCCCCAACACTGCCTGCCAACTGACAATCACTAAACCACTGAAAGTCCTGGGTCATCCCTGAGGATTCAGGCAGGTTCTCACTATGAACTGGAATGTGGTTTGTCCATCACAGGCACCCTGAGTCTTTGAACCTGGCAGCCCTAATGCCCTGATGCTTTGGCAGTGATGAGCAACCTCGGGGGCCCTGAGTGGCAAACAACCAGGGTCCCTCATCTACACATACCCAAGGGTCTCCTGCTAGGTACGTAGAGGAATGCGGAGCTCCCCCTGCTGACCTGTCCAGCTTGTCCAGGGAGAAGCGTTGTGTGGAGAAACGGAGGTAGCTCTCCTTGTAGAACCAGATGGTTAGGGGGTTCCAGTCTGTGACGAGGAACCACTGTCTGATGTCAAACTTGGTGTCGTAGATGAGCATCGGAGTCTCGATGTACTTCTGGACTACCCACTTGTTGTCCTTCGTGGTCTGGCTGTCGGTGGCCACCAGCTCCAAGATGTTCTCCACACGGTCCATGCACACGATATCTCCAAGAACAAAGGTCACACCTTGGCCCAGTGAAGCACAGCCTCCCACCCCCTTAGTTATAATAAGCCTCAATAGCCACCCTGGCTTTGCAGGGATGGATGGGTGTGCATTCAGTGGACAAAGCTACAGTTGGTGCCAGCCACTTGTTCAGCCTCCCACCATGGGGCCAACCCTGCACTCCAGAGGGCATTCAGAGATTAAAGGAAAAACAGTGCAGAAAGCCACGCAAGAGCACGCTTTAGGGTCTGGTGTGTCCTCGGAGCAGGGCCTCTGGAGACCAGGGAGGGTTAGAGCTAAAGGAGTGAGCTGCCAAATGAGATAAGCTGGGCACAGGTAGGAGGCATTTAATTTCCCCACCCCCCACTGGCTTTCTTTACTCAGAGGACAATTTCTCCGCCTTGGACCCTAAAGTAGGTCACATGACTTGTGGCACATACAGGAAGGAGTGATGTGTGTCACTGTGAGCGGTGTAGGGTAACAGACCCCGCAGCTCTCTTTTCTCTGCCATGACAGTGTAGGATGGGAACAAGGCCACAAGATGGGCAGAGTACCCGTGACCAGGTCAAGGGACACAAGTTTCTGTTGAAAGTTGGGGGCCAGTTACACAGCACTATCTGGTCATCGGTTCTGTTGATAAAGGGTAGAGGGCCTTCCAGCACAGGTTAAGTTCTCACAAAGCACATGGCTTCCATTTATTTGGCCACAGCAAGTTGAGATCTTGCTAAAATGAAACAAACAGCTGAGGTAACTTTGGACCGCTAACCAATGGCCACCAGCAGTTGGCAAGAGCATATGCAGTGACCAGCAGAGAGAAGGGCATTGATTGAGAAGAGCGTATCTGAACAGCCCACAAAGGATCTCTGGGGATGGAGTCTTCGGTGGGAAGAAGGTGTGGCTCGACGGGTGAGAGGAGACAGATTTCTTAGGAAGGGAAGGAGGCTTAGCACAAAGCCCAAGAAGGGACACAGCACATGCTGCCAACCAAGGTCACGTCACAGGAGAATGGAGGAAGAACTGACCATCTGCAGGACGCCAAAAGGGAATGGACCACATACACCCAAGAGAATGGAGGAAGATCTGACCATCTGCAGGATGCCAGAAGGGAATGGACCACATAAACCCAGAAAAGAGAATTAAGAACAGAAGACCTTTAGGCTTATATGTGATTAATAACATTAATAAAAAATTAAAGATCACATATATAGGGCTGGAGAGATGGCTTGACAATTAAAAGTACTTGTTGCTCTTATAGAGGACCTGGGTTCGGTTCCAACCACTCACATGGGGCTCATGCCCACCCAATAACTCCAGGGATTCTGACAACTTCTGGCCTCCACAGGCACCAGGCACATACATACATGCGAGAAAAACACTCATACACATAAAATAAATAAATCTAATTTTTAAAAAAAATCACACAAACAATCTATAAATTAAAAAATTTCAGAAGAGCTCAAGAGACCAACAGGATAGACAAACTAAAAAGCCTGTTTAAACACTACAGAGACAGGGACAAAAGGATGCAGCTAATGCCAGCGACCAAGGAAATTTTGTAGCCTTAAATTTTTTCTTATTTCACAGGAAAGCCTGGAAATAAACCAACTTAGTATTTAAATCAGAGAGAAGAGGAAATCTCTCACAGGAAAACTTAAACCGTTGACTTTGGAAACACAAGATCAGGAAATTACACACCTGCATGTGTGCACATGAACATGCACACACCATCACACATGTGCATACATACACATGCACACGCATGCACACACACAGCATTAAGAAAGAAGGGAAGGCAATGCTGACTGCAATTTGGGCAGATGAGGCAGAAAGTGTGAAGGGGGGTGAATAACCCACAGGCGAATTTTATGAGGGATTTGGAATTTGCCTCTGACGGTTCTAGATTTACAGTGGATCCATGGGATGGGAAGTACACTGCTTGAGATGAAGGTCCTCCACCCTTCTTAGAGGCCAGAATAAGCCAATTGCTAAGATCAAGGTAACACACACACAGAACAAAACACCCCAAAATAACACTCTGAGGTTGTTTAGTGGATGAACACAAATGAGGAAATCTGAGCTAAATCAGCAGACTCCAGAGCAGCACTGACAGACACCTTCTCCTCCAGCGCAGCTTGGGCACCCCTGTCCGGCCTCAGCAGCACTGCTTGAACCTTTCTCTGTCACAGAGCATCTGCCCAGTGAACTCACCTCGACCTCGGGACTTTGCTGCGGGCTTTATGATCCAGATGTTCCGAATCCCGTCGATCTCTGTCTGAGGGTTCACAGAACTGATCTTACTCAACAGAGTCTGGCATTGTGAAAAGTAACTTCTCGAATCAAGGATGAAAGCATTGCCACTAAAAAGCAAGATCCAGAAAGGGCATGAGGGGCTGAGAGGCAGCGTTCAGCCCCAGTGATTGGTGGGTGCCTCTGCTCTAGGACAGGTGAATGGCTGTCTGGTAAGAAAGGGTTAGGGGCAGCAGGACGTCTACCAACTGAGGAGATCTGGAGTGGACCTTAGAGGGTATACCTGGACAGGGTGTATCAAGAAGTAATGACCTTAACTAGGCATGGTGGTGCATGCCTCAAACCCCAGTACTTAGGCAGAGGCAGGAAGACCTTTGTGAGTTCTAGACCTTCATGGTTTATATAGCAAGTTCAAGGATAACCAAGGTTACATAATAGAGTCCCTGTCTCAAAAAAGGAAGGAGAGAGAAAGAGAGAGAGAGAGAGAGAGAGAGAGAGAACCAAAGACCCTGATACATGGATCTGGATTGCCTATACAGACAAGAACACCAATCCTGTACCAAAGGGAAACCAGAGATGGATCCCTGTGCCAAGACACTGCCTGCACTGCTGTTGCCAGAAAGATCCTTATAGAGGAAGCCAAACTGCAATGCAGACTTACCTGCCCCACAGTAGCAGCCAGGATATTGTCCTGTGACCTGGACTATCAACCTGCCCCCAGGTCCTTGTTGGTGACTTCAGACTTGTAGGGAAAGGCCTAACTTAGAAAGCAGCCATAATCTCAGGGTCTAAGGACGGGGATCAGGAGAGATGTTCTGAGCAGTTTTCAGAATTTGAGGGTACACTACAGGCAGCTGGGAGAGACATCCACAACAACACACACAGCCCCTCTCGGGTTTTGTGGGAGTCTCCTTATGTGGGCAGATGCAGTACAATGGGGATTGTTCAGTGCAGACTCCCTGCACACAATTCTGGCTGCAGCCCCAGAGGTGGGAGCAAGGGCTTGGGGACAGGAGACATGTGTGGGAAAGGAGGGCAGCGTTTAGGAGAACGTGCATGATGGCTATCCCTGCCATGTGGGTTGGAGTTCTAACTATTGCCAGTTTCCACCCCTGGGCGCAGGAAACAGGTTGGCGTGTACGTGATCTTTCCCTTACTGGCCAGTTACCAAGCAGATGTGGTCTTCCTCCACAGATGTTACACGCTGATCAATCCCACAGTGATAGGACAGCTCTGCCAGAATCAGTACAATGCAAACAGGTAGAGACAACCCCCAGGGTCCTCATAACATTGTCTGATCCAGGAAGATGGGCCCAGCTAGTGCAATAACTAAAGCAATATCAGCAAGAGCCGGACAGCATGACGCTTTCACCACTGTGGCTCAGGAAGACAAGCGTCTTGCCATCCAGTGGGAAGGAACTGCCTATGATCTCTGCAGGACACCGGAGCCTGGGCTCTGGAAGTCACCCCTGAAGGTGGGCCAGCACTGGACTCGTGTGTCACCATGCCATTATGCCTCTGTCACATAACAAGAGGATGGAAACTGTGAAAGTTAGGAGATAGCCGAAAACAGAGCAGGAACCTGGTCTGTTTCAACAAACGTTCAGATTCTGGACATGTCCACGCCCACCAAAGAACAGACAGGGTTCCTGCAGGTCCCAGGAAGCGTAGCCTCTTGGCCTTCTGGGTCCCGACACAGGAACACCCATGTGGGAAGCTGCCAGTCTCAACAAGGATGAACCCCCGCCCACACCCCACACCCCCAGGCTCTCAGCGGGCTGTGAGGAATCTAAGGGTAGAGTCACAGCAAAGCAGCCGAGAACCTGCTCTCCTGACAGGGTCATTTCACACCACATTGGAACCCAATGCTGCCACCCAGTGGTGAAGCCTCGGGTTCTCCTTCGTAGAGGTTTAAGAAAAACATGGCTGAGTATAGAAAGTCCTCACAGAGAAAGCAGGTTTGCTGTTTTTTTTTTTTTGCTCGGGTGTACTCTTGTGTTTTTATCGCCAGCTCAAAGGACACACAGCATGGGCTGCTCAAAAAGTTCTCCAGGTTTACGTCCCAGTCGACGGGAGCTCTTCATTACTGTCACTTTCTACCACAGGGACAGGCTCTGCCTCTCTAGAATGTCATACTCGTGGTTCGGAACACTGGGACCTACACAGCCTCACAGCTGGGAGATGGGTCCCTGCTCTGACACGACCAGGGGCGGTCAGGTCTGGGCTCCCTGCATCTTTCCAAGGCTGGGTGCTTCCATTTCTCCAGGGATGGAAGAGCTGGGTCATAGGGCATACAGTTCTTGCTTTTCCACCAGCATTGCACTAGAGCTGTTGACTTAGGCCAGCACTTGGTGTCCTGGTGTGCATAGGATCCATCATGGGTGTTTTTTGTTGTTGTTTCTTTTTCTTTTTTTTTCAGCTTTTGAGACAGTCTCATTTATAGCACAGGCTAGCTTTGAGTTCAAGATCCTTCGGGGGTGATAGGAGCTACCTCCAACGGTTCACTGTAGTTCTGATAAGCTCTGATACGGGGCACTTATCTAGTCTGATTAGACAGCTGAGTTTGTCTTTCATCAAGTATCTGTTCCATTTTTTTTCTTCTCTTGAGACAGGGTCTTCTGTAGCCCAGTAGCTATGAACTTGCTGTGAACCTGAGAATGACCTTGAACTTCTGATCCCCTGGCTACTACCCCGAGTGCTTGGGGTTATAGGCACTAGCCACAGCATTCAGCTTATGTGGTGCTGGAGATGGAGCTCGGAGCTTCACATATGACACAGAAGCATTCTACCAACTGAGCATTTCATTTGGTTAACTTCTTTTCTCTGATTGTAGTTCCCTCTGTAGCTTCTGAATTTGAATGTCCGTCAGGTGTGCGGACAGTGGATCTGTCTCTAGTTTGTAGCTTCTATTTTCACCCTCTTTACAATGCTTTTTGAGAAACACAGTTCAGAAGCCAATGCAAAACAGTTTTTAAATCAATGTTCCCCTGTTAATTACTAGTGGCGAATAAGTGCAAAGATACAGCCAACTTGATCAGGAAGGAACTATGTCTGGAACAACTCATGCAGGGGAGAATGAGGACAACCCCTGAGAGGGAGAGTAAACAGAGCATGCTCCTCCTTTGATGGATTAGATCATGAACATGTGTTTTAAAGCAGTGAACTAGTGTTAGATAGATAGACAAACAGTACACGGAACATAGCCAGGAACAGACAAGCCTATCAGGAGGACTCCCAGGTAAGAGACCCACGGGACACAGCATAACACACACACACTTGGAGTCCCAGGAAGCAAAAAGAGAAGGAAGCAGAAGCAACAGATGTAGAAGTAATGACGAGAGTCTGAATTTGAGGGGAAAGTGTCAACCCCTGGTTCAAAGACGCCACACAAACTCTAACAAGGATAATTTCAAAGAAAAGCACTCTTACAAACATAATAAGAAAACTACTAAAACCAGAGACAATCTTAAGGCAGCTGGAGAAAAAGATACTACTTCCTTTCAAAAGAGGGAAGACACCAGCAGGAAATTCCTGATCAAAATGGCATGAGTTAGAAGACAGAATAGCATCCAAACATCAATGTATCTTTGCAAATTGAGAACTCTATTCTGGAGAAAAATCTCTCAAAAATGAAAAATGTTCATCTTTTGAGATTAAAAAATGGAGAGAGTTTACCACCTCTTGCCTTTACAAGAAAATGTATTAAGAGATGTTTTTATGAACAAAAATGGCTGATATACAAAAACATGAAAGTGACTGTTCAAAGCAACAGCAAGCATGTCACAGGCTTTTTAAATGAAGATAGAGGATGAGAGTTGGCTCAGGGATTAAGAGCATTTACTGTTCTTGCAGAGAACCCAGAGTTAGCTCCTAGCACCCACATCAGGCTCACAGTCACCTGTAACTTCAGGTCCCAGAACTCTGTGGGCACCTGATGCATCCGAATGCACACTCATTTAGGTACACATGCATACACATAAATAAAAAATAAATAAAACAAAGATAGACAGAAAGGAATGACAAGAGTGTCTGGAATAGGAGGAAGTACATCACGCTACACTGTCATAACTGATTTGGGAAATATATATATATATATATATATATATATATATATATATATATATATATATAGAGAGAGAGAGAGAGAGAGAGAGAGAGCTAATTGAAGATGAGTAAGAAAACATAGAGGAGGGTTTGGGAGTAGTGGCTAGACCCTGTCTCAAAACAAAAACGAAACAAAAAACAAAACTATATTGTAACTTTTAGGATTGTCCTAAAAAATCAAGAGGCTTGCTATATATACCCCATGCTGGCCCAAGACTCAGTGCATAGCCCAGTCTGGCCCTGATTTCAAGCCCTTCCTGCCTCAGTCTCCTGAGTGCTGGGATTACAGGCATAAGTCCACAGAAGAGAGTGCAGAAAGCAGAGGAGAGGAGGGGAAGGGAGAGGTGAGGACAGGGGAGAAGAGAAGGAGAATGCTTAGTAACCAAATGGAAGGAGGGGTCAAAGGGTGGAAACACCCATGACAGTATGTGGGGGTTATCATGTTCCCCTGAAACAAGCATTGCCTCCCCGATGTTGTCCCCGTAGGGTATCTGAGCTTCTTCCAACCTCTGTTTTGTTCCTGGTGGTGACCACAGCGCGTGTGAGGCTGAGGAATGTAGGGAAGTAGCATTATTATGAGGGCCTTGGCAGTGAGGAATGACCAGCATCCTGACGGACTGAAGGCCTGGGATGCACCTTGGCCTGCCAACACTCATCAGAGCCTGCCAAGGCCCTGAGCAGTACAAACTTACCGGGGCTATTGTGGGTCCAAGGGGGGTGGTCAAGCATGATAGGAGCTGGGAAGGTACAGAATGAGACATGGTCCCCCAAAGACACTCATAGGTGGTATCATATTTGTAAACAAATACCAGAAAGTTTTGGTACCCCAATAGCCAATAGGCACCCATGATACCCAAGGCAGGTTCTCCAACATCAGACTATTCCAAGAATTCAGGAGGCATCCCAACCTCAGACACAGGTACTTATCTACTCAGAGGTAGATAAGCACCCCGATACCTACACAGATGCCCAGACATGTGACAAACATCCCGACATCAAGGCATGTGCCCTCAACACCCAGAGAGGTGCTCCAGCACCCAGACATGCATCCCAGTGTGTGCACGGCGACACCTCTGGTGTCAAGGCGGTGGGGTGTCATCTTACTGAACCAATAAGTAGTATTGCTTTGTCAAGTCGTTCCATTCTTCCTCAGTCAAGGCTTCCGTGCTGGTCTCCGTTGCATCAATGTCCTCGTGTTCCAGCTGTCCCAGGTAGGCCTGGCACACCTTGCAAGCCGTGTCCACAAGCTGTCCGGAGAGGCCTTGGGACTTGTGGTCACTATTATCTGAATCTGGAATTCAAGCCCATGCACTGAGTGTGAGCTCCACCCAGGGCACGGAGGCTGCCCTCCCGTTCCTACCACCTCTCCCCTGGGGGAGGAGGGTGACTCCTCCCCTTCACCAGCCTTGTCAACCTCACGGTTCAGCATCACTGCTGCCACCAGGAGCTCACGCTCTGAAACTAGACTTGGAGGGCATGACAGGGAGGGGATCGTACTTTTGAATCGTCACAAAAGCATGACCAGACCTGTGCTGCTGACACCTGTGAGCACTTTGAGCTGCTATGATTACTAATTCCTACTGCCCACAGAATTTCCTGTACCACATACACGGGGGGTGTTGGTGGGTCCTGGCACCTGGACCCTGCCTTACACAGCATCCTGGTAGCTGTAGGTTACCCAGGGAGGTAGCAGGTCTACAGCATAGATGGGGAATGGCTCGGGGCTTCAGGCACAGTGTTGGTAGAGACATGGTACTGAGGAGTGTTGTGATGGGCACAGGAGGCTCACTGAGCATGCTGCAAAGCCAGAGCAGGAAGCTTATGTGGCAGTTTCAGACTACAAGGGGCCTGTGAAACTCAGAGAACATAAACAAACCATTTAAAAGTGAACGTGGGGTGTAAATGTCACTACTCTTCTAAGTAAAAAGTTGAGCTAAACAATGGACAGCTACTTCTTGATCTTCCAAAGAAGAGAGGTCAAAGACAAAACCAATGTCCCAAAAATTAGAGAGAGAGAGAGAGAGAGAGAGAGAGAGAGAGAGAGAGAGAGAGAGAGAATATGTTGGGGAATATTATTTTAAGATGTGTGACTTATGTTTATACTGCATTTGTTTAACTCTGTGAAGCTGTGATTCTTTGCCTGTCTAAAAAACAAAAACCTGATGGTCCTAATAAAGAGCTGAATGGCCAGTAACAAGGCAGGACAAGGATAGGAGAGACTGGCAGGCAGAGTGGATAACTAGGAGAAATGAGGAAGAGAAGGAGCCAGAGAAGGAGGAGGACATCAGGGGCCAACCATTCAGCTCGCTACACAGAAAGTAAGATTTACAGAAGTAAGAGAATGGGAAACACCCAGAGGTAGATGGGATAATATAAGTTAAGAAAGCTGACGTTTATAACTAAGAATAAGCCTCTATATGATTTATTTGGTATATGGATGGCAGACTCGCCCCACCAAAAAATAAAGCCAAAAGAGTAAAACATCATATAACAGAGACAGATAAGGAGAATCATGGCTAATTGGAATGCTAACCTTCATGGGATGAATGAGAATAGGAAACCGGGCTGTGGGGATGAAGCCACATGCCATAAAATGTGGAAAAGGAGATGAGGAAACATTGGGGAGAGGGGGAGAGGAAGAAAGAGGGAGAGAGAGAGAGACAGAGAAAACAGTACCAACTATGGCAGCTGTCAATCAATAATCACCTTCAACACCGATGGCCTACACATACCAGTAAAAGATGACCAGAGTAGATTAAAAACTACCTTAGATTAAAAGTAAAGAGACAGGAGAAAATATACCATGCTAACATCAATCAAAAGAAAAGTCGAAAATCTCTGTTATCAGGCAAAGCAGACTACAGAGCAAGGGAAATGATCAGGGGTAAAAGAGGCTTTGTACAGTGAAAGAGTCAATTCTCCAGAAAGACGTAACAATAATTAATCTACATGTACCTAACAACAGACCTTCAGTGCAGCAAATACTGACACAGCTCAAAGGACAATTGAAATATACCCACAATCATAGAAAGAGACATAAATACCTCCGTATCCAGATGGGCCCATGGCTCAGGCCTGCCATCTCAGCTATTCCAGAGGTTGAGGAACACTGACCACACGTTAAGGCTTGGCTAGTTACAGAGTGACTAACCAAGACTCTCAAAATTTAATGAGGACTGGGCTATGAGCTGAGCATTTAAAATTAGTATAAGCCTCAGAGTGGTTATCTAGAAGTGGCTGCTGGGAAAGGAAAACTCTGCTTACATATGGTGCCCAAAATGGGGCTCCAGATGTTGCAAAATTTCTTTACTGTTTAATAACAAACAAAATCTGGGCAAAAATATTAAAGAACAAAAGGGAGCCGGAACCAAATCACAAGCCACCACTAACACCCATAGTCACTCGCCCCTTGCTTGAAAAGGCCCACACCCTCCTCTGCTCTGCCTTTTTTCTCAGTCACAGCAGTCCCCAATGAAAACCCCGCCTCTTAGACCTAAATACTCCTCTCAATTGGCTAGCAGACCGGTGAAAGAATTCCCATAAACAACTTGTGCATAGAGGTCTATAGCAGTTTGATCCATGATAAAAGTCTGTTAGTGGGCGAATGGATATATAACCCAGCACATACAGACAGTGAACTGCTCAGCCCTGATCATAAAGCTTCAAGCATGAAAAACTTCAAAGCCTGCTGCTAAGTGAATGAAACCATTGTCAACAGGTTGCATACTGTAGGTCCCCATTGTAGACATCCTGAAAAAGGAAGAACCACAGAGGCAGGAGAAAGGGCCAGGAGCTGCAGGAATTACCTCAGCCAAGCATATGTAGCCAGGGGCCCTTCGTCACCGGTCTTGACAAAAACAACCTCCACTACAGCCTGGAGCTGCCTTACTCACAAATCATTTTTTAACACATCCTTTAAATGTTTTATCATGCAAAAGTTTACTTTCCAACAGTTTTAATAAATGTACCGCTGGTATGGGGACATTGACAGTGGAGTGCCTAGGGACCCAGGGTGGATAGGAAACCAATGAACCTTCTGCCAATTTTGCTGTTAGCCTGAATCTGTTCTAAAAAACAAACTATTGAAGTAGACTACAAAAAACTATTAAGCCAGGTCGCTGCTTGTGCGTCCACCTCACACAGAACTGCCACTACTGGGGTCCTCTTCCAGGGGCCATATGGAGGGTCACAGCAGTGACCATTGGGTAGGAACCACACCCAGGGGACAGGATCTAGTATGATCATGAAATAAGGGTGCCCGGTGCTGATACGTTGTGAAAATAGGATGACTGATGTCTCAGCATACAGTCAAAACGAGAACAGGGTGGCCATGAGAATCAGAGCTGAACCAGAAGCACCGGTGTCTCTTCTCCATACTCGTGTGACCACCAAAGCAGCAATGCCCAACCTGTCCATCGGCCATAGAGACTCTGCCTCGCCAGCTAAAGACCTGTGCTGTTGACCAGACACCCCACCCCGCTAAGGCACAGAAGCCCGACCCCATAGGCGTGTACCTTTCTTGGGGCTGGGATCACCATTCTTGGCCTCCTCCTTCTTACTCTTGGCCTTGATTTTGCTGCAGTAATTCTGGTGGTTGACTACCCACTTGAGGATGCTGGAAGCCACTGTGCGCCGAAAGTCATCTGGAAGGACACCAAGGCCTCGCTCCCACTGCCCACCCAGAGTGGAGAGGCAGCAGAGCACGCCACGTGGGTCTGCCTGCCACCCTCAACAGGTGCTTCCGCACCTTCCCCCAGCTGCTCACCCACCTGTCCACACCCAGTCCCGACAGCTCTTCCTTCCAGCCACCGCTCTCCCCTTCTCCTCTGTTGTCACTGCCCCATAACCCCTCAGAGACCTGAGGGATGGATATTCCCAGAACCCTCTGAGGAGGAATCTAAGAGGTCTTTCTGGACATCCTGGACCATCTAGAGCACAGCCCTCCTCTACTGAGGGGTCTTACTTGAACTCACCCAGCACATAAGCAGGCAGCTTAACTGAGCATCCTGCAGACCCAGGCTGGAGTTGAGCCCAGGCTCTGAGCAGCAGGGTGTCCATACAGAGATTGGAAGTAGGAGGTGAACCTCTGAGCCAGTGTTGCCCGAGGCCTCCTGTGTCCCCTCAGAGTCAAGACCTGAATACTTAAGGTCTTTCAGCTCCAGGTGACTCCTCCCACACTGCCAACATTGCCTATGCCTGGCCTGGCCCTTACGAAGTGGACCAGAGACTGGAGTCCTGGCCCTCGGGAAGTCTGGTATGGTGCCTCAGAATGGCGCTGGTCACTCACCCAAGAATTCCTGCTTCTCGCTCTCGGTGCAGAGGCCATAGCAACGTGGGAAGAAGGTGTTAGGGTTGGCCTGGACGTACCAAGGCAGGCTTCTCATGTTCACACACAGCCCAATCTCCAGAGAGAGCAGTGCATTAGGGACCTCAGTGGGCAGCCTCACACAAAGTGAACTCCACTGGGACCCGTGGCTTTGACTTGACCCATGTTCCCTAAGAAGGGGGCTTCCATGGCATGAGAGTACCCAGAGTGGGAAGAACAAGGGGTACGTGCGGGTGGGCATACGGGACAGGAGGCAGCAGGTGTTTGGGGGAAGAGCTGGAACCTGAACAGTCCCTGTAGTTTTCAGGGGCCCACCCCCTCGGATGAACCCCTGGGTGGAGCCTCCCATCCACCTTGGTGGTAAACGATGCTGTCTTTCCGTAGTGGTTCAGCATCTGGTCACAGGTCAGGCTGTGATAGTCCACAACGTCCCTCTTGATAGTCCAGAGGAGGTATGGTATCTCGTTCTTTACCAACCTGGACTGGCAAGAAGAGCCCTCTATCAACATCCAGCATCTATTCCATTGAGATGCTGGGGACTCAGCTGAGAACTGGGCGGGGGGGGGGACAGAAGCTAGACTATACTCTGCTATACTCTGATAATTATGGCTGAAGGTTCCATCTTAGCAGAAGTCACATGGCTCCCGAGGGCTCGATGTGTTGGTATGGGGACAACCCCAACCACATGGGGTGTCTGCTGCCCAGAAGCCAGCTGCTTTTCTTGACTTGGGGCTGAAGGAAAACAGGAACTCTTCCCACCCTGGTGTTTAGGTGGGACTCAGAGACACGCTAACTGTTGCCTGGAGATGAATGTGGTACTCTGGAGCCTGGGAGAGTGGTCCAGAGGATGCTTACTGCCAGAACCCCTAGGAGGCAGCTTCTTCCCACTGGATCTGGCACTCACAGCAGAACAAATTAGATGAAATGCACAGCCAGCTATAAAAATGGAATTAACCCCATAAACATAATGTGCTTATTGAGGGCCTGTGAGCTAACTCTCTGTCCATTTTGTTTGTTTGTTTGTTTGTTTGTTTTAGCACTGATTTATGAGATCTCACACAGAGACATTTTGGACACATCTGTTCTTTTTAAATTACATGTATGCAAAGACGTCCACTCTGTGACTAACCTTCTTGTCCTCTTTATAGAAGATGTAGGAGAGCTTCAGAGGAACCAGGCTAGGGGTGAATGGGGTACAAGGGCTGCGTTACTGGAGACCCCATCTGTTCACTGGCCAGGCCCCTTCTGCCTCCATCCTGTAATGCATAGACCCTCAGCCCAACCACTCAGCGCCTCCTTGTCCACAGTCACACCGGCCTTTGCTCATGTTAGTCGGTGTGAGATGCAGGAGCTGGGAGCAGGATGCGGGAAAGGCAGATGCCTAATGTTCCCATATGGGCGTCTCACTCTACCCTCTGTCTAGTGTGCTCTGTCTTAGAAAGGCCATGGTACACCCTAGTACCAGGCCACAGGGCCTACCATCACATCATGAATATCATCTAATCTCTCCAAGGGTATTTCTTGATTTTCTTTGGTCTCTGCACCTTTATTATCTGCAGGCAAAACATAAGAAAGACATTAAAGCCATTGATAAAGGACTTGTTTCTACTGCATGTACTGGCTTTTTGGGACCCTAGTCTATTTGGATGCAAAGCTTCCTAGGCCTAGATGTAGGGAGGGAGGGCCTTGGACTTCCCACAGGGAAGGGTTCCTTTCCCTCTCTTAAGGAGGGAGAGGGAGGGAGGAGGGGGAGTGGGAGGAAAATGGGAAGAAGGGAGGAAGTGTAAATTTTTGAATGGAAAAATAAAAAAAAATTAAAAAAGAAAGACATTACTGCCACTGTATTCGGAGACCTCACCAGACTCCCTGCAGCGTTGGGGTCCCACTATTGAGGAATGACCCCTGGGGTGGCAGGTAATCTCTGAGGGCAATGCTGTAGAGGCCACCTATGCCCATCGCTCTAACATCCTGTGCAGCACCCCACATAGGCTGTGATAGGTCAGGATTGAGGGGTGCTGCAGGCTAGATGAGCCTTAGCAGAGGCTGAGGCATGAGTCTTAGGAGGACCAGCCTGAACTATGGGAACTTGAGGAAAGGCCTTGGTGGGGAAAGGAGCTGGAGGATGAACGGCTAGGACCGCGTGAACACGGGGACACCGAAAAGTGACTGGCACTAGGGTAGGAGTGTGGCTGCCTGGGATGTGTGAGTTTGGGACAGTGGTGGAAACATGAAGGGAGCCAGTAAGTGTGTAGAGCCACCACACCAAGGATGGCTGATGTACTGATGACCACATCTACAAACTCCAACATGCGACAAGGTGAGTCTGATACTCTGCCCACACGCCCTTTACCTTCGCTCTCAACACTCTGAAGAGCTTTGGGCAGGAAATGAAACTTCTTCTCCACCCAGCCCTTTTTTCGCAGTGCGGCCCGGATGACAGGGTAGTGTCCATAGATGGAGAAAATCTTCTTTTCCTAAAAACAGCAGGGTTTTAGCTGAAGCGCTCGGCAAGGAGGGAATCAAGTCAACCTGAGGAGAGTTTCCAAAGTGGGATGGAACAGACTATACCATGGAAGACAGCATAGCTTACCCAGAGGACACAGGAACGTCTTCAGCAAACAGAGGTGTGTGCGTGTGCGTGTGTGTATGTATACATGTGTGCACACGTGTTGGGGTTCGAAGTCGTAGCCCCCACAGTTGCTGCTTGTGTGTATTTATCATTGGGTCAGGATTACAGAGGCAATCCGCTTTACACACTCGTTCACACACTCAGACACACAAAAAGGAGCCAACACACAACCAAGAAAGCCGACACTTCCTGAGCAGCTATCATAGTGGCCCCCACTCAGGAGTTCTGGACTCAGAACAAAGAAGGAATACATAGCTATGCAATGCCTGCAGGTCTAGAGGATAACAGAGGGACTCCCTGTATGACTTTCTTCTATACAAGAGTGAGGGTCCTGGCTAGTTTTATATCAACTGGACACAAGCTAGAGTTATCTGGGAAGAGGAAGCTCGATTGAGAAAAAGCCCCCACCAGACTGGCCTGTGGGCAAGCCATGGGGCGTTTTCTTGGTTAATAGAGGTGGGCGGTCCTTGGGCTTCCCACAGGTCAGGGAACCCTGATTGCTCTTCGAGCAGATGAGGGAGGGTGACTTGATCGGGGGAGGGGGAGGGAAATGGGAGGCGGTTGCGGGGAGGAGGCAGAAATCCTTAATAAATAAATAAATTAAAAAAAAAGAAAATAAATAAAAACAATCTTCTGAAAAAAAAAACAATAGATGTTGGAGGGTCCAGCCCACTGTAGATGGTAGGTGGAGCTAGAAAACATCATTTCGAGCAAGGTAACCCAGACACAGAAAGACAATTATCACATGTACTCACTCAGAGGTGGTTTTTAAACATAAAGCAAAGAAAACCAGTGCACAAATCACAATCCCAGAGAACCTAGACAACAATGAGGACCCTAAGAAAGACATACATAGATCTAATATACATGGGAAGTAAAAAAAGACAAGATCTCTGGAGCAAATTGGGAGCATGGGAACCTTGGGAGAGGTTTGAAGCAGGGGAGAGGTAGGGAGAAGAGCAGAAAAAAATGTAGAACTCAATAAAAATCAATAAAAAGTCAAAAAAGGAAGAAAGAAAGAGAGAGAAAGGAAGGAAGGAAGGAAGGAAGGAAGGAAGCAAGGAAGCAAGGAAGGAAGGAAGCAGGCTGAACAAACCATAGGAGCAAGCCAATGAGGAGTGTGCCTCTGCTTCAGTGTCTGCCTGCAGGTTCCATCTTTGGCTTCCTACCCTGAATTCCCTAAACGATGGTCAACAAACCTGTAATATGAAATGAACCTTTTCCTCTCTAAGTTGTTTTTAGTCATGGTGTCTTATCACAGCAGAAGAAACACTAAGGCCAGAGAGCATGCCTCATATTTCTACAAGAGCTGTGGGTGCCTGAGGTTGGAATGGCAGAAAGGAAGAAGCTAATGGTCAACGGAGGAAGGGGCAGGGCCAGCCTAGAAGCTGCTGGAATCCTGAGTCATCACTTGGAGAGGGTTAGCTACTTGTGGATGAGCAGGTGGCTGGCAGCTAGTGGGAGGAGTAAGCTGTATTACCTCAGTTTTCCCAGCTGAGGGCAAGGTCAGGGAAGGAACTGCCATTGACAGGACTTGATGGTGACTGGTCCCCCAAAGGCTCAGGTGCTTGAGGCAAGGTCACCAGCATGGGGGTAGAGTGGGGATGTGCCTCACACAGTGAGCGGTTATGAAAGTGAGCCAAGTCCCCATCTCCCTCTGGTCTCCTCCATCAAATGTGTTCTCCCTCCCACACGCATGCCTCCGACGATGCCATCTGCCACTTATGCGACACAGCCAAACAGGTGGGGCTGCTCAAGCTCTGGCTTCAGCCTTTAAAACTGGGTGGCAAATACATCTCTTTTCTTAATAAAAGACACAGCTGCGGGTATTTTATGTAGCTGCGGGAAAGAAGCTGGTATTCATATGGGCACCTAAGTGAAGGCAGTGACAGGGCCTGTACTGTCACTAGCTGGGTCAGGGATGAGCAGAACCAGCTGGAGTCAGGCAGGAGGAGCGGCTCAGAGCCACTGGAGTCCTGCAGCAGGGTGACAGGACATCAAACCACAGTCCCTGGCATCATCTCACAAATGTGACTGGGTTTTGCAAATGTCACTGAGGTCCTAAATCAGTGACTCTGATGAAAAAGCAGCCAATTTCTGGGGGGATCTAACCTCATCAGGAAGTCCCTAATGGAGACTTGAAGCTCAGAATGTCCCCCACTGAGAGCTGTAAAAAATACCACAGGGAAGGGATTTGGCTGACTATCAAAGAGCTGAAAGCAGGGGCTGGAGAGATGGCTCATCGGTTAAGAGCATTGTCTGCTCTTCCAAAGGTCCTGAGTTCAATTCCCAGCAACCACATGGTGGCTCACAACCATCTGTAAAGAGGTCTGGCGCCCTCCTCTGGCATGTGGGCATACATGGAGGCAGAATGTTGTATACATAATAAATAAATATTTAAAAAAAAAAAGAGCTGAAAGCAGATAGACACCTTAGGCAGCCTGAGATCTTGAGGTCAGCACACCAAGGTATCACCAAAGCCCAGACTCTGTCTCAGAGACAGAGAGACAAGCTGAGCCCAGAGTCCATCCCAAACGAAGGTAATCTGAATTCGGACCTTATCACAGAGACCCAAGATAGAAACACAAGCTGGACTCAGATTCCATCACAGAGACATCAGTGGAGACAAGCTGAGCCTAGATCCTGCCACACTGAAGTGTGTGCGTATGTGTGTGTGTGTGTGTGCATGTATGTATATGTGTTCTGCACCCTATATGGGTTAAAAGTAATTTCATTTATTTACTCTTCCCCAACATAATATGTTATTGATTATTTGGAACTTTCACATAATGCACCCCATCATACTCACTGCCCAGTCCTCCCAGGTCCATCACCACCTTTGTGACCTCTCCACCTCCAAAAAGTCCAATTTGTATTGCCCATATAGTCACTGGAGCTTGGTCAAACTCCCAGTGCAGTCCCTTAAAGAAAACTGAGTCCTTCCCCTCCACCTTCGCCAGAAGCCACCGGATGTTTAAGAGTTCTCTTCGATGGCTTCCTGTCTAGGCCATTATTATTTTAGGGTGCTGGTGTGGGAATGGGGTTGTCACAGAAGCCTTCTATGTCTCTCTCAGCCATGAATCTGCAGTCACCCAGAGCACTGCAAAAGAAGCTTCCTTGCCCTTTACAGTCAACAGGAGCATGGATCATGGACTTCCACATGGTTTCTGGTGACAGCTTGAACCACGGACATCTACATGGCTTCTGGCATGTTCCATGGACCTCAGCACGGTCTCTGGTGGCAGCACAAACCATAGACAGCAACACAGTTCTCTGCTACAGCATGGGCCACAGACACCAATCTAGTCCCTGGTGGCATCCCTGTCACAGACATCAACATGGATTCAGGCAGTAGCATGAACTGTGGACATCCATACAGCCTCTGTCAGCGATACACACCATGGACCTTGACATGATCTCTGGTGGCAGCACAGACAATGGACACTGATACAGTCCTGGCCACAGCATGGGCCACAGACACCTTCATGGCCCTCAGTGGCAGGGTTGGCCATGAATATCAACATGGCCTCCCCTAGCAACATGGCTACAGACACCCTGGTGGCATCACGGCTCATGGACATCTACATAGTTTCAGGGGGCAGCACATGCCACAGACATCCACGTTGCCTTTAGTGGTAACATGAACCATAAACACCAACATGGCTTCAGGCAGCAGCACAGACCACAGACACCATCATGGTCTTTGGCGGCAATACTGACCACAGACATCAACATGGCCTCCAGTGGCAACATGGCCCTGACACGGTTTCTGGTGGCAGTCTGTAGTGCTATTTTCTATAGATACGTTTGTGTTGCTAGGCAACACACCTAACTTTGTCCTACCGGAAGATCTGACCCTACCCAAGAGCATGCTCAGGAGATACCTGGAACTAAGTCCTGGCACTCACAGGAGATATGCGGGCCAGAGGGCCCCACTAAACTGCCATGCATTGCTGTATAAGTTCACAGGGAACAAGGAGGAGCTGGCTGCCAGCAGGGGCTAATCAAGAAATTCAGACAAAGTCAAAAGTAATCCTGGCACCATCTCCATTCAGGAGGAAGTCATCCAGTCAGGTCAATGCCCAAAATGAAATTTAAAACTAATTTCCCATTTTTTATAAACAGTATCCCAACCCACGAGTACAGAAACACATTTACCTTGATGGCCTTTTCTGTTAATTGTCTTGCTATTTTGTATCTGTCTAATTTGGGGGAAGAAGACAAATCTTGGGGAACTTCTTGTTTTAATTCTGCAAGAGACAAACAGACATCAAGGCAAAGAACAGTCATCCAGCCTGACAGTGGACACACGGGGAGGCCTCATTGCCACCTGCCTCTCCCCACTCTGCCCCCCCAGTCCCCTGCGGTTCTCAGTCGTCTATGCCCTTGCAACCTTGCGTGAGTCTTTGACCCACCTCCGCCCCAGGTGCTCTCCTCCTCCCTGCCTGTCCCAGGCCACTCTGGCATTGGGTAGTCTTTTTCATGCTGTTGTTGTCATTTGTTGCTCACAGTTTTTTAGACAGAGTCCCTTTCTATAGCCTTGGTTGTCCTGGAAGTCACTATGTAGACCAGGTTGGCCTAAAAATCACAACGATGCACTTGTCTCTGCCCCCCAAGTGCTGGGACTAAACATGTCCACTACCATGCATTGGGTAGTCTTGATCCTCTCTAGATCTAGATCACACATGTCTAATATGTGGCAAGAGAGGATACAGCCTCCCACTATCTCCCCCTGAGTCCATAGCTTTTATTCAGTGGCTATCCTCCTTCTCCATGGAGCAAAGGCCCCCAACGTCTCCCTTTCCTCTGGATGTCCTCCCTAACATCAACATCTCCCTTGGCAACCTTTTGATGCCAATCATTCCCAAGGGCACATGCCACATAGCACAATGTCCTGGGTCCATTTTTGGTCCCCCAGTATCGGCTGGGTTCCCATAGGCTATGCCTGCAGTGTCAATGAGTCTTCCCTCCAGGAAGCAAGGCTATTGGTTGACAACATTCCCCTCCCCAGACCCCTTGTTGCTTCCCCTTCTCTCTCCATGCCCTAAATGTGAACTCGTGTGTGTGTGTGTGTGTGTGTGTGTGTGATTTTTCAAAACAGGATTTCTCTGCATAACATCTGTGGCTGTCCTAGAACTTGCTTTGTAGACCAGGCTGACCCCAAACTCAGAGAGATCCACCTTCTTCTAACTCTACCTCCCAAGTGCTGGGGTTAAAGGTGGGCACCACCACACCTGGCTAAATGTAGTCTTCACAGTACATTTCTACGGCTTCCCTGAAATGTACAGATTCCTCCCAGACTACCCTGATCGCCAAAGAGCTTCAGGGAACATCAGTCCAATGCTGCCTACCTGTTCTTCCTGCGGCTCTCTTCACCCTAAATCCACAGGTACCAGATTCATGGACTTAAACTAGAGCACAGAGCAGCTTGGGGGTGGTGGTGGTGGTGAAGGACTGTACGCCCACGTAGGAAGGGCAAACCCTAACTGCCACAAGATGTTCAGGGTTTATTCTGAAGCGTGTGAAAGCCACACAAAGTTCCTAGCAGAACGCACAGGAGGAAAACATTGCAACCTCACCTATGCATAGAAAATAGAAGTTGGAACTGGTAAGTCTGGAGCTGTTGAAACGTGAGTGTTCTGGAGCTGGGGCTACAGTTCAGTTGGTACTATGCCTCCCTTGCAAGCGGGAGAGCATGAGCCCTGTCGCCAGCACTGACATATAATGTACATGCATTTGTAATTCCACTGAGAATTACAAGAGGATCCCTGGAGCTTGCTGGCCAGCTAGTCTAGCCCATCAGTGAGCCCCAAGTCCCAGGGAGAGACTTTGCTTCATAACAAGGTGGCTAGCTCCTCAGGAATGATACCCAAGGTTGAACTCTGGCCTTCGCCATGTGTATGTGCACACAAATGCGTACACAAGAGCACATGGCATGCACAAACATGAAAATGTTCTGCTTTATTAAGAAAATGATGCCGGGTGGTGGTGGTGCACACCTTTAATCCCAGCACTTGGGAAGCTGAGACAGGCGGATCTCAGTGAGTTTGAGGTTAGCCTGGTCTACAAACCAAGTTCCAGGACTGTTACACAGAGAAACCCTGTCTCAAAAAACCAAAAAGAAAAAAAAAAGAAAGAAAGAAAATGACAATGAAAAGGCAAACCGTAGACTGGGAGCGATATTTACAAATATGCTACTTGGACACAAAAAGGTGTAGAGTAATGGGCTCCATTCAGACAAGCCCTGACCAGAGCTCCCAAAGTCCTCTATGAATGTGGAGACCATAATAGGGGATAGGACGGGGTACAAGAGCAAGTCCTTAAAGATGTTCAAATAATAATGCCTCTAAATGCAAGGAGCAGAGGTTATCAAACAAGAAGAAACCCCTAAGTCTGTAGTCAGAATTAGCGCATGGCTTTCATTAGTGGACGGAATGAACAGAGGTCACGGGAACAGGCATGGCTGGCAGCACCTCACAGTTCGCTCGATGCTGAAACAGTCGTTAAAGTTCATCTTAAACTCTAGGCTGATTTTAAAGGGCTTGGAAGTCATAAAAATTCTCCTGACCACAGAGCAATGAAGTCAGAAATAAGTGTAAAAAATAACAGAAAACTACTGAATATGTGTAGATTAGCAAATGTACTTCTAAATAATCTGTGGGTCAGGAAAAACAATCCAAGATGCAGAGGTCTTTTAGCTGTTTAACCAAAGACAACTGAAACACCAGATTTCAAAACTGGTGTGATATAGTTAGTTATAGCTGTGTCCATAGAGAAATTCCCAGGGCTGGAGAGATGGCTCAGTGGTTAAGAGCACATACCGCTCTTCAAGAGGACCTTCAGATGGCTCCTGGCCGCCTGATGCATCAAGGAAGGTTCCTCCCACCTTTCATCCTACACAACTCTTGCCGAGAGGAGAAGCATACCCACAACCTGCCCTGTCTGTGGTGCCTGAATCCTGCCTAGTTACGACTGGAAAATGAGATCACAGGCTTATTGGCCATAGGTGAAACAGAAGATCAAACAGAAGAGTTGAGCAAATTCTGGCTACATGTGAAGGTGCTATTACCACCAGGGGGGCCTCCCGTGTTGGACTTGAAACCGTGATCAGGATGTAAAATACATGAAAAAATGTAATTAATAAAAAATAAAAATAAAATAAAATCAAAAAAAGTCAATATTGTCATGGGCCACACGAACAGAATGAAGAAAAGTCACACTGTAGATAAAGAGATTGAGAAAAGTCACACCATAGATAAAGAGATATTGATAAATAAAACAGAGAAGTCTGTAAGGAAAACTAGCTTTCATTCCGGTTTAATAGATACAGTGAACCATTAATGAAATCCCAATAGCTAGTTCTCCTAGGTATAGAAACACTGTTTTATAGGAGCCAGAGAGGTTCCCCCAGGGGTTAAGAATGCTTGCTACTCTTATTAGTGTTCAATTTCAGCGTACATTATCCCATGGCTCACAACCACCTATAACTCCAGTTCCAATGCCCTTTTCTAGCCTCTGCCAACAGCACTCGTAGACACATACACACATTCACGTAATTCGAAAGTTTAAAGAAAAAAAATCACTACTAAAAATGAATTTCCATTCAGGCTTAAATCTCTTGGCTTGGCTCTGTGGGAAACACAGAACCTGGCTCCAATCCTGGTGTTTTGGTTTCTTTCTTGGTTGCTTTTCCTGTTGCTATGATAAAATACCCCAACAAAAACAACTTAAGGGGCAGAGGGAGGATTTATTTTAGTTCATACTTCCAGGGTGGAAATCATCGTGGTGAGCCGAGCACACTGCATGTGATGTCAAGCTGAGAGTGACAGATGCCATAGTTGTTTAGCTTTCTCTTTTTTATACAGTTCAGGGAACCCAGGGAAGGATGTCACCCATGGATAGGATGTGTCTTCCCATTTCAGTAAACGTGATCAAGACACTCCCCTCACAGGCATGCCCAGAGGCTACCCCAATCTACACAATTCTTCACAGTTGTGCCTCACTGAAGACTTGCCTCCTAGGTGACGCCAGGTCATGCCAATCTAACAACCAATACTAATCATTAGTCTTCAGTTGTTATAATACTCCAAGCCAGGAAGGACAAGGTCACTCACTGGAGGAATGGGGTCAGGAGGAAAGACTACCAGTGATTTCAGGTATCCTGGGGGCGTTTAGAGACCAGCACATGGATGGAGATGACACAGTTGGCAAAGTGCCTGCCACCCAGCATGAGGCCTGGGGTTTGGATCTCCAATAACCATGTAAAAAAACTGGGTGCAGTCATAAATTTCTGTAATCCTGACTGTAAAAGATGGAGACAGGCAGGTCTGGAACCTTCTTGGTAGCTAATTGGCAGTCTAGCCAATCAGTGATGAGTCCTGGCCACAACGATAAAAAGAATGACAAGGGCTCCTGCTCATCCACCTTTCTCCCAATCTCAAGGATGGGGTGCTGAGTGATAGTAGAAGGCATACAATAGCAACCTCTGGCCTTAATGTGCATACACACACACACACACACACACACACACACACACACACTCTCATACACATGTACACGCACGCTCATACACTCACACACACACACTCACTCATACACATACACACACGCTCATACACACCCATATACACATTCACACATGCACACACACACTCATACACACTCTCACACACTCACGTTCATACACATTCACACTCATACACACTCATATACACACATATGCACATGCAAATGTTCCAAAAGAATCTATCTATGTGCACACTAATAAAACTAATAAGCGATTTCTTAAAAAAAAAAGACTACCAGGCTACAGCCAAAAGACCCAGAGGCAGGGTGGAGACAATAAATAATCCCCTGGGGCATCGCAATGAGTGACACACACGCAGACTGGGTACAAGTTCAACCAGCCAGCCAGGCTGGTGAGGTAGTTCAATAGGTAAAATCACTTGCTACAAATACCTGGAAACTGGAATTTCAACTCTGGAACCCATGTAAAGGTGTGAGCCTGTTAGTTTTTGTCAACTTGACACTAACTAGAGTCCTCTGGGAAGAGGGAACCTCACCTCTATCAGACTGGCCTGTAGTCAAGTCTGTGTCTGTGGGAGTGTTTTCTTTTAAGAGCATATTAAAAAATTATGTATATGGATGTTCTGCCTGCACATATGTCTATATACCATGGAGTGTGTGTGTGTGTGTGTGTGTGTGTGTGTGTGTGTGTGTGCGCACGCAGTGCCAAAAGAGGCCAGTTAAGATGTCTTTCGATTCTCCCTGAAACTGGAGTTAAAAAGGGTTGTTAGCTGCCAGGCAGGTGCTGGACATAGAACCTGGGTTCTCTGGAAGAGAAAGCAATCACTCTTAACTGCTGAACCATCTCTCCATGTGGAGCATTTTCTAGGTTGATGAATGACGTGGCAGGGCTCAGCCCATTCTGGGTGATGCCAAGCCTCGTTCGGTGGTCCTGGGCTGTCCATGAAAGCAAGCTGAGGAAGCCAAGGAAAGCAAGTGAGTAAACAGAATTCCTGCATGGTCTCTGCTCAGTTCCTGCCTCTAGGCTGCCAGCTGGGGAGCTCCTGCCCTGGCTTTCCTGGATCGACTGTGCCCTCTGCGGTTACGCTTCAAGTTCCTTTGGGTCAAGTATTTTGTCATAGCGATAACGAACGAGAGAAATTTGTGCCAGGGGTGTGGGGGATTGCTGCTGGGGTGTGGGGGATTGCTGCTGGGGTGTGGGGGATTGCTGCTGGACCTGACTGTGTTGTTTCGGGGGCATGGAGGATTGTGGAAACATTTGAAACTTAGAGTTGGAAGTGCTCAGGGTTGGGTTGTTGAGCTGTAGGAACTAGAACCAAACGCTGAGAGAAGTACAGACAGTGGAAGCCTGACTTGTGAGGTTTCAGAGGGAAGCAAAAGTCTACCAGAGATGCTCATGTGACCTTTTGTTTTTTGTATACTGGC
Organism: Microtus pennsylvanicus; assembly: GCF_037038515.1. Classification (NCBI taxonomy): domain Eukaryota; kingdom Metazoa; phylum Chordata; class Mammalia; order Rodentia; family Cricetidae; genus Microtus; species Microtus pennsylvanicus. The sequence continues at coordinate 17,474,806 of NC_134580.1, forward strand.
TTTTTTAAAAAATTATTATTATTTTTAAGCCATTATTGTAACCTGGCTAGCCTTAACCTCACAGAGATCCACTTGCCTCTGCTTTCTAAGTGCAGAGATTAAAGCATGTGCTACCACGCTGAGCTCATGTGTACTTTAAGTTAAGAATCTGGTTTCTGGCCATCTGGAGCTGAGCATTCGGCTGTGACTAACATGCATCACTTAGGTGAAAACTGCTTTACTGGGACAATCGAGGAGGGTTGGCTGGGACTCAAAACTGAGCTGTGGCTAACAAGAGACCAGTGCTGTTGAGGCAAAATCTGGGAAGCCTTTCCTCAGAATCACTACAAGGGCCAAGGTTGCAACCCAAGCTAGCAGCTGAAGCTGGTAAGGTGTCAGAGTTTCCCACTTGGTGCTAAGTGCTGAAGGCATGAAGCGCCATGGAGAATGGCTGAAACTAGGCACCGTGTGGCAGGGTCAAAGTCACTCTGAAGAGGTGGAGAGGAGAGGAGAGGCCTTTGGTGAGGTGTAGCCTTAGTTTCCGTGGAGAGCCTAGTATATTAGAGATGCTAACACTGTGGGGTGACCCCTAAGGACAGCAACAGAAAACAAGTGAGGATATGGTGAAAATCACTACTAAAGACAAAAGAGAGATGTTTCGCAACCCTAAAAATAGACATAGTAGGGCTGGAGAGATGGCTCAGTGGCTAGGAGCACTCACAGTGGGACTGGAGAGATGGCTCAGTGGCTAGGAGCACTCACAGTGGGGCTGGAGAGATGGCTCAGTGGCTAGGAGCACTCACAGTGGGGCTGGAGAGACAGCTCAGTGGCTAGGAGCACTCACAGTGGGGCTGGAGAGATGGCTCAGTGGCTAGGAGCACTCACAGTGGGGCTGGAGAGATGGTTCAGTGGCTAGGAGCACTCACTGCTCTTCCAGAGGACCTGTGTCCAGTTCATTGCCAGCACCTATAAGGCTGCTCACAACAATTCATAACCATAGTTCCTGGGGATCCGATACTCAGTGGGCACTGTACACACATGGTGGACATATACACACACAGGCAAAACACTCATACACAAAAAAATTAAAAAATAGGAATAAATGCTACTCTTGGCATTAATCGGAAAAGTCTCTCTTGTTGGTTAATAATGTGGACTCGTGGCTGCTCAGAGGGCTGATAAGTGACAGTTGACTGCTCAGCTGTAAACAACATTTATGCCATCCCAAGGCTCAAGGAACACTGTGGAAGGGACTTCAAAATGTCACCATCTGGGCAGGCAAGACACAACAATCTCAAACACACTTTAGCTTGGGTTACCAGAATTGGGCCTGTGAACAATCAGGGGCAGGTGCCAGTGGTCCTGCACCCCACAGATCAACGACTGGCTATGGGCAGGTTCTGGGGGATGGGGAGTTATTTCCGCTAGTTGTTTACCAACTGGTGATCCCACCAGACTCCAGTCAGTGGCTCCAAGTTGGTTATGACTTAAGTGGCCCTGGCTGAACTTAGTGGATCACAGACTGAATCAAGATAGATGAACCTGGGAAAGGGGCTTGTAGGGGGCAGGAAGCTGATAGGCACTGGACGGAGATGAAGGAGTATTCAGAAAGCATTCTATACATATATCAGATTATCAATAAACTTAATAAAATAATTTGCCAGGAAAAAAATAACAGTTCTAAATGCATATGCACATAATAACAGCTTCAAGATAGAGACACAAGTTGGTAGGAGCAAAGATACAGGCATCCTGGAGCATTTTTAGTATGCTTCTTTTGGAAAATGGAAGATTAAACAAAGAAGCAGTATAATTCGGCAGTTTGGACATGATGACTGCATAGACCTAAACGACATACTTAGACACCTCAACTGCACACAGAGGTCATGGGCTCAGCCCCCAACACATTTAAGGACATACTTAGACACCTCAACTGCACACAGAGGTCATGAACTCAGCCCCCAACACATTTAAGGACATACTTAGACACCTCAACTGCACACAGAGGTCATGAACTCAGCCCCCAACACATTTAAGGACATACTTAGACACCTCAACTGCACACAGAGGTCATGGGCTGAGCCCCCAACACATTTAAGGACATACTTAGACACCTCAACTGCACACAGAGGTCATGAACTCAGCCTCCAACACATTTAAAAGATATACTTAGACACCTCAACTGCACACAGAGGTCATGGGCTCAGCCCCCAACACATTTAAAGGACATACTTAGACACCTCAACTGCACACAGAGGTCATGGGCTCAGCCCCCAACACATTTAAGGACATACTTAGACACCTCAACTGCACACAGAGGTCATGAGCTCAGCCCCCAACACATTTAAAAGACATACTTAGACACCTCAACTGCACACAGAGGTCATAGGCTCAGCCTCCAACACATTTAAAAGAATATACAGCCATGTAGCTTGTGATGGCTACTATGATCGTCACCTGACTGGGTTGAGAGATGCCTACATTTCTGAAGCACACTTCTGGGTATCTGTGGTGGTAGTATCTCTAGGGCTATATCTTGCCTGGGTCCCTTTCTGTGACTTCCTTTCTCTGCCTCCTCCTGACGCTCTCAACCATGATGGACTGAATCTTCTTAAACTTTGAGCCAAAACAAATAATTTCTCCTTTAAGTTGTCTTGTTAGATCTGTTGTTACAGCAACAATAAACAGAGACCAAATTTCTTGCCAATTATCGCATTGAACCAGGAGTATATAAAGACAAGTCGAAAATTTCTAAATGCCCCAGAATTATTAGCACACTTGGGACAAATTAAATGTAAATTTGAAAATAAAATGCATTAAATATAATAAAATATGACATGTCAAAGCATTTCAATGCAGTTAAAATAGTAATAAGAAACTGTAGATTATTAAATGCAGATTTCAGAAAAAGAAAACATATTGAAAGTTATCTTTATCACCATCCCAAGAAGCTAGAAAGAAGACAATTCCACTTAAGACAGTTAGAGAAAAGGAAATAATAGATAAGAGTAAAATTCAATTAAGTGAACAATATTCTAGAGAAAATTAACACAAGCAAAAGTTAGATATATAAAACAATTTTGGGGGTCCTGGGGCTGTAGCTCAGTGGTCAGACACTTGCCTAGCATGCACAAGTCTCTGAGTTAGACCCCAGTACTGAGGAAAAGAAAAAGAAAAGGAAGGGCTCCCATGAATATCAACCAAACATGGCATGTCAAGTTGCAGTAAGACAGAGAACCTCCTTGCCCCTCGTATTAAGGTGGGAAAGGCCTACGTCAGTCCCATGCAGACTCCCTGGTTGTTAATTCAGTTTCTGTGAGCCCCTATCAGCCCAGGTTGGTTGATTCTGAACAGAAAAGGAGGAGGGGTGGATGGGGATGCAGAGGGGAAGTGGTGTTGAGAGACTAGAAGGAGAGGAAGAGAGGGGAGAAACTGCAGTGGGATTGTGAAAAACTAACTAAACAAATAAATACTCCTCAACATCAAATATAAACATTACCTCAGAGTAAAGGGTTGGAAAAAGATTTTCCAAGTAAATAGACTCAAGAAGCTGATGTAGCTATTCTAATATCTAAAAAATAGGCTTCAAATCAAACTTAATCAAACAAGATGGGGAAGGACACATCAGACCCATCAAAGGGAAAAGCCACCATGATATCTCCATTTTTAAAATCTATGTACCAAATGCAAGAACACCCACATTTGTAAAAGAAACATTACTAAAGCTTAGATAACACACTGAACCCCAAACATTAATGGTGTGAGACCCCAGCACCCCACTCTTACCAATGGACAGGTCATCCAGATGGAAACTAAATAAAAAACGGAAGTAACAGACTCAAATGGACCTAACAATCTACAGAATACTTCACCCAAACACAAAAGAATATACCATCTTCTCAGCACCCCACAGAACCTTCACCAAAATTGACCACATTCTTGGTCACAAAGAAACAAGAGACTTGAACCTAGAGTGGCTCCCAGGAGCCCAAGCCAAGGTCCCCAGTTAGTTCCTTGGGCAGCTGAGGATAGGGAACCCAAAATGACCCTATCCTATAGCAATACTGACGAATATCTTGCATATCATCATAGAACCTTCATCTGGTGATAGATGGAGATAGAGACAGAGACCCACACTGGAGCACTGGACTGAGCTCCCAAGGTCCCAATGAGGAGCAGAAGGAGGGAGAACATGAGCAAAGAAGTCGGGACCACGAGGGGTGCACCCACCCACTGAGACAGTGGAGCTGATCTATTGGGAGCTCACCAAGGCCAGCTGGACTGTGACTGAAAAAGCATGGGATAAAACTGGACTCTCTGAACATGGCGAACAATGAGGGCTGATGAGAAGCCAAGGACAATGGCACAGGGTCTTGATCCTACGTAATGTGCTGGCTTTGTGGGAGCCTAGCCAGTTTGGATGTTCACCTTCCTAGATATGGACGGAGGGGGGAGGACCTAGGACTTACCACAGGGCAGGGAACCCTGTCTGCTCTTTGGACTGGAGAGGGAGGGGGAGAGGAGTGGGGGGAGGGTGAGAAGGATGGGAGGAGGGGGAGAAAGGTGGGAGGAGGGGGAGGGAAATGGGAGGCTGGGAGGAGGTGGAAACTTGTTTTTTTTTTTTCTCCTTTTCTCAATTAAAAAAAAAAGAAAGGGGGGCTGGAGAGATGGCTCAGTGGTTAAGAGCATTGCCTGCTCTTCCAAAGGTCCTGAGTTCAATTCCCAGCAACCACATGGTGGCTCACAACCATCTGTAAAGAGGTCTGGCGCCCTCTTCTGGCCTTCAGGCATACAGACAGAATATTGTATACATAATAAATAAATATTTTTAAAAAAAGAAAGTCTCAACAGATATAAGAAAATTAAATAACTCCTGCATCTTATTAGACCACCATGGATTAAAGTTGGATTTCAACACTAAGAGAAACAACAGAAAGCCTATAAACTCATGAACACTGAACACCTCTCTACTGAATGACTACTGGTTCAAGAAAGAAATAAAAAAATTAAAGACTTCCTAGAATTCAATGAAAATGAATGCACAGTGAACCCAAACATATGGGGCACCATGAGAGTGGTGCTAAGAGGGGAAGTTCATAGCATTAAGTGCCTGCATAAAGAAATTAAAGAGATCTCACAGTAGCAACTTAACAGCACACCTGAAAGCTCTAGAACAAAAAAGAAGCAGATACCCAAGAGGAAAAGATGGCTGAAAATAAACCCAGGGCTGAACTCAATAAAGTAGAAACAAAGAGAATGATACAAAGAACTTTAAGAAAATCAACAAGATAGACAAACACTTATCCAAACTAACTAAAAAGCAGAAAGAGAATATTCAAATTAACAAAATCAGAACCAAAAGGGGGACATAACAACAGACACCAAGAAAATTAAAAGGAAAAAAAAACAGTACTCCACAAAATTGGGAAAATCTAAAAGAAATGGACAATTTTCTTGACAGATACTACTTACCAAAGATAAATCAAGATCAGATAAACAATCTAGATAGACCTATAACATCTAACAAAATTGAACTAGCCATTAAAACTCTCCCAACCAAAGAAAGCCCAGGACCAGCCGTTTTTAAGCATAGAATTCTACCAGACTGTCAAAGAAGAGCTAACGCCAATACTCCTCAAGTTATTTGGCAAAAACAACAACAACAACAAAAAACAGAAGGAACACTGCCAAATTCATCTTATGAGGCCACAATCACCTTGGTATCCAAACTATACAAAGACTCAGCAAAGAAAGAGAATTATAGACCAATATCGCTCATGAACATTGATGCAAAAATGCTCAATAAAATACTGGCAAACTGAATCCAAAAACACACCAAAAAAATCATCCACCATGATCAAGTAGGCTTCATTCCAGAGATGCAGGGATGGTTCAACATATAAAAATTTGTTAATGATTAAACAGTAAAAGAAAAAAATGATCATCTCATTTAGATGCCAAAAAAAACCTTTGACAAAATCCAACACTGCTTCATTATACAAAGTCTTGGAAGAGATTAGGGATATAAGGGACATACATAAACATAATAAAGGCAATATACAGTAAGCCAATATCCAACATCAAACTAAATGGAGAGAAACTCAAAGCAATTCCACTAAAATTAGGAACAAGACAAGACTGTCCACTCTCCATATCTATTCAATATAGAGCTTGAAGTTCTAGCTAGAGCAATAAGACAACAAAAGGAGATCAAGGGGATACAAATTGCAAAGTAAGAGGTCAAAGTAACATTATTTGGAGATATGATACTATACATAAGCAACACCAAAAAGTCTACCAGGAAACTCCGACAGCTGATAAACACCTTTAGTGAAGTAGCCCAATACAAGATTAACTAAAAAAAAAATCACTAGCCCTCTTATATACAAACAATAAATGGACTGAGAAAGAAATCAGGGAAACAACACCTTTCACAAAGCCACAAATAATATAAAATATCGTGGTATAACTCTAGTCAAGCAAGTGAAAGACCTATATGTCAAGAACTTCAAGTCTTTGAATAAAGAAACCAGAGAATATATAAGAAGATGAAAATATCTCCCATGCTCATGGATCAGTAGGATTAACATAGTAAAATTAACCATCTTACCAAAAGCGACCTACAGATTCAATGCAACCTCATCAGAAACTCCAACACAATTCTTTACAGACCTTGAAAAAACAATACTCAACTTCATATAGAAAAACAAAAGACCCAAAATAGCGGAAACAGTCCTGTACAACAAAAGAACTTCCAGAGGTGTCTCCATCCCCAATTTTAAGCTCTACTACAGAGTTATAGTAATAAAAACTGCATTGTTTTAGCCTAAAAACAAACAGATGGACTAATGGAATAGAGTCAAATCAAAGACCCAGATGTAAATTCATATGCTATGGACACCACCTGATTTTTGACAAAGCCAAAATTGTACAATGGGGGAAAAAGCATCTTCAACAAATGGTGCTAGTCTAACCGGATGTTGGCATGTAGAAGAATACAGAAAGATCCACATCTATCACCCTGCACAAAACTCAAGTCCAAGTGGATCAAAGACCTCAACATAAAACCAGATACACTGAACCTAGCAGAAGAGAAAGTAGGGAATAGCCTTGAACGCATTGGCACTGGAGACACTTCCTGAAGTGAGCACCAATTGTGCAGGCACCGAGTTCGACAATTAATAAATGGGACCTCAAACTGAAAAGCTTCTGTAAGGCAGAAGACACCATCAATAGGAAAAATCAGCAGTCTACAGAATGGGAAAAGATCTTCATCAATCCCACATCTGACAGAGAGCTAATTTCCAAAATACATAAAGAACTCAAGAAACTAGATATTAACAAACCAAATAATTCAATTAAAAATGGGGTACAGATATAAGCAGAAAATTCTCAACAGAAAAATCTCAAATGGCCAAGAAACACTTAAGTAATATTCAACAACCTTAGCTGTCAGGGAAATGCAAATCAAAACGACTCTGAGATTCCATCTTACACCTGTCAGAATGGCTAAGATCAAAGATACTGATGACAGCTTATATTGGAGAGGATGTGGAGCAAGGGGAACACTCCTCCATTGCTGGTGGGAGTGCAACTTTGGAAATCAATATGGCAGTTTTTTTGAAAATTGGTAATCGATCTTCCTCAAGACCCAGCTATACTTCTCTTGGGCATATACCCAAAGGATACTCCACCACAAGGACACTTGCTCAACTATGTTCATAGCAGCTTTATTCATAATAGCCAGAACCTGGAAACAGCCTAGATGCTGCTCAACCAAAGGATGGATAAAGAAATTGTGGTACATTTACACAATGGAATATTACTCAACTATTAAAAACAATGACATCATGAAATTTTCAGGCATATGGATGGAACTAGGAAAGATCATCTTGAATGAGGTCACCCAGACCCAGAAAGACAAACATGGTATGTATTCACTTATAAGAGTATATTAGATGTAAAGGATAACCATGCTACATACAATCCACAGACCCAGAGAAGCTAAGAAACAAGGAGGACTCAAGGGAAGATGTATGACTCTCCCTGGGAAGGGAAAATGGACATCACAGGTAGAGGAGGGGGTGGGAGAAATGGGAACAGGAGGGATCTGGTAGAAGGAGGTTGGATGGGGAGAGTACTGGGAGAGACGACTAGAATTGTGGGGTATCTTGGGGGATAAACTAGAATCCTAGTGCAATGGAAATTCCCAAGAATCTATGAAGGTGATTCTAGCTAAGATTCCTAGCAACAGGAGATACTGAGCCTGAACTGACCATCTCCTGTAACCAGGCAAGGATTGAGACACCAAACCAGACACATAACCCTCAACCTACAATTTGTCCTGCCTATGATATATACTGTGGTATAGGTGGAGCAGAAATCATGGGCGTAACCAGCCAATGACTGGGGTAGCTTAAGATCCATGCCACAAATGGGAACCCACCTGACACTTGCCTGGAAGGCCAGGACCCAGAGGCCTAGGTTAGAACCAAATACGACTAAAAAAAAATCAATGAAATGATTTCTAATGATATTCTGCTGTACTTATAGATTGATGCTGAGCCCAATTGTCATCAGAGAGGCTTCATCCAGCAATTGATGGAAACAGATGCAGAGACTCACAGCCAAATTTTAGGTGGACCTCGGGGAATCCTGCAGAAGACGGGGAGGAAGAATTGTAGGAGCCAGAGGGGTCAAGGACACCACAAGAAAACCCACAGAATCAACTAACCTGGGGTCACAGGGGCTCACAAAAACTAACAACCGGGGAGTCTGCTCGGGACTGACCTTGGCCCTCTGCACACATTTTATAGTTGTGTAGTTTGGTCTTGTGGGAGTCCTGATAGTGGGAGCAGGGGCTGTCTTTGACTCCTTTGCTGGGCTTTGGGATCCTTATCCTCATACTGGACTGCCTTGTCCAGCCTTCAACTTGATATGCCATGTTTGGTTGATATCCACGAGACGCCTGCCCTCCTCTGAACAGAAATGGAGGAGGAGTGGATGGGGGAGGGTAGAGGAGAGGTGGGGAAAGATTGGGATGACAGGAAGAAGGGGAAGCAGCTGTTGGGTTGTAAAAAATAAATTTTTTAAAAAAAAGAAGGAAAAGAAAACTTGAAACTAGACGGGTTAAGAAGAAATATCTAAAACACAAATTAGCAAGAAAAAGGAGCTATTGCCACTGACTGTGGATATTAAGGTATTAACAAAATTTTATTAGCATCTGCATATCAACACTTCAACAGCCCAAATGAAATGAACGTTTTCTTTGAAGTACACATAAAAACCAACATAAATAGAAAATCCAGATCAGCTCGCTTCTGTTCAAGATATTAATTCCACAATTAAAACATTGCCCCAAATGACAGCTTGAGCTGTGGATGACATCGCAAGTCAGTCTTTTCAAATATTTAAAGGAAAAACAAAACCACGAGGCTATACCTTCACCACGAAAACCCAACAAGGGCATTCCGAGGAAGAAACAGTGCACACTCCTAACGACAGGCACAAGTCCTAATATGTTCATCAATTAAATCCGAAAGGGAGAAGAAAGAACTCTAAACACAGATGGAGCTTATTCCAGGAATGGAAAGTTGGTTTAGTGTTTGAAAAGCTGTTAGCACAACCCACCACCTTAATATGTAAAATTATACCAGGCTTTTTTCTTTTAGCCACCAACCATCCCAAATCAGGACATGGAGGCTTCTTATGAGTTTTAAATGCTCGGCCTTAGCTTAGCTCTTTTCTGGCTAGCTCTTGTAACTTAACCTGCTTCTCTTTTTCTACCCTTTGCCCTAGAGCAAACTTCTGCATATTTTCCTTCCACTGCTTCTCTATGTCTGGCTGGCTTCTTGCCCCAGGATTATCTCTTGTTCTCCTCCTCTCACACTTCATATTTTCTTACAAGCTTGGATTTCTCTTCCTATTTATTCTCTTTGCCCACCAGACCCACCTGTCCTTTCTCCTCCTAGCTCTTGGCCATTCTGCTCTTTTTCAGACAAATCAGGTGCCTTAGACAGGCAAGGGGAAACAGATGCAACGCATCATTACGTAATTAAATGCTCATCCTTACATCATTAAACAAATACAGCATAAACAAAAGTAACATACCTTTACACAGATATTCTGTAGCATAAACAAATATAACACAACGTTTCACAGTTAATATTCTACAACATAAAATTAACTAATAAAATGAACAGTGTGACCTCAAAAGATGCAGAAGAAAACATACCAAAATAGTTGGTAATGGTTTGCTTTAAAAGGAGAGGGTGGAGGGGGCTGGAGAGATGGCTCAGAGGTTAAGAGCATTGCCTGCTCTTCCAAACGTCCTGAGTTCAATTCCCAGCAACCACATGGTGCCTCACAACCATCTGTAATGGGGTCTGGTGCCCTCTTCTGGCCTGCAGGCATACACACAGACAGAATATTGTATACATAATAAATAAATAAATAAATAAAAAAAGGAGAGGGTGGAGAGACGGCTCAGTGGTTAAGAGTGTTGGCTGCTCAGCCATGAGGACCAGAGTTCATGTTACAAGGTCACAAATGCCTGTAACCCAAGCTCTGAGGTATCAGATGCCTTCTTCTGGCTTCTGTACACACACACATGCATGCACATGCACGTATGCACACATGCACACTTTTTAAGGCCGCAATGAAAGGAAACTTCCTCTGATGCTCATAGAACATCATACTCTCCCCCTTGAGATTGGGGAGGGAAATGAAAATATCTAATATACCATTTCTAGTGTTTTACTGGATGTGTTAGCCGATTTAATAACACAAGAAACAAATAAAAAGCCTAAGGACTGAAAGAGTTTATAGAGTGTTCACATGGAAAATCCAAATCTTGCTAGAGATAGAAAATATATTTAGCAAATAGCAAGTCAGTACATGAAAATCAATTGTAGTTCTACACAGAAGAAATCATTATTAGACAATGAAACTCCAGGGCTGGGGATATGGCTCTGTGGGTACAGTGCTTAGTGTGCAGGCATGAAGACCCAAGTTTGGTCCCCACCATCCACGAAAAGCTGAGCATCATATCATACACCTGTAATCCCACACGAGGGAGACAGATAACGGAGGATGCTTGGGATTTGCTGGCCAACCAGTCAAGCTCAACTCGTGAACTTTAGGTTCCGTGACAGACATCGACTTCCACACAGTGCACGCACACATGAACGTGTACATGTACACACATGTACATTCACAAAAGAAAATGAAATTAACATGTCATCTATGGCAGCCTTTAAAAGACCCCAGTGTATAGGAGTAAATCTAGCAAAAGACACACTGTGAACTTGTCCAGTGGAAACCATACACAGGTGCTCAGAAGAACGAAATAACTAAATGTTCTGTTCCAGAACATTTAATATTAGGATGTTAATTCACCCTCAAACTGACCCATAAATTCAACATAGACAACAACTACAGCCCCAGCAGGAGATATACGTGTATATAAGTTAATCAGGTCCTAAAATTTCCCCAGCAGTGCAAATATCCCAGAGAACCTCAGCAACCTTGAAGGACAAGTTCAGAGCGCTTCCTTAGAAAGTCTCTGGAATTACAACAGTGGCACAGAAAGAGGATGAGCAGAAAGACCAGAACAGCAGAACGGAAAGCCCCAAAGAAGACCTACACCCGGCTGACCCCAGAGACACTGCCAGGCAGAAGCTGAGTCACTGAATAGTCAAACTTGGGCTGAGAGTTCCAAGCCTTGTCCGCCTCAATCCCCTTAGCTAGCGGACCTGCGATGTACAAAGTGAAGTGACAACGCTTCTGAAAGAAAAGAGAAACAAAAGGGTGTGCCCTTCTGGAAGGAAGGTGGGTAGAGTCTTTAAGATACGAGGGCTCTCATGATCTATGGAAAGATCATTTCTCTGCCTCCCGAGTGCTGGAATTAAAGGTGTGTGCCACCACTGCCAGGCGAGTAGGTCTCATTACAAACAGAAATTCACTGATTGGGTAGTTGTGATTTCATTATTTAATCCCAGCACTGGAGATGCAGAGGCAGGTGGATTTATGTGAGTTCAAAGCCAATCGGACATACATAGTGAGTTCCAGGCCAGCCAGGATATATATAGTGCACGCCTTTAATCCCAGCAGAGATAAGTGGGTATCTGTGAGTTCTAGACCAGCCTGGTCTACAGAGAGTTCCAGGGTAGCCAGAGCTACGTAGTGAGACCTCGTCTCAAAAAAGAAAAGGGGCTGGGCAGTGGTGGCACACACCTTTAATCCCAGCACTAGGGAGGCAGAAGCAGGCAGATCTCTGAGTTTGAGGACAGTCTGGTCTACAGAATGAGTTCGAAGAGAGAACTACAAAGAGAAACCCTGCCGTGGAAAACCAAAAGAAAAACAAAACCAATCAACCAAACTCCTAGAATTTAAGATTATGGAAGCAATCATTAAGACCGAAATGGCTGGCCAGCCACAGATCCTGAGTATTTATAATACATTGTTCTGACACAGAATTGGTATCCAGATTGTACAAGAAATATCTTCAAACCAGTAAGACTCACTATCAGTAATGGCCAAGATCTGAAGCAAACATTCCACCATCATGGCCATAAGAGAAAGACTGGTAAAACTCACAGAATGGTCCAAATGACAAGGCAAATACCAGCTGTGTAGCAGATGGGGAGTACCCCAGCTGGTAAGCCTGAACTATATCTTCTAAAACTGAATGTGTTCTATGACACGTGATTTTACTTAAAGGTATTTAGGTATTCACCAATGAACGTGAACCATGTCTGAAGGGCAAGCGCAGGAATCCGCTTGGATAAAGAGCTCTCCCTTCTACCCCCAGAAGTTTCCCAGGACCAACATAAACTGATTTACACAGTCCTCAAAAGCTCCAGGACCCCGGGGTGGGCGGCAAAATCTGGGCTTCCGTCCTCTATTCCCCAAACCCCCATGCCTGCTCCTTTGAGTAAGACTGACTGCAAACGTGGAACACAAACGGTACGGACTATTTTCTTCTTTGTGATCTTCATCCGGTGAAGTGGAAGACAGCTTCTTCCTTTCGCCATTTTCCATGCGAGCCTCGCGTTGCTGGTTCCTTTGGCCCCCAGCCCCTGTAGACAAGGGTGGAGAGGTCAGACATACCCAGGGAAGCAAGGATGGGGTTCTGAGACCCAAGGTGTGGAAAGGAGGTCTGGAGAGGAGGTCTGGGGTAATAGGACACGTCATGAGAGGGAGGTTTGGGGGTGAGAAGTCAGATGAGAAGAAAGGGCCAGTGGGGGGATGGTTTGAGGGTGAGATGGGTAAAGTTAAGAGTAGGAGGACAGTTAAGGATCAAGGAAGTAAGTCTGAGGTTGAAAAGATAAGTTTAGAGCAGAGTTAGGGGCCTCCGAGTGAGAAGAATGAGTCAGGGGTGGAATACGGGTCCGGAGCTCAAAAGGGGAGGTCAAGACAGGTTAAAAACTGGGATACAGGTTTAGGGTCAGGGAGGGGAGGCAGTTATGGAGTTTGGAGGAAGGTGGGAAGGTGAGGGGAAGAAGGTTGGAAAGGCGGGGTGGGGTGAAAGCGGACAGGTGTCAGAGTAAGGCTGGGAAAGTTCTGCGGTTCTAAGGAGCGAGGTCTGGGGTTCCAATCGGAAGGGGGCGGGGCGGGGTTCGGAACGCGGGATGGGAGGGGGACCTGGGCGCCAGCGAGGACAGGCCTGGCGTGTGGAAGGGAAAACTGCTCACCTGGGACCCGCCCTGAAGCGCGTGCTGCTCTGCCCCAGCCGCGGATGTCGCGGCTGGGCGTCCTGTGGTCGCCCCTGGCAACGGGCCTTGGCTGCGCGGCGCATTGTGCAGACAGGTGGCGCTGGTGGCCGGGTTTGAGGCATGCTGAGCGGCGCCCCACTCGGGGTGTGGGGCTTCGTGGACGCGCAGGCGGTGAGGCATGCGGACGGCTGCGCAGGAGGAGAGGCCGCCGGCTGCGGTGGGCAGTCGGTACCCGAGGAGCAGACAGAGTCCGGACACAGTTGCTGGAGCTTTTACTGAGCTTTGGTTCTGGATCTAGTCCCATGCCACGTTCCAGGGAGTGGCCAGTGCCGGAGCGGGTACGGGGGCGGGCCATGAGTCAGGGTTACCTCTCAAGTGCCTTCAACCCACGCCAGGGTCATGAGCTCCCGCTCCACATGTCCCATGCACCTGTCAGAGTCACACAGACAACCTGGCACTCAGACTACAGACTGCACCAAGTCACAAAGACCAGGGGGTCACACCCTGCCCCACCCTGGACTTCCTCCCTCCTGGCTCCCTTACTGTCCATAAGATGCCCGAGGTGGAGACTAGAGTCCCACGGTCCTTCCAGGCGCGTGTTTCCCCAGTCCGTTTGTCTCCTTGAGATCAGGGTGGCCAAAGAAGTCCTCTGTGCCCAGAGGAATATAGAGGGGCGTTGGTACCTTGGTTCATTAGTGGGGTACCTATGCTGTGTCCTTGGTGCTCCAGGCTGCCTTCCTATGTGGCACTTTGGGCAGTGGTGAGGAAGGCCCACCCATCCACAGAGTCATCATTATTTTAAAGCCCAAACTTCAAATCGTTTTTGTTTGGCTTAAAGCAGTGGTTCTCAACCTGTGGGTCATGACCCCCTTGCAGGGGTCACATATCACATATTCTGTATATCAGATATTTACATTAGGAGTCATCACAGTGGCAAGATTGCGGTTATGAGGTAGCAGTGAAATAATTTTATGGGCGGGGAGACATTAGGTAGCATTAGGAAGGTTGAGAAGCACTGGATCAAAGGCATCTTTATTTCCCAGGTAGAGGAGGCTTCTCCCTGACTGGTGGCCCAGCTTTTATCATACAAATCAAAGAATACAATAAAAATGGGCATTCCACTCTAGGGTCCTATTTCTCACCCCTGGTTTGTTTGTTTGTTTGTTTGTTTTGTTTTGTTTTGTTTTTGTTTTGGGTTTGTTTCTTTTCAGAAGCATTTATAACAGGCTATGAACACATTTGCATGTTAGCATTTATTGCCCAAGCATCCAAGCATATTAAACTCTACCAAACAAAAGTATACAAGAGACAATTTTTAGGCCCCATTTATATGAGTTGGTTTTTTTAAGCTCTCTAAAATGAGAAAGTGCAAGTCCTCAGCAATCCCCTGCTGCCTCATTCTGGTCCTGAACATTCGAGTCTCTCTCATCTCCTAGCAGATGGCTTGCCATCCCAGCTTGCCCATGGCTCCCTTGCCACCCAATATCGTGCGGCAGAGCTGCAGTAGGTCCAAAGCCTACAGAGCTCTGCACATATGCAGGCAAGAATGACCTCTCATGGTACTTATTGGTGCAGGGTCCAGCCCTCTGGGGCCGCAGAGGATGAAGATAGAACGGGGACTCCCGAGGCTGGAGATGGAGCTGCTTTACTGGGTACTTTCCACCCTACAGGTGCCTCACTTGCATTTCCGTTGGACTAAAAACAACCTATTGCACTTTTCATGAGTCCTGGAAGTCAGAGTCAGGGCATTTAGAAGTGAGAAGCCTAGGAGGCTTCTTATTACCTCTCTGACCCTGGCAGCTCTTCGGGGGCACAAAATGCACCTCTGGTCTTTTCAATAGCTTCCTTAGAACCCATTGATACACCCCAGCTCAGGAAAGGAACACTGCGGCTCACCTCCCGGAGGAGGAACCAAACCGATTCAGTGAAGACATTCCTGAAATGGTTCCCGGTTTCACAAGGCACCCACCCAACCTACTGTGGATTCCCTGGTGCTCTTGCCAGCTGAGAGAATCCAGGTGTCCTCTGGCGTTTCGGGAGGTGGCATACACATCATCTCTTGGCCATGATTTTAATCAAAGCCAATGCAATTCTCACAATCAAACTATCCCCACACTATGGCAAGCATGCCGAGGCATGGAAGTGCCCTAAGGCCAAAACATCAGCTCCCATGAGTGAGTGAGGATCAAATCAGGAAGTGAAGAGGGCTGGAAAACAAGGTTTACCCAGGCCAGCAGGGTCATCTGAGAAGCACAGAATGACCCACTCGACAGGGCGCAACCTTCAACGCTTGCCTGCTCCAAAGTTAAACTACTACAGGAAGTGAGAACCGCCTTGCAGCCTGGCTGCTGCACAGGAGCGAAAGCGTGTGTTAGAAAGCAGCGGTTGCAGGACAGAGTCTGTGCAGTTGACCATGCCGGAGGCCAGACAGACGCCGAGACTCGGTCTTCTCGTCCTGTAGTCACTGGGCCATTTGTACCACCACAGCTCTCCAGGCTTTCTCTTTGTCAAACTCCTTCAGGGGGCTTCTGGCCACCTGTGATGAGACACAAGGACAGTGTTACCTCATCAGGGCCAGACCTGGACGGAAGGCAGATTCAGCTGGGCCTAGGCAGCGTCTTGTGTTCTTGTATGCAGGCTTCTTTGCATGTGCAATCTGAGGGGAGAGGGCGCTAGAATAGGGACGACGCATCTCAGAAATGCCCACACACCCTCCCACAGTTCTGTAGGTGTCCAGTGGGGTAGGCTTTAAAATGGAGGTGTACCTGGCAGCAAAAGAAGTGGACAACTGAGGCAGAGACACACCTCCAGCATGAGATAGAGTAACTCTAGCTTGCACACTTATTCAGACCTCCGTAGATGGACAGTTCTAGAACCTGGCAAGAACAATTTATTCATCTGGCTCTGTGGCCTGCTGGTCAGGACACAGACCAATGTGGACTTCATTTGGCCCAAGACAAAGAAAGACCTTCCAGGCAGGACCTGCCTGGACATCTCCTTGGGCACAGAACAGCTAGGTACTTTGTGGTCACTTCCGTGATGGCAGTGGGCAAGTTTGTCCAGGAAGACACTGCAGGGTCAGATGGCTTAGGGAGACATTAGCAGACCCACCCTCAGTTGTGGGAGCATCAGAACTTAGGTGGGGGTGGGGGCGGGGAGAGTATTGTCCAGGTAACTGTGGGCTGACCACTCCCAGCCCACTGGCCACAGAATAGGAATGTCCAGGTGTAGGGAGCCCCACATGCCAGGCAGGGGTAGCCCTCCTGTGCACAGCATGGAGCCTGGCACCCTCTGGGGAAGTCTTTGGAAGGCTTTTTCCGTGTCTGTGAGAGCAGAACTTAAAGCACTATGGCCATGGTATTTTTTCATGAATGGATTGATGCTCATTTAGTCATTTAAAAAATAACCTAGTTTGAACTTTATTTCTCCAAGATTTCTCTTAGGTGTTTAAAACTGCAAATAAGAAAAAACACAAAATGCCACAACAAATATTGAAGGACATCAGTGGAGGGTCCCTCTGAGGACCCAGGATAGACATCCTGGGAGGCAGGCCACTCACCTCCCCTGCTGGGCGCTCCTGGGGACAGGTCTGGGTGTCCCAGGATGCAGCCTGTAGCCGGGCGCTGACCTTGAAGCTCACACACTGGATGGCTGTGCCAGTGTTGAGGCCCCCCTGGAGCAGCAGCACTAGCAGCAACAGCAGGAGGAGCACATCGTAGGACTAGGATGAAAGACCGGGACGTGAGCAGATCCACAAGCAGACCCTGCACATTCTCCACCTTGTCTAAGGCTTCCATGGAGTCAGAACACTCCCCCCTTGGCCACCGAGCCCTAGAAGCCCAAACACGCTTTCTTGTTTCAGTAATCTGAATCAGAACATTCCAGTTCAACCAATTCTGCTAGCTTGCAGTTAACAAGTAAGCATAAAAAGGACCCAGGTTGTGTTTCTTCCACCCCTCGGATCCAACAACCATAGGGAGGCTAAAGAGCCTCATGTGAGGCTCTCGAGGCTCGTGCTGAGGGTGTGCAAAGAGCAGGAGAAATCAAAATTTTCCACTATATATCTGCAGGAAACACAATCCTGAGATTGGTACAATTGGTTCTGAAGGGCCTTTGGCTGAAGGAAAGTCAAGGGCCCAGACCTACCAGCAAAGAGACCTGAACACCAGCTGCTGGTGCGGGGGAGGCAATAAGGGAGAACAAGAAGACAGGGCAAGAGTCCTTGTCCTGGGAGCCCAGGGACCAGAGGCAATAAAATGCACTTCACATAGCAAGGAGTGCTTCAGAAATATCCACAAAGCAACCAGATGGATGCCTTCCACCGATCCACAAAGACACAGAGCCACTAAATGTTAACACAGAAAGGACATAGTGCTGACAGACATGATACCGTGAGCCCAGGATCCCAGCACTCAGGAGGCCCAGGCAGGAGGCTCTCAAATTCAAGGATGGACTGGACTATACAACAAGACCCTGTCTCAAAAATTAAAATATAAATTCATGCATAAGAGCAAAAGCTATGTGTGTCGCACAGAGAGGAGCTCTCCTGTCTGGAGGAGAAAGAGGCAGGTTTACAGCCTCTCCCGTTAGCACAGGGCAGTCCCAGTACATAGCGACAGGTGGGAGCAGGTGCTGGGATATAAAGAGAGGGCCTTGAAGGCAGGAGCATAGCCTGTGAGAAAGTGTGTGAAAGGATTGATGGAAACAAGGGGTGTTATACAAACGTGGCTTCAACAAGAGAAGCATCTTAAGATCAGATTTGTTGTCCATGGCTTTGCTGTGGTCTGCAAAACTCGTGCTAGAAAGTCGTCTAGTGAGGACTTAGGAGTCCAGAATCATCTGTTGTCTGTATAGTCCCTCTCCCAGGTGCTCATCCTCAGAGTCATACGAAATGTGCATAAAGGCTGGTCACCAGGAGCTATTCATCACAGCAGGTGGGGGAAGTAACCCAGTTCCCATCACCAGGGACTTGTCAGGTCAGTGGAGCAACATTTGAACAGATTAATGAAAGGGTATAGAAGAGTCCTGATTCCTCTGGGTGTTTACCAAACACTAGGGTAAATTATTGGGTTTTAAAAAAATGACCCCCAGTGGAGGTTGTGGTGGTGCATGCCTTTAATCCTGGCTCTCGGGAGGCAGAGGCTGGAGGATCTCTGTGAGTCTGAGGAGGTCAGCCTGGTCTATGGAACATCAAGTAAAAGAACTTCAGGAAGTAGTGGGAGGAAGGGAGGAAGTGGGAACTGGGATTGGTATGTAAAATGAAAAAAGATGGTTTGTTTTCTTTTAAAAAATAAAATGAAATGAAAAGAACTTCAGGAAGATAAACAGAGAATGTTCAACTTGAATTGGAAACAATACAAAAGCCTATCTGTAAACATACAATTCTTTCCAGCTCTGTTCAGTGAAAGGGCTCAGAAGGGACCTGAAGCAGGGAGAGCACACAGAAGCAGATTCTGAGCCCATGGGGATAGAACCAACATGGAGAAAGCAAATCAGATCCTACCCCATCCACACACAACCCACCCCACCCAGAGCAAACTGGGCAAGGCCACTTTCTTCAGGCGAATGTCCATTTGTCCTGGCCACTCTCAGGAAAATAGTGGATGCCCCAGAGCCACCTCCCCAGACTTTGTTAACAAAGAGTTTCAAAACAGAATGGATACATACTTTGATGGCTGGTGGGTAATCTTTAAAAATCTCAACGATTCTCATCACGCTGAAGGACAGATATCCGGAGGCAGTGAACAGCAGTGGGGATGTCAGGCTGCTGATGGCAATCAGCACCTCCACCTGGCAGACACAACAGACGAGGTTGGGCAGCAGGTGTCGCCAGTGCTTACCTGTCTGGGAATTTGTGAGGCTGGACCACTGTATGGCCCCGGACAAACTCTACTCATTCATTCCCTCAGTGCTGTGTATGACATGTGAGGTTTTGAATTTCACATGAGACCATCTAATCTGACGAAAATTCAGCTCTTGTGTGCTATCCATTTCTCCCACTCTTCTAAGACCTGTTCTAAACTCCCCCGTGTATTGGGGCCACACAACCCAGCACGGATACTCGTTCTCAGAACAGTTAGGCCCAAAGACCAGTGGTTGCTAACATCTAACCGGCTCCCACAGGAGGTGGGACAAAGCTAGAGTGGTCTCTTCCTTCATCCTTCCTTAGCAACAGGACTTTCTGGCTTCCAAACATGAAGTGCTTATGTCTTGTTTTCAGAGATAGGGTAGCTTGGCCCCTGGAGCCCCAGGACAGTTGTGGATCCTCTCCAGGGCAGTGATGCCTGTCCTGGCCCTCCCACTGGCCCCTGAGAGCCTCTCCTTCTCAACTCCTGTTCAGCCACACCCAGAGTGTGACCCATGCCACCATAGAAGGGCTGGGCCTCACCTACCAGACATTTGCTGGGACACTCTGCTGTCACGTGGCTGGCAATGGCACTTGGAAAACACTGGGGAAAGAAGAGAACATCTTAGAGATGGATGCCCTTTGGCCATCTGTCTGGGCCATGGCCCCAGGAGTTCCAAGGACCCTAAACAGCCTGAGGGGCTCCTGGAACTGTCTTCCAGCTCAAAGCTTCTTATCCATACAAGCAACTGTAAAGGAAATATATGTGCCCCAGGATAACAGCACTGGCCCCAGGATACCTGAGCCTAGATAAACCAAGAAGGGGTCTGCACTTGTCAAGGCCTTAGAGAAAAGGTGAGTGGAGATGGCAGAGGAATTGGCGAGGCTGAGGTGGCTGCACGTGCGTGGCCTTTCCAAAAGTGCCCTTTGGCTACAGCAGGAGCAGGATACAAAGCTACCAATCAGGAAGCAACAGAACAAGCAGGCCAACAAGCAGGGGTAAGGCTCTTGCATTCAGCCATGTGAATGCCAAGGATAGGCTTCAGCCCCACCTCTCATCCCAGGAGCCAATGACAAGTTACAATGGCATGGTGTAAAAGGACATCTGGAAACACAAGCCACAATGGGTATGGTTTCAGCATCCATCTGAGATGTGCAGAAATACTGAATGTGGAGGAGTCGCTTTAGGCTGACTGTTCTGGGGCGCATCATGAGCTCAAGCGAACTTTGGCTGCATCTGAACCCAACAGATTGTTAAGACTCTTGACAATAAATCACACAGGTAGACTTGGAATGTTTTAAAATGGCAAAAGGATTGTGTTTAAAGGAGTGGCCGAGTGTCACACATTCCCATATGCTAGACCTGTGCTAAATGTTTACCATAGTAGCATTTAATATAATTGGATTTCTTAGAAAAATATGAAAGTAATATAATGGCAGCAGTTAAGATAATTTTTATGGAAATACATTTAATCCTTGGTTCCCAGATTCTTTGGGGGAGGGAGACTCTCCTGTGTGCTCTCCTGTGTGAAGTTTACCAACACAGTGCTAAAAAATCCAGCCATGTAGGGTGTAAGGAGGGAAGCTCAAAACTGGCAATAACCATGTCTAGTTAGCTATATACATAGACAAGGTGACCATCCAGGAAGTACTCACAGCCACTAAAATCCAAAAGAATGTCACTGAGAGATGTGGGCCCGAGACAGCTTCATCTACATTTAGAGCGATCACCCCACCAAGGACAGCGGAGACACCAGCAATTACTTCTACCACCTGGGGGGGGGGGGAAATGACACAGTTACCTTGCTAGGCCACCACGCCAATGGTCTGCCCCTGTGGTGAGATAAGAGACATTCTGGAAGTCTCTGAATGCAGAGTATAGATACAGACCTCCCCGGAAGAGGCCATGGGCTCAGTAGGTGCCCTTCTTTGGCCTCTTCACATTGACCATGGAGAGACCACTAGACAAGGCCAAGGAGGTGGATGATGGTGGGAGCTACAACCTGAGCCATAGCGAGGCTCATGGGCAGAACTCAGCCTGAGGGGGATGAACATGGAGTTGCCCCATTAGGAGCCCCGCGTAGTGACAGAGGTGCCCATGCGGTATCTACCACACGGAAGGCTGAGTCAGGAGGGTCGGTAGCTCAGAGCAAACTAGGCTACATAGCCAAGCCCTAGGTCAACATAAGAAAGAAGAGGAAGGGGTTTTTCTTACAGAGTAGGATTTTAGGACCCGAGCAGGAAAAGCCACTTCATCCAGAATGTTGGCGCCATCTGAGATGGAACCCTAGGAAGAAGGAAAGCCTTGTGGAGCCATAGAATGCTGGAGAAGGGTGCTGGCTGCATGGGCACAGTTATACTTCTAAAAGCCTCAGGGTCTGTGCCCTTCAGTCCGGAGGAACAATGCAAGTACAGACATTTCCACTTGCATGCGGATGTGTCCAGTCACTGCAATTGCAGCTTACCAACATTCTTGCAGAACTGGTCTCCCAGTAACAGTCCTGAAGACAGTACCGGAGGGGAAGGACACTGGGAAGGCAGTGGGGCTGTACCATCGCCCCCAGGCTCAGCCAGCAGCTCCCCAACCCATACCTGTGCCCTTGCACTCGTGGCCTCCCACAGCCAGGCCCAGCTCAGGGACATAAGGAGGTAGCTGTGGGAGACCCACCTTCTTCTTCTTGCAGGACTCCTCACTGGACCGGGCTGAGATGATCACTGTGGCTGCCATGAGGAGCTCCAACAGCAAGAGCAGGATGAGGTTGAAATTGATCTGCAAAGGGAAATGTGCCTCAGCCATACTAGTCCTTCCCCCAGAAAGCTACCATCCTCCTTCTTCTGGCTAACCCCGCTCTCCTTTCCTTCTCATAGGCCTGAGTAAGCCATGGGCGACAAACTGCCTCTCTTTTGTGTGGGTCTTGTTTTTAGTTTGATTTTTTTTCTCTTTCAATCTCTCTCTCTCTCTCTCTCTCTCTCTCTCTCTCTCTCCCCACTGTTAAACTTCTTGATATTTAAATTTCTTAATTACACCTATTCACTGGGGGTGGGGGCATCAGTCACAGCATGCATGTGGAGGAGAGGACAACTTGCAGGAGTCAGTCATTTTCTTCTACCTGTAGGTCCTGGGGATTGAACTCAGGTAGTCAGGCTTGACAGCAAACATCTGTATCTGCTAAGCCACATCACTGGCCCCAGGTTCTTGTTTTTAAAACTACTCTTAGTGAATGGCTATGCAAAGACATGACATAGGCCACCGGGCCTGGAAGCCAAAGTTCTCTATAGAAGTCTCACCTGGGCTGAAATCTCCCATACTGATTGAATAACTAGAACCTCGTAGTTGTGGAGAACTGAAATATGGCAGATAAAGAGCCCAATCATTTGGGCCTGTCTTTAGTCCCTGAACAGCCCCTCACAATCAGTATCTGTATCTGGCCTAACATCTTTGTGACTCCTAGGGAAAACATTTGGAATGTATATGTAAAAGACCTCTAGCTTCCATTACCATCAAGCTAAACATGTCATAACATCTGCAAGGTACAAAAGTGGCTCCCCACTGCCCACCGCTTGCCTTCCTGGTAAATGCACTGCCTTAGGACTTCCATTTACTGTGGGTCTATAATGGTTCATATACCCTCTTCCACAGTAGAACGTCATTCAAGGTAGCCTGAGTTTGTGTTCCTGGGCCTTGGTTACTTCTATCTTGCTCATGATAAACTACATTTTATCCCTTTTGGAGCATAACTGCCTCATGTCAAAGCCCTTAAACTGTATTTCCCACCCTACTCTAAGCTCCCACGCTCTTCTAAGCACACAGAAAACACGAGCACAGTTTTCATAGTATGCTCAGCTCCATGTGCAGTTTCTAGAAACTGCAAATACAAGGCTCAAAGGCTGGCAGAACCACGTTGAGGCCAACTGTGTCAGCAGTTACATAAATGTTCACATTTGCAGAGCACAAGCCTAGCATCACAAGGACTGGAAGTTGTGCCTTGGCCCTACATAAATAATAAATACTTAACTGATATGGACACACTCACTATGCAATAGATGGACTTGAGATCCCTTACATGTTAAATAAGTACTCTACCACTGACTATACCATAGCCCCTCTTTCAAAATAGTCTCACTAAGTTGCCCAGGTTGAACTTGAACTCACTCTGTATGTAGTAGGCTAGTCTGGAATTCACAGTCCTCCTCTCTCAGCCTCCCAAGTTGTGGGATGATAGTTGTATACTATATGTGTAGCTTTGAAAGCAAATTTGTAAGGGAAAGACTATACAGTAATATTTGACTAACAGAACATCAGAATATACAAAGTAATGACAGACTTTAGGGGAGTAATAGATAAACCAATAACTGCAGGTAAAGAATTTAACTTACTTTTCTCAGAAACTGATCCAAAGCACAAACACATACAAACTCTTATCCAGCAGGGCGTGATGGTACACACCTTATTCCAGTGCTTAGGAGGCAGAGACAGGCAGAACTCTGTGAGTTCACAGCCAGCCTGGTCTACAAATCAAGTTCTGGGTCAACCAGAGTTATATAGTGAGACCCTGTCTCGCCAAAAACAAGCAACACACACACACACACACACACACACACACACACACACACACGTAAAACCAGAAATGTGCTAAGTTAAGCACATTTTATTTTTTGTGTTCTGATGCTTGGCATGTGGTCATGCTGACCCTGGACAGCCTTGATCTTCCTAGGGATGGGTAATCACTAGAGTAGGCAAAAAAAAAAACAGTGTACACAACCCTCCAATCCTGTATGGCCCCTAACTTGGTTACTATCTATCTGCCTGTCACCCCAGGGCAGGATCCAGGCAACTAGGGATGGCCTAGAGTCCAGCACCTTTGGAAGCTATTCAAGCTGGAGGGTCATCTGTCTCTCCTGTCTGACCTGTCCTTTTCTGTGGTGGCCACAATGGAAATGCTTGCCTATTTCCCCGTCACTACCTCTGCTTGTACACTGCCCTGCTGCTCCCCTGGTGGCTCTGATGGTGTGGGTGTTTCCTCCACTGGAATCTGTGAGCAGTAACTCTCTTTTCAATGCCAAGTGTCTCCTGAACTACTGTCTTCACCATATCTAGACAGTTATAAAGTCAACATTTAAAAAACAAATGCAATTCTCTACATAAATAAAACAAAACGTTCATTCTTTTATAACTACCATGGAACACTAAGAGAAATCTGTTTTTCCACATGGGGAGCCTTGGTAAATATCAAAGAATCAACGTACTTGGACTATGCATTTGTGTTGTAACATAATGATATCAGAAATAATTATATGTGGATGGTATTTAAAATAATTCCGCGTGCCTGCTTCCTTGGGATCCTGACAATGAACAGTCAGGACACTCACTTCAGTGACAGATAATTCACGAAAGTGAGTTCTCGGACAAGAGAAGCCTGTGACGGTTAGAGTAGATTACCTCAGGGACTGCAGCTTCCCCAGGGAGCTCCATATAGAGTGGTTACAACTGAGACCACCTGCCTTGTAGACCCAGCCCTGCCAGACCAGTGAGGATAAAGCCAGAGAAAAAATAGGTCCAGCCGTCCCTGAGGCCAGGCTAGAGAGTACTGGTAGACAAGCGCAACTTAATCCCCATCCCCAGATCTTCAGGGGCAAGGAGAACCAAATAGCATTGAGCTGAGATAAAAACCTGCAACCGAGTGTATTACCATACTTGACAATAGGAGAAGTTGGAGAAGCTGAAGTTCTGAAGTCAGGGGCAGAGTTGACACAGGTGTGAGAAGGGACTGGACAAGCTGCTCCGGCAAAGGACGTCAAAGGCAGGTCGGGGAGGGTTTGCAAGTGGGTCAGTTTCAAGGGTCAATGGTCAGTTTGAAGTGGGCTGGTGTGATTAAAACAAAAAGATATTATGCTAGGTCTGAAACATAGGGATGAGGGCAGTGAGGGAGTCTTGGTGAACTCATGACAAGTTTCTAAGTCTCTGTGCCTGCCACACTTCTGTCTGGGGATGCACCTTCTTTTATAGTCAAAGTGAGGGGTTCCATCTAGTAGGAGAAAAGCTCACGTGCCTGGTGTTACCGATATATCCCAGGTGTCATTTACCATTTAACATAAACATCTTGGCAAATGTTTTTTCTTAATTTGTATAAACAAGATGTAGATTGAGTCATTCTTTCTTGGCACCTGCATTAAAAATGGAGTAACTCGGGTCAAGGCATGGTTCTTGGGTCTGTAAAATTGTTTCTATTTGGGGTAAATAGATGACTCTTCTCATGTCTTTTGGAAAAGTCATATGAAGTAGTTCAGTCTGGTGCTGGGATCCTAGAGAGCTGCCGGCCTCCAGTCTGTGTTGGAATCCCCTGAAAGTAGGTTCTAATATAAGAGCAAAGGAACGCCTCGGTCACGGGACACATGAACTCACCAGCACCAGCGAGGACAAGCAGGCCAAAAGCAAGAGTGCTTTATTCCATGTCTCTTATGTGGGCTGCTACCAAAAGGTATGGCCCAGATTTAGAGGTCTTCCTACCTCAAAAGATACAATCAAGGCAAACCCTTCACAGCTGTCACCAGCTGCTTGGGTTCTGGTTGGTTCCAGATGTGCTCAAGTTGACAAGATTAGCCATGACACCAACCCATGAGGAAATGGGTAGAGAGCATGAACGGCTGAGTCCTACCACAGGTAATAGCTGTGTAGGGACCCCAAAGGTTTCCCAGCACTTAGCAGAGCCCAGAGGATCTGAGGAAGGGCCTGCAGTGTGGCACAACCCACACAGATGGAGCATGCTCCTGAATGTCCCATTCACATGGATGTCCTTGAAGGAGACATAGTTTCTGAGCAGGACTGGGACAAATACTGTGCTCCTCAGGTTCCTCCTACCCCAGGTAGCTCAATAACCATCAGGTCTCAAGGTGGTTGGGGCTGTGGAGGGCCTAGTTACTTATGGAGTCTGACCTCTAGCGCAGGTGGGACTGAAGTCTTGCAGATGTAAACATCAGGTGAGGTTGGGACTGCTGGTCTCTTGCCAGAGCTCTAGCCCCTCATGCATGCTTCTTATCCATGGTGTACCAGTGTTTCTCCAAGGCTTCCACTTGGGATGGTGCAATGTCTTCATTTTAAGAAAATACATACAAGTTCCAAATAGTTCTCTGAAGGGCCTGCTGCTGTCATCAGAGAGACTCTCGGCATGTGCCGAGTTACTTTGCTCTGTGATTTCCTCCTCCTTGGGCACCAATTTCTCTTGGGGATCCTAGTGTGTTGAAGGTATCCTCTGTCAAGGGTGCTCCCATGCTTGGGAGAGAGCAGTCTCTTCTAGCTGCACCCACACAGCTCAAGTCTTCATCTATGTGGCAGGTAAGAGGTAAGGGGTCTATCCGGATAATTTGATTCAGTACTTGCTGTAACTCATATCATAGCCTGACGCCCCAGTACGATGTGACTCTGGTCTGACCGGCTACAATAGTTCCTGTAACCCACACCCAGCTTACCCTTCTCCAGTACTTTGGCTGTGGGAGGACATGTCCCCACCTGTCCTCGAGGGATCCTTCTCCTTTGTTCTCCCCTGAACCAGGCCCTATGCAGACTTTGGAGAGGGGCCTCTCACTGTGCCCTGCATTGTCTCATGGGCTCACCCTCCATTTGTTTGGGGTGTGTACTTGGCATCCACCCTCTCCTGGCCTTCATTGGCACCAGGCACACACGCAGTGCACAGACAGACATGCAGGTAAACATAAAATAATTATAAAAAGGTAATTGCCATAGTTTATAATTTCTTGTTAGGCATATTCTCAGGAACTTTATATGTTTTGTTTGGTTGGTTAGGGTTTTGTTTTTGTTTTTTGTTTGTTTCTTGAAACATGGTCTCATATAGCCCAGACTGTTTTCAAACTATATAGCCAAGGTTGACCCTAAACTTCTCTGATTTTCCTCCTTCCATCTCCTAAGTGCTGGGAATAACAGGAAGAGTTAGCATAACCAGTTCTACACATTTAATTCTATAAAGCATCTGTGTTTAGAGAATATTTTCAATTTTGTGGCACAATTAAATTTTTATATTTATTGTTCATATCCAGCAACTTGCCATATGCAGTCGGCTGCGTTTCTTCTCTACACAGCAGCCTGGGTGGTCCTTGAACTCTTGTATGTTCTCACAAGAATAGATAGAGCATCCTTAATTCTGGTGAGATTTTTTTTCTCATAGAATATTACATTTTATGTAATCTTTTCCCACTTTTCTCAGTAGTACAAAAGATAGCAGAATGCCTCATAAACAGGAGTATCATAGATTGAATAAGATACATTAGTAAGTTACTGTCTTTTCTAGCATGTGTGGTAATGGACTAAAATGTGAAGCACTGCACATTCTAGAAGCACATGCTCTGCCCCCGAGCTGCATCCCAAGCCTGTTGCTGTTGGGAATTTGACCCTAAAATATCATTTTTCAATAGATTTGTCCAATGGAAGAAACTCAGAATTCAATAGAGATGATTCCTTCCTTCAGAAGCATAGGCAAAATTCCTCAACACCCGCCAGCAAAGGCGGCTTACGGTGACTCTCTAACCAGGGCTTGCCCCTGCTCAGTGGGAGCAGCATTCGATATCAGTGGGAAGACATGACTCGGGTCAAAACATAAATCCATGTGACCCAATTCCCTTCCAGTGACTCACGTTTATAGCTGAGGGATTCAGGATCAGTTTACACCCAAACCAGATCAGACATGTGGTGGTAACGGCGAACGTGGAGACAAACAAGATCTGGAAGTTGGGAATCTGGAAAACAGAGCAGGAGGCATTTCCTTCATTAGAAATACTAATGAAATCAAGAGGACATCTGCTTTCCACAGCTCGGCGCTGTGGGCTCTCCAAGTCTGCAGGAGAGGCTTCACCAGCGGCTTAAGTCCAGTGCGGGGCTGCAGAGATATGCTTACCATTCTTACCGAGGAATCAGACCTGGATTTGATTCCCAGCACCCACCTCAGGTGCCTTCAACCACCTAGAACTCCACTTGCAGGGGATCTGACACCCTCTGGCCTCCACAAGTACTTGGATACACACAGTACACATGAATTCATGAAGACACACATATATGCATTAATTAAATAATTTTTAAAAAAAATAAGTACAAAGCCTGCTTACCGCGCTGACGTTTCTCCTCCCCACAGCGAAGCTCACAATTGCGGAGGGGATGCACTGAAAAGAAGCCAGAATCTGGGTGAGCCAAGAGTTCGCCTGAGTCCTGTGCCCTGGTCATGGTGTCAACCTTCAAATAGTGCGTGGCAGGCTGGGTGTAGCCCAGTGTTAGCTAGGGCTCTTGCCAATGGTGCTACAGATTTTGGGTTTTAACTCCAGCTCAGAGTATAATTAAGATAATCATGTGTTACAGTGTTTAAGTCTCTACAGTGATCTGAGTCAGTCTACTTGATACAAGGAGCTCCCTCAACTCTGAAAGTCCCTTGATATTTCAAAGTAACTGTATTTAAAAACAGTATTTAGGAGGAAGGGGCTCACCAGTCCCCACCGCTAACTGAGGAGTTGCTGACTGTGGGAGAAGGGAAAGACAGGTCTTTTTTTTTTTTTAATGACATGGCCCTTGGTGGGTTAACTCAGCTCAAATTGGACTCAGTGGGTTATTAAAAAGAAAAATGAAATGAAGTTGAGGGGAGTAGGGAGGTCAGAGATAGATCTGAGAGAACAGGGGAAGGAGTGGAAGAATAATATAGTTCAAATACATTGTATGCATGTGTATGAAATTCTCAAAGAATTTATTAAAATGTTATACTTCAAAAGTTAATTTTAAAAGCATCTAGTGGAAGTCATACTATAACTTGGTGTTGTTGAACAATTACCCAAAAGGGAAATGTATCCATGTGGCCAAAATAGAAGTGTCCCCTTTTACTTAGGGATCCCGTTATCTCAGTGGCTGTCATCCAGGCCATGTCTGACCCTGCTGTGACTCCAAAGCCAGATCATGAACCAGGGGAGGTGGTTAGTGAGAATGTCAGGAGAGCTGGAGGTGGACCAATCTGGGTCAGGTAAGCCTTGTGGCATCAATCATGTGGGCAATGGGACCCTAGTCCCCTAGAACAATAGATGGGACCTAAAAGGATATGGCTCATGGGACAGAGGTCAATGGGAATGTCTACATAACACATATAGTGGGTGGTATGGGAGGGAAAGGAAACCTGTGTCAAGGCCCCAGGTAAGGCTTAGGACCTACTTAGGTAACCCAACGATCAAACCCCAGCTTCTGGGAAGACAGCTGCCAGGGGTGTAACAAGGCAGGCATGAGTGTTTCCCACCGTTGAGACTGAGGGATCATTGCCACCCTGGATCAGTGTTGGTCAGAAACACAGCGATCCTGCTCCCATGATGAGGACACAGTAAACATAGCCAGAGAGGAAGCAGCAGGAAGGGGTTCACGTTCTTTCAAAGGAGCAAAGAGGCCAACGATAGCATGTGCACATGGCTGGGGTGTGGCGCTAAGAGAAACTGGTGTCTGCAGTCTTTATTTTCTTCTTTTTTTAAAAAGAATTATTTATTGTATATTATGTGTGTGGGTGTTTTACCTACATGTGTTCTTATGTACCACGTGTGTGCCTGGTGCTCACAGAGATCAGCAAAGGGCATTGGCTCCCCTAGAACTAAAGTTACAGATGGTTATGAGCCATTACAGGTGATGGAAAGTGAACCCTGGTCTTCTGCAAGAGCAGAAAATGCTCCTAACTGCTGGGCCCCATGTGGTCCTTTGTCTTTTAAGATAACTCAGGCCACTGATGGGAGCAGTCCTGTGAGAGGGGTAGGGGATCCTAGCAGGGAGTTTAGGGAAGAAAAGACTCCCAGGAACCTTGACCTGTGCTGGCCCCCAGCTCAATAGGGAAAGGCATAAGGAATGAACCTAGGGATCCAAGACCTCGAAGGACCTTAGGGTGTGTGGACATTTAAAAGAAAATGGCCCTCAGAGGGAGTGTCAGTAACAGGAAGTGTGTTTTTGTTGGAGTAGGTGTGGTCTTTTTGGAGAAAGTATGTCATTGTGAGGGTGGGCTTTGAGGTCTCCTATGCTCAAGCTACACTCAGTGTAGAGACAGTTCGCTTCCTGTTGCCTGTGGACCAAGATGTAGAACTCTCAGCTCTTTCTCCATGTCTGCCTGCACACCACCTGCCATGACGATAATGGGCTGAACCTCTGAAACTGTGAGTCATCCCAATTAAATGTTTTCCTTTATAAGAGTTTCTGTGGTCATGGAGTCTCTTAACAGACACCATGAGAAGGTCCCCAGAGCCCAGCTACCACACAGATGATAATGTGCTCTGTTCTTTAGCTGGCCAGACACTGTGGAGGCAGGAGACACAGAGTCTGGGGGTGTTAGTGGCTCTCTCCTTCCCTCCTTGAGGACAGTATCTTTTGGCAATGGGTGAGATTCTAGAAACATGGCATCAGGATTTGGGGGGAGCAGGGATGCAGTCTCCTAACTACCAAGAGCGGAGGCCATAATGGCACCCAGGACAAGAGGAGCGGGAAGACACCACAGCACACCGGGTTCAAAAGTGCTGTTTCCCACACAGGGGTCAGACTACTGAAACTAGTTACACGAGTAGTTACCAGAGAGGAAGCTAGTCACACAAGTAGTTACCAGAAACAAAACTAGTCACATAAATAGTTACCAGCAACCTATAAACCCCAGGTCACAGAGGTTCAAACCCACAACGGGAGAATTAGGGTGCTGGTGTGGCTGAGGGGTGTGCTTACAGAACCTGCTGCGCAGCGCAAATAATCCATCTCAGAGGGGAACACATTCCCCAAGTAGAGCGAAAACCCGGAAGTCACAAGAAGGCAGCTCTGCAAAACAGCGGCATAGATTCAGGTTATAACTGTTTGATGATGAGACACCTGAGGAGGCAGTACCCAGCCCTGTGAGTGCAACTTAACTGTTTCCATATTAACCAACACCCTCCCATATTTATTTTGCCTATGTCTGGGTCATAGAGAGATGCATGCAGTGGCTTGGTCCTCAGCTACTGTGCACACTTTAAGCACCCGGGGTTATCTGCAAGACTGTGTACATGCATCCTGGGGCCCCACATGGCACTGCCCTACCCTGGGCTAGCTTATATCTGCTCTCTAGCCATACCCAACTTAACCCTCTCTGTGGTCCCCCATAGTCCCCAAAGTCCTTATGGCTGCTGTAGCTCTTCCTGCTCTATAGTCCTGACCCCAGCCCTGGCCACAGCTCTTGTCATTCACTCCACAGAGCTACCCTGAAGATGGCTTCCAACCTTCACATGCCAGCTACCTGACAGGTGACCTGTGGGCTCAGGGTAAGTGTGGTTTAGGGACATAACACTCCCGCCCCGGCAGATATTGAGAAAAGTAACTAATAGAACACAAACAAAAATAATATGTTGGCACTCTAGGGGCCCCCCACCCACATGGGAACTGTTCCTGCCTGGCCCACCAGAGGCAGATTGATTCCCAGTCTACGGGGTCACATACTCTACAGAACAAGGCCAGCACCGGAAGTCCTCTGAAACAGTGTTGAGCGACTCACCCCCATCAACACCGAGAATACCCATGTCTTGTAGCTGAGGCATGGGGGCAACCTCTTCGACAGCTGCAGGTCCTTCGGCTTTGAGTCAGGCGCGTAGCTGCCCGTGTCCTGCCGTCCTGTGTCCTGCCGGCCTCTCTCCAGTGTGGGCATCCGGTCATAACCCAGCTCCTCCCTGAACTGCCCCTCCCGTGTCATGGCACTGGAAACAGGCATACTACTGAGGGTGACACTCAGCCAAGCTGAGACTCATGGACAGACTTGGACCACATTCCCTCCTATGCAATGAACCCATCATGGACAGTCTCGACAAGGGAAAAAAACCTCTAGTCATAATAAGTCACTCCCAAGAAATTCCTCTAAAAATTCTCTTTTGAGACAAAATATCACACTCTATGGCCCAGGCTGGCCTTAAACTTCTGCACAAGTAAACACTACCATATCCGGCTTAAGTAAACACTTTCTTACACAAAGAAATATGCTCATACACTAGGGGCGTGAACTTAAAAAGGAAAAAGCACTTAATTTTCAAAGTGAGTAAAACCACCCAAACCCATCCGGATTCATCTGAGCCTTCAGATATAGTATGTTCCAAATTCCACCAGCAACTTTATGAGTCCCAACCAGAGGGGGAACACAAACTGGTAACGTGAGATTACAAAGGATGTACTTACTTTGTAATTTAATGTCTTCATGCTTACCTCTGCTGCTGTCCGGTTGTTGGGAGAGCTGGCCTCTGGGTGATGGACTTCCAGCAAGAACTATTCAGAAGTGGAACAAAAGCTCAGCCAAACTGCACTGCAGCCAGGAGCAGGCACACAGCTTCCTGAATTTCAATGAGATTAAGGGAGTGGATCTTAGAAATGTCCGCCTTGGTTGCATAAGCCCTGGCTTGGGGCTTTCCTAACTCAAGCAGGAGAGGAAGAACCCCTGGTCCCACTCCCTGCATAATAGCCAGGAGGGTGTTTTGGAAAGAGAAGTACTGCTAAAGACAGAGTCCAGCACTGGATGTGGGTCCTGACCAGCCTAGGGCCTGAAACAGAAAACTGCTCCCAGGTCACATCATACATCTCTTTGAGCAGTCTTTCTTTATCTCCTATTAACACGCGATGGAAATCTCCTTTGTCAGGCCTTATAAACCTTTATGTTCTCGATTTGGCAAGGCTGGCCCCTGAACTGCTGGGAATTCCACCGCAGGTTCCCATGGTAGCCCCAAGGATTGGCAAAAATCGTCCCATTGCACCCTTTATTTCTGCTCACTAGGCAGAGAAAAGGGACATGAATGTGTTTCATTTGCCTGGAGACACTGGTGTCCTGGCAATTACAGAAACAATTTCTTTGTGCACATTGCAAAGAGGCTTAGCCCAGAGTACTTGGAAAACACAGGCCCTTGAACAGCAGAACAACGTGCAGTCTGGGTTCCGTCACTGGTTTCTAATCAGGAATGTTCAGTTATCTTCGTTTTTCAACCAAACAAGAAGGGTTAGAAACAATCTACCCAGGGCCGGAGAGATGGCTCAGAGGTTAAAAGCACTGGCTACTCTTTTATTTATTTATTTATTTATTTATTTATTTTTAATTTATTTATTTATTAAAGATTTCTGTCTCTTCCCCGCCACTGCCTCCCATTTTCCTCCCCCTTCCCCAGTTAAGTCCCCCCCCTTCCTCAGCCCGAAAAGCAATCAGGGTTCCCTGTCCTTTGGGAAGTCCAAGGAACCCCCACCTCCATCCAGGTCTAGCAAGTTGAGCATCCAAACTGCCTAGGCTCCCACAAAGCCAAGCACTGGCTACTCTTACAGAGGATGTTGGGTTCAATTCCCAGCATCCACATAGTAGGTTACAACTCAACACCTACGTGGCATCTCACAACCGTCTATACTTGAGATCCAGGGACCTTCTTCTGGCCTGTGTGGGCACAAGACACACACATTGTGCATATACATGTAAGAAAAACACCCATACTCATAAAATATAAATAGATTAAAACAAGAAACAATTCTCTCACACTGTTCCTGACACATCTGGAACTTCTTTTGAAGGGGTTGAGGAACCTCCCAAATTTACTGAGTTTTAAAATCAGTAGAATTCATGGGAATCGATCCAACTGGATTGAACTCTTCTGTGTGTTCTTTTGGGGGAAAATGGTGAGCAAATTTCATGACTTTCGTGACTTTCAAAAGTGTTTTCTACTGAGAAACACAAATAAGCTGCTTTGAATCAGAGAGGGAAAGCGCACTACTTGAGCTCCCCAAGTTACAGTGACTTGGAAAAGACAGGGTTTCTCTGTGTAACAGTCCTAGCTGTGCTGGAACTCTTTCTGTAGACCAGGTTGGCCTAGAACTCACAGAGATTCACCTGCCTCTGTCTCCTGAGCGCTGAGATTAAAGGCGTGCACCACCATCACCTGGCAGAAGTGTGTTTTCACTGTTATTCCTGTACTAGTTTCTAGAGCAAGTCCTGATTTTCAGTGTAATCTCTAAACAACTGCCCTTCCTCCTCTGCCCACTTGAATATTTACAGGCCACAGTTCTTCTGTGTCATATGGCAACACATTTGACTTTGTGTGAGTTTGAAAAGAGGCAGCGGATGGAACTAAAGGCACAGAGGTTGGGCAGAAAAGCCAGAGGTCTCCTAGACGTCCTGGAGCAGGCAGGAGCAAGGTTGGAAGGGGGGGGGGGTGAACTGAGGATTCTGGGAAATAGAATGCAGAGGCCATCCAGGTACAAGGTATCTGTGGCATGGGAGCCGGTCGACTTTGACCCTGAGGTGGACTGACGTCGGATGCTGGATGGAGAACAGGCTGGGGATGGGAGGAGGTGTGACTCAAAATGACGAGAGATCAATTCCAGGTAGATATGGAAGAGCCAATCCATCCCATTTTCGATCAGTACTGTGGGCTATTTAGGCCATCAGAGAGAAAGGTCTAGAAGCAACATCATGTTTTCTTTTAGATATGATGGACAAATACAATGGCCGTAGGGTGTCTGTATGGAAATGCAGAAGAGACTGATGCAGGAGAGCAGCTCAGGCTGGCCACGTCCACATACAGTCCTGAAGAGCAGTACTTCTACCACACCCCGTGAGAGGGAGCCTGACGGTGTATCCAGCCTTCGTCTCTGAAGGTAACTCCAACCCTATAAATTCTCAGGTCCTTTTTCCTTTTTCCCATGTATCCCCAGCAACACACCCAAGAGGAAGCCTTTATGACAGGCCCCTAAATGTTTACGGAAAGAAATGCTCTCTCCCATTCTCTCAAGAAGAGTATAAATTAAACTTACAGATCTGATGTATTTTTTAAAAAATTAAAAATCTAATCTAGAACTAAATCAGACCCCTAACTAATTCATCAGAATACATCTCGTTTATGACACAGAACATACAGAGGAGGAGGCTCAGGAGACTAATGTAGTGGGGAAATTCTTGATAAGGGTTTGTGTTTTATTTCATCTTGAGATGGGGTCTCTCCATGTAACCCTGGTAGGCTTAGAATTAACTATGTAACCAGACTGGCCTGGAATTCACAGAAATCTGCCTGCCTCTTCCTCCCAAGTACTGGGATTAAAGGTGTGGGCCACCTTACCCTGATAAATTTTAAAAACAGAAGTCATCCAGATTTGACTATCTAGGACCACATGAAATGAGATCAGTAGCAGAAACTCTCTAAGTCATATGCAAACATGCCTGGAAAACAAAACAAAACAAAAACAAGCAACAGCAAAATAAAATATCCTATATGGTCAAGAAAACCACACCAAAAAAAAAAAAAAAAAAAGGAAAGGAAAGGAAAGAAAAGAAACTTGTAAGCCAAATTATGTAGGATGCAAGTTAATCAAAAATTAAACAGAAATCCATAATTTAAAAATAATTACTTTAAAAAAACACAAAATAAAACCACTTTACAGGCTGGGGATATAGCTCAGTTGAAGCAATGTTTGCCAAGCATGTCAGGCTGTGAATCCCTAGCACCACATAAAACAGTGTGGTAGCACAGGCCTGTAAGCTCTGGGCTTGGGAGATAGAAGCAGGAGAATCAGGACTGTAAAAGCATCCTTAGCTACATCGCCAGTTCATAGGCAGTCTAGGTATATAACATACCCCTGCCTTCAAAAATAAAATCCTCAGAAAAACTGGAATAGGGGGGCATCTCTCTTTGTAGAATTTCTAAAAAATCACTCCTAAGGTCACATTCGGTGGGGAAATTCTTCACCTTTCTTTGCTTTGTTTGTTTTGTGGGCTTTATTTTTAATTTTTTTGTTTTTGTTTTTCAAGATAGGGTTTTTCTGTGTAACAGTCCAAGCTGTCTTGCTATCATAAACTCATTTTGTAGACCAGGCTGGCCTCAAACTCACAGAGATCTGCTTGCCTCTGCCTCTCGAGTGCCGGGATTAAAGGCGTGCGCCACCACCACCACCACCACCACAGCCGGGCCTCATTTTTTTACTTAAGTGGAGCAGAGATGCCCGCCCCAG
Organism: Microtus pennsylvanicus; assembly: GCF_037038515.1. Classification (NCBI taxonomy): domain Eukaryota; kingdom Metazoa; phylum Chordata; class Mammalia; order Rodentia; family Cricetidae; genus Microtus; species Microtus pennsylvanicus. The sequence goes on from NC_134580.1 coordinate 17,511,335, forward strand.
CTTCATGCAGAGACCACCCAGCCTGAAGTCCCGCCCCTCCCCACGGTCAGGACACTGCGCATGTCAAGTCTCTTTGGCCTCCACAAGGAACTCGGGGCTCCCTCACGTGCTAACCGTCAAACTCGCCTTGCTAACGGTCGTGGCTCACAGCATATGCAAGGATCCTATTGGCTGAGTCCTAGGACAGGCAGGCGCAGGCGCAGACACAACAACCCTATTGGCTGAGTTCTAGGGGCGCTTGCGTAGTGGCCAATGGGCGGGGCTGTAGCGTGCAAGCTCCTGGGGCCGGGGGTGGAAGCTGAGTGGGTGCCATGCTGCGCCTAGCGGCCAAGCTGGTGTCCTTCTTCTGGAGGAGGGAGGACCTCCCGGAGGAGGAGGTCGGGCAACCCGGGCCGGAGCTGTCGGAAGGTAAGGGCTCGAGGAGCCCCCAGCAGGAAGCCCTTCAGCAGGTCTGGGAGGTGGGGCAGGCTGTGACCCCTTAGGGTCATGCTAGGGTGCCTTCTTTGGTGCTTCCCTCTTTCCGTGTGGCCCAAGAACAGGCCATTAGAGGCTTAACGTTGGCCCTCGCTTCTTGGTTTTGGTTTTTCAAGACAGGGTTTCTCTGTGTAGTCCTGGCTGTTCTGGAACTCACGCTGTAGACCAGGCTGGCCTCAAACTCACAGAGATGTGCCTGCCTCTGCCTCCTGAGTGCTGGGTTAAACTCTTGGGTCGCTGCCACCGGTTTCCTCGTTCTCCCTTACCTTAACAATGCATGATTGGTGCCACACAGAGGGACCTGTGGTCTCTGCACGTTTCTGCCTGCTTTCTGCCCCCACCGACCTCTTGGAGGTCTAGAAATCATACTCTCACCACCTCATGTCCTTTCAAAGAGCGATGAAATCGTTCCCCTTGGATTGTTTACCGTCCCCAGGCTTCTAATTCGGAGAGGTTACCTACCCCTCCCGGGCCTAAGCGCTATGTTTGCTGACGTCACTGTGCCTTTCTCTCTAGCCCCTCGCCCCCAACCCCGCATGGGAATTCGGGCTGGTTGCTTTCTCCGTCCTCTAAAAGAATGAAATTTCCTCTAAGAGAAACTAAAAATAACATTTTTTTTTTAAAAAAAAAAATGGAGTTGCTGAGCGCAGCATGATAAAGGCCTGTATGTAGGTGTGCTAATGTGCCAAATGTAACATGCAGAAATAACGTTATCCTTCCAAAGAAATGGCTCTCAACCTATGGCAGGCCACCCGATGGAGGTCACATATCAGATATTTACATTATGGTTCGCAACGGTAACAAAACTATAGTTATGAAGTAGCAATGAAATAATTTTATGGTGTGGGGGGGCGGTCATCACAGCACGAGGAGCCGTATTAAAGGGTCACAGCATGAGGAAGGGCGAGAGCAGCGGCTTTCAGCCACAGCTTGATCCGGTTTTCCTGCTGCACTGTTTCCACAGGTGTCCTGTGGAATTGAATTGCCAGTGAGAGGTCAGGGGAAAGGTGTAGTGGGGACTCAGGTGGTGGCTGCAGCTCCAGCCCACGATGGGTCACCGCTGAGTAGTACTCTAATGTGTATATATTCCACACTTTCTTCATCCATTCTTCCATTGAAGGGCATCTAGGTTGTTTCCAGGTTCTGGCTATTACAAATAATGCTGCTATGAACATAGTAGAGCATATACTTTTGTTGTATGATAGGGCCTCTCTTGGGTATATTCCCAAGAGTGGTATGGCTGGGTCCAGGGGTAGGTTGATCCCGAATTTCCTGAGAAACCGCCACACTGCTTTCCGAAGTGGTTGCACAAGATTGCATTCCCACCAGCAATGGATGAGTGTACCCCTTTCTCCACAACCTCTCCAGCAAAGGCTATCGTTGGTGTTTTTTATTTTGGTCCTTGAGGAGATGCCCTTCCGTGTGCCCTCAGTGCTGTTTGCAGCCTTACCCTCTTAGGCTGTGTCGAAGACGGTGTGGAGATGGTAACAGATAATGCATGTCTAGGCCTCCTCAGATGCCCATCTATGCCTGATCATATACAGGGCGCCTAGCCCATGCGAGCCACTCACAAGTTTGCACGTTAATGCATATAGTCTGCCGTTTAATCATACAACCGCTGTCATGTAGTGATAGCTACTGACTTCATTTCATAGGTGGTAGCTTACGTGTAAAGGGTTAAGGGCCACGTCAGGGTTACACGTGGTAGAAGCGCTAGAGTCAAGCCAGGCAGCCTGAGTTTGGAGTCAAAGTTCGCCCCGCCCTGTTCACTGCCTGCGCCCCTCAGAACCTAGGATTCTGTCTTCAAAATCACTCTTTCAAACATACTTCAATGGCTGCTTCTCCAGTTCTCAAATCCAGCCAATAAGTTCCTGTTCCCATGAATACCCATACTTTGCCTTTTTCTGTGAGTTTAATTGTAGTAGGATTTGACTTTTTAAAATTGTGTGTGTGTGTATTTATGTATGTATGTATGTGTAAGAGAGAGAGAGAGAGAGAGAGAGAGAGAGAGAGAGAGAGAGAGAGAGAGAGAGAGCACTCTGTATGTGTTTGGTAGCTACAGAGGCCAGAAGAAGGTATGAGATCCTCAGGGGCTACAGATGGTTACGACACTCCACCACAGCCCCTGTGGGTGCTAGGCATTGAACTGGGGTCTTCTGGAAGAACAGGGAGCACTAAGCCACTGAGCCATTCTCTCTGGCTCTGGGATTATCTTTTGTTACTAATGTAACCTCCTCGTTGCTCGCTTGTCCCAGGTGATACCAGGTTGAAAACTGTGCAGGGCGTTGTGACAAGATACTGCAGTGATTATGGCATGATTGATGATCTGATCTACTTTTCCAATGATGCTGTGACCAGCAAAGTCCTTCTGAATGTTGGGCAGGAGGTTATTGCCGTTGTTGAAGAAAACAAGGTGTCAAATGGACTGAAAGCAATCAGGGTGAGTCTTAGCTTGCTAGGAGCAGTTACCCTTCACTGTGACTCTCAGACATGGCCCAGCCAAGAAGGCCGTGGTGAAGTGTGCCTGGGAGGGACAGCTTTTGTCCTTTATAGAGATTTCTGTTTTAAAACACAAATGATGGTAATGGCAAATAATTCAGACATAGAAATTTGTAATTCAGAAAGCAAAGTTTTCCTATAAATTTATGCAGTGTCACCTATTCTTTAATTTTTATTTAAAATTTCTCTAGTGTTTTAAAAATAATTGTTTAAAATTATAAAGATTGGCCATCCTAGCACTGGGAAAGTAGAGGCAGGCAGATTTTTGTGACTTCTAAACTAACCTGGTTTACACAGTAAGCTCCAGGCCAGCCAAGGCTTCCTAGTGAGACCCTGTCTCAAACAAAGACAGAACAACAGCAACAAAACATTTGACTATCAAAATGATCAGTGGCTTTTATTCAGCAATTTCCTATTTTATATAAAAATAGTTCTTTGATAGTATAAAGTCTTAGAAATAGAATCGATAGATTAAATGATACAAAATGATCAAATTAATATTAAATTAGCAACATTGTATCAACTTGTTTACATGACTTGTTAGGATCTGCACTCTGAACCTGATGATAACAATGCAGGAATTCTCAACCACTAGCTCTCAATATTATTGTTGATTTTGTTACATAGTTCCATTTAGTGTAATTACATGATTAAGTTTTTCATCTTAATTTGTCTCCTTGACTGTTGATTCCTAAGTACTCTTTTTTTTTTTAATGGAATCTTTTTTTATAGCCTAAGCTAGCTTTGAGTTCACAATCTTCTGTCTTAGCCACCAAAATGCTGGTATTAAGGTATGCACTACCATGTCCAGCTTCTTTTTGAGGTTTAATTTCTATTTTGTATTCTTTATTGTAAGAACATAGAAACAAAACAAATTGTTTGCCTGGTACCTTGTCAAATTTCATTAATAGCTTTAATCGCTTGGGGGCTTTTTTTTAAAAAAAGGAATTTATAAATGCATCTGTGAACAAAGATAATTTTACTAATTTTTTAATTTGGATATAGCCTTTAGTTTCTTTTTCTTACCTAGTTTTTTTGGTGAGGACTTTGAGTACAGTATTGAATAGACACGAGGAGAGTGGACACCCTCGCCTGTTTCCTGACTGTGGAGGAAAGCATTCCATCACCAGCATGGCAGGCATATTCCTTTATTTATGTTCCTTTACTGTGCTGGAAAAGCTCCCTTTTTATTCCTGCTTCGTTGTTTGTATTGCAAAGGATTGCTGAGATTTTTCTTTTGTTTTTAGACAGAATCTCTCTATGTATACTTGGCTGCCCTGGAACTTGCTATGTAGACCACTTTGACCTTGAACTCCAAAACATCTGCCTCCTTCTGCATCCTGAATGCTAGAATTAAAGGTGTGTGCCACTATTCCCAGCCTGGAAAATTTTAAATATAAAATTCTTGTGGCATCTATTCCTTGCATGGTGACAACTTTTATAAAGACATTAAAATTTTGAGTTTTTTTTAAATAAAATATTATGTGTATGGATGTTTTGTCTGCACATGTCTGTTTACCTTGTGTATGCAGTGCATGACAAGGCCAGAAGAGGGCGTCAGATCCCCTGGAACTGGCGTTACAGATGGTTATTTGTAACACGATTAATAGAAACCCAGAGACAGAAATTGGGGTTCAGCCTGAAGGCCAGAAAAGCAAAACAGCCAGCCACTGGCTCTTACCTCTATCTCAGTCTGAAAAGGTGATCCTGCCTCCAGGAATCTCAGAATGAGACTGTGTGAGAGCTGTCTCCTCCAGTCTTAAATTTCTCTCTAGGGCTGGGAATAAAGACGTGCACCACCACTGGCAGTTTCTGTGGCACACTAGTGTGTCTACTAGGATTAAAGGTGTGTGCCACCACTGCCGGGTCTGAAGGCTGATCAGTGCGACTGTTTTACTCTCTGATCTTCAGGCAAGCTTTATTTATTAAAATACAAATGAAATACAGTTATTGCTATGTAGGTTCTGGGAATTGAACCTGGGTCCTGAAAGAACACTCAGCGCTCTTAACTATTTAGCCGTCTCTTAGTCCCAAGACACTTTCATACAGGTTTTTTTTGTTTTTTGTTTTTTGTTTTTGGTTTTTCGAGACAGGGTTTCTCTGTGGTTTTGGAGCTTGTCCTGGAACTAGCTCTTGTAGACCAGGCTGGCCTCGAACTCACAGAGATCCGCCTGCCTCTGCCTCCCAAGTGCTGGGATTAAAGGCGTGCGCCACCATGGCCCGGCATACAGGTTTGCCGTGTGCTTTGGCCATGTTAGATCTCATCCTTCCTTTCTTCCCTGTCCTAGAAGGTTTGAATTTTATCAAGTGGTTTTTATACATCAATGGAAATATTCACTTAATTTTTTCATCTTATCAGTGTGATATGTTGACTGAATTTTAAATGTTTAACTACTTCTGCATTCTGGGATAAACCCTATTTGTTTGTGGTGTATATTCCTTATAATATGCCATTACATTCATTTTACTAATGTTTTCTTGAATATTTTTATGTTTATTCAGAAGGAATTGCTATACAGCTGTCTCCAAAAGTATGTTACATTCTGAAACTCATGGTGGCCAGAATTACAGGCGAATCTTCCCCCTCCCCCTTTTTTTATTGATTTTTTTTTTTGAGACGGTTTCACTGTGTAGACTTGGTTGACCTGGGACTACTACATAGACCAGGCAGGACTCTAATAGAGACTCATCTGCCTCTGTGTCCTGAGTGCTGGAATTAAAACCATGCTCTACCACATCCAGCTTAATCTGGGTGTCTGTTTTAACTCTTTTTTAAAAAAGTGCCTTCATGAAACACTTTCTGTGAATCAGGAAGCAAATCTTCCCAGACACTGAACCCACTGTACCTGTTCCTGCACGTCCCAGTCCTGCCTGTAATTTGTTTTTCTTATTCTTCTTTATAATGATGTAATCACTCATTTGTCTTACAGGTGGAAGCTGTCTCTGATAAATGGGAAGATGATAACAAAAACTCTAGCAAAGGGTTGTCAGACTCCAGCCCCAGAGTGCTGATTGGCTGTGTGACTTCCATGTTGGAAGGTGCTGGTTACATCAGCCAGACCACATACTTCTCTTTGGAGTGTGTGTGTGAAGGTAGCTAGATGGATTTCTGTTTCATATTTAAAATTAAATGTTCTGTCTTTTAGTAATTTTTATGTATTAAGCTTGAATTGACTACATGTATTATTGAAAAAATCGTGTTTGGGAATGGCTGCCGGGTGTTGGCCTCATACAAGGGTTCTTGAATGTTAGGTAGACTTTGGATTGGGGGATCATGATTTAAACTCTGCTTTTACTTGTTTTGTATTTATCAAACACATTCACTGGTCACTAATATAAGAACAGTATGCTGTGCCAGGTGGTGGCGCATGTACTGGGGAGGCAGAGGCAGGAGGATCTCTGTGAGTTCAAGGCTAGTCTACAAGAGCTAGTTCCAGGACAGGCTTCAAAGCTATAGAGAAACCTGTCTTGAAAAACCAAAAAAAACCAACCAAACAAAAAAGTTTGTTGCTAATATAACAGTGTATTGGTCTAAGAAATGTTCTTTTCTTTTTGATTGTTGTAACCGGGTTTCACATTGTAGACCAGGATAGAACTTGCAGTGATCTCCCTTTCCTGTCTAAGTCTCCTGAGTGCTTGGTCTGACTAGAGGTTTGAGCCATTACACGTGGTTAGGAACAGTTCTAAGATACTTTGCATTCATTACAGTAAGACTTGGATCACCTTGCATTTTTTTCATTTTCCATTTTTAGTTATATTTGTTTCTAGCCAAGCTAAATTTTTACTTTTGTACCTAAAGAAATAATTTGCTCGTGTCATTCACTTAGTTTAATCCTGTGTATGCTAAACAACAGCTGTCTAGTCGTGAATGCTGTGCTAGTCATTGGAGACCTCAGGCCAAAAGGTGTGCACACTGCAAACAGGAAGGAACTGAAACTGTTACCAAGGCTTTTGAGCTGTAAAGCAGCACTAGACTGACGCGTCAAAAGATGAGAGATCAGCTGCCCTATAGCCTGGGTGCCACTCTCACTGGACCTGTGGTTCCCAAAATGAAATTGGCAGGTGCTGTTGGGGATTTTGAAGAAGGTTGTCTGTGATTGTTGAGACCCCCCAGCCATGCCAACTGGAAGCCATCCCCACTGCAGCCTTGATGGGAGATGTATTTCACACTGCAGCCATGGGCTATGTTGAGCGAATCTTTCTGGAATAAGCACTCTGACACCAGTGGCAGTCAGAAGAGTGATGTCACCAGTGAATTGAAACCAGGATAATTCCTGAAAGGCCTCAGTATTGGCTCCAGTTTATATTTTCATTTTAGATCTAAAACCACAAGGTAGGAGGTGTGGGGCAGGGTGTCATGATTTTACAGGAGTGTATATGGCAATCAGCTGGTTGATAAGGGCAACAACTGATTGTTTCAGCTAATTTCTCCGGGTCATTCTGCTCAAGGTAGCAAGTGAGGTCAAGTTTAGAAATGGGCAGTAAAAATAATGCTTTAAGTAAACCCCTAAATGAGCATCTAATAATTGGTCTTTTCTACCTTATTCTACCTCACTAGAGGTACAGAAGGTTTACCTGAGAGGTAAAGACACATATGGATTTTCTAACTCAGAAAAAGTCCTGTGAAGCAAAGGTTCTTCTGTAGGGTGAGAGGCGTGCTCAGAGATGTGGAATTTTCTACTAACATCATGATTGATAAAACCCAGGTACTATAGCAAAATAACATCCTTGAAAGGAAATACAATGTGAAGGACATTGCCAGATGGCCCCTGGGTAAGATCCCAAAGCATGGGGTCCAAATAGTAGACTAAGGGGCTTTCCAGGACTCTAACACCAGACACAGCCCAGCAAGGTCCACCTGGCTCACATTCCTCCTCGTTACTTAAAGCTGTTACTTGAGTTGTTCTCATCTCTGATATTCCTGAGGTCTTGGTTGTTGCTTTTAAGGCCTGCACCCAAAGCTGGTCAGGTTGCTCAATGGGTAAAGGTGTATATTATGCAACCCTGGCACGCTGAGTATGAGCCCTAGAATCTTGAATAGATGAAAGGAGAGAATTGACTCTACAGAGTTGTCCTCAAAGCTGAGGACACTGTTTCGTAAATACACAGTATAAAACAGCAGAATTATGTTAAGGATTAGAAATTTGGTCCTAATTCCAAGACTTCACATTCTCCGCCCCTACTCATTCTCTCTCTCTCTCTCTCTCTCTCTCTCTCTCTCTCTCTCTCTCTCATTCTCTCCCTCTCTCCCTCCCCCCCCCCTCTCTCTCTCCCTCCCTCTCTCTTTCTTACCACACCTAGATTTTATGTGATTCTGGCATTTTAATACAGGTCATCTTGCATGCAGTCTTCACAGCCCAGGTTCTTTGGGATTTTATTCTGTTTTTGGTTTTGTTACTGTTTTTTTCTAAGCCCTGGCTAGCTTAGAACTCTCTCTGTAGACCAGGCTGGCTTGAACTCAGAGATATACCTGCCTCTGCTTTCTGTGTGTTGTGACTTAAGGTGTGCCCCACCACACCGGGTTAAAAATACTTTTGATATGACAAAATATAGAGAGTAGATTTCATGGGGTTAGGATCTGAGCTAACAGGCCTGACTTGAGACTGACCACTGGGTTCTCTGTGCTCTTAGAGCAGCGTTCTCAACCTGTGGGTTGTGACTCCACAGGGATCGCAAGCAGATGTTTACATTATGATTCATAAAGCAGCAAAATTAGTTATGAAGTAATCATGAGATAATGTTGTAGTTGGGGGTCACCCACAGATAAAGAATTGTATTAAGGCACCGTGGCATTAGGAAGGTTAGAGTCACTGTTTGGAGACTGGAGGATGGTTGATAGCCAAGCTCTGCTCCATGTAACTAATGTGAGAACATGGATTGCTTCAGGTGAGGGTTACACGGATTGGATCATGACAGAGAGATGAGGGAAGATGGACCAGAAATTATTTCAATGTGTTATAACTTCAGAGTGCACTGTACATTTGAATTTTACTGAAGTTTTTTCTTTGGCCATTCAGGCTTCCGCCCATGTAAGGGAGACTGGGTAGAGGCTGAGTACTGGATCAGACCAGGGACATGGAGCAGCGAGGCAATCTCCGTGAAGCCACTGCGGTACAAGCGTGTGGACAAGGTAATGTGCTGATGAGTGAGTTTCTGCCACAACTGCTGCCAGGGATTCTCCTTGATGCTGTAGTAAGCCTGCATAGATAAAGCTCAGTCTTAGCCTGTGTTTCATTAAGGAAGTAGAGGTGTGGCTGGAGAGATGGCTCAGTGGTTAAGAGCACTGGCTGTTCTTCCAGAGGACCTAGGTTTTTTGCTTAGCACCCACTTGGTGGCTCACAACTGTCTGTGAACTCCAGTTCCACAGGATCTAGTGCGCTCCTTCTTCTGCTGTCCAAGGGCCCTGCATGCACATGGTGCAAAAACATCCAGGCAAATCACCCACACGGAGAAAATAACTATTTTTAAAGGGAAGTAGAGGCAGCAGCATGCTTGTACAATTAACTGACTTACAGCATTTACCTGGATGTGTTAAAGGTGTCTAGGACAAAGCATACACATGATAAATTGAGGGCCTTGGACTTCCTTGTCAGCTGGTGATTTAGGGAATGACAGGGGTTGTGGAAGCATTGAGTTTGCATTGGGGTGAGGTGGATGCATGAACTGGACCATGACAGAGCAGTTGTGGAAAGATGTCAGCCACTACCACAAATCTCTTTTTTTAGCCTGAAAGCTCCCAGGATCTTGGGCATCCATGTTGTACTGGACTTTACTGGCTTTGCAAGACCAGACTGGGGTAGTCAGAGTCAGAGAAACAAGTATTGAGAACTGTGCCCCTGTGCATAGACTCTTTGAAGCAATATTCAGCACTGCACTTGCAGGTTTGCATTTCCAGCCTGTGTGGGAGGAATGGGGTGCTAGAGGACAGCATCTTCTTCAGCCTGGACTCTCTGAAGCTGCCGGAAGGGTACATACCAAGGAGGCACGACATTGTCAATGCTGTGGTGGTGGAGAGCAGCCAGTCATGCTACATCTGGAGAGCACTGTGCATGACCCCCGTGAAGAGGTGGTACCCAAACCATTCTTCTTTGGAAATAAAAAGACCAATTTTAACTATATTTTTTAAGAGTTGTAGTCAAGTTCTGTCTAACATTTCAATCATTCATGGGTTGTGTATATATGATGCTTGTCCCATAAGATCATACCACCAGGCTGACAAGGTGACTCAGCAGTTAAAAGTACTCATTGCCAAGGCTAGTGGCCTGAGTTCAATCCCTAGAACTAACATACTAGGAGAGAGCTGACTCCCACAAGTTGTCCTCTGTCTTCCATGTGAGCCATAGCATTACACAGGAGAGATAGAGAGAGAGAGAGAGAGAGAGAGAGAGAGAGAGAGAGAGAGAGAGAGAGGGAGAGAGAAGATAGGAGAAAGCTAGGTTTAAAATTTTCCTTAAAGATTGTATCACATAATGACATTGATTGTGGCCTGCTTAGGTCTTTGCAAGTATAGTATGTTATTGACACAAGCATAAAGTTACGTGAAGACCCATTTCTCAGAACGTATTCCTGTTTTGAGCATGTATGCTGTATTTTATTAAGTCAGAATAGTTGACATTCCAGGCCCTGTATTTACTTCTGGTTAAAAGAGTCTTCTCCTTTGTGGTTGATTTTTTTTTATTTATTTATCTTTTGGTTTTTCGAGACAGGGTTTCTCTGTGGTTTTGGAGCCTGTCCTGGAACTAGCTCTTGTAGACCAGGCTGGTCTCGAACTCACAGAGATCCACCTGCTGGTTGATTGAAGGTAGAATATTCCAAGGGTCTCCTTTTATTTGCTTTTTAGACAGGGTCTCTATTATGTAGCTCTAGCTGTCCTGGAATTCTCTATGTATATCAGGCTGGTCTTACACTCACAAGAGATCCACCTAGTTCTGCCTCCTTTAGGTGTATCCCACTACACTCAGCCCCAAGAATTCCTTAATCCTTATTCTTTTGGTAGTGATTGTCTTCATCCATTTTCTGTTGCTGATGACACATTACCATAGACTGGGTCAGGTACAAGAGAATGAGGTTTATTTTGACTCTTTGCTCAGGTCCATGATCAAGGGCTGCATCTAATGATGGGACTCCCTCCATCTCTCCCACCCAGCCTCAGTGCTAAGGGTTGATGCCAGGGCCTTGTGCACTCTGACAAAATGCTCTACCACTGAGCTATACCCCAGATCCAGAAATGGCCTTCTGGTTAGCAGAGTCCTGGGGTAACACGAAACATCACATGTTAAGAGAACCCTAGTTAAATTGGCTTATATAATGGACCCATTGGAGATAACCCATTACTCTAAGTTTAATCTGTTCATGAGGGCAGAACCCTGGGACTCAGTCCCCAGAAGTGCTATCTGGACCCACCTCTTTGTTGCTTTGTTTTGTTTTGTTTGGGAAGGGGCAGCATCCCACCTCTTCATAGTAGAGATTAAATTTCAGCATGAGTCTTGTAAAAGACAAATCATATTCAAATCATATAGTAGTTACTGTCATTTTATAATTTTATTCTTTATTCACCTGTTTTATTTGACAGGGTCTTAAGACAGCCTCAAACTTACTATGTAGCTGAGGATGGCCTTGAATTTTGATACTCTTGCCTCTGTCTCCTAAAACCTGGAATAAAGAGGCATATACAATCATACCATTTGTGTAGTTCTAGGGAGTGAACCCAGAGCTTTGTGTATGTTAAGTAAGCACTCTGCCCACTGAGCTACACATCTAGCCCAACTTCTATATGAAGTTTGTTGTTGTTAAATTGTTTGTTTTAGACAATGTCTTGCTATATGGTCCTGGTTGGCCTGGAGCTTCCTATGTAGACCAAGCTGGCCTTGAACTCAGAAAGATGTGCCCCCTTTGCCTCTCAACTTCTGGGACTAAGGGCGTGTACCAGCATATCTAACACTAGTGGCTCCCTTAGATGCCTTTCATTCTTCTACTCACGGTCCTGTCTCCTCCATAAAACACCAGTTCTGCGTGGGAAAGTGCTTTGTCTACTTTTCTGCCCCACATCTAGCACCAAGCCCTGTGTCTGAGACAGCTCTGCTCCATGACATGCCCAGTCTATCTTGACCATGGAGTGGAAGCTGCTGAGCCTAGGGAGCCAGGGCTGCCCATTTCCATGCTTGGATCACAGAGCATGTGGACAAGAAGAAGAAAGGATTCTTTGTAAGAGAAAGAAGTTTCTTATTTTCTGAAGAGCAAAACTTCCCCTTGAGTTGTTTTCACATACAGTCAGATATTGCTTAATACTGGATATATGTTCTGAGAAATATGTCACTGCTCAGGCAGCTCAGTGATTGTGCATATATCATAGAGTACAGTTATGTAAGTATTGCTGTAGGCTACAAAGTAGCATACTGTGCCACATACTGCAGGCTGTTGTAGCACAGTGTTAGTTGTACTTCTAGACAAATGCAAGTGTAGAAAAGAACAATGAAGTGTTTAAGTAGTGGGAATTTTTCATCTCCATCTTACTCTTACAGGACCAGTGCTAAGTATGCAGTCCTGTAATTAAAAGCAAAGAAAAATATTCCACATACAAGTTGTGGAGATCTCTGAATGCAAGGCCCTGTGTGCCTCCTCTTCTCCTCCCAACATCCATCCACTGTAGGCTTTGAGGCAATGGAGAACAGAAATCTCAGCACTGTAACCTCTATGGGAATAGGTCAGATGCCACCTGATTCACCCCTTGCTGTTAGCCTTTGAGGGACTTGTGATGCTCTTTTAGAAATTGTGGGACTTGTGGACTCCCTGACTGGCCCCTCTGTCATCTTATCAGGCAGTTGGTCTCCAGGGAGGTGGGAGGAAGGTGAGGAAGAGGCAGTCATGCTGCAGAGAGGCTCAGCACCTTGACACTGTTGGGTGTTCTTTAGAGACCCTGCCGCTGTTGCTGAGGCCCCTCAAGAGCCCTATGGAGCCCTCTTACTGAAAAACAAAGGTGATATTGAAGTTACGAGAACGACCAACTTTGGAACATTGAAGGAGGGAGAAAGCAAGGCAATGGTGATCTGGATAGAGTAAGTATGCCCTGCCCTGGAGATTCAGGTATAAGGAGGGGGTACAAGCTGCTTTTAAACTGTGATTTAAGGTATCTGTAGAAACTGTATGGTGCCTTTTATTTTTTTCCTCTGAAAGTCTATAAAAATCTCACTCCTTGGCCTAGTGAGTTGCCTCTCTGGGTAAAGGCACTTGCTGTACATGCCGAGAAACCTAAATTCAGGCCTCCAAACCCATGTAAAGGAAGAAACAAAGAACTGATTCCCTTGAGTTACTCTCTGACTTCTGCAAGCACACCCTGAGACACATGCCCACACATGTATTAGGATGAGTGAATGATTGAATGAATGAATGAATGAATATTTAAAAAAAATTCACCTCAAGGCGGTATGGTGACTCATGCCTACAACACCAGCACTGGGGAGGTAGAGGCAGGAGAATTATTGCAAGTTGAAGGCTGGTCTGCCTAACAAGACTATATTACCCTCTCCATAGACTTTGCCCTAAAATGTCCCTCAAACACGGTGAAGATGTTTGCAGCACCCTTCACTGTGTTGAATTGTGTGGTTTTAGTTGACTGGAATGTCTCAGCTCTGAAGTCCTGACAGTCCATGGTCTTTTTCTTTTTTTCAGGAATAAAGGAGAGATTTCTCAAGACCTCGTCAGTTGCAGACTGGCTGGCTGGGATAAAGCTCAACAGTTTAGATTTGAGGCACAAGGCAGAGAACAGACCTGCTCAGGGGAGGCTGCTGTTTCTGTTCCTGAGGGTGAAAATGTTAGTTCAATGAATCATCATAGAGAAAACAGAACTGATGAGATCCCAGAGAGCAATCCGGTGAACAACACAGAAAACTCTCCAGGTAAATGGGGCAGCTGCTGCCCCATAAGGTCCAGGAATTGAGCTGGCCTTGTGGCCCACTCGTCTGAACTCTTTAATCTGGGTACTTGTGCTCCTCCGGTCTTGGGGCTGAGAGAGGGATGGAAACAGCTTGACACAGACCAGCATGTGCCTTAGGAGATGGCCAGTTCCAGAGACCTCTCCCTAGTCCTGGCTGGTCTTACGGGTACATCCTCTTCACCTGCTTCTCTGTTCTGTTAGCCACCTGCAAAAGAGTGTGTGTGTGTGTGTGTGTGTGTGTGTGTGTGTGTGTGTGTGTGTGTGTGTGTGTGAACACTGTTAGGAAGAAGTTACCTTTATCCACTAATTATTGGTTTAAATGTCATTCCCCAGATGATTGTGCTTGTGAAGAAGAAAGTAGAGAAAAAGGAAACACATCAAAGAAACAGGAGTCTGAGCCTGGGGGCCTCATTCCTCCAGGGGAGAAAGTTTCCATTGTGGTCGTATGTGATGCCAAGTATGTGCTTGGAGCTGGGAAGGGCTTCCTGTGGGGTACTAGTGCATGTTTCTCTCTTGGATCATCTGTGATGCTTATGTATTTTTTTTCTTCGAGACAGGTTTTCTCTGTGTAGCACTGGATGTCCTGGAGCTCACTCTGTAGCCCAGCCTCTTGAACTCACAGAGCTCTGCCTGCCTCTGCTTTCCTAGTGCTGAGATTAAGGGTGTGTGCCGCAGCCGCCTGGCTATGTTGTATGTTTTTTAAGCATGTATTCCTGTCTCTGATGGAACCAAATACATAGACAAAAATTGATTCGGAAACTGTCCACCTAGAATAGGACCCACAGTCATCTTCAGCAGACAGCCTGACTCACTCTTTCCAGAGAAAGTAGTATTCATGACCCATTTGAATGTGAGCTCCCTCGCTGCTTTTGAGTCCTTCTGATGGTAGCCATCTTGAGCCCATTTTCACTGTGTCCTGGTGTCCCCAAGATCTCAGTCCATCTACATCCGTCTTCTTATCCTCTGGGCATCTTGTCAAGACACTATGGTGAACGAGAGGTGGAGGGGAAAGACAGGCACAGCCCAGACTAGAAAGTCACTATCTCCATCCTGCCTGTTCACCTGGTTGGCTGTGACCAGGTAGCATTCCCTAGCCTTTCGCTCACCTCTCCTCTCCTGTTCTCTCTCCTCATGTGCCGTTCTGGCTGCTCAAAGCGTGTAGTCACCAAGGTTGACATTTGGGTACAGGCTTCCTTCCCATCAACAGTCATTTAAATATTTTTGATCCGACTGCCTTACTTCAAACCCATCAGATTGTTAGGTGAGTCACCCATGTAAAATGAGACAGCTTAACTGAGTTTTAACATAGCAGGAGTAATTAGGTAGAGAAAAATAGTTATGAGCAGAGGTGTGCATGTCACAGCTGGGAGTGAGCAGTCAAGAACAGTGCTGTGCGCGTCACGTGATTAGAAGTCTTAATGAATTTGCGAATGCTGAAAATGTTTTCCCTGTCAACTTTCAGAATTACAGAAAGGATTGTTTTAGTGCCTAGATTTATCTTGATGTATTAGTTACTTTGTCTGTTGCCCTGATAAAATACTGGAAAAACCGATGACTTAGGGAATAAACAGTTCATTTGGTCTCACAGTTCTAAGTTATAATCCAGCAGGATGTGGTGCAGCCTTTGATCCCAGTACTCGGGAGGCAGAGGTAAGCGGATCTCTGTGAGTTCAAGAGCAGCCTGGTCTACAGAGTGAGTTCCAGGATAGCCAAGGCTATACAGAGAAACCTTGTCTCAAACAAAACAAAACGATAGAGTATATTCTGTCATGCCAACAGCAGGAGCTTTTGGCAGTATAGCCCAGTGCTCTCCTATTTGAAGACCTCTCTGTCAAACAAATAAGTCCATTATCTTTAAATTTAGTTTTATTCAAGTTATCGGGATAGAGGCAGAAGGAGGTCATATTCTTAGCCAAACTTATCACACAAATGACCTTAAGCCCAAATCCTATTGGAGGATCTTTGTTGTACTTCAAAATCTCCATCAGCCCTGCCTCCATGTTTTTGTCTGCATTTTTGTCTTCCACCCACCTGAATGGCCCATGAAGCTCTGCTTCCAGCGTGCTAGGGATTTTCTAGCCATAAGTATCAGACTCTTCCACAGTCCAGCCACAAACATTTCTGAAGGCCAAAAAACCACATGTTTGGACTTAACACAGCATTGGCCCACTTCTCACCACCAGTTTTCTATATTAGCTTCTTTTCCTGTTGTTACGATAAAAATGTCCCAATGAAAGCAACCTACAGGAAATACGGTTTGCTTTGGTTCACAGTCCACCGTGGCAGACATTCCATTGCACTTAGTCGGAGAGCTGTGATGCCTGTGCTCAGCTTGCTTCTCCTTCTCACTTGGTTCAGAATCTCACCCAGGAAATGGAGACAAAATCAGCAAGTTCTCCTGCCTTCTCAATCTAACCAAGAATAACATGCAGAGCCCCAGCTCCCTAGTCATGATAGACCTTCGCACTTGGGAAATACTACATTTCTTGTTTTATAAGTAAACTTTTCTATGTAAAATTACTGTGTAAAAAATTACTAAGAAATCAGCATGGCTGTTAGCTTTACAACTTCCTGAAATACTGAAGGAAAAGCAGACTGAATCTACCTCATTCATAAGGAGACTAAATTTCTTTCTTTTTTTTCTTCTAAGAAACCCTGGCCGTTGCAAGGAGCTCCTTCTGCTGTGTTTCTCCAACTTTCTCATTGGGCGACATCTTGAAGTGAATGTCGTAAGTGGTGAGGAGGCGTTAATAGCCGTGCGTGAGCCGTTCTCTTGGAAAAAGCCTAAAGGCCCCCAAACGTTAGTGCCTGCAAAGACTACAGTTGTTGTGACCACACAGAAAAGGTACCATTTGGAGAGCTGTCTGATTTCCTGTCCGTTCTCTGTCCCCTTTCACCTCTTCTCAGCTAAGGAGGTGATAAGGGCAAGGCTGCTCCTGGGGAAGGATGTGTTCCCATGGAGCTAGTAAAAGCAGATCTGTCTGTTCAGGCCAGGCCCGAGCACCCCTCGACTCTGCTCTCCGTGGCAGATCTTGAGGCCACTTTGAAGCCAAGATGGTTTGGCTCTTGGCTCGTGCCATCCACTCCCGGGCAGGCCCAGCTCTGACGCCCAGCTGCACCCTCAGCGGCAGATCTGTGCTGTGTCGGCTGGTGTGGCTTTTAGAGCCGTTCCCAGAATTCCAGTGCAGCTTGTACTGGGCCACGAGATTGCTCGGTCACAGGAAGCCTTTTGGAAGACCTGCTATCATTTAAGATTGAAGTCTGACTTGAGCATAGGAAGTTTGTGGACAACCTTGTTTCTGCCTGGGTTGGGTCCCAGGTCCATTTGCTCATGTCTGAAGTAAACAAAGCATAAAACTTTCAAGAAACACATTTCTTCTAAGTTTGGTCCCCCAAAATGGGGCCTGCACGTGTAAGGGTATTAGATGGCTTTGTCCCGGTACTGGGTGTGAGGCAGGGCTGCCCACAGCCCATCAGAGCAAGACGACTATTTCTGTAATCCTAGAAAATTCTGGAGTTCAGATCATGTTAACCCAGTAACAGTCTAAGACAAAGGATGATAGAGTTCTACCAAACTATAGACTGAAGGAGACTGTGTTAGCAGACAGTGTTGTGGGGTTGCTGCACTTGTTGTTGGCCATTGTTTGGAAGGCAGCTGTGGACACCATGCTTCTTCAGACCATTGTTTGAATCACAGCACTGCAACCAAGATGCTGTGTGGCCTTGGGGAAGTTTCTTGACCTCTCTGTGCCTTTACTTCATTTGTAAGTGATAGTCTCTACCTCATTTGGTTTGAGGCATAAATGGTATAGAGCTCACAAAATGTAGAGTTTTCTGGCACAGAGCAGTAGTAAGTGCTGATGGATCTTGCTCACTTCCAGGGTGTGCCTAGGGTTGGTGTTGGTTATGAGAGCAGATACTCTAGCTCTACACCCTGTCCAGTTAGAGTTGCCTCAAAGAAAGCTAATATATAGACCAAGTACAAGTGTTCTGAGACCTTCCTGGCTGTTTCCAGGGAGGATTAGCATATCCACGAATGAGAGCTCCTCTAGAGCCGTGGTTCTCAGCCTTCCTAATGCTGCAGCCCTTTAATACAGTTCCAACGTTGTGGGGACCCCAACCATAAAACTATTCTGTTGCTACTTGGTAACTAATTTTGCTACTGTTATGAGTTGTAATGTAAATATCTGTGGGGTTTTTTTTCTTTTTCTTTTCCTTTTTGGTGTTTTTTTGCCTGTGTGAGGATGTTGGATCCTGGAATTACAAGTAGTTGTGATTGCCATGTGGGTGCTGGGAATTGAACCCAGGTCCTCAGGAATAGCAGTCAGTGCTCTTAACCGCTGCACCATCTCTCCTTCCCCCAGTATCTGTGATTTCTAATAGTTTTAGGCAACCCCTAAGATTCTTTCCATCTGTGAAGGAGTTTCAGCCCACAGGTTGAGAACCAGTGCTCTAGAATACGGTCACTGGTGTCCTGGCCGTCTGGGTGATGGTGAGCGCTCACTCCCAGCTGCTGTCTCGTGCCTGCGTGGTGACTCCCAGGGTCGGTCATGCTCCTCTTGGGTAGCTACATGTATTGCAGCAGACTGCTTTAAATTTTTATTGTTATTGCTTGTTTTTTTTGAGACAGGGTTTCTCTGTGAAACAGTCCTGGCTGTCCTGGAACTCACTCTGTAGACCAGACTGGCCTCAAACTCAGAGATCCACCTGCCTCTGCCTCCTTGAGTGCTGGGATTAAAGGTGTGGGCTACCACATCCATCTTTCTTTAGTTTTTTTAAAATATGTATACAAAATAATGGGTTTCTTCATGATATGTTTAGACATATAGATAATTGTACCTTGATGACACCTGCCTGCCTCTCCTCCATCTTTGCCCCTCTCCTCCAGTAGTCTGCCTCTACTTCCACACGTCTGTTTCTTTCCTTCTCCCATTAGCCCTTTCCCACACAGTCTCCCTTCCACTTCACGCAGGGTATGTCTTCACATAGGAGAGGAAATTACAGGAGAGAAATTTGACCCTTTTTTAAGCTGCTTTACTTGCTTGCTCGTTCACTCTTTCCCTTCCTCCCTCCCTCCCTTTCTTTTTTTCTTAAGATGGTGGTCTCCAGTTCATCCAGTTCAGCACATAACCGTTTTCCTTTTTTATGCCTGAATAAAATTCTTGTATGAATGTATCACACTCTGCCTTCAGCTGCTGCTGGATAAATGGCTGATCCGATATCTTAGCTGTTGAGGACAGTGAAGCAAATAAACATGAATGTAAAAGTGTCTGTGCTGTGCTCTTTTGGAATCCTCAGACACTGACCTGGGAGTTAATCTGTGGAGGTTCTGGTGTCAGTTTGTGAGGAACCTCTGCACTGACCTCCTTGGTGGTGGTTCCACCTCACAGTCCCGCAGCGGTGCAGGCCCACATCTCACTGGCTCCGTCCATCCTCTGCTGAGTCTGTGGCCAATTTAGGTATCATTTTTCATGTTCATTAGCCATTTGGATTTCTTTTGAGAACTGTCTAATTCATTTGCCCAAATATTGGCTGGATGGTTTGGGTTTTTGTTTTGTTGTTATTTTTATGGCTGGTATTTGAGGTTTTGTAATAGATCCTAGATTTTAATTCCTTGTCAGTTGGTAGAACTTTACAGGCTGCCCCTTCCCTTTGAATTCCATGTAGTTCTGTCCAGCATTGCTGCTGTTTTCTGGGTGTGGTTGTCACAGGCGCAGGAAACCTTGCCAGAGCCTAAGTCTTGAAATGCAGTTTCAGAGTTGTGGTTCTTACAACTCTTATAAAAAAAAACATTTAATTGACTTGCTTACAGTTGTAGAGGTTCAGTCATTATCATCGTGACAGGTAGTGTAACGATGTGCAGGCAGACATGGTACTGGAGCTGAGAGTCCTACATTTTGCAGACAATGTCATACAGAGTGGTACCCTGAGCATAAGAAACCTCAAAGCCCACCTCCAGTGACACACTTCCTCCAACAAGGCCAGTTCCACTCCAACACTTCCTAATAGTGCTGCTCCCTCTGAGGTTATAAATTACCACAGGGTCTTGATCCGTTTTGAAGTGATTTTTAGAAAACAGGAGGTGGAGATCTGTTTCATTCTTCATTTACATGATTTATCAGGGACTGTCGTTTCTCCACTGTTTTTTATACCATTGTTGAAAACCCATGGTTGTAGCTGTATGAGTTCATTTCTGGCTTCTCCCTTCTATTCCATCGTTCTATGTGAGCAGAACTCTTTTGTGTTTGTTTTTGTCTTTGAGACAGGGTCTCACTGTGTAACTCTGGCTACCACAGAAGTTACTATGTAGACCAGGCTGGTCTCAAACTCACAGAGCAGCTTGTGTACAGGTGTGCTAATTGTCTTAGTCCCTCCATATCTCAATACTTTTTGCAGCTAGTTATTAGCGGTTACTAGGTGTCCTGCTTTCCAGATGTCCATTTGCCTGAGTACCCTGCAGCTGCAGAGGTGAGCACAGTCCTGAGTTGCAACAGCAGCAGCAGCAGCAGCTTTCAGTACTGTTGGGTGCCCTGCAGTAGACTGCAGCATTTTTACCCAGAGTCTCACAATCAGACCTCCTGCAGAGTTCTTGAAGGAACCCTCTGTACAGGAAGTGACGATGAAGCTGAGAGAGGGAGAGTTCACCTCTGTTCCCTTCACTTGGACAAACGGCATCAGAGTTGAAGGAGCCCTGGGACTGAGATCTCTGTCCTGTCCTCACTTCTTCCCATGTTTTCTGTCTTCTCTGTTACTCTGGTTTTTTGCCTTACTGTATACGAAATTGCTGTGAATTTGAATGTAACTTACTAGATGAAGGCAGAAAATTAAATTTCTCCAGAGAAGCATGGCACCAAGAACCAGCAAAACAGTTGAAGCAGATTCCACACAGGGCAGCTTTTACCAAGTGTGGTCTCTGTCACCCTCCCTCCCTCCCTTTCTTTGGAAATTCACTTTCTTTTTTTAATAATTTATTTTTATTTTATGTGCATTGGTGTTTTGCTTGAATTTATGTCTGTGTTAAGGTGTCAGGTCCCCTGGAACTGGAGTTACAGACAGTTGTGAGCTGCCATGTAGAGGCTGGAAATTGAGCCTGGGTCCTCTGGAAGAGCAGACAGTGCTCTTCACAATGGAGCCGTCTCTCCGTCCCTCCGCATATCTTCTTCCTGGTGATGTGTCAGTATCATTTCTGGTACTCATGTCCTCACTGAAATTGCAGTAAGAAGAGCTTAGCTACTGAGGAAGTTAAACGCATTGTCTTCGAGCTTCATGGTTTGAGCAGGCCCCTGGGACTTTTCCAGTCTGGTTCCCCCAGCTTGGACAGCTCTGCCTGGCTTCTGCTGCAGACTGGAGTGCCAGACTAGAACTTGTATGGGGACACACTGTGAACCCAGTGTGACATCAGGTGTTTCCATGAACTCTAGCCTTCTGAAACAGGACAGGGTATGCCTCATACTGGTTGAACATTTTTAACCCAAAACCCAAAGTCTTCTGAAATCTGAAAATGTCTGAATGTTGACATGACCTACAAATTTCAGATTTTGTTACATTTTAGAAATTCTATGACTGATAAAATCTCTATAAATATTGCAGAGTAAAAAATAATGGGGTAGAAGTATAGCTCAGTGGTAAAGTGCCTAGCAAATAAATGTGAGACCTGGGGAGACAAAAATCTAGAAAATGTGCAACATCTCTGGACCCATACACTACAGATAAGAGATACTCATAAATATAAAAGTCTGGACTGAGAATTACATGTATAGTTCAGTCAGTACTTGCTGTGTAGCCATGAGAAACTGAGTTCAGTCTCCAGACCCATAAAAAAGCAAGTCACTATGGTACTCCATGTTGTAGTCCCACCCCTGGGGAGGTGGACAGGCAGCTCCTGGGGCTTGCTGGCTGGCCTCGCCTAATCAGGTAATCCTAGGCCAACCAGAGACCCTGTTTAAAAGTCAAGGATGAGGGCTGGAGAGATGGCTCAGTGGCTAAGAGCACTGTCTGCTCTTCCAGAGGTTGTGAGTTCAATTCCCAGCAACCACATGGTGGCTCCAAACCATCTGTAATGAGATCTGGATTCCTCCTCTGGCATGTGGGTATACATGGAGGCAGAAAGTTGTATATATAATAAATAAATATATCTTTAAAAATAATAAAAAAATAAAAAGAAAGAAAAAAAAGTCAAGGACAATACACCTGATGACCACCATCTACAGTTGTCCTCTGGCCTCTGTACATGTGTATGCACACACACACTATACACACATAATATAATTGTTTTTGATTTAACATTTTTTTCTTTTAAGGAATTCAAGGCGACAACTTCCAAGTTTTCTTCCACAGTATCCAATACCAGATAGGCTAAAAAAATGTGTGGAACAGAAAATTGACATCCTGACTTTCCAGCCACTTCTTGCAGAGGTAGGAATACATCTGAGAGCTGTGGGATATTAACCACTAAGGCACCATTCCAAAAAAGTAGGGTGAGTCGTTGGATTCAGATCTCCTGTCAGTAATTTACACCATAAGTAACTAGGAATTTCAGGATGACACAAGAATCACCTTCACGTATGACCTGGTGTTCAAGAGTTCTCAGGAAGAGGAGTGGGAATGGGAGAGCCAAGCCAGCCTTCTACTCTGCAAGGTGGTCTACTATGGTCTACCTTGATCTACTGTGCCAGTGATGGGAAACTTGCCACACTTTCCTTACGTAGAGTCTCGGGACACTAAAGGTGGGTGGACAGCACTGGTGCTTGGTGAAGGAGCACTGAGGATCGAGTCTGTAGAAAGACTTATACATGCACCAACTCAGGAAGTTCAGCAGCGAGGCACAGACGTGAGTGACTGGGGTGGAAATGCCGTCAACCCCTCAACATTCCCTTGTGCTCTGCGTTGTCCCTTTGTGGGAATGTTCTTCCCAGGAGAGCAGGCAGGGAAAGAGTTGTGCACTGCTTGCAGGGAAGGTGAAAGACCACCTCTTAGAGTTCAGAAGCTGCGGAGAAGTCTAGAAAATTAAAGTCTGGCATTGGATGGGAAGTCTACTCTGTCCCAGAAAGTACTTGCTATGCAGCTTCTAATAGTTTGAGGAGCATCTACTTGGGAATGTATGGACTGGGGGAGGGGTCTATACAAGCAGAACTTGAGCTTTTCACAGGCTTCTACCTAGATTTCAGATGGAATCTTGGAAAGCTAAGCATTTGTAGCAGCAAGAGGTACATTCCCTGTGAGAAACCTCCGGAGGGCAATGCCTGAAACTTTGAGTGAAGCTGAGAGTGTGACGGAAGGTTTGAGGCTGTCACATGTTATGAATGACAATGTTTTTTACTGTACAGACAAAGTTTTCTGCTCTTAAGAAACATAATAGTTAGCTGGGCGGTGGTGGCTCACACCTTTAATCCCAGCACCCAGGGAGGCAGAGGGCAAGTGTATCTCTGTGAGTTCATGGCCAGCCTGGTCTACAGAGTGAGTTCCAGGACAGCTGAGGCTACATTGAGAAACCCTGTCTTGAAAAAAAAAAGGGAAAAGACAAGAAACAAACAATGGCTTAATTATGGGAAGCAAAGTCTTTTTAAAACCTTTTTACCATAGTTTTTAGCAAATATGTATTAAATTATTATCTTTGGATTGTATTATGTCAGAATGTATTTGCTTTTAAATCTTGCTATTTGAGTTGATTACTTTCACTTAAAAATGAGGACTTTCTGAGTAAAGCATTTGCCATGCAACCATGAGGACCTGAGTTAATTTTTCCATCATCCAGTTTAAAACACAAATAAGTCAGGGCAGAGAAGGGAATTCAGAGGCCAGTCAATCTAGCCAAAATGGTGAGCTACAGGTTCAGTGAGTGAATCTGTCTCAAAAAATAAGATGAAAGGGGCTGGAGAGATGCCCTGGCAGTTAGTAGTAGCACTTGTTCCTGTTGCAGAGGACCTGGGTTTGGTTCCCAGCACCCCTATGGGACTCACGGCTTTTTGTAACACCAGTTGTAGATGGCTCTGATGCCCTCTTTGGCCTCTGTGGGCATTGCAAGAATGTGGTATAGGTAAACATTTGTACATAAAAATAATAAGATAGTCAGTGGTGATGTGCACCTTTAATCCCAGCACTTGGAAGGCAGAGAGAGGCAGATCTCTGAATTCGAGGTCATCCTGGTCTGCAGAGTGAGTTCCTGTATAGCCTGGGCTGTTATTCAGAGAAACCCTGTCTCAATAAATAAATAAAACAAATAAATAATAATAATAATAAAACCTAAAAGAGTAATAAGATGCAGAAGTAACTAAAGACATTCTGACATCAGTCTCTGAACACTACATGTACCCAACACAGGTAAGTATACCTACATATACACATGTGCATGGATGCATACACACAAAGTTAAGTGAAGTTTGACTGGGCATTAGAATAGAATTTCTAACTGTTCCTGAAGTGCCTTAAACATAGTTCTGACATTTTAGTGTGTGTATGAAGAGCTTTCCTAGCACTGATGATTTTATACTCACAGTGCTTACTGTCATAGTTGGCTTCAGATGCTAATGTGATGTAATTCAAAGTCACGTGGGAAGAGCTGCTTCCATCAGATTGACTTGTGGGCATTTTTTTTTCTTTTTTAACTTATTTATTTAATGTATAAGGGTGTTTTATCTGCATCTATGTCTGTGCATAGTCTGTGTGCATTGTCAGCAGGGGCCAGAAGAGTGTATTGAATCTTTAGGGACTGAAGTTAACAGATGTGAGCTGCAATGTAGATGCTGAGAATTGAACCCGGGTCCTCTGGAAGAGCAACCAGTTTTCTTAGCCTCTGAACCATCTCTCCAGCCCATGAAGCATTTTCTTTATTGCTAATTGATGTAGAAAGACCCAGCCTTGCCTGCCATCCCTAGGCTGGTAGGCCTGAGCTGTATAAGAAGGGTAGCTGAGCAAGACAGGGGAGCAAACTAGTAAGCTGCATTTCTCTGCTAGTTTCTGCTTAGAGCTCCCACCCTGAGTTCATTTACGTAACTAATTGCTGTAGCAGAGACCTCTAGAAATAAGTAGAAGTGATGAGAATGGGCGTCTTAGGGAAATGGTTTTCAGTTTTTCATCACTATGTATAACTTTTTTTTAATTTTTTTTTTTTTGGATTTTTGAGACAGGGTTTCTGTGTAGCTTTTTGGTTCCTGTCCTGGAACTAGCTCTTGTAGACCAGGCTGGCCTCAAACTCACAGAGATCTGCCTGTACGTATGACTTTTATAGTCATACTTTGTCATGAGAAGATGGTGTACTTGGTCAGATACTTTTTCTGTATCTGGATGATCATGTGCTTTTCTCCATTCTGTTAAACACTTTGCTGTATTTGTTAATTTTCATGGGTTGACTTATTCCTACCTCCTAAGAATAAGACCCCCTCGGCTATAGTATATAATCCTTTTACTATATTATAGCATTGTTTACTAGCATTTTGTAACAATCCTTGTATCAATATTCATAAGAGATACTGGTCTATATTGGAGTGGGAGGTATGGTTAGGTAAGTTCTGTCTGTTTTGTTTTGAGATACAATCTACTTATGTTACCCATGATAGCCTCAAACTCATGAGCTAAAATGATCCTCTTTCTTTAGCCTGCTGGGTAGCCAAGTGAAGTACAGTCTTCTTCTCTCCCACCCTTCTCTCCACCTTCTCTTTCCCTCCCTTTACCCCCTTCTTTTACCTCTCTTTTCCCTTCTTCCTCTTGCCCTTCATCATCTTCCTGCCCATCCCCTCATATCACTGACTCTATGCAGCCCAGGCCAGCCTCAAACTACAATTCTCCTGTCTCCATTTCCTGAGTGATGGAATTATAAGTGTGTACAACATGCTTTTTCTTTCTTTAGAATGAATGTCCTTTTCTGACTTTAATATCAGAGAAACGCTGACCTCTTAGAATGAATTATAAAGTATTCCCTTGGGCTTCTGGAAAAGTTTGAAAAAGATTTCTGCCCATTTTTAAGAATGTTTTTTAGAATTCACTCATGAAACCACCAGGTCCAGGGATTTCTTTTGTTGAAAAAGTTTTTGGTTTCTGATTCCGTTTCCTGAGTAGTTACACTTATATTCTGATTGCATTGTTTCTTTGTGGTATAGTCCTTGTAGCTTTTATGTTTCTAAGAACTTACCATTTCATCTAGATATTTTTACAGTGGTTTCAGATGGGAAGGAAAATGACCCTTGACACTATTTCTAGGCCAATGGAGAGCCTGTCCTCTTTCACAAACATCCATGAAGTTACACTGCCCTTTCCAGAATCAGCTCAGAGACCTGACAGATTAGGGACAACAGAGTTGGCTGAGAGCCCAGACTGTGGTAGTGGGTAGTGGCTTTGGCCAGTGAGGAGCCGGTGTGCTGACCAGTTCATAACCTCTAACCCTGATCATCCTGTCTGGAGTAAATGTCTTGGATATAAGCAGTTTAGACATCTGAACTCTAAGGGTGCTTATTCCCTAGACATAGATGCGGGATGTGCTCACACTGGGTAATTCTTTTTTTTTTCCAGCTTTTGAACATGTCAAACTACAAGGAGAAGTTCTCCACTCTGCTGTGGCTGGAGGAGATCCATGCAGAAATAGAACTGAAAGAGTATAACATGAGTGGCGTTGTCCTGAAGAGGAAGGGGGATCTGCTGGTTCTGGAGGTCCCCGGGCTTGCCGAGAGCAGACCTTCTCTCTATGCAGGTAGATCTCAGTATGGGTTACCTGGGGCCAGGGGAAAGTCATTTTAACTGGCCACGTACTTGGATTATCCCATTTCTGTTCATGAAGTAACATTTACTTAAAAGGAAATGATCTAATGTGTATGCTATACATGTTTCTTTGTTACACATTATCTATCTTTAAGCAACAAATACTAGAAATTTTATATTTTAATTATACTTCATTAAGACTTGATTTCAGAGTGAAATGGGAAATTTATGATTTTGTGTTTAACTCATAGTAATATATTTTTTACCTAGGTGACAAACTGATTTTAAAATCTCAAGAATACAATGGACATGTCATTGAATATATCGGCTATGTCATGGAGGTAAGAGGACACTCCTCAAAGAGTGAAGGTCAGACTGACTCACCCACTCTCACAGAGTACTCCAGTGGCTTTGTCTGTGTTGTTGGAATCTTAAAGACACAGTAAGTGATCTTTGAGTAGATTTATTTGTGGAAAGGGACCTTCCTGTGTAAGAAAGTGTAATTTTCAACTATATAAAACTACTTGTAAGACATGTTTGCATTGAATTAGCTTTGGACACTGTGGGCATGATGTAGAAGAGCCAGTGGGTAGGAGCCTCAGAAGGCTGCACTAGGTAAGTATGGTGCTGAGGCGATCAGGAGGATGCTTTGAGCACAGTAAAGTCAGATGCTTGCTCAGCAAATGCATGCTTCATTCTCAGCATGACTTCCTTTGGTTCTGCCATCAGTTTTCTGGTCAGAACATGGGATAGAATAGGATAGGATAGGATGAACAAGCTGATACAGAAGGCATCCAAAAGGCCCAGATGGTGGTAGAGAAGCCACATCTGAAACACACCATGCTGAAGTCTAGTTTGCCATTTTTCAACCAGCAGGTATAGTCCACCATAGGTCTCTTGGTCTTGAAAAGTTGTGCCGGAGAGTTTGGGGAGAGACAACACAGTGCTGAGCCCTTACTGAGAGCTACCCACTTCGAGCTGACACAGAGGAGGATCTTCCTGCCTAGCCATGTGCTAGATGTCTTAATTAGGTTTTTGTTGTGATAAAACATCAAAACCAGGGCTGGAGAAGTGGCTCAGAGGTTAAGAGCATTGACTGCTCTTCCAAAGGTCCTGAGTTCAATTCCTGGCAACCACATGGTGACTCATAACCATCTATAATGAGATCTGATGCCCTCTTCTGGTATATAGGCAAACAGTGTATAATAAATCTTTTAAAAACACATACACACACACACACACAAACACACAACCAAAAACTAGAGAAATGGTTTTTTGGTTTACAGCTTACAGTTTATCATCAGAGGAAGCCAAAGCATGACTTCAAAGCAGCAGAAGTCATGGAGAAATGCTGCTTATTGACTTCTCATGGGATGCTCAGTCTGACATATCCCCCAGGCAACCTACTCAGGGGTGGCACCACCTTCAGTGGATTGGCCTTCCTGGGTGGATCATTAATCAAGAAAATGACCCACAGACTTCCTGCAGGCCAACCTGAGACGCTCTTAGTCGAGGTCTCCTCTTCTCAGATGACTGGCTGTGTCAGATTGGCATGGAAGGAGCTAGGGCTGCTCCACGTGCAGGGCCCCTCCTTCCTCTGTCTTCAATACTCTGACTGTTCTAATGTTTAAGTTGCCTTGTGCTTCCTTTTATCTCTTCCCATTTCTTCCTTTTATATCTTCTTATTTCATTTGCAGCTTTTCAGCTAGAAGGTAAGATCAGTCTACAGGATCCTAAGCTGGTGAGGATCACGGTCCCTCACTCTTAGTAGTTTGGTTTTAGTATGCTTACTGACCTTAGTTGTAGACTCCCTTTCATGTTTTGTAATCTCTGGGTCACTCAGAAGCCTCTGCTGGGTGGCTTTCAAGGGAAAGGGCCGTGGCAGCGTCTTCTGAGAATGGAAGAACTCTGACTGGCTGTCCCCGTGTTTATTGTGTCACCTCCTGCCCACAGTCTCAGGGTCTGGATTCTCATTGCAGCTTCTGACCTTGCATAGTGTCGGGCCTGGGCCTCGGAAAGCCACAGCCTCAGCCCTGCTTCCGCCTGAGGATGTTTGTGTTCCTTTGCCCCCGAGTGTACCCGAGGTTTCCTTTCTTGCCTTTCAGGAGAAAGTTTGAGGTCTTATTTTATGCAGGATCCAGCTATATTTATCCCGTGTACTACCAGAAAGGGAAAGTCCCAAGTGACCCTTCTGTGGAGGCTTTATCTCTGCAGGACCACCCTGATGACTTGGAGTTGTTCGCAGGTTGATCTCCTTTGAGTCCTCGGCACCATATTGTAGGTGTACTTGGCACAGGGAAAGACTTGGTTAAGTGTTGCTGATGTGAATGGAAACATTGCCCATTTGTGTAGTTTAAGAATGATTTACTCACTTTCAGTTAATTTTGCAGGTACTTAAGATACCAAATTTTGGCTCACATCTATAAAATGATATTTTTATGATGTATTGCCAGATATAGATGCAGGATTGTCCCTGGAAGTCCAGTCTAGTGTGTAGAAGGTGAAACACTCCCTTGTTTATCACTCGCTTGTTTTTTTAGATTCATGAAGAAGATGTAACTCTTAAACTTAATCCAGGATTTGAACAAATGTATAACTTTGAACCTATGGATGTGGAGTTTACATACAATAGGTAAGGTTTTACTAAGTTTAATAAAAATATTTTTTCATTCTCCCAGGGCTATCCTTGAGTTCAAGTCTCCATGAGCATGCAAGAAGAAATGGCTTGTTAGCCTTCCTGTGCTTTGTGAGTGATCTGTGTATTAGGTCCCAAACTTCCCAAAAGGCAACAGCACTGACTGTGGCCCAAAGCGACAATCAGGCCAGCTCAGGCTAGATGCTGAGAGGGAAAACAGAAGGATTACCGGTGGAGAGAAAAAAGTCTGCAGTCAGAGGTCTTCTGAAGCCTGTGATCTCTGCCTGCCAGGAAGAGCTGTTTCGCTTACCTCCCTTGCCACTGGCAAATGGGGCATGTGGTTCTTTATTGTCATAAAACTGTGGTGTAGATCAGAGCCTCTAAGCTCTTCTGTCTTCCAACCTGCAGGCCCCCACATTAGCCTCCCGCTACTCTCTGTCCCTGAGAGAGAGCCATGGCATCTTTGGACTCCTCCAAGTGCCTCTGGCCCTTGTCTCTTCACCACCGAAGATAAACATAAAACCAGCAGTTTTATATTTACAATAAACCTCTTCCCGCCCATGGAAAAGTCCATTTTGTTTTCGCTGCACCCTCAGTTACATCTGATGCCAAAACAGGGAGCAGAACAGTGGGCTAGACCTTCCCAGAGGGTCTAGCCCCTCCTAACCAATCATATGCTGTTAGGGTATTGTCATCTAGTCCTTGAAAACGTCAGTCTGTCCTTTATTCACATAGTCTTTAGTTTCCTTTTAGCAATATGTGCTTCTCAGTTTGTAGTTTTGCATTATTTTTTGGCAAGTTTGTCCCCTTTTTGTTTGTTTGGTTGGGATTTTTTTTTTTGAGATAGGGTTTCTCTGCATAGTCCTGACTGTCTTAGAACTAGCTCTCTAGACTGGGTTGTCCTTGTATTCAGAGACAGACACGTCTGAGATAGACTGTCTCCTGAGTGCCATGATTAAAGGTGTGTACTACTGTGCTTGCCACCTGGCGCGCGTGTGTGTGTTTGAGGCAGGCTAACAGGGTCTCATAAATCCTTGACTAGGCTGAAACTCTTCTATGTAGACCACGCAGCTCTAACTCACAGAGATCCACCTGTCTTGCCTCCTGGATGCTGGGATTAAAGCTCCTGGCCCTGTTTTTTAAAGCTTAGTACTGTTGTAAACAATATTACCTTTAATTTCCAACTGCTTGGTCTCAGTATTTCCTCTCAGCCAGGAGTTGAGGGTAACATGGAAGGCTTTGACGTGTCCTTCTGGCAGGTTGAGGAGAGAAAGTCCTAGTTTACTGGTAATTTTTAGTCAAAAAAAGATACTGAGCACTCAAGAGACAGAGGCAGACAGATCTCTGGGTTCCAGAGATCTCCAGAGAGCCAGTTCTACATAGTGAGAACTTGTCTCAAACAAAGAGAAAGAATAGATAATGATTTTATCAAATGCTTTTCTATATGTTTTGAAATTATGTGGGATTTTCTGTTTTGGGTTCATCAATTTTCTTAATTTGGTTTCTAATATAATTTTAGCTTTGCCTCCTAAGATGAATGGTACTTGGTCATAATGTGATTTCCTTTTACGTTTGTTAAGTCTGATTTGCTAAAATTTTATTCATTTTTTATATTTATGTTTATGAGATATATTTGTCTACAACACATTGTATATTCTGGAAAACTTTGTATGGAATAAATATTATTTCTTCCTTAAATATTTGGTAGAATCCCCTCTGAGGCCTTCTAGATACAGAGTTTTCTTTGTGGGAAGCTTTTAAGCTGTGTATTCCATTATTCTACCAGAAAAAGGATCATTTAGGTTTAGTGCTAGGTTCTTTTTATTTAGTGTGTGTGTATTTATATATATACGTGTGTGCACTCATGCATGTAAGTGTGTATAATATATGTGGGTGCATGTGCCATAGTGCATGTAGAGGAAGACTATGGAGTCCATTCTCTCCTTCCACCTTTACTTGAGTTTGGGAATTAAACTCAAATCATCAGACTTGTGTGGTAGGTCCCTTTACCCACTGAGTCATCTTCCTGGCCAGGTTATTAGGTTCCTGTAAATTTTAAGAACTCTGTACTTTATCTAGGGTGTCTTATTTGCATTTCAATTCTTTACAGAATTTTCCTGTATGTGTCATCTATAGAGGTTTCACGTTTCTAATTCCTGATGTTAGTGGTTTTGTATTTTTTCCTCTCCCATCAGTATCTCTAGAAATGTGGGATCTTTTAGTTATTTTATCTTATGTGTGTCTTGCCTGCATGTATGTCTGTGCTTTATATGCATGCCTGGTGCCCATAGAAGCCATAAGAGGGCATCAAATCCCCTAGGTGTGGAGTTACAGATGGTTGTTAGCTGCCATGCTGGGGGCCAGGAATCTAACCTTGATCCTCTGCAAGAGCAGTCCGTGCTCTTAACTGCTGGGCCATCTCTCCAGAACCTTGTCAAAGAGTTCACTGCTGACTTCACTGGCATCCTATTCTTTACTGTTCTTCTGTTCCCTGTCACATTAGATTTTGCTCTGATCTTGTATTATTTCCTTTTTCCTATCTATTCTTGGCTCTGTCTGCTTTTCTTTCTCCAGCTCCTCATATGTTATAAGTGAAGACCATAAATTGAAGACTGGCCTTTTTTTAACACCTCATGTGTTTGGTTCTGGATAGATATTGCCCTGAGTTATTTACCCCTCTAGCTTAGATGCTGGTCAGTTAGTCCCCAATGAAGACATAATAGATTCTTTTTTAAAAGACACTTGGTGTGTGTGCGCGCACACACAAATGCATGCAAAGGACAGAGGATAGCATCAGATTTCCTGGAGCTGGAGTTACAGGTTGTAAGCTGCCCAATAGGGATGCTGGAATCTGAACTCTGGTCCTCTGCAATAGCAAAGAGTACTCTAAACAGCTGAGCCATCTTCAGCCCTAAGATTCTTTTTATCTTGTACAAAGATGCTAAAATAAACAAATGATATCTTGCAAATCTTCCTCTTGAACCACTAGTTCATACCTAGGGAAGTTGGTTTTTGTGGTCCATTCTTTCTCATTTCTGCCCTCCTTTGGAAGCCGTTTGTCTTGTCCTGTGTCCCGCGGTATACATACATACTGCATCTATTTAATTTTTCTTATTTTCTATCTCTTTGTTAGAGTCAGTTTGGTCAAGTCCTAGGGTGATTCTGTCCCAGCTCTCATCCCTTTTTATATGGAGTTCATTGTATCTCAAGCAATTATTTTGCAAAGATTGGAAAACAGGGCTTACATAGGTTCAGTGCATCTGACAGAGATATCACAGAGTGTACAACTCTTAGTTATGCACCACAGAAATGAATCCTGATAGTGGCTTTTAGCAGCCACCCTACACCCTCTAATAGTTGGGAATGGCCCGGTCCCTATGTTGTGTCTCACCACCATCTGAGCCTTCAAGAACCTGTCCTTTGTCTCTAAGGAGGCATGAGTCAGCTCTGCTCTGTGATTGGAGCCAGGTTACCTAGTAGAACAGATAGTGTCTTCATTTATGCTTTTGAGTATTAGTAATCCTGATTTATTGAAAATGGGTTTTGATTTCCTGTGTTTTTCCTCTGTTTTTTTTTTCTAATTTCAAATGAAAAAAAAAAAACCTTACAGCAAAACTGTTTTTCTCTTGGTATAGGAATATCAATATCTTTCTTGCTCTTCTAGAAGGATGGCGCCTACTGTCCTGAACCCTCAGTTGTCTCTGCTTAACCTTTGGTATAAACTCCTAATTGGTTGTTGCCCCTTCACTCTCCTGTCACATAAGGGCAGGAACACATCTTTATGACCCTGTAATGCTTGGCCTCCACTTGGTCTTTATCTACAAGATTTTAGTAAAATTTGTGTTAGTGTGATTGCTGAAAGTTTGTTGTCTAGTCTGTTTTCTGTTGCTATAGCAGACATCACAGACTGGATAATTTACCAAGAGATTTAGTCTCACAGTTCTGAAGGCTCCGCAGCATTGGGGAGGCCTTCTCATTGCACCAGAATATGGCAACGGTACACTGAAGAGAACATGTGAAAGACGCAGAGAAAGCAGGACAATGAGTTTGAATTCATTTTGTAACAAATGTTGTTCACACAGAAATGGTTTGACCTCATGACCTAATCATCTCGTAAAGGTCACACTTCCCAAAGCCGTCACAGAGGCAGTTGTAGTCACCAACACATAAATAAAAATTATATCTTAATTTTTGAGTTTGGAAATAACATTCACTTGGTAACATTTATATATAATCAGATATTTGTAAACGCTAAACTTAAGGTTCATTATTTTTTGTTTTCCTTCTGGCAGGACCACAAGCAGACGGTGTCACTATGCACTTGAACAAGTCATCCATTTGGGTGTAAAAGGTAGCATTTTGTAGCTTGGTAGTAATAAATTTCCTTAGAGTATGCTTATAGAGTTCATGGAATTTTTGTGCAAAATGATATCAGTTCTTCAGTTATATGTAAGAATTAAAATTACATAACAGCATGTATTTTTAATTCCTATTGGGCAATTTGTTTCCTCCCCCCACTATTTTTTTTTACTATTTTAACTATGTAAAAGCATACTTAAATAATTGAAAATTATTTAATGTATTTTTTGCTCTATGCATTTAATCCTGGTAATATAATTCATCTTTGTTCTCACAGAGATAAGTAATGGCTTGTTGCAAAGTCTATGCCATACTATTTAATGCTAAAACTAGGAAAGGGGGAACCTCAACAGAGTTTCGGAATATGAACTGTTTTACAATCAGCCATAATGTTTATGTTGTCTTCATTCATACTTTTTTTACTTTTTCTTGTTTCAAAGTATTATTTCCAGAAGAAATCATTTTACAGTCTCCCCAGGTGACAGGGAATTGGAGCCTTGCACAGGACATCAAAAGTGATGTGCAGTCCATCACCAAGGTAGTGTTTTAATGACTTTGATAGATTTAATACATAATATGAATTCAGTGCTCTCTTGACTGGAGTATTAGAAGATTATTCACAAATAATCCAAAATTTCAGTTAAAATAAAACTAAGATAGCTGGGTATAATCCTAGCACTTGGGGGGCAGAGACAGGGAAATCTTTGTGAGTTCAAGGTCAGCCTGGTCTACAGAGTGAGTTCCAGGTTAGCCAGGAATATGTAGTGAAACTGTCACAAAGGGGGACTGGAGAGAAGGCTCATTTGTTAAGAGGACTAGCTGCTCTTCAGGAGGACCTAGGTTTGACTCTCAGCCAGCGCATGGCAGCTAACTGCCCTTAGCTCCAGTTCCAGAACATATGATGCCCTCTTCTGGTCCTTAAGGGTATTGTATTCACATGGTGCACTAACATAGACGCAGACAAATCCATACACATATAATAAAAAATAAATCTTAATAAAATATTCATAGGGTACATTTAGTTTAACTGTGTATACAATTATATGTAAGACCAAGATATTTAAACAAGGTAAAATTAAGATATGGGTGCTTCTGTGATTGTACCGATTTATTTTAAAATTGTATGCTTTTAGGAGGTCCACAGCTTTAATCCCAACATTCAGAAGGCAGTGATCCACGTGGCTTCCTACCTTTCCCTTACATCCTTCCTGCCTCTGATTTTGTGACACTGTCTGATCCTTGAAGGCTCAGATATCACATTTGTGACTGGGCATTCAACAGTTAATTCTCAGGACTTTGACCAGTTATGAGTATCTTTAGGACTCACTGACTAATGTTAACAAAAAGTAAGCTTCTCCAGCAAAGTTGACCACAACATTCATGATAAGCATTAAACATAGTTTATTTAGAAGCAAAAGTGGTAGTTTTATAGCTGGGGAGATGAATCAGTGGGTAAAGCATCTGTTGCTCAACCAACCATGAGGACTTGAGTTCAAATCTTAGAACCCACATAACGTTGGTCCTCAGTAGAGCACATCTGTCCTCCCAGCATTCCTACATCAAATGGGAGGCACTATCAGGAAACTCCCAGACGTTTGCAGGCCAACTAGCCTGGAGTCCACAGCAGTGAACAATAAAACAGGCCCCGTCTCAAGATGTAAGGTGAGGAATGACACCCACAACTGTCCTCTGACCTATATCCTGTCAAACCATGGCATGTGCACATATACTCATGTACACCACACACACACACACACACACACACACACACACACACGGAGAGAGAGAATGAGGATGGTGGTTACAGGATGCTTACTCAATCATGGAAAACACTATAAACAAAATAAGGAAGGGTTATTCATTAAAAATCACCAGCTGAGCCAGGCGGTGGTGGCGCACGCCTTTAATCCCAGCACTCGGGAGGCAGAGGCAGAAGGATCTCTGTGAGTTCGAGGCCAGCCTGGTCTACAAGAACTAGTGCCAGGACAGGCTCCAAAACCACAGAGAAACCCTGTCTCGAAGAACAAAAAAGAAAAGAAAAGAAAAAGAGAAAAAAAAAACAAAAATAGTTATGAGCTCGGGGGCTGGAGAGATGGCTTGGTGGTTAAAAGCACTGACTGCTCTTCTAGAGGACCCAGGTTCAATTCCCACCACACACCGAACTGTCTGTAAATCCAGTTTCAGGGCAATCTGATACCTTCACGCCAGTGCGCATAAAATAAAAGTTAAATAAATCATAATAAATTCTTTAAAATTTTCTTAAAATCATGATCTGGGAGCTGGAGCAATGACTCAGCAGTTAAGAGCACTGGCTTCTCTTCTTGAGTTCAGTTCCCAGCAACCACATTGCAGTTCACAGCCATCTGTAGTGGGATCTGATGTCCTTTTCTGGCATAAAGGCATACATGCAGAAAGGGCACTCATACATAAAATAAATAATTTTAAAAAATCGTCAGCTATGTATTTACTTCTAGATGTTTATTTATATAGAAGTCTTCACTGAGCTTTCATTTGCAAATCTCTGTTTTTTATCCCCTTCCTCCTTGTTCATTCCTTTGCATGATTCTCAAGAAAAGTCTGTTTAGGAGATGGTAGGATGGGATGAAGGAAGAGAAGCTACTGCTATTTAGATGAGGGTTTGCTGACTGCCTTACATTCTTAAGTGCAGAATGTTATTTCTAGCAAAGTTGTAAATAAATCTTGGCATTCCATTAGTCAACCAAGGTGGAATTATAGGGACTGGAGAGATAACTCAAAAGTTAAGAGCATTTTCCCGAGGACCCAGGTTTGACTCCCAACACTATGTGGCAGCTCACAACTGTCTGTAATTCCAGTTCCAGCAAATCTGACACCCTCTTCTGGCCTCTTTGTGCACTACACACAACATGCAGGCAAAACATTTGTGTACTTAAAAAAATATTTTTTAAATATAGAAATAAAAAAAGAAAGAAAAGAGCTAGAGATAAAACTTCAGTGGAAGGGAAGCCTAGCATGCCCAAGGCCCAAGTTCAATCCCCAGTACCCTCTCCAAAACACTCATACAAAGTATATAAAACAGTAGTTTGAGACATTGGTTATTAGCCATGTTAGGACTTACTCCTAAGCAAGGGAAACAAGTGAGGTGGGCAGCATTGTTTAGAACATAGCATTTAGAGAGCAGAAAGAAGAAATCCAGAAGAGACTCTTAGGTTGAGGAGACAAAACTTGAAGGATCACATTGACAAAGCAGAATAGTGAGGAGAAAGCAGAGAGATAGGCAGATTCTGGCATCTAAAAGGGTCCCTAGAGTTCTCGCTGTCAGTCTCTTAGCTCGTGAGAAAAATGCCTCCAGAATTGGCGCAGTTCTACAACCAGAGAAGCCTAGCCTTAGTCAGGACTGTGTTCACAGACACAGGATGAGAGCAAGCCTTCAAATCCCAGGTGCTTGGCAGTGGTAGCACACACTTTAATCCCAGCTCTCAGGAGGCAGAGGCAGGTGGATCTCTAAATTTCAGGCCAACCTTGTATATAGAACAAGTTCCGGGACAGCCAGGACTGTTACACCAAGAAACCTTGTCTTGAAAAAAACAACCCTGGTTGTTGATCTGTATCCCAGAGTAAGGTATTGACTGGGAATCCCAGCAGAGGAATGAGACTGAGGTCATTGTCAGTTCCACAGTGGGTTTGAGGCCAGCCTGGGCTACCTGAGACCCTGTCTTAAAAAAAAAAATGAGGTGCTTGAGAGATGGCTCAACACTTAAGAGTACTTGGTGCTCTCGCAAAGAACCTAGATTTGATTTCCAGTACCCACATGGTAGCTTACAAGCGCCTGGAACTCCAGTTTCAGGGGATTCTATTCCCACTCTCCACCTTCGTAGACACCAGGCATTCAAATGGTGCACATACAGACATGGAAGCAAAGGACTTACACACATAAAATAAATCTTTAAGTTTTTTAAAAATCAAACAAAAAGAATATAACAGTGCTGGGTGGAGGTTGCACACGCCTTCAATCCCAGCACTCGGGAGGCAGAGGCAGGCAGATCTCTGTGAGTTCGAGGCCAGCCTGGTCTACAGTGTGAGTTCCAGGACAAGCTCCAAAGCTATAGAGAAATCCTGTCTCAAAAATCCAAATAAGGGGCTGGAGAGATGGCTCAGCAGTTAAGAGCATTGCATGCTCTTCCAAAGGACCCGAGTTCGATTCCCAGCAACCACATGGTGGCTCACAACCATCTGTAATGGGGTCTGGTGTCTTCTTCTAGCAGGCATATATGCAAACAGAATATTGTATCCATAATAAATAAATAAATATTTTTAAAAATCCAAATAAATAAATAAATGAATAAAATGACATTATCTAGAACTCAATAAGTAGACAATTCATGTCTGGCATCTGGCTTTAAAATAATAACCCAGGCTAGGGATATAACTCAGTGGTTGAGCCCTTGCCCAGCCTATGCACAGCTCAAACCCAGCACTGCAAACCAGACTTAAAAATGCAACCAGTATGGAAAATTTTAATTAATTGGAACCAACCTCTACCCGAAATAACCCAGTTGTAAAGTTAGAATACAAGGACGTTAGAACAGTTATTAATTAGTCATGATAATAGACACTGGGTCAGGCATGGTGGTGCATGCCTTTAATCCCAACACTTAGTAGGCAGAGGCAGGTGAATGCCTGGGCATTAGAGGTCTACAAGGGGAGGTCCAGGCCAAGTAGGGCTACCTAGTAAGACCCTGGCTCCAAAAAGAAAGGAAGTAAGAAAAGACATGAAGACTTTAACTGAGGGACATGAAAGATAAATTTAACAAAACACAACCTCATCCTTTAGAGATAAAAATTTCAGTTACTAAGATGAACAAAATGTACAAAATAGTACCAGACTAGGTGATCCAGAGGAAAAGTAGCTTGAAGACATAACACTAAAAATTATGTGAAAACAGCAAGAAAGATTTCAGAAAACAGGAAAAGCAATTTCCATAATTCACAAGTCCTCTTCCTAAAATGAGTGACAAATATTAAAAGTCATAGAACAACTTCAGGTGGCCTCACACACTTTTAACTGTTTGCCTCTCACCTAAAGAGGAGCAGACAGAAAATGTAAGGAAGCATATTGGGGCCACGTGTGATATCTCAGACCTGTAATCTTTGCCCGGGCTACATAGCTAGATCGTGTCTCAAACAAAACCCCTGGCGTTTTGGGAAGATAGGTAAAGTTGCTAAAGTATAACCCAGTTGATGGCGGGCGCAGTACAGATACAGGTGACCCATACCAAAAACAGCGCTAGTTGGAGGACAAGGGCATATTCCTTTTTTTTTAATTTATTTATTTATTAAAGATTTCTTTTTTTAAATTTATTTATTTATTAAGGATTTCTGCCTCCTCCCCGCAACCGCCTACCATTTCCCTCCCCCTCCCCCGATCAAGTCTCCCTCCCTCATCTGCTCAAAGAGCAATCAGGGTTCCCTGACCTGTGGGAAGTCCAAGGACCACCCACCTCCATCCAGGTCTAGTAAGGTGAGCATCCAAACTGCCTAGGCTCCCACAAAGCCAGTACGTGCAATAGGATCAAAAACCCATTGCCATTGATCTTGAGTTCTTAGTAGTCCTCATTGTCCACTATGTTCAGCAAGTCCGGTTTTATCCCAGGCTTTTTCAGACCCAGGCCAGCTGGCCTTGGTGAGTTCCCGATAGAACATCCCCATTGTCTCAGTGTGTGGGTGCACCCCTTGCGGTCCTGAGTTCCTTGCTCGTGCTTTCTCTCCTTCTGCTCCTGATTTGGACCTTGAGATTTCTGTCCGGTGCTGCAATGTGGGTCTCTGTCTCTGTCTCCTTTCATCGTCTGATGAAGGTTAATATTCAGGTGGATGCCTATATGTTTTTCTTTGGGTTCTCCTTATTTAGCTTCTCTAGGATCATTAATTATAGGCTCAATGTCCTTTGTTTATGGCTAGAAGCCAAATATGAGTGAGTACATCCCATGTTCTTCTTTTTGGGTCTGGCTTACCTCACTCAGGATGGTGTTTTCTATTTCCATCCATTTGCATGCAAAATTAACAAAGTCCTTGTTTTTTACTGCTGAGTAGTACTCTAATGTGCACATATTCCACACTTTCTTCATCCATTCTTCCATTGAAGGGCATCTAGGTTGTTTCCAGGTTCTGGCTATTACAAACAATGCTGCTATGAACATAGCTGAACAAATGCTTTTGTAATATGACAGGGCATCTCTTGGTATATTCCCAAGAGTGGTATTGCTGGGTCCTGGGGTAGGTTGATCCCGAATTTCCTGAGAAACCGCCACACTGCTTTCCAAAGTGGTTGGACAAGTTTGCATTCCCACCAGCAATGGATGAGTGTACCCCTTTCTCCACAACTACTTCAGCAAAGGCTATCATTGGTGTTTTTTATTTTAGCCATTCTGACAGGTGTAAGATGGTATCTTAAAGTTGTCTTGATTTGCATTTCCCTGATCGCTAAGGAAGTTGAGCACAACCTTAAGTGTCTTTTGGCCATTTGAAGTTCTTCTGTTGAGAATTCTCTGTTCAGCTCAGTGCCCCATTTTATAATTGGATTGATTAGCCTTCTACGGTCTAGTTTCTTGAGTTCTTTATATATTTTGGAGATCAGACCTTTGTCAGTTGCGGGGTTGGTGAAGATCTTCTCCCAGTCAGTGGTTTGCCTTTCTGTCTTAGTGACAATGTCCTTTGCTTTACAGAAGCTTCTCAGTCTCAGGAGGTCCCATTTATTCAATGAGGCCCTTAATGTCTGTGCTGCTGGGGTTTACGTAGGAAGTGGTCTCCTGTACCCATGTGTTGTAGAGTACTTCCCACTTTCTCTTCTATCAGGTTCAGTGTGTTCGGACTGATATTGAGGTCTTTAATCCATTTGGACTTGAGTTTTGTGCATGGTGATAGATATGGATCTATTTTCATTCTTCTACAGGTTGACATCCAGTTTTGAAGGGCATATTCTTGTGATGATCAATTTTACATTTGACTGGGCCACAGAGTACCTAGAAGCTCAGTGAATCTTACTCTGGATTGTGTATCAGTGAAGGCGCCTGTGAATTTGACTTTGTGTGTTGATAAAGCTTGCTGCCTCCGTCTGTGTTCATATGGCAGCACGTCAGATGAGGCCTGCATAGGATAGACAGACTGACAGACCCCTCTTCCTAGCCTCCCCTCCTGCCAGTGTCCAGAGACAACAGTTATCTTATGAAACTCACACACACCTTTGGCGACCTCCTGACCCTCGTTCTTTAGCCTTAGGCTAGAGCATGCCATCCGCCTTCCTCATCCTTAGCTTGCTGCCGCAGGTGTTAGGATTCCTAATTCAGTTGTTTCTCTCCCCAGCCCATGTTTTGTTGTTTACTTTTGTTGTTTTTTAGCTTTTGATATAGGTTTTTAGGGATTGGACTTGGGTATTCATGCCTGCATGGGAAGCATTTTACCAACTCTGCTATCTCCCATCACAAATCTGTAAATCTTAACATTCCAACTAGTTTTATTGTTGTTTTCAGAAACTTGACCAAGTCATTCTAATATATAAATTTTAAAATATAATTACAGATTTCATATATATATAAAATACCTATTAGAATATGTATATGTAAAGGTCATAAATATCTATGACAGTATTAAAGTACTTATCCATCCTCATATTAAAGTATATTCTCAGACTAGACTATGGTCAGACAAATAGAATTACAGGGCTAGGCAATGGACTAAGACCAAAACAGTTATCCTCTGCAGCACCAATATGACAGTGATCGGAGGCCACGTTGAGAAATCCTAGAATAAAATTTGACTGCATGTATTTTTAATGAAGAAATTTTATGATGCAGAGCTTCAAGATTCATTATATAAAAGTCATTGATTACACAGAGATATATATACAAAGCTATGAATTAGGAAGTATTTATAATAGAAAACTTAAAAATTCAATACTGTTGGCTCAGAGAAAAGTATATCTATATTCAAGCACACCTGTAAAACCAGTTCTTGTGTAGGCTTTGAACACGCTTGACAAGCAGTGCTGGCTTTCTGTCTTCTCAGGAAGGCATGAAGATGCTGCACAGCAGAGTCCTCATTACCTCTCTGTTTCAATTTCATCATGACAAAACTCAATTTTTTTATATTTATTTTTCAAAGAACTGGGGAAAAGCATAAACTTTTTGACAGGTTTTTATTCACTGTCTCATGTTTGAATTATGTTTCAAAGGGTAGACCTGTGACCTAGCCAAAGAACTGTTCAATGTGACAGCAGAGTGTTGGTAGTAGGTATGTGTGTGCTGCTCTTTAAGATTCTGTACACAAAGCTGCTGTTGTAACTACTTTCTTCATGCTTATTTCCAGAACAAGAAAACAGTGAAGGGTCAAACTAAGCATACAACAAAGGAAAGGAGCATGGGTACCACAGACCTGCCAGAGAAGGCGACCTCTACTGCGGAGACCAGTGAGTTGGGTATAAATATATAATGGACTCAGTGAAGAAACCTGTGTTGAAAGAAGTTGCCTGAGAAGCACACTGTGGTTGGAGATCAGTCGTGACGGACACATTGTCCACAGAAGGCTGAAGCCCCATCTGCCTGCTCCCGACGGGTGTCTTGGTGGTTTAGATTAGATGCTTTAGAAAAACCTTAGATTGCTTTATTCTTGCCGTGCATGCTCCTAAGTTGTAGTATACTCTCTATATTTAATAAAGTCAGTCCTGCAGCATCACCCAGCTGGTGTTAAAGTCCTGGACTCAGGTGACCCCTCACTTAGCCTCAGTGTCAAAAAGTATAAGCAGGATTCAGCACACCCGACCTGTAATGCTGACAGACACAAATGCCTAGTAAGCATTTAACAATGTGGTCGACATCTTTAGCCATCAGGAAAATACAAATTAAAACTATTGAAAATTCTATCTCACCCGAGGCAGAGAGGCTAACATGGAGAGACAACAAGTGTAACTGGAGGCTGCACTTACATTTCCCAGCCGCCCAGACTGAATAACCACACAGAAATTATATTAATTACAACACTGTTTGGCCGATGGCTCAGGCATATTTCTAACTAGCTCTTACATCTTAAATTAGCCCATTTCTATTATCTGTGTATCACCACAAGGCTGTGGCCTACTGGTAAGGTTCTGGTGTCCTTTTCTTTTGGCAGCTACATGGTGTCCCCCAGCTCTGCCTTCTCCCTGCATTCAGTTTAGTTTTCCTGCCTACCAATATTCTGCTCTGCCATAGGTCAAAGCAGCTTCTTTCTTAGCTAATGGTAAGAAAATATATTCACAGCATACAGAGGGAAATCCCACATCAAAGAAGTGCTGATAAAAAAAACCATATTTACTACTAGTAAATCAGTCTAGAAGTTTCAAAAAATTAAAAACTAAGAGTAGGGTTGGAGAGATAGCTCAGCATTGAAGAAGCGCTGGCTGTTCATGCAGAGGACCCATGTTTGGTTCCTAGTGCCTACATGGCAGCTCACAACCATCTGCAACTCCAGTTTCAGTGGATCTGACACCCTCTTTTGGCAAGCACTCGGCAGTCATGTGGTCCACAGACATACATGTAGGCAAACATTCATACATGTAAAATAAATCTTTTAAAAAAAACTATGAATAGAGGAACTCTCATATTACCCTGATATATTACTAAATATATATCCTGAGAAGTCTAAGTTAGTATACAAGAGATGGTTACAGATACAGATTTATTGTTAAACTTATTGTTAAACATAGTTTGTTTTTGAATGTGAAACCAACCCATCCAATTTGAATTGATAAAATTTAATACATACAGCTGTATTAAGATAAAGAAAAATGAAATCGTGATCCTTTTCTGGAAAATTATGGAATGGAAATTACTACGCAGTTTTCCAGACTTGGAAAGACAAATACCAAGTGGTTTTCTCTCATATGCAGATCCTAAATTTTAATTATTAGACATGTTTATATGTTGGTACATAGGTCATAAAAATAGAAAGAGGCTGTGAGAAGGAAGTCTTAAGGGGGCCTTGGGGAAAGGAAGAAGGGGTTTTAGACTGCACATGACATGAGAACAGAGTGCAGGCCGTGGGGGAAGGATGTGTAGTGGGCAGGAGACTGGGTCAGGAAGGTCACTCCAAACCAAGTATGAAAGAGTCACAATAAAACTTACCACTTTGTATGCCAACTTTACAACAGCTCATTTAAATGTTTGGGAAAAATCAACAAAAAAAGGTTTTGAACCCTGTATGTAATACTTCGGGGATGCTGTATCTGTAAGTGGCTTAGAGAACTAACTTTTCCTGACTTCGCCTCAGAAAACCATCTTGGTTCTGGAACATGTTCTCCTACCACACTGAAAGTTGTTGGCATTGTCATGTTTTACTTGGCCTTT
This sequence comes from Microtus pennsylvanicus, assembly GCF_037038515.1. Taxonomy (NCBI): domain Eukaryota; kingdom Metazoa; phylum Chordata; class Mammalia; order Rodentia; family Cricetidae; genus Microtus; species Microtus pennsylvanicus. The sequence goes on from NC_134580.1 coordinate 17,555,280, forward strand.
ATAGCATCTAATAAACATCTGATGGTCTGACTAGGCTGTCTTTCCACTTCACATGCAGTAGATGAAATTCAGATCCCTAAAGCAAGAGATAAGGAGTTTTTCAATCCAGTGCTCAATGAAAACCAGAAGCTGGCAGTGAGGAGGATTCTGAGTGGTGACTGCCGACCCCTCCCATATATTCTTTTTGGACCTCCTGGAACTGGAAAGACTGTGACAATAATTGAGGCTGTTTTGCAGGTAAGAACGGTGGTGCTGGCTGCTATCGGTCTGTGCTGTGTTCATGTGTTTGTGTCTGAGAAAGTATTAGTTTAAACTCCAGAGACCTTTGTAAAGAATATAAGAAAGATTTAGCTCCTAACATTGTCTGATTATGTATTAGGATTTTAAGTTTATTTCATAAGTGTAGAAGAAAACTTCATTTCTAGACAGTAAACCTTTGATCCCGTTGTGAAGCTTTACTGAAGAAGTTGCCTGGACAGTACTGAAGCCACCACTCTGCAGCTATTGCTGGGTTCTCCTTTATATTTCTGATTAAATTTATGAAAATACTGTGTATATATAGTACTGCAGTGTCATTCCAGATTTTGATTAACAAGCATACTGTGAGTATTCTATGTTATGCTATAAGCTTGGCTTGTTGAGATTGATAGAACTTGGTGCTGTCTATGGATATGTCTGTGGAGCTGTGTGGAAGGTTATGGTTGCAGAGCTGGGGATATAGCATATACAGGCTTTGGATAGCCCTGCATTTGCTCTTTCTCTGTATGTATGTGGGACTGGGGGCAGGGAGGAACTACCACCTGATTACATCTCGTCTGTGCCCAGGGAGGTGGGGTAATCTCTTGGACATTGCAAGGATTGTCTCAGATGCTCAGAGATTAGTATCCAATCCCACACCCCTTGTTCTCCATAAAGGAATCTGTATGCTGGATAAATACTCAGGGTTTCCACTCTGTGGCAGTAAGATCCCTGGTCTCTTACTTCTTAATGCAGGTACATTATGCTTTGCCGGACAGTCGAATTTTGGTCTGCGCTCCCTCCAACAGTGCTGCTGACCTTGTGTGTTTGCGACTTCATGAGAGCAAGGTTCTGAAGCCAGCTGCCATGGTCCGGGTGAATGCCACCTGCAGATTTGAGGAGGTGAGCCCCAGGCATGGGATGGGCGCCTGGAATCCTTCTATGAAGAATACTTAGTGGGCAGATTTGAGCAGGAGGTAATAGCTTGGTAGACACCAAACTATTGTAGAAAGTTATAATGGAAAAAATTGCTCTGTTGTTGTGAAACAACTCAGCTACATGGTGGGCTCTTATTTCTGAATATTTCATTATGTTCTCAACCTGTCTCCAAATTAACAGTGCTTTTGTGGACATTCTCAGTTTTGTTAAATTCTCATCAATACTCTTGTTTCCTAAGATGTAATTCTTCAAATATATTCTATTTTCTTTTTAGTTCTATTTTATTGATTTGGTTACCACTATCCCTTTTGGAAAATTAGAGTATCCTAGTTTGTTTTTGAATAAATAAAATAAAATAAATGTTGCTTAAAAAATAAATTATGACTAGAAAAACATAGTAAGTTGCTTTCTGGATTATGTAAAGGATTATAGTATATTCATGCCTTTAGAGTTCATAAAACATTGACTTAATATGAAAATATAAGACATTTTAATTTAAGATAATCATTAATAATTAATTATCAGAAGTAGCAACAGGGCAAGATTATCCTGTAGAATTCCTCCCAGCCTTGCTGTTTTGTCCAGTTTAAATAAATGATCAATAAATTGAAACCCAAACTGACTCTAACCTCTTTGCCTCAGACTATTATTGATGCCATCAAACCATATTGCAGAGATGGAGAAGATATCTGGAGAGCCTCACGCTTCAGGATAATAATCACCACATGTAGCAGTGCAGGACTGTTCTACCAGATAGGAGTGAGGTAAGTGTCGAATGTTGTAGGAGCAGAGTCCCCCACACTTAGGTCAGAAGAGATTGACCAGATGGAAACTGAGTAGGGGAGGGAGGTGTCAGCCACAGGATAAGAGCGGTAAGGGGTGGGTGTCTTTTCTGAGGAAACAGGAGTATTGATGAGACCAGGAGACTCAAAGGGTTCAGCAGTACAGTGGATAGGCAGGTGGGCGAGCAGCATGGACAGTGGTTAGAGAGCCCTGAGCATATTTGCGGAAGGGAAACCTCAGAGCTGGGGCCTAGTGAGCAAGAATGGAGCTAGGAGCAACAAGCGGCTTGGATTCTAGAAGAGGCATTAGGTATGACCCTAGTTTACAGACGTCTACTGAATGAGGAGCTTAAAGGACCAATGGGAGGCAGGCTGCTTAGGAAACAGCTGAATTCTGTGAGGTTAATCCTGGGTGGGGCAGCTCAAGTACCCACTAGTGGTGTCTCCCGAGAAGATGGAGCAGTGATGGTGCAGGAAGGTAAGGAGGGATGGGCTAAGGACAGAGAACTTGTCCTTAGTGCTAGGAGGAATGTCCCAAGTGCACTAGAAGTGAGCCAGGGAGGCAGCAAGCCAGATCTTGGTAAGAAGAGGAGGTAGCACAGGCCAGGCTGAGGGAGGAGGAGGAGCAAGCTTCCCTGAGGGTGAGTCCCAACTCCTGAGATCCTGAGGACAGTCAGCTCTGCAGCCTGGAGCAGAGTCACCCCAGAATGTAGTGTGAGAATGACTACACAGGCCACACATGTTCACCTTTCTGACCTGAGTTCTAGGCATCTGAGAGCAGAGAGAGCCAAATGGAGTTGGCCGCAAGCAGGTTGCAGATTATTTCATAAAGATTCTTTTTTCTTTTTGGTTTTTCGAGACAGGGTTTCTCTGTAGCTTTGGAGCCTGTCCTGGAACTAGCTCTTGTAGACCAGGCTGGCCTCGAACTCCCAGAGATCCGCCTGCCTCTGCCTCCCGAGTGCTGGGATTAAAGGCATGCGCCACCACCGCCCGGCTTTCATAAAGATTCTTTAGTTACTTATATTTTATTTATTTTTAAGCTAGGAATTTAATATTTTTAATATTTTATTTTGTATGTTCGTGTGTGGGTGCAAGTGTAAAGGTCAGAAAACACCTTGAGGGAGTTGATCCCTGTATGTCCCAGGGATCAAATTCAAATCCTTAGTGGCAGGTACCTTTACACTCTGAGCCATCTCACTGGCCCCACAGTGTCATTTAATTATGTAACCTGTATGAAATCACTGATGAGACAGTCTACATTTAATTATTCAAGTATGAAACTTAGAGCTCTTTATGTCAGACTAGCCACTGTAAGATGCTTAAGAGCCACACATGGCTAAGAGGCTGCTGGGCTGGGAGGGTGCAGGTCTAAGCAAGGGCAGAGGGTTTCTGCGATACAAGGTGCCAGAATTCAGCTACCAGGAGGCTCTTGGGCTTTGTCCATACCCACCCTCACCCCTTCATGTCCTTCCAAACACGTACACGTTCTGCTTACAGAACACCAACTGCTGATAGGGATGCATATGAATCTCCTGGCAGGCCTGCAGCTCTGTGGCTCCAAGTCTTTGTGACACTCATACCTCTTGGTCTTATCTTCCCTGGAAAACCCCACTGTGATCCCAGCACCACAGAGCAGAGTTTTGCCAATATGTGTTAGGTAGCAGTTGCTAAACAGTACAATGAAATTACCATTCCGACATCTTTGGCTCTAGAGTTGGATACTTCACACACGTGTTTGTGGACGAGGCAGGGCAGGCAAGTGAGCCAGAATGCCTTATTCCTTTGGGACTGATTTCAGACATCAATGGTCAGGTAAGATCTGTGTCTTGTGTGTGTTTCTGTCTTACTGTTTTCCCTCGGTGACAGTCACAGTCTTCAAGTGAAAGGACTAGGACCTGAGGATCCGGGAGGTCAGCGTTGTGCTGTTCATCACAGCATCAGTCTTCTGTGGCTGGGAAGAAAGGCAATTGCCTGCTATTATTTTCTTATTGCAAACAGAAGATAAGAGCCGTTGTAGGTACTGGGACTCAATGGCAGACTCAACAGCTGAAGTTTCCTGTGTGGGTATTCCACATGGCACAGGGGAGAGGACAGGGCCTCATGCTCTGCTAAGATCTGACTGTGGTTCCATTACATTTTTCAGGGGCTCCTCACTCCGACCCCAGCCCCTCCAGCTCTGTGTGTTCCTGGCAGATCCCCATCTTAACCTTCTCTCTGCTACGTTGGACAGTAACATGGGTTATCATTTTAGAACATGTTTCTTTCAGTCCTCCCAGCTGAGAGGTCATCTGACACCCACTTGTGAACTTGTCAGGATCCTCCAGATGTGTTCCCACCATCTCCCCTCAAGTCACAGGCTCTATGAGACAGTCTAGGAACTAAGGAACAAGAACTGGTCTAATTAAAACACTCCCGAGTCTAGTCAGCATGATGCTAATGAGTGTGAGGCCTGCCAGGAAAGGACTTCATGGAAAAGGACCCAGGATAATTTCCTATGGTCAGGCACAGCAGAAAATTCCAGAACACAAGCTGCATACCTGAGGCTTTTGTCACATTGAGAGATAAGTGGAAGAGGCAGCTGGACTGCTGTACCAGGACTGATAAAAGCAGATAGTAACTGCTTAGTGGAGAAACCTGAGTCTCAAGCCCATCCAGTTTCTCATTTCCCACTTCTCGGTCTAAGTCATTGTCAATTCTAGCTGTGTCCACCATGGTCTCTCAGCATTTTCCCTCATTCCATATAACCAGAGTGTGCAAGGGGGCCCTGCCTGCACACCCCATCCCTACCCTATTCAGAGCCACCTGCCTGTCAATTCCCATAGGTCTTCTACTGTGGCTGGACTGCATGCCTGTCTACTCCACACTAATCAGACATCCTTGTATATGCTATAGATTGTTCTTGCTGGAGACCCCATGCAGCTTGGCCCAGTCATCAAGTCCAGACTGGCCATGGCCTATGGGTTGAATGTGTCTATGTTGGAGAGGTTGATGTCCAGACCAGCATACCTGAGAGACGAGAATGCCTTTGGTGCTTGTGGTGCATACAACCCTCTTTTGGTGAGTTCTGAACTCTCTGCTTTGTCACACAAATGGAGAAAGAGCAAAGTTTTATTGGAGCAGACAGTGCTGGCTGGAGGGGGGGACTGCTGAGGGCAGGTCCGTAGGGCAGCTGTCACACTGCTCTCACCCACTTCCCCTTGCCCATGGGTCAAGCACATGAGCAGAGACTTCTGCACAAGAGAACTGGATGTATCTCCATCTCCACAAACACCCACTTGCTCCTATGTTCAGCACAGGGATGCAGATACCCGGGGCGGATGATAAGCAGCATGTGTGGCTCCTCCACTTCCCAGGTAGAATTTAAGGTACTTTCTGCCCGCTCTTCTGTCACACAGGGACTGCTGTTTGGATCAGAGGGTGCCATGGAATTGTAACACTGATGATGTGCAGTTTGGGGATCCAAGACAATAAAAGAAGTTAAATCTGCCTTTTACTCCGCAAATGTAGGAAAACAGAAATGGCTTTTGTAACTATATGAAGGAAGAGAGGGCCTGCCCTGTGTGGTCCTCTGACCTGGGTGCTTCTGGGTGTGAGTGCGAGCTTTGTGAAACCACCAAACCAGACCCTTCCATGCGTGGAAGGAAAAACTTACTCAAACTTCCAAGGCGATCTCTTGGGGTTGGGCAGAGAGAGGCGAAATAGTGGGAGAGTTTTGCCAGTTATAAGGGTTGAGTTGCAGCAGGAGGTAGGTGAGTTAACTGGAATAGCCTGAGAACTAGCATGGGCCTATTGACGGCTTGTCTGAGTTAATAAGGAGCTAGATGCCCATTCTGGAGATAGTTGGCTGAATGGGACAGATAAGGGAAGTGATAGCTTTCGTTACAAACAGAAACCCACTTGTCAAGGTTTCTGAGGACTGCTGGTTTTCAGCAGCAATCCTTCTGTGTACCTGTGAGAGTCCAGTGTGAGCTGAGCCCAGTCTGTCATTTAGGACAGTGCCAGTGGAATTGCCGTTTGGGGTTTGCACCCTAACACTGGGCTTCCACACCGTCAGATTCTGAAGGTGAACTTTGGAACTTGCATCTTTGGGAGCTCAAAACAGAATGAACTTGGGGATCTGAACTCCGTAGGACATCATTAAATGGCTAGAAACTTCTATAATTAAACATTCTGTAAACTTTATTATTACTAAACTGTTATAATACCAACAGATTTCCATCTGAACTTGTTTTCGTGGTGTTAATGAAATATAGTAGTCATGAGAGGTTTTCAGAGAAATAAAACCCTTTCCTCCATTGGAAATCAAGGAGTGAGTGTTGCACAGACTGGGGAAAGTATGTTGTGATTCTTCAGGCTGAGGAGGATCTCTGGGATAACACTCATAAGAAAGGTGCCTGCTGTCCCAGGAGCAAAGGAACACATACAGGTGCCCCGAGGATGGGGTGCAGTGTGGCATCTCCTGGGTCAGAGAGGATGCCTGCGTGCTGCCCCGCCCGTGGAGATTCGTTCTCACCCACCTCCTGTGCATCTTGGGACATTCACATCCTTTTCTGAAAAAGAAGTGCTTTCCTCCTCTTTTCCTTGTTCTCTCTGCTTTCTGAGCTAGTGTGAATCTTCATGGTGGGACACATTCTGCTTTTTGAAGTGTGGTTTACTGTCCTGGGGCTAATGGGCATTTGCCAGTATAATTCCTTCAGTTGCTCTGACAAAATGCCTGTCAGGGACAATTTCGTGGGGAAGAAGATTTGTTTGGCACCATTTGAGGGGATAATATGGCATGGCACAGAAGGCATGGTGAGATGAGGCATCTGCAGTCAGGAAACAGAATCTGGCTTCCTCCATTTTCCTTTTTTATGCAGTATCAGACTTCGCCCATGAGTTAGTGTTACCCACATTCAGAGGTCTTCCCACCATATTAAACTTCTTTAGAAACACCTTCAACAGAGTCACCCAGAGGTGTGTCTCCTAGGCAACTCCAAATCTAAAGAAGTTGACAGTGACAATTGACCATTACAGCCATAAACAAGGACAGATGCTTGTATTGTACCAATTTCCAAGCAATTGGAGGAAAAAAAGCTTTTTCCTCATGCTAGTACTATCCCCAGGACCAAAGATGTACCAGGGCTGTTACAGCAGCTCTTACTTTCTGCCCAGAGCACAGGGTCAGAACTTTATAGCACTTCATTTAAAGGCTGAGCTTGTAAGATGTAGGAGCCTGCTCCCACAAAGTCAGCTAGGGTTCCTGGATTGGGGGGACATTAAGGCTAAGGAAATGTCAGATGAAAAAAAAAACTGAGACAGAAAACATAGGATAGAATGTCAAAACAGCCCAGAGTTTACTTTAGAACTTACTTATATACAAAAGCAGAAGTAAAGCACAGCACAGTCAGTCAGTGTCTAACCAAAGACCATTCCTGTCCTTGAGTGAGCAGCCTTCTAACTAACATGCACTTGCTGTTATCTTGAGGTTCCTAAGATTTGTCGTCAGCATTATACTGTCTACTAGATGGTGTGTTCTTTTCTCGTGGGCTAAATCAGAAGTCTCGCACAGCCCTCAAGGTTATTGGGAAAAGCAAAACAGTCAAGCTTGAACTCACATGACTTACAAGTCAGAATGGACTCCAGATGGAAACTGAGTCGCATGTGGGCACCCACAGTAAGGTGGCAGATCAAAGGCAAAAATTGCAGCACAAAGAAGTATCCAGAGCTGACTGTACCCATTAAGAGACACTCAACAATCAGGACCCAGAAGAATCACAAAAGAGGCCTTTTGTCCCTCCTGATGTTTACCTTTTCTGCTAAAATGGATCCTCAAGATTCAGAGTCACCTGAGAAACTTGTCCTGGCCTCAGATTTCAAGCTAATAGAATAGAGGCAGGAGCAGGGTACTACCCCATGAAGTTAGCAGTAATATGGTTGGTTTCAAGCTTGTCTTGCAAGGACAACAGGGATAAAACCTGGACAGGAGCTGTATGGTTTTGACTTCTCGTGACCTGTGCCTACCCTTTCCCTACAGGTCACAAAGCTAGTGAAGAACTATAGGTCCCACTCGGCCCTGCTGGCACTACCCTCTCGCCTGTTCTATCACAGGGAGCTTGAGGTCTGTGCTGATCCCAAAGTAGTGACTTCGCTGCTGGGCTGGGAGAAGCTGCCCAGAAAAGGCTTCCCTCTCATCTTCCATGGCGTGAGGGTAAGTCTGCCTTGACTACTGAGTGCTCCTTGCATCTGGTGTTGCATGAAGGGGAGGAGGAGGTGTCTTCATTCAGAGAACAATGATGTTCCCAATGTTGCGAGTCCCAACTATGCTACATTAGCCAAGCATTCTCCATGGGCCTGCGGTGGGGATGACAGGTTCTGATCTCTTTTTTTTTTTTAATTGAGAAAAGGAAAAAAAAATGTTTCTACCTCCTCCCAGCCTCCCATTTCCCTCCCCCTCCTCCCACCCTTCTCCCCATCCCCCCACTCCTTTCCCCCTCCCTCTCCAGTCCAAAGAGCAGTCAGGGTTCCCTGCCCTGTGGTAAGTCCTAGGTCCTCCCCACTCCGTCCATATCTAGGAAGGTGAACATCCAAACTGGCTAGGCTCCCACAAAGCCAGCACATTACGTAGGATCAAAACCCTGTGCCATTGTCCTTGGCGTCTCATCAGCCCTCATTGTTCGCCATGTTCAGAGAGTCCAGTTTTATCCCATGCTTTTTCAGTCACAGTCCAGCTGGCCTTGGTGAGCTCCCAATAGATCAGCTCCACTGTCTCAGTGGGTGGGTGCACCCCTCGTGGTCCCGACTTCTTTGCTCATGTTCTGCCTCCTTCTGCTCCTCATTGGGACCTTGGGAGCTCAGTCCAGTGCTCCAGTGTGGGTCTCTGTCTCTATCTCCATCCATCACCAGATGAAGGTTCTATGATGATATGCAAGATATTCATCAGTATTGCTCTAGGATAGGGTCATTTCAGGTTCCCTATCCTCAGCTGCCCAAGGAACTAACTGGGGACCTCGGCTTGGGCACTGTAGTAATAAGGAGTGGCGGGGCTGCGTCCCCAACACCCCAGCCGCCTGCTCAGCTAGCTTTTGCCCCGAAATAACAACACACAAACTGTATTCATTTAAACACTGCTTGGCCCTTTAACTTCAGCCCTTACTGGCTAATTCTGATATACCGATCAACCCATCTCTAATAATCTGTGAGCACCGGTCTTACCGGGAAGATTCTAGGTTGGAGCTTCATCGCGTGTGTCTGCCCAGGAGCGGGGCATGGCATCTCTCTGAGGCGTCTGCTCCCGAGAGGAGAGCTGTGGAGTCTGACCTCACTTCTTCTTCCTCCCGGCATTCTGTTCTGTTTACTCCACCTACCTATGTCCTAACCAATAAAATGGGCCAAGGCAGTTCCTTTATTAGCCAATGACCTTCCTCCATCATTTCCCCTTTTTCGGTTTAAACAAAAAAAAAAAAGAGGAAGGCTTTAACTTTAACATAGCAAAATTACATATAACGAAACAGTTATCAAGTAAAAGTTACAATAATCTTTATCACAACTAAGGAAAACTATAACTATAACTAACTATTCTTAACTCCACCAAAGACTCCAGAAAGATACAATACTACCTAAGCAAACAAGAAAAAAGCAACTTTTAAAACTCTAGAAATGACAGAGACATCTCGCTGCCTGGACAGTCACCCAAAGTTCCTCTGTACCGTTGGGGCATCCATCTTCAGCCTTCAGGCCCATGGTATCCAGCAGACATTTCCATAAAGCAGGAAAATTCAAAGTCAGTTCAGTCACTATCTGTTGTGTCCTGCAGAATGTCTCACAGACTCTTTCATGAATCAGGAACCCCGAAAGATCATCTCACCTTTAGGCAAGTTCAGTAGTCCTCTCTCTGCGGGTTCTCTGTGTCCAGTTTATGCAATAGTCCAGGCAAGAGCAGTTTCTTGCCCAAATGGCTATCAAACTCCATAAAGATCCTCTTCGATGCCCATCTTCTTCCTGAAGTAGATTGGTGCTGCCAGGAGCAGAGTGTCTCATTGTCATGAAAAATCCTAAGTTATTAAAACATTAAATGTCTTATTCTGTAATCTTTGAAAGACATGAAGAATGTCTATCTAAAATATATCTATATATCTAGAAAATCTAACCAACATGACTACAAGCTTTACTATTATCAATGCTATCAATAAAGCAAAATCTATACTAATGCAAATTATTCATGTCTATATCATATCCCCCTTTAAATGTAAAAGAACGTTTATAAACCATATTTGGGAACATGGGCGCAGTTTTTTCTCTCCAAACTGCTTCCTGCTGAATGGGGGCGTCGTTAATTAGGTCTTTCATGGTATAACCTGTGTGCTAGTTTCATCTCAGTTGGCAGTTGAGCGAAGCAATTTTCTGAAGGTGTTCACACCAACCCTTCAGGAGGGCGTGGACCATCATACCATATCGGGATAAATGCAATCCACAAGGTCTGATCCTCTGCGAAAACAAAAGAAGAATCTCTTTTCCAAAGTATCATATCCTTAGATCCAAACTCCGAAATCACACCCTCATGATATCCGTTCTGGTTCCACTTGTCAGCCCATATAATGAAATGTCTCTCTGCACTCAGCTCCCTCACAGTCAAAAATTCCAAAGAAAACACAATGCACACAATCCAGACTATCTGTGAATTTTCCATTTTTACGTGGCTTATTTTTACTCTGTCACTTTACTTTATTCTGTCTCTTTAAAGACTTTACCTTTTTTTTTAACATTAACTTTATTCTCTATATTCTTTTTCTTCTCTCTCCCAAGCCTACGTACATTCATCCAACAGTGTGACTCATTTAGTGGTCTGAATCTGTCCTATTGTGAATCTGCAATTTTTTACTATCCAGGAGCAATTTTGATTTGTGCCTTTAAATCACTAGGCGCTTAAGAATAAGCTGTGACATTCCTATGTTAACTTTTTGCTTTTTGAGCGTATATCTTTTACCTGGAATAATTCTGTAGACCAGGCTGTCTTTGAACTCTCAGAGATCCGCCTGTCTCTGCCTCCCAGGCATTGGGATTAAAGGTGTTTGCTACTACACCTTGAACTCACAGAGATCTGTTTGTCTCTGCCTTTTAGGCACTGGGATTAAAGGTGTGTGCTACCACACCTTGAAGTCACAGAGGTCTATCTCCCTCTGCCTCCCATGTGTTGGGATTAAAGGTTGTACTACCACACACAACAACTCTCTTCCTTTTTTGTTTTTTGCTTTAAGAACTTCAACTTTTAGTCTGCATATATTTTTAACACACTTTAAACCATTCAGAAATTTTCTCTGTCTTTGAATCTCTCTTTACTGTATATCTCTCTTTTTCTGACCACATGAGTATTTAATTTACCAAGCAATCTCAGTAGGACTAAAGGCGTGGCTTTGCCAGCTAGATCCAGTCCATTCCTTAGCTTTCCAGCCTCATGGCGGATATACAGGCTGCAGCCATGTTTATAGCCACACCTCTATGGCGTTTCAAGGTCCCTGCCAACCAGCGAGCTACAACAGACAACACTCAAGTCCTCTCTCGGTAGCCGGCCCTCCTACCTCAAACAGTCGGAGTTTGCCCTGGCAGGACAGCCCAGAAAGCCAGCATTTTTAAACGGCGCAGCTTTTTTCCTGCTATGGCTGAAAACCGAAAAGCATGTGTTCAGCTTTTCGTCAACACCGTTTAAGTGTTTCGTGGCAGGACCTCTTAATGAGCTGCAAGCTTTGCAGCTAAAGCTGAGTCAGGAAGCCTCTCTTAGATGAGATGCTTGCTTGCCTCTGGCAAGCAGAGTAGACCCGAGAGAGTGCTGCTACCAAGAAACCATGCACAAAGCTGTCATTTTGTTCTAGAATTGCTTCCCAAGCTGTCTCAGGCTTTATGTGGAAGCAGTTGTCCACGTGGGCGCCATTTGTAGTAATATGGGTGGCGGGGCTGTGTCCCCGCCACCCGGCTGCCTGCTCGGCTAGCTTTTGCCCCAAAATAACAACACATAAACTGTATTCATTTAAACACTGCTTGGCCCTTTAACTTCAGCCCTTACTGGCTAATTCTGATATACCGATCAACCCATCTCTAATAATCTGTGAGCACCGGTCTTACCGGGAAGATTCTAGGTTGGAGCTTCATCGCGTGTGTCTGCCCAGGAGCAGGGCATGGCATCTCTCTGAGGCGTCTGCTCCCGAGAGGAGAGCTGTGGAGTCTGACCTCACTTCCTCTTCCTCCCAGGATTCTGTTCTGTTTACTCCACCTACCTATGTCCTAACCAATAAAATGGGCCAAGGCAGTTCCTTTATTAGCCAATGACCTTCCTCCATCAGGGCACCTGGGAGCCACTCTAGGTTCAAGTCTCTTGCCAACCCTAAGGTGGCTCCCTTAACTAAGAATTGTGCTTCCGTGCTCCCCTATACAACCTTCCTTTATCCCAATCCTCCCGTTTCCCCAAGTTCCCCCCATCTTCCCCTTCTCCCTTTTCTCTCCCCATCTCCCCTTACACCCACCCCACCCCCAAGATCTCAATTTTCTCCCCGAGTACTACGCTGCGGTAAAAAACAATGACTTCTCAAATTTTGCATGCAAATGGATGGAAATAGAAAACACTATCCTGAGTGAGGCAACCCAGACCCAAAAAGATGAATATGGGATGTACTCACTCATAATTGGTTTCTAGCCATAAATAAGGGACACGGAGTCTACAATTGGTGATCCTAAAGAAGCTAAGTAAGAAGGTAAACCAAAGGAAAAACATATAGTTATCCTCTTGGCTATGGGAAGTAGACAGGTTCTGATCTCTTAAGTGTAAGGCAACAGGAAAGGGCTGCTGCTGACCTCTCCTGTCAGAGAGTCCATACAGAAAGAGCTTAAGAGTAGATATTGCAGGCCCTGCCCTTTGGTGTTTGCATTAGATAAATACTGGATTCCAAAAGGAACCACAAGCCAGTATCAAAGGACTCAGTGTGGATTAGAGGTCTAGGAGGATGTGCAGGAGAGATGGCTCAGTGCTTACGAGAGTTTTTACAGTCACAGACCTCTGTTCAATTCCCAGCACTCATATTGGGTGACACATAACCACGTGTAACTCCAGCTCTAGGAGATCTGATGCCTTTAAGCTTGCACTACCATATACATACAGACACATAATGAAAAATAAAAATAAATCTTTGAATAAAAACAGAAGGCTGAGAAGTAAGGCAGGAAAGACCATTGGAAACTGGGCACTAAGGACTGACATCCTGACAGTACTTGCCCTACCCTCAGGACCAGTCAAGCTGAGAACCCACAAGATCCAGTCAACCAAGCACTCAACCCCAGCTCCAGAGGCGGGGGGATGACAAAGACAGAGTCTCCTTCCTACAAGACCTCATAGAGTGGGGTTGAGATACTCATTAGCTATAATGAACTGCAGAAATTCACCAAAAGCAGGTAGTTTGTATTGGTAATTTGGTTGTCAGAACCAGAAATCAAGTTTTACATTCACTTTCTCAAAAGGGAAGAGGATTTGAATTATGATCCAAAATTAGTGTCACACCCAGAAGGGAGGATCATGGCAAATAGCCCTCCTCTCCCATAGCCTGGTCTTGTAGGTATGTGAGCCCACAGACAGCTGCACCCAAGTGCAGTCTGTGACTCAGTTTCTCTCTAAATCTTTTAAGGACAAAAGTTCTGGGTCTGTTAGAAGTGCATTTGAAGACGTGTGTGCTGGTGACTCTGGAGCACCCTCTCGAAGGCTGTTTGTCAGTGCTTACCAAGTCCTAATGTGTGCCCCTTCCCCAGGAATACCCTCCTTGTGGTCTGGGTAGCTCTGCCCATCCTCAGGAAAGACAAGTGGCTGTTAGAGTGGAAGGAATCTCTCTAGGGTGCCCAGAAATGAGCCTGTGAGGATAACCAGCATTACGCTGGAACAAAGGCTCAAAGCTTTACTTGAGCACATGAGGGCGTATTCATGAATGAGAGTTCAATATCTTAAAGATCTCAATTCTTTAATGCAGTCTATTTTTTTATTAGAATCTATCTCTTTTTTCTTTTTTTTTATTGAAAAATAAAAAAAAAAAATTTCCGCCTCCTCCCAGCCTCCCATTTCCCTCCCCTTCCTCCCACACCACTCCCCCTCCCCCCACTCCTTTCCCCCTCCCTCTCCAGTTCGAAGAGCAGTCAGGGTTCCCTGCACTGTGGAAAGTCCAAGGTCCTCCCCCCTCCATCTAGGTCTAGGAAGGTGAGCATCCAAACTGGCTAGGCTCCCACAAAGCCAGAACATGAAGTAGGATCAAACCCCAGTTCCATTGTCTTTGGCTTCTCATCAGTCCTCATTGTTCAGAGAGTCCGGTTTTATCCCATGCTTTTTTAGTCACAGTCCAGCTGGCCTTGGTGAGCTCCCAATATATCAGTCCCTCTGTCTGAGTGGGTGGGTGCACCCCTCACGGTCCCGACTTCCTTGCTCATGTTCTCCCTCTCTCTGCTCCTCATTGGGACCTTGGGAGCTCAGTCCAGTGCTCCAGTGTTGGTCTCTGTCTCTATCTCCATCCCGATGAAGGTTCTATGGTGTTATGCAAGATATTCATCAGTGTGGTTATAGGATAGGGCCATTTCAGGTTCCTTATCCTCAGCTGCCCAAGGCACTAACTGAGGACATCCCCCTGGGCACCTGGGAGCCCCTCTAGGTTCAGGTCTCTTGCCCACCCTAAGCTGGATCCCTTAATTAAGATATATGCTTCCCTGCTCCCATAACCATCCTTCCTTTATCCCAACCATCCCAATTCCCCAAGTTCCCCCACCCTCCCCTTCTCACATTTCTCTCCCCATCTCCCCTTACCCCTATCCCACCCCTCCCCCAAGATCCCAATTTTTGCTCGGCAATCTTATCTACTTCCCATATCCAGGAAGATAACTATATGATTTTCTTTGGGTTCACCTTCTTATTTAGCTTCTTTAGGATCACAAATTATAGACTCAATGTCGTTTATTTATGGCTAGAAACCAATTATGAGTGAGTACATCCCATGTTCATCTTTTTGGGTCTGGGTTACCTCACTCAGGATAGTGTTTTCTATTTCCATCCATTTGCATGCAAAATTAACAAAGTCCTTGTTTTTTACCGCTGAGTAGTACTCTAATGTGCACATATTCCACACTTTCTTCATCCATTCTTCCATTGAAGGGCATCTAGGTTGGTCCCAGGTTCTGGCTATTACAAATAATGCTGCTATGAACATAGCTGAACAAATGCTTTTGTAATATGACAGGGATCTCTTGGTATATTCCCAAGAGTGGTATTTCTGGGTCCTGGGGTAGGTTGATCCCGAATTTCCTGAGAAACCGCCACACTGCTTTCCAAAGTGGTTGGACAAGTTTGCATTCCCACCAGCAATGGATGAGGGTACTCCTTCCTCCACAACCTCTCCAGCAAAGGCTATCATAATGCAGTCTAATTTTTAAAATTACCACAGGCCAGGCATGGTGGCACACACCTTTAGTCTTAGCACTTAGAAGGCTGAGGCAGGCAGATCTCTGAGGCCAGCCTGGTCTACAAAGCAAGTTCCAGGACAGAGAAACCCTGTCTTAAAAAACAAACAAACAAAAAAATACCACAAGCTTTTTTTTAAAATATTTATTTATTTATTATGTATACAATGTTCTGTCTGTGTGTATGCCTGCTGGCCAGTAGAGGGCACCAGACCTCATTACAGATGGTTGTGAGCCACCATGTGGTTGCTGGGAATTGAACTCAGGACCTTTGGAAGAGCAGGCAATGCTCTTAACCTCTGAGCCATCTCTCCAGCCCCCACAAGCTTTTTTTTATGAGGACTATTTTAATGACAGTTAAAAGTGTTTTATAAAAGAAAATTAGTATAGTCCTATGTAGCACAAATAATAAAAACTCAGAGACAGATATTGGGGTTCAGGCTGAAGATCAGAAAAGCAAAGCAGCCAGCCACTAGAGAGCTCTTGCCTCTACCAAGGCTCAGACAAAGGGGCGATCCTGCAGTGTTCTCTGCCAACCTCAGACTCCACACTCCACTGAATTCCTGTCTCTTCCCTTTTATATTCCTCTCTCTACCCAGCCATATCACTCCTGTCTCTACCTCCCCAGTGCTGAGATCACCTTTGTGTGAACTCTGTTTTTCTTTTAGACAGATTCAGTCTTGTTCTGCTCAGGGTGGCCTTGAACTCACAGAGATCCCATCTGCCTCTCCTGGGATTAAAGGTGTGTGCCACCACTGCCTGGCCTGTATGACTTACTAGTATGGCTGCTTTGCTCCCTGATATTCAGGCAAGCTTTATTTATTAAAACATAAATAATATGCCACTTTAGTCCTAGGTTCAATTTTTAATATTGTCAAAAAGAACCAGACAAATGAATCATTAGACTTGATGTTACAAAATATACTCTACAAAGTTAGAGTAAATAGAAGTGTCCAGTATTAGATGTATATTAAATATGCAGTGTAGTAGTAAAATACTTACCTAGCATGTGTAAGACCCTGGGATCAGTCCTCAGAACCACAAAGATGAAGTGTGTGGGGTATATGTGTGCACACACATACATGTGCACGTGTGTAGTTGACCATAAAGGTACAAGTTGGTGGAAGGGAGTCAAAAAATACAAGTGGATATAGAGGATTTTTCTTTTTGACCAGGGTTTTACTGTGTAACTCCAACTACCTGGAACTCACTCTGTAGACTAGATTGGCACTGAACACAGAGATCCACCTGCTTCTGCCTTGGGATTAAAGACATGTGCTAAAGATGTATGCTACCATGTTCATCCCAGTGTGGAGAACTTTTAAGATAAAAGTACCTTTCAGTCCCTGAGAAACAAGATGGAAATATAGATTTGATCACCAACAGACCCTGGGAGTACATGACAACCTAAAGGTCATGTACAGAGGCCAGGAAACACACTCTGGGAGAGGGAGGAGGAGTAGCCTGTGGACCAATATCTCTATTTGATCCAGGGTAAATATCTCAACAGGTTTCTCATGGGTAGGTATTTTGTTGTTCTTTTTGTGTTTGGTTGTTTGCTTTTTAAATTTATTTATTATGTATACAGTGTTCTGCCTGCGTGTATTCCTGAAGGCTAGAAGAGGGCACCAGATGGTTGTGGGCTACCATGTGATTGCTAGGAATGGCATTCAGGACCTCTGGAAGAGCAGCCAGTGCTCTTAACCTCTGAGCCATCTGTCCAGCCCCTTTTTATGTTTTTTTTGAGATAGAATCTTGTGTATACTAAGTTAGCCTTGAACTTGACATATAGCTCAGGATGACCTTCTACTTATGGCCCCACTGTTTCCACCTCTAAGGGCTAGGTTTTTAGGCATGCACCACCATACCTGGTTCAGTGCTGGAGATGAAACCAAGAACTCCATGCATCATGTCTGGCAAGCGTTCTACCTACTGAGTCACACCCCTGCCTTGTTTGTTTGTGACAGTCTTGCCAACACGGGCCAACCTTGAACTCAAATCCTTTCCCCTCAATTTCCTTAGTGCTGGGATTACATGTGGAAGCCCCCACATCTGACTTTTATGGACACTTTTAACTGGGGGGTCTGTATCAGGCAGGCAGAGTTTCAGAGATCTTGTAACCATAAGAGGTGGACTCCCTTGCTTGTCTGCGCAATCGGTGCAATTGTGAGAGTCAGCAGGGACAGCCAAGCAGACTGTCACTGGGGAGCAGCTGGATAAGACAATGATCTGGATAGGCCATGTAAAGAACTGAGAATAGACTCAGACCTGGAAGCCCTGCTTCTGCTGTGAAAAAGTCTGTTTGTATTCCAGTGGATACAGAGGTGGTGGAGCATCAGCATGGATCACTGCAGGTGATGTAGTCATAGTTCAGTATTTCTGAATGTCAAGTACTCTGCTAAATTCTAAGCCCTGAGAACATGTGGTCCACACCCAGTCGGAGCAGAAAGGACTACATCCCTGTGTGAATTGGCTGCAATGTTGCTGGCAGGCTTGGTCCCTGTTTACTGAATGCTTGGCTTCCTCTGGTGACAGCAGACAGAATGTTCTGGTGCCCACCTGTGCTTTGGATGTACCAGATAGAATTGCTCAGTAAGGTGTTTATGGCATGCTCAGGGTAGGATTGAAATCCTAGATATCACAAATCAGGCCCAGAGGAAACTGTGTCTTTTTGCCACAGGAATTGTCATGGAGAAGCCACAGTATACATCATGCACAGACCACTTGGGCTTTGCTGCTTTCTGCTTTAGTAGCAACACTAAACAGGACAATATGGCCCCATAAGATCCTAAAACCTTTATCATCTCTTTATAGTAGCATTGTGTCATCCTCTGGTACAAGTGAGAAACCAGGATGGACAGACTGATCTGCCTTTGCCTTCCCTCCTTCATTATTTCTAGCTTTTATCTTTAGCATTCTTCCTTGATACCTTACCTTACTCATCTCTTCTCGCACTAGTTTTTTTAATATTTTAACTTAAAGTATAATTACATCGTTTTCTGCATTTCCTTTCCTTCCTCCAACCTCTTCCATGCACCCCCTTTTTCTCCTCAAATTCATGGCCTCTTTTTCTGTTGTTACATACATGTGTAAATACATAAATATATAAATATAGCTTGCAGAGTCAGTTTAGTGTTGTCTTGTGTGTATATGATTTCAGAGCTGAGCTCTTGGTATTAGATAGCCAATTGGGGGCTTATTCTAATTGTCCCACAATTAGCAGTCCTTAGTTGCCTATAGTTCTTCGTCTGGGAGTGGGATCCAGTGAGATTTCCCCCTTCCACAAAGGCATGGCTTTGCATTACATGGATGTAGCTTCCCTGTCATTTCTACAAGATATGCTCTCACAGCAGACTTTCTGGTCCTCTGGCTCCTACGGTCTTTCTGGTCCCCCCACTTCCACAATGTTCCTGGAGCTTTAGGTGCAGGAGTTGTGTTGTATATGTATCTGTTGGGAATGGGAACTCCATGATCAGTTGTTGTCTGATTTGAGCGGTTGTAGTTTTCTGTAATCTCTGCTCTAAAGGGACGCTCTTTGATAAATGGTGAGAGTATTTGGAGTGCAGTCAGGAGTTATGCTTGTTTAGTGAAGTGGTGGCAGTAGGTTCTCCTTGAAGAGCCGTGACCTCACTAGCCACAGCAATTGGCTAGTTTTCCAGCCCCAGGCATGACTTCCCTTCTGCTAAGCAGTCCTTAATTTAATCAGACAGCTGTTGGTTGCCAACAAGCTATGAGTACCATTATTACACCTTTAGGAACATCTTGCCATGCTGGGCATTGTTGTGGTTCACAGATGTCACAGTTGGGTCGGACTGTTTGAGCACCTTCTGTTACTATGAAAGCTAGTCCTTGAGGAGGAGGCTGTCAGGTCATCTCTAGCTCGAATCCTCCAAGTCCTGTGTGTCCAAAGTGCATGGTGTCTTTAGCAGTCCTGACTTACCTTCAGCCTCTGGGAGGCTACTAGGGGCAACAGAAATAAGTTACATTGTGTTGGGAGTCTGGAATTCTCTGGCCAACAACTCCTACTAGTATTTTTTTTTTAGTCTTGTGCCTTCTGTTTTAATGAGAGACAGGTCCAGGCTGCCATATCCCAGACCAGCTCTACTTCATCTCTCTTTCCATTCCCTTTTCCTCTCCCCAGCCCTAGCACTGGAGGAGAGGTGGGGAAGTGACACAGATCTTATTTTGTAGCCAAAACTGACTTTGAATTTTCTGTCATAGATTTCAGCTGCTATGTCTGATGAAAAGTACTTTCTTTAATGGTTGGTTGTTTTGTTGCTGTTTGCACTTCTTTGGATAGAGTATCAGTAATGTGGTTCAGGCTGGCCTGAAAAGAACTGGCCTTGAGCTCACAGAGATATGTGTGTCTCTACCTCTTGAATGCTGTAATTAAATTTGGATACCACTATGCCTGGCCCTTATTTCTGTTTTCGTTAAGACTTTTTATTTGCTTGCTTTGGCTATTTTGAGAAAGGGTCTTTCGTAACTCATAGCTGAGGATGGTCGCTTTGATTTTCATTTTCAGTCATTGTATTTTGTTTGTTTGTTTGTTTGTTTGTTTTTTGAGACAGTCTTCACCATTTAACTCTGCCAGGGCTAACTCATTCTGTAGACCAGGCTGACCTCAAACTCACAGAGATCCACCTGCCTCTGCGTCCTGAGTGCTGGGATTAAAGTGATTTGCCTCTATGCCTGGCTATTCACTGTATTGTACTTTAGGCTATTTTTAGAAGCAGCTGGGTGTCATATTTAATCCAATTTCGTCAAATCATCTCACTCTTTGTTGGGTTTTATTTCTTCTTTACCTTTATTACTGTTGTTTCCACATTTTCCATATTTTTCTACGTGATTCTTGGCTATTGATTGAATTTATCTGAAACCCTGTGTGGTGATGCATGTTTTTAATATCAACACTCAGGAGGCAGAGGCAGGCAGATTTTTTTTGTGAGTTCCAGGACAGTCTGGTCTATATGAGACTTTACCTTTAAAAAAATAAACTTGGAGTTAAAACGTTGGCTTAGTGGTTTATCTTGCAGAGGGCCTCGTTTCAATCCCAGATGTCTGAATGATGGTTCACAATCATCTGTGTGGGACTTTGAATATAATTGGCCCCATAATCTCATAGGGAATGGCACTGTTAGAAGGTGTGGCTGGAACATTAATTATTCTCTATCAATAAAAATTCAGGAATCGGATGTCAGGGTAAGAGCATGAAAGATCAGAGAAGCAAAGAAGCCACTGTCTTCCTACTTGCTCTGTTCCTTCCTCCAGCCAGAGAGCCAGATCTTTTTCTGCCCAGTCTTACTACTTCCTTCCTATCTGTCTTCAGTCTTCCAAAACCTCTGTGGTTAATTTTGGTCAGCTAGTGGCTAACTCTTCCCTCTGACTCCAAACAAGCAAGCTATATTTTTCAGAATATGATCAAAATATCACACATTTCCCCATTTTGTCTAAAAAAGAAAAGAAAGGAAGATTTTTAACTAACATAGTAAAACCATATACAATATGTACAATAACTATATACAAATATATACAGGTAAGAATTTAGCCATTTGCATTTGACAAATTCAAAGAAAACACTCTATTATCTACTCTTTTTTTGGTGAATTCAAAGTGTTGTACCAAATTTACTTTCCATCCTAATTTGTATATATATATTTTTTTAAATATTTATTTATTATGTATACAATATTCTGTCTGTATGTCTGCAGGCCAGAAGAGGGCACCAGACCTCATTACAGATGGTTGTGAGCCACCATGTGGTTGCCGGGAATTGAACTCAGGACCTTTGGAAGAGCAGGCAATGCTCTTAACCACTGAGCCATCTCTCCAGCCCTTCCATCCTAATTTGTATACCAACCTAAAACTATCTTTTTTTACCTCTCAACCTTGTATACTTTACACCTCTTTTGTGAGTTTCTTTTCTGAGTCTGGTAACTTTTTTTTTACATGCATATATTTTAGGAGACTATAGATTTATTTTCCTATTTTTGTTTCTGTTGCTTAGTTTTGAGCACAAATTGTGATAGTTGGTTACATTTATACATCACCTTTTTGACTTTTCCAAATCTTTTTTTCTTTTTTTCTTTTTATTCATTTTACATAACCAACCACAGTTCTCCTTCCCTCTCCTCTTCCTCTTCAACAACAACAAAAGAATGCAAATGCTAAGTTTTCAGCCAGAAACAGGAGGGAAATATCCTCTTCCTCTGTCCTGTCTTAGTTTGGGTGTCTAGACTCCAGATAAAAGAAATAAACAGATATTTTACAGTGGAAAGGCTGTGCTGGAGGACAGGTAAAGCCATGAGCCATATGGCAAAACATAGATTAATAAAAATGGGTTAATTTAAATGTAAGAGCTAGTTAGTAATAAGTCTGAGTTATCAGACAAGCATTTACAATTAATACAAGCCTCTGTGTGGTAACTGAAGCAGCTCCCAGTATAGGAAAACTCTACCTATATGGGACTTTGTTGAAGTAGGTATGGCCTTCTTGGAAAAAGTGTGTCATTATAAGGTATAGCAGGCTTTCTCAGATTGCTGTATCCCACATCATGACACAGAGACATTATTAGCTATGAATGATCAGCTTTAACTTATATATATCCTGCTAGCACTTATAACTTGATTTAACCTGTTTCTCTTCATCTACATTTTGCCTTGGGACGTTTTACCTTTCTTTCATTCTTTATTTCATACTTTCCTGCTTCCTCTGTCTGTGGCTGGCTGGCAGGCAGGTGCCTTGCTGGCCAGCCCAGGATGTCTTCCTCTCTTTCTCCCTTATTCTCTCTCCAGCCTAAATTCCTTCTCCTCTTTATTCTCTCTGCCGCCATCTCTGTCTATCCCTCTACTGCCTAGCTATTGGCCATTCAGCTTTTTATTAGACCAATCAGGTGCCTTAGGCAGGCAAGGTCAAACAAATACAGCACATCTTTACATAGTTAAACAAATATTCTAGTCCACAGCAGTGGGGGTAGGCTTGAAGTTTCCTATGCTCAGGATACCACTCAGTGGGTCAGTCAACTTCTCCAACACCATGCTTCCCATATGCTGCCATGCTCCCTGCCATGATAATGAACTGAACCTCTGAAACTCTAAGCAACTCCCCTCAATTACATGTTTTACTCTATAAGAATTGCTGTGGTCATGGTGTCTCTTCATAGCAATAAAACCCCTAAGACAGAAGTTGGTACCAGGGATTAGGGTATTGCTGTGATAGGCCTGACCATGAACCGGTTTGTTTGAAGGAATTTGGAGTTTGGGACTTTGGATTGTGAAAGCAGTGGAATGCTTTAAGTACTGCTTAAAGGGCCATAATAGTAGAAGCATAGAAGGCAGAAGTGCTGAGAGTTATTTGAACTGTCATGGGGGTTGCTCAAGAGGTTTCAGAGGAGAATAATTTTAGTATGTTGCCTAGAGATTGTTCTTGCAATATTTTGGTGAAGAAAGTGGCTTCCTTTTGCCCTAGTCTGAAGAGTCTGCCTGAGGCTAAAGTGAAGAGATTTGACTTAATTCTATTGGCAGAAGAAATCTCAAAACAGTTTAGTATAAAACTCTGTTGTGTAGCTATTAGTGATAAGTATAATGAAGATTTATATGAAAAGGAGATAAATGGATTAATAAATGGAATGGAGTAGTGACCTCATGGCAAGATCCCACTCAGCTAAGTTTCCAATCCAAGAAAGAAACCAAAGAAAAATTTAGAGCTGGGTATGATGGTGCACACCTTTAATCCCAGCACTCAGGAGGCAGAGACTGGCAGATCTCTGAGTTTGAGGCCAGACTGGTCTGTAGAGCAAGTGTCAGGACAGCCAAGCTTAGGCAGTGAAGGACAGAAAGCTGGTGCAGATGGAATTAAACAAGGGGCCATGTTCCAGCCCCAGCGAGCAGCAAAACTTAGCAGCTTTTGCCACATTGTTCTGGATTTAGAGTTAAGGACAAAAGAAAGGAGTTATGGAATAAAGCCACTGAGGCCAGGCCTGTGTCAGGGTGTTCCTTGGAGAACGTAAGATGTTAGACATAGACATGCCAGAATCATGGGGTGCCTGCCTAACAGGAGGGGAACCAGCCTAAGAGAAAGAAGTGTCTTGCAGTCAAGAAAGCTGAATGAAGTTAGAGATTTGGAGAGTGTTTTTGACATCAGACATGCAGATACAGATAGAGATGCAGAGTTTGGAGTTTTTCCAGCTGGTTTTCAGTCTTGTTTTGGTCCAGTCCTTCCTCACTAGGCCCCCTTCCATACATTTTGGAACAGCAATGTATATCCTGTGCCAATATATATTGGAAGTGTGTGATCTGCTTTTTGAATTTGATTTTTACAGGTGATTGCACAAATCTTTGAAGAGACTGAACTTTGGACTTTAAAACATTTTTGAGACTGTGATAGACTATGGGAACTTTTGAAGTTGAACTAAATTTTTCATTATGATATTCTACAAGCTTATGGAGCCAGGGAGTGGAATGTGATAGTTTGATGTAATTGGCCTCCATAATCTCATAGGGAGCAGCACTATTAAAACGTGTGACTTTGTTGGAGTGGGTATGGCCTAGTTGGAGGAATTGTATCACTGTGGGAGTGGGCTTGAGGATTCCAATGCTTAGGACATTGCCCAGTGAGTCAGTTGTTGCCTGCAAGATGTAGGACTCTCGGCTCTTCCAGAAGCACATCTGCCTGCATGCCACTATGATGATAATGGACTGAACTGAAACTATAAGCAAGCCTCCCCCCAATTAAATGTTTTCTTTTATAAGAGTCTCCATGGTCATGGTGTCTCTTCACAGCAATAAAAACCTAACTAAGGCAATCTGTAGCTCCCATTCCAAGAGATCTGATACCCTCTTCTGACCTTAGTGAGCTCAAGACATATACACGGTACACATGTATAAGGCAATAAAATAATTTTTAAAATCCTACCATAATCTTTGTTCTCATTAATGTTTAAGATATTTAGGTTATATTATAAATAAAAATGGATAAAATTATATATCATAAAACAGGCTATTCTGAAAGGTAATTGTGATTATTATAGCTTTATCTGATTTACTTTTTTATTCTGTTGTCTTTTATGAGACAGGATCTTGGTAAGTAGCGCAGGCTGACCTCATGCTCAGACCCAGTGATGGGATAAAGATGTGCATCATCACACCAAGCTTCGTTCATTTTTAAATTATGGTGAAATAACCATTTTAAACTGTGAAGTTCAGTGCTGTTAAGTATATTCATAGTTTTTGGCCAACAATCTCTAGAATCTTTTTATATTGCAAAACTGAAACTCCCTCCCTACAAAATCTTAGTTCTCCACTAGCCCTGCCCCCAGCAGCCCCTTATGAATGTGACCACTCTGTAGACCTTGTGTAAGTGGACTATACAGTCATACTCCGATGCCTGGCTATTTCACTCAGCATTCCTCAGGGTTTATCCATCTCATAGAACTTCAGGATTTCTTTTGTTTGTTTGTTTGTTTGCTTGCTTGCTTTTTGAGACAGGGTTTCACTATATAGCTCTGGCTGTCTTACAACTTACTATGCAAACGAGGCTGGCATTGAACTCACAGAGATCTTTGTGTTTCTGCCTTCCAACTGCTGAAATTAAAGGGATGTGCCACCATTTCTGGCCCTAAAATGGTAGATTGTACAAGCATCCCTTTTCTTTACTTGCATAAAATATAGTGTGGTTCTAGGAGGCTTAGTGCTATAGGCCTTTAATCCAGCACTTGAGAGGCAGAGACACATGAATCTCTGTAGGTTTGAAGCCAACCTGATCTACCTAGCAAGTTCTATGCCAGGTTGGGCTACATAGTAAGACTCTGACTCAGAACATTTTTTGTTAGCCAGATATGACAACACATGCCTTTAATCCCAGCACTCAGGCTAAGGCCATCCTGTTCTGCATAGTGAGTTCCAACCTAGCCAAGGCTACATAGCAAGACCTTGTCTGGGGTAAAGAGGACACAAAAATACTTTTTATTTAAAAAGATGGTTCTAATTTCCAATTTATTTAATGATAACTGTCCTGATAGGTTATAAATTCTGTATAACAATAGAAATGTTTTTTCTGTTGTGTTTACTGTGTATTCCCAGTCCCTACTTGAGCTCTTGATCCTGGTACATGTCACTAGGTAAATAACATGTTATGTTCTCACTGTCTCAGGGGAATGAGGCTCGTGAAGGGAGAAGCCCGTCATGGTTCAGCCCAGCTGAGGCTGTCCAGGTCATGCGCTACTGTTGCCTCTTGGCCCGGAATGTCTCCAGCCAAGTTTCTTCCAAGGATATTGGTGTCATCACACCCTATAGGAAGCAGGTGAGCCCACCAAGACTCTGCCTTCATATATGGTCACTATGGTCCTTTGTCTTTGGTTTCTGAAGGTCAGAAACAAGCTCATTTTGAACAGCAGGAGATTTTCAGAGAAGCAGAACCATGTTCTAGTGATGCTGAAGATAAGAATTGGTAAAGCGTACACCTCATGGCCGTTACTAACCAGCCACCTGTCTTATTACACCCAGGGCTGAGCATTATTTTACATTCTAGGTAATTACATCATAAACATTTACATAAGGACCTGTGGAATATGTTGGTATTTTGTCCCTTTAAGAAAAAACTTTCAGGGGGGCTGGAGAGATGGCTCAGTGGTTAAGAGCACTGGCTGCTCTTCCAGAGGTCATGAGTTCAATTCCCAGCAACGACATGGTAGCTCACAACCATCTAGAATGGTGTCCTCTTCTGGAGTGTAGACAGACACGCAGGGAGAACACTGCATATATTATAATAATTAATAATAATAATAAAAGATATGTCATTCTCAATCAGAATATACCTGAATTTTCAAAAAAAGCCACAAAAAAAACCAGAAAAAACTTTCAGGAGGCTGGAGAGATGGCTCAGCGGTTAAGAGCACTGACTGCTCTTCCAGGAGTCCTGAGTTCAATTCCTAGCAACCTCATGGTAGCTCATAGTGGGATCTGATGCCTTCTTCTGGTATAAAGTCAATAGAGCATTCATATAAAATAAATAATTAAATCTTGAAGGAAGAAAGAAAGGAAGGAAAAGAACTTTTGTCAGGGCAGTGGTGGCATATGCCTTTAGTTCTAGCACTCTGGAGGCAGATCTCTGAGTTCGAAGCCAGCCTGGTCTACAGAGCAAGTCCAGGACAGCCAGGGCTACACAGAGAAACCCTGTCTTGAAAAACCATTTAAAAGAGAAAGAAAGAGAAAATAAAAGCTTTCAGCTTCAATCCCAGAACTTGGGAGAAGTTGGCAGGAGGGTCTCTGAGGTGATGATGATGATGATGATGATGATGATGATGATGATGATAATGAAACATCTTTCTATGTGTAGTTCATATCTTTAGCAGTAGCCCTTGGGAGACTGAGGCAGCAGAATTGCTTCTAGTTAGTGACTAGTCTGGGTTATTCACGTTCTAGGCCAGTCTGGGCTACAGAGGGAGACCATGTCTCGATAAAAGAAAAAGAAAGCTGTCCATCCCAGCCCTCACCAGTATTTCTCAAAAGTAATGAATGCTGTGAGCGTTTGTGAGGATCGCCCTTCCACAAAGGATTGAAGGCAGCAAGTATTGCTGATCCTATAAAGCTCTCTATAGTTTGTGACAGCCAGAAACTCTGCATGTTTATTACATGTTCTGAAACTATGTTGTGAGTAGTGGTACTTTCTATACCAAACACAAGTTTCAGTAGCTGAGTTCCTGCCCCTTTGGTGGCACAGAGATAGCAATAGCCTGATTAAGAGCCCACAGCCACTTGGTGCTGGCTATTTTTCCTCCTTGGTAAGTTAGGGGCCATTGGCCACATAGTTCTCTGGAAACAGAGCATCTTCCATCTTGATGATGCACTGTAGCCCACTCACAAGTCCAAGTTCATATGTTTTTTTTCTTTTCTATTTATTCTTCTCTCATATATTACATCCTGTTAAATATTCCCTCCCTCTTCTCCAGCCCACCCCCCCACCTTCCCTTTCCCCCAGATCCACTTCTTCATTTCCCTTCAGAAAAGGGCAGCCCTCCCAGGGATATCAACCAAACATGGCATATCAAGTTACAATAAAACTAGGCACATTCCCTCATATTAAGGCTGGATGAAGCAACCCAGTAGGAGGAAAGGGGTCCAAAAAACAGGTAAAAGAGGCAGAGATAGTCCCTGCTCTGACAAAAACACCAAGCTACACAACCATAGCATATATGCAGAGGACCTATGTCAGACCCACACAGGAAAACTCCAACCCAAGGAGGCTAACTACACCCATGAAAACACAGGAAATAAATAATCTCACACCAGCAAAACCAAAAGAAGGGAAGCACACACTGCCACCGCCGACAACAACAACAAAATAACATAAATTATCAGTCATTGGTCATTAATACCTCTCAGTATCAATTGACTCAATTCCCCAGTAAAAACGACACAGGATGCCAGGCAGTGGTATGCACACCTTTAATCCCAGCACTTGGGAGGCAGAGGCAGACAGATCTCTGTGAGTTCGAGGCCAACCTGTTTTACAGAGCGAGTTCCAGGACAGGCTCCAAAGCTATACAGAGAAACCCTGTCTTTTTTGGTTTTTCGAGGTAGGGTTTCTCTGTAGCTTTAGAGCCTGTCCTGGAACTCCCTCTGTAGACTGGCCTCGAACTCATAAAGATCTGTCTGCCTCTGCCTCCCGCAAAACCCTGTATTAAAAAAAAACAAAACAAGATACAAGCTAACAGAATGGCTATGAAAATAATATCCATCTTTCTGCTGCATAAAAGAAACACAGCTCAACATCAAAAATAGACCTTACCTCAGAGAAAAATATTTTCCAAGCAAACAGACCTAAGAAGCAAGCTGATGTAGCTAGCTATTCTAATATCTAACATTAAAATAGCCTTCCAACCAAAATAAAGCAAAAGAGATGGGTAAAGACACTTAATATTCATCAAAGGAAAACTCCACCAAGATGACGTCTCAATTCTTAACATCTATTCCCCAAATGCAATGGCACCCACATTTGTAAAAGAAACATTACTGAAATTTAAATCGCACATTGAAACTCACTCATAATATTAATAGTGGAAGACTTGAATACCTCACTCTCACCAATGAACAAGTAATCCAGACAAAAACTAAGCAGAGACATAATGGAACTAACAGACATTATGAACCAAATGGACCTAGCAGATATCTACAGAACATTTTACCCAAACACTAAAGAATATACCTTCTTCTTAGCACCTCACAGAACCTTCTCCAAAATTGACCACATACTTTGTCACAAAGAAAGTCTCAGCAGATACAAGAAAATAGAAATAACTCCTGTATCCTATCAGACCTCCACAGGTTAAAGTTGGATTTCAACAACAGAAAACCTAGAAACTAATGGAAACTCATATAAACTCTACTGAATGACTACCGGGTCAAGGCAGAAACAAAGAAATTAAAGACTTCCTAGGATTCAATGAAAATGAATGCACAGCGAACTCAAACATATGGGGCACCATGAATGTGGTGCTAAGAGGGGAAGTTCATAGCACTAAGTGCCTGCATAAAGAAGCTGGAGCTTGGCTGGAGAGATGGCTCAGAGGTTAAGAGAACTGACTACTGTTCTGGAGATTCTGAGTTCAATTTCCAGCAACCACATGATGGCTCATACCCATTATAATGAGATCTGGTGCACAGAACACTATATACATAATAAATAAATTAAAAAAAGAAAGAAACTGGAGTTTAACAACACACTTGAAAGTTCTAGAACAAAAAGAAGCACACACCCAAAAACAAAAGACAGCAGAAAATAATCAAACTCGGGGTTGAAATGAAGATAAAAACAGAACAATCAATGAAAGACGGTTCTTTGAGGAAATCAACAAGATAGACAAACCCTTATCCAAACCAACTAAAAATATCAAGATTAATAAAATCAGAAACAAGAAGCGGGGACATAACAACAGACACCAAGGAAATTCAAAGAATCATTAGGCCATACTTCAAAAACCTGTACTCCACCAAATTGGAAAATCTAAAAGAAATGAACAATTTTCTTGATAGATACTACTTACTAAAATTAAATCAAGATCAGATGAATAATTTAAATAGACTTATAACCCCTAAGGAAATAAAAGCAATCATTAAAAGTCTCCCAACCAAGAAAGAAAAAAAAAACAGAGCTAGATGGTTTCAGCGCAGAATTCTACCAGACTTTCAAAGTAGAGCTAATACCAATACTCCTCAAATTGTTCCACAAAACAGAAACAGAAGTAATATTGCCATATTCATTTTATGAGGCCACAGTTACTCTGATACCCAAACCACACAAAGATTCAACAAAGAGAATTATATTTCTCTCATGAACATTCATGCAAAAATGCTCAATAAAAAAACTCAGAAACAAAATGCAAGAAAACGTCAAAAAGCTCATCCACCATGATCAAGTAAGCTTCACCCCAGAGATACAGGGATGGTTCATGAAAATCTTTCAATGTAATCTACCATATATACAAACTGAAAGAAAAAACCCACACAGTCCATCTCATTAGATGCTGGAAACGCTTTTGATAGAAATCCAACACCCCTTCATGATAAATTGTGGAGAGATCAGAGATACAGGAGATATACCTAAACATTATAAAGTCAATTTGCAGCAAGCTGATAGCCAACATCCAATTAAATGGAAGGAAACTCAAAGCACTTTCATTAAAAGCAAATTAATGTATTTGGCTGGGTTTTTTTCGAGGCTAAACTTTTTTTAGATTCATTTTTTTATTTTATGTATAAATGCTTTGTCTGCATCATTGTCTCTATAGGATATTATGTTTGGTACTAGGAATCCAGCAGAGAGCATGAACTGGAGTTACAGTAGATGTGAGAGGGTCCTGGCAACCGAATCCAGGCCTCTGCAAAAGGAACACGTGCTCTTAACCACTGGTTAGTGTGCGTCTCTCTAGCCCGAAGGATAAACTTTGGTTTGTTGAGACAGAGTTTCTCAGTAGCTATGGAACCAGTCCTGGAATTTGCTTTGTAGACCAGCCTGGCCTTGAACTCACAGGGATGCACCTGTCTCTGCCTCCTGAGTACTGGGATTAAAGGCATGCACAGCCACTGCCTGGCAAGGATAAACATTTTTATGTTCTTGTTCACTACATGAATTACGATTTATTATTAAAAGTAATATTTTGAGTTTGGCAAAATGGTTCATCAGGTTAAGGCACTCACTGCCAAGCTTAACCTGAGTCACTTCCAAGGACAGCACGATGAAGAGAACCGGTCCCTGCACGTTGTCCGCGGTCCTCCATGTGTATCAGAGGGTGCTTACTGTATATACATGAGTGCCTGGGTTCAAATCCCCTTGAACTCATAGCAGTCCTCCTGCCTCAGAATCTCAAATTCTGGGATAGCAAGACAGGAATCACCTTGACTAGCTTAATTTCATTCTTCTTTATTCTGCTGTTGGGGATCTTTTAGTAATTTATCAACTTAGACTTTGAGCTATAATTACAATCTTGGTCAGGTCTTTGTCATTTCTATCCTTGCTAGAATCTGTGCTTTGGCATTTGCACATGAAGTTTTTTAATGTGGCATCTTCAAGTTATTGAGACACAGTGGTAATAATGTCCCTGAAGGCTCTGCTAGATCCAACACCTGCAAACACTCCTGGTTCCTTCATGTTTCTTTTCTTGAATGAGTGTGGGTCACATTTTCAGTTCCTCTGAATGTATATATGTATTTTGAGACAGTGTTTCTCTGTAGCTTTGAAGCCTGTCCTGGAACTAGCTGTTGTAGACGTAGACCAGGCTGGCCTCAAACTCACAAAGATCCGCCTGCCTCTGCCTCTCGAGTTCTGGGATTAAAGGTGTGCACCACCATCGCCCGGCTCACATAGGAATCTTAAATGGTAAGGGTTTTGTTTTGTGTGCTAGGAATCAAACGGCCTTGTGCGTGGTAGTCAAGGACTGAACTATTGAACTACATTCATATTCTTTTATGCTACTTTTTTCCCCCCAAGACAGGGTTTCTCTGTGAAACAGTCGTGACTGTCCTGTAACTCATTTTCTAGACCAGGCTGGCCTCAAACTCACAGAGATCCGCCTGCCTCTGCCTCCCAAGTGTTGGGATTAAAGGCATGCATCACCACCACCCATGTATTTCCTTTTAAAAAATATCCTCAGTATTTTTCATTTCATTATTATTCTGGATTTTTTTAATATTTACAAGTATTTTGCCTACGTATATGTCTATGTGCCACATTATTTCTTGCTGTCCAATAAGGCCAGAACAGGGTGTCAGATCCCCTGGGACTGGAGTTATACATGGTTCTGAGCCTTCATGTGGGTGCTGAGAATTTGAACCTGGGTCATCTGGAAGAGTAGTCAGTGCTTTTAACCACTGGGCCATCTCTCCATCACCCTGTCCTACCTTTTTATCCCCATATCCAGCTCAGAATGTAGCACATATGGACACATACAACTCTTACGGTGTCACTCATTTGCCAAGAGAAAGCAAGTAACCTTTGCACTGATGGTCAGATCTGCTGATAGCAAGAAACCAGCTTGTCTATGGTGGAGACACAGGATTTTAATCCCAGCACTGGGGATGCAGGCCAATGGCTCTTTGAGTTCAAGGCCAGCCTGGTCTACAGAGTGAGTTCCAGAACAGCCATGACTACACAGAGAAACCCTATCAAGAGAGAAAGAGAGAGAAGCCATCACTCAGATGTCTGTTTGTCACAGCCTGGCGCAATTGCCCTGTCTAGCCTTGCTGGAAGGAGCCGGAAAGGCCGAATCCTCCAACACGCCCCCATGGGACCTTTGCATTGGCATCACTGATGCCAAGCTGCAGAGGTATAGTCTGAGAATGGTATATCACTGTGATCAAGCAACTATAACCTAGAACATGCTTCTCAAATCCCTTGCTTGTTCTCACATGCAGGTTTGAAGACGGGTTTGAAAAATTTTAAATGTAGGGCAGGGCTGGAGAGATCGTTCAGAGAGAGGTTAATAGCACTGGCAACTCTTCCAGAGGTCCTGAGTTCAGTTCCCAGCAACCACATGGTAGCTCACAACCAAGTGTAATGAGACCTGGTGCATGCAGGAATACATACAGGCAGAACACTTTATACATAATAAATATTTTTTTTATTTTTCCATTCAAATATTTACACTTCCTTCCCTCCTCCCAATCCCCTCCCGCCCCCCTCCCCCTCCTCTCTCCACCTCCCTGCTTGAGAGAGGGCAGGGAACCCTACCCTGTGGGAAGTCCAAGGCCCTTGCCCCTATATCCAGGCCTAGGAAGCTGTGCATCCATATAAACGAGGGTCCCAAAAAGCCAGAACATGCTGTAAAACCAAGTCCCAGTGCCTTTATTAATGACTTCTCAGTCAGCCCCCATTGTCAGCCACAATCAGAGAGTCTGGTTTGATCACATGCTCGTTCAGACCCGGTCCAGCTGGATTTGGTGAGCTCCCATTAGAACAGGCACACTGTCTCAGTGGGTGGACCAACCCCTCGCGGTCCTGACTTCCTTGCTCATCTTCTCCCTCCTTCTGCCCTTCAACTGGACCTTGGGAGCTCAGTCCGTTGCTCTGATGAGGGTCTCTGTCTCTATCTCCATCCTATGGTGATATTCGAGATAATCATAATATTTTTTAAAATTTAAGACAAGAAGGTTACAACAAAAGTGCTGAAGACTGAAGCCGGCACTGAACTTGAGCATCATTAAGAACTGAGGTTCTCGGGCTAGAGCAAAGATTTGTGAGCCACAGCAGAGCTCCACTAACTTCAGACCACGAAAGCAGAGTGGGTCACAGTGACAAGAGAGTGGGGAGATGTTACTGGTGGTGTCCCAGGCTTTGCCTATGGCCACATGGCCCCTGTGTACCTTCCTAAGCATCACATGCAGAGACTTTTTGGGAATTTGTAGTGATTTGAAGGAGAATGGCCCCTAGAGGCTCATCTTTCTGAATTGTTGGTCCCTAGTTGATGGAACTGTCCACATTCTAATGTTCTATTCTTCCAAAGTTCAACAGAATTATCCATTTAGCTGTGCTTACAGCATGCTGACACTTCTGTAGCCTACAGTTCCAAAAATGTTGTGAATTCCTCCTGCAAACCAACTTGCAAAGGCCCGAGATGCCATGGTCAGGTTTAGTCATAGCAATAGCCATACTTCTCTCATACCAATTTTCTGTGTTAGTTACTCACATGTCACTTTGAGACACCTGACAAAACAACTCAGGGAGGAAAGGACTTATTCTGGCTCAGATTTCAGAGGATCTCAGTCCATAATGGTGGGGAAGACATGGTGAATAACTTAATTCCTGGCAAAGGAACATGTGGCAGAGACAGTTTATCACAGGACTGGAAAGCAGGGCTGGAAAGGCCCTTCAACAGCCTTCAGAAGCCTACTCTGTCAACTGGGCCCCACTTTCTAAGAGTTACACAGCTTCCCAAAATAGTGCCACCAGCTGTGGACCAGGTGCTCAAAAGTATTAGAGGAAGTGTGTTTCAGATCCAAACCATAGTAGTATTTGGGTTAACTGTAATAGGTATATATCTTGATTTTTTACAATGTTATTTTTAATCTTATAACCTGTTTTAAAGGTGGAGAAAATAAAAATCCTTCTGCGGAATGTGGACTTGACTGACATAAAGGTTGGCTCAGTCGAGGAGTTCCAGGGGCAAGAATACTTGGTCATTGTCATTTCCACTGTAAGTTCTCTGTTTGTGGCCAGCTGACATATGCTTGAAATCTCTGGTTATTTAATGAATGACAGATACACTCAAATAAAGTGGTAGAACCTAGTTCACAGTGTAACAGACTGCACTGCAGGCTAGGGACTCTGGTACTAGACTCAAGTGTTTCCAAAAGTGGTAACTATACTACATTGTTTAACAAAACCCCAAAGATCAAACCAGGTGGTGGTGGCAGAGCACACCTTTAATCCCAGCACTGGGGAGACAAAGGCAGGTGGATCTCTGTAAATTCAATGCCAACCTCGTCTACAGAGTGAGTTCCAGAACAGGCCCCAAAGCTACAGAGAAACCCTGTCTTGGAGAGGCAGGGGGAGGGAGGGATCAGGAGCCCAAGTGAAAAGAGTTTAGGAAGAAATAGCCAATGCACGGAGGAGGAATAAACTAGTGAAAGACAGATGAGGTTGTGCATGCCTTTGATCCTGGCATATCAGAAGCAGAGGCAGGCAAATCTCTTTGAGTTTAAAGCCCCCTGGTCTATATAGTGAGTTCCAGGACAGCCAGGGCTACATAGTAACACCCTGCCTAAAACAACAAAAGAAAAGGAAAAAAGATAGTGAAAGACAGCCAGCTAGAGAGCAGAGTGCTCAGCCCAACATTTGCCTTTATCCACCACACAAGGACAGCTTAACTCTCAAACCACTGACTTTTAATTTTTAAAGTATCCTCGTTGCAAGCTCATGCTAACTGCTGAGTGAAAATGGAGATGCAAAAAAGAAAATGAAAACCCAGACAGAACCTGTTAGCATCTCAGGGACTTTCTGTCTGCAGACAGATGAGGTCATGTTGCTTCTTAACCTTTCTGGTTTTGTGTAAAAAAAAAAAAAAAACTTGAAATACCATTTTTATTCATCTTTGTGTCTTGTAGGTGCGGTCAAATGAAGATAGATTTGAAGATGACCGTTATTTTTTGGGTTTCTTGTCCAATTCAAAAAGATTTAATGTTGCAATCACAAGACCCAAAGCATTGCTGATCGTTCTGGGAAACCCTCATGTCCTTGTCAGAGTGAGTTTACAGAACACTGGGCTGCCATGTCTTGATGGAGGAAGTGGGGAGGGGGGATACAGGTCTCAGGAAATGCCTTCTGAGATCAACGATGCACCTGGCACCAGGAGACTCTGGGCCTTCACTTACTTGGCTCTCTTCTTTTCCTCAGGATCCCTGTTTTGGAGCGCTGCTAGAATACAGTGTTACCAACGGTGTCTACACAGGGTGTGATCTACCTCCCGAACTGCAGGCTCTCCAGAAGTGAGTTCTCCAAACCCACTGAAGCCTCAGGACCAGCCTGGATGCCTTTTTGACTTTTCCTGACCCCTGGGCTACAGCAGCCTCTGTCCTGGAGTTTAGTGGTCAGTGTCACTCCACCCTTGTATACCTGAATAGGTAAACAAAGCACCCAGTCAGAAGCACTGTGGAGGAAAGTGCTTTTGTGCTCACTGGTCCAGTGTCAGTGTCAAGATCTGTGGGGCACAGAAGAGTCTGGCCTGTTGACAAGGAGACATTGTGCCTCGCTCTAGAGACCCTCAGGTCCAGATATGCTTCAGTCTTCTATGACTCTTGTGGCTTCCTGGTCTCAAGACTGAACACGGTATAGGTAGGACCACTGAGTCAGCTGAGCTGCTCCTGCTTCCTTTTACTGACTTTGGTTCACAACAGTTTGTTTCTGCCAGTGGGCAGTCACTGCCACTACCCTCCCCCAAATAAACTCTACAGGAACTCCAGCCTCTTTCTGTCTCTGAATCCACCTGCCTCAGTGATAAGGGTTTTGTCTTTCATTTGCACTCTGCTGGCTAAAATCTCTGGAGTTGGCTCTGCCATCATCTGGTCTGTCCTGATGTAGATGTATGTGAAACAGCAGGAAAGACAGCAGCTCCACTCACCTGAGAACCACAGGCCACAGCTGGCCGTGTTGCAACACCTGAGAACTGAGAAGGGTATTGGGTGGAATGAAGCCCACCTAGACCTCAGTATTTCTGGAAAGGGGCAGTCAGTAAAGGCCCATACTAGAGCCCTGTCTGTCCTCCCTGGCCTGTCCCTACATTCAAGTTGATACCAACTTGTAAGAGCCTTCATGCATTAGGTGAGATGGGCTCCTTGATGGACCAAACTGGACTTCCAAGTCTGTGCTCTGGAGGCACTAAGAAAAGTAAAATTTCACCAAGCTTCCTCTCTCTAGCTTATGGGAGGCCAGGACAAGTTCTGTGCCTCTGCCATGGCCTACTGTAGGCACTGCTGCCAAAAAAACTGCACTTGGAGGTGGGGTCTTTCAGAACCCGGTGAGCAGCAGTGTGGAGTTTAGCCCTTTTGTGCAGGTGAGGACTGTCTCCCTGAGGAGAGAGTTCCCACTCCCTCAGTCCTGCACATGGCTGATGGAGCCCTTATGCCCAGATCCTGGGTGCACAGAGAGATCCCCACAGAGGCTTCTGCTCTAAAAGCCTGCACCCATCCTATTACAGTGTTCCCCCTCCACCGTAGGGACTAGACCTGGCTAACTAGAGCACAGAGGGATAATTCCCCCAAAAATTTCAAGTCTCTACTACCTCAGGACCACAATGGGCAAGGTACTTTCCTCAGGCAGGGAATGGAGAGCCTTATGTGAGGGGCTTTGTTTGTTTGGATGGAGCTGAGAGCAGCACAGGCTGGCCAGCCTCCAGCCAACTTTCTCCATTCTTCTCTCATAGCATAGTGATGCTCTGAGCAGTAGTCACAGCCCTTTACCATCCCAGGAAAAACCATAAGCTTCATCCTGCCCATGGCATCCTGGAAAGTGCTGCCCCTTAGTGAGCCTTTTCAGCTTAATTGCTGTCAGGCCTCCACATCTGTGTCATCTTTTGTTCCAGATCAGAACTCAGTTGCTGTGTGGCCACCAAGAAAGGCCTTAGACCTTAGCTATATGAGCAAGTGAGGGCAGGAACAAAGACAGGGTTAACACCAAGAGATAACTAGCAGGTTCCAGGAAGGGAGCCAGTGATTAAGGAATGTCAGGTAGATGTTAGTCCATCAGTGACCTAGTCTACTGAGTACCCAGCTAAAGTTAGTCATGAACCCATGGGCCCTCAGCACCTTTCTACCCCAGAAATAGCCACCCAGCTCAGGGTAACCACATCTGCTCCTGCTTGAACAGAGCATCCTATGGCTGAGACAGGTGTAGGGCATACCTCAGAATCTAGAGAGCTGGGACCAAAGGCATAAGTAAGGCGGGCCAAGGTTAGCAGCATCTCAGGAATAGATGCCAGTTTGGTTCACTGTAGGGGAACATTATACAGAGCAGGCAGCAGCCTGCATAATTGGGATGACAAAAGAAAGCCTTAGAAAATAGAGCACAGAAGGTCCTCTCTCAGGGGTGACAACTCTACCCAGACCAGTGTGACCCCCTGCCAAGCAAGGACCAAGAACGTGTGTAGGCAGGTAGTCAGAGAAAGACTTCCTGCATTTTTCTTTCTAATTTTGCTTATTCTTAACTTGGGTGTTTTATGTGCAGTGCCAGTGGAGTGTAGAAGATGGTTCAGGGTCCTCTGGAGTTGCAGCTGATTGTTAGTTGCCATGTGGGTTCTAGGAACCAAACCTGGTTCCTCTATGAGCAGCCAATGCTCTCAGCTACTAAACTATCTCTCTAGCCCCAGTTTCTCATTTTTAAAAGGCTGCTGACAATGTCATTCCAAGTATAATGTACATTTTGCCATTCCAAGGCATAACAGCCACCCGTCAGTATCTTGTGTGAGGTGAAAATGTGCTAACGTTTTATACTACTGTTGCCCAGCAACGGGACGTCCTGCAAAGCTAGAAATGGTGCTTTTTCCCTCTTGAACCTGTATTTCCACTCTCTGTGGATTTGAACCCCAGGACAAAATATTATGCTTGTCAGTCAAAATGAAAGAAAATGTAAATATTCTTTTTTTGGCATATATTTTCTGTTCTGTACCCTAAATGGAATTTCACATTCATCACCCATGGCCCTAGATGACTAAGGAAGCCCAAGCAAACCCTTGATGCCCCTGGCCTCATATCGAAGTGGCAGTTCCCAAGGGAGAGTGATGGGATGGGGAATGGCCCTATGCTGCTTGCTCAGGACATTTAAAATGGAGTTGTGTGTTGTGTGGAATGGCCTCTGCCTACTTAGCTCACCTCAGATACAGAAAGCACTAGTTGCTTTGATTTGTGATCTCATGAAGCTGAACATGACACAAGAGTTGTGCCTATATTGCCATTCTTAATGTTATATAAGTGCCTAATCAAAATGTTGCCAATTTTCATAAAAACTAAGCATGGAGGTAAATTTGAATTGGAAATGCATCTTGCAGTAGTCCAACAATAGTTGTTCTTAGCTCTTTGAGAATTTATACAATATATTTTGATCATTTTCACCCTTCCCCTAATTCCTCCCAGATCTGTCCCCCACTCTATCCACCCTGCTTGTGCCCCCTTTTCACCCATCAAGTCCAATTTGTGCAGCCCATGTATTGATGTGCCGCCCTCCATTGGAATGTGGTCCATTTGCCAGAACAACATTCTTAAACTGACTCCTCAGCAGCTGTCTGCTGCCGCTTGCTCCCTGGCTAGCAGTACTACTTAATGTCTAACGCATGTCTCCACGCTTATTCATGCTGCCAGAACTTTTTCTGGAGGACACTATTTCCTTGTATTTATCCACCACCTCTGACTCTTCAAACTCTTCCTGCCCCCTCTTTAGCAATGACCCCGGAGGCTTGGGAGACAGGATGTGATGTCCATGTCCCAATTTAGGGCTGGGCATTCCAGTCTCTTATTCTCTGGCTCTTAGCCAGTTGTGGGTCTCTGTGTTTATGACCATCTACTGAAAATAGAAGCTTCACTGATGAGGGTAGAAAGGTGCACTAATTAATCAGATTAATTAATACAATGTTCATTTAGCAGAATAAT
This sequence comes from Microtus pennsylvanicus, assembly GCF_037038515.1. Classification (NCBI taxonomy): domain Eukaryota; kingdom Metazoa; phylum Chordata; class Mammalia; order Rodentia; family Cricetidae; genus Microtus; species Microtus pennsylvanicus. Next base: position 17,594,320 of record NC_134580.1, read on the forward strand.
AGTAGTGGGATCTCCATAGAGCCTGCGACTCATCTAGCCACAGGTTCCAGGTATGGGTTCACCTTGTGGAGTGGAACATAAATCCGATGAGAAATGGTTGTTTACTCCCATGATGCCTATAGCACTACTACATCAGTGGGCGTTGTTAAGTATTTTTCCTTGGCTGACAAACCTCTCTGCCAACACAGTAATCCCAATCAGACCAAATCAGACCGAATTAGAAGATGCCCAGATTTAATGGGTGCCAGCACTCCTGGGTGGCCCCTCAGGAAAACACGAAGAGGGGAGCAGAGTACTGAAAGACCATGGAAAACCAGGAGACCACATGTTCATTCACTGGGAGGTAGTTTAAATAGCCTGTGGGAGTGGTCTTGACCCTCCCTAAGGAGGGGTCACCATTTGATGGGCTTTCTTGAAGGTGGAGTCTGGACTGTGGCTACTCCCAGAGGAGGGGTAGTGTAACCAAGAACAACAGTAGTGTAACCAAGAACAACGGCAGTGTAACCAAGAACAACGGCAGTGTAACCAAGAACAACGGCAGTGTAACCAAGAACAACGGCAGTGTAACCAAGAACAACGGCAGTGTAACCAAGAACAACGGCAGTGTAATCAAGAACAACGGCAGTGTAACCAAGAACAACGGTAGTGTAACCAAGAACAATGGTAGTGTAACCAAGAACAATGGTAGTAGCCTGTAATATTTGGGATCTGTACAAATTCAGTGACCAGCAACTCCAAAAGAAGTAACCCATTCCTGGTACTAGACTTTGTCAGCCTCTGGTATCTACTAGGGGCATTGTTGCCCCACTTTTGGGCAACTCCATTTAAACACTGATTTTTGTCTCTATTATTTTGTTATGTATACGGGTATTTTGCCTGCATGTATGTCTGTGCAACACAAGTGCAGCACCTGCAGACTAGAAGAAGGATCCAGTCCTCTGGAACTGGAGTGGTACACTATTGTTAGTGGCCATGGGTGCTGGGGAAAACTCCATGGACCTGAGTTCAAGTCCCAGCACCCACGTAGTGGCTTATAATGTCTGTAACCTCAGTCCCAGGGAGTTGTTCTGGCCTCTGTGGCCACTGCATGCAGGTGGTACATATACATACATGCAGGCAAAACACCCATACACATAATTTATAAAAAAAATAAATAAGGCTGTCCATTCAGCGTGGACAGGTAGAGCCCTTGGAGAGGCATGTACACATAGCTAACAAAGGAGACATTTGGAAAATGAAAGAACTACAGGTCAGAGAAAGATAAGAACTCACCCGGAAGTGGTCAGTCTGCAAAAGCCCCCGTCATCAGAGAAGGGCGTGGAAGGTAGGCTGATGAGTATACACAGCACAGCCCTTCTGAGAAGCCAAGGAGGGTGCAGGGAATACTCAGAGGCCTCAGAATGACTGTATGAGAAACCTGGGGTGATGACTTGTCACAGTAACTGGGGCATCTCAGTGCAGCCAGGAATGGGGAGTGAGATGCGGTTAACATCAGCAGGGAGTAAGGCGAAAATAAAATCTGTGGAAGCAGCAATGCATCCTTCACAGGTACGGGTCAGAGTCGCACCACAGAGGGGACAGTTGCCGCCCTCCAGGTTCTGATTTAGTCGGTGGAGATCTTTCCAGATAGCTAATGGATAGTTACTGAAGTTACTGCTTTCAGGCACACACAAAGACAAGAAAGATGATGATGGATACTGAGCCAGGGAATCCCGCAGGAGGCCAAGGCCACAGAAGTTTGTGTACAGTAGCTCCTGAGGACAGCACATGTGGGTGGCCCAGGGTGTCAGATGACAGTCAGCGTGATGGCAGGAAGCCCCCACGAGCTGGCACAACTCCATGAATGTTATTGTGGGTGAAGTAGCTGGGTGCTGGGTTAGCAAGCAAGCATGCATATCCGCAGGAGGTGACAGGGTAACGTCCCATCACAGCGGTTAACTGAGCGCCCCTGGGTTCAGGGACATGGCTGCGGTAAAGAGGCATCTGGGAGGGAGCCTTGGAGAGGACGCCCCACATTTTTGTGCAGGCTCTAGCCTGGGAAGGGAGGTTCGGGTTTTCTTGCCCATGTCTGCAACACCTCACAGGGCAGCCTCTGCGCTCATGAGGGACCCAGGGTCGAGTGAGGAACAAGAGAGCTGAGGTGTAGAACTAGAAACCCAAACCTCAGGCCACCAGGCAAGATCTAACCCCACAGTGGGCGATCCGTCCCTTTCAGTGCCCAGGGCTAGAGGAGCCGGTGTTCGGCCCAACCCTGACGGAGAGGTTGGTCACTATGAACTCCGTTCTTTCATTTAATTTTTTAAAATTTTTTATTTAATTTTTTTTTTTGCAAAGTCATCGCCAACGCCGCAGCTACGTGTGGGGGGGGGCACTGGGGGCGGAGCCACGCCGCGGAGTTGCCGCAGGTAAACAGCCCCCCTCCCCGGCGGGAGCGGGCCCCGCGGCCCAGGCAGGAGAGCCGCCGCCGCCCCCGGGAGGCACGCAGGGCGCGGGCCGGCTACAGCGCAGAGAGGGGGCGGCGGCGGCCCGGCGCCCTGGCAGCCCGACCCCTCCTCGCGGGGCGGCAGACCCCCGAGCCCCGCCGCATCCCCGCTGACATCCCCCTTCCCGCGCCCCGCGCCCTGCGCCCCCGCGGTCTCAGTCCCCGTCGCCCCCCGCCGCCGCCCTCTCCGGCGCGCGGCCCCGCCCGCGCCCCCCGCCCGTACCCCGCCGGGCCGCGCCCCCGCCCCCCATGCACCACCTCCTGGAGCAGTCGGCGGACATGGCGACCGCGCTGCTGGCGGGCGAGAAGCTGAGGGAGCTGATCCTGCCTGGCTCGCAGGACGACAAGGCGGGCGCGCTGGCCGCACTGCTGCTGCAGCTCAAGCTGGAACTGCCGTTCGACCGCGTGGTCACCATCGGCACCGTGCTGGTACCCATCCTGCTGGTCACCCTGGTCTTCACCAAGAACTTCGCAGGTGAGGCGGGGCGCGCGACCGCAGGTGTTTAGCGCCCAGCGCTCCGAGCGCGCTCGCTCTCAGCGCCAGGCTGCTAGCTCCAGCTGGACCGCACCCACCTAGCCAGGCGGTGAGGCATTGCCCTCGGGTCTCATCCCAGACCTTGGGCAGCACCTCAGTCTGGCATGAGGGGTTGAAGGGAGACAGGGCCTCCTGGAGAGCCCTCCTGTTTTATTGTTGTTTTGGCTTTGCATTCCTTCAGCCTCAAGCCATGAGTCATTGGGACATGGGGTCTGAATTGTAGAATGTCACAGTGTGGACTGAGACTTGGAGGAGTAGCCAATGAAGAGAAGGATGTTGTAAGTGTTGAGAGCCACTGACCAGGGATAGTGAAAATCCCATGATGCTTCACGGGATTCACCGGGCGGATAGTATAGGAAAGTGAGGGTACTCCTGAGGAGCTCTGAAGTACCCCCCTCCAAAGGTTTTCTGCAGAAGAGGCCAGACATGGCTGACCCTGGAGGACATCAAGCAATGATGATGGCCCAAGAGGTCCACCCTTGGCTGGCAAAGGCGATGTAGGTGGAAGCTGGGGCAGGTCAGGAAAGAGGCTGAAGTGTTAGGTCAGGGGGGCCTGGTGTAAGAGGGAGCACGTGGGTGCAACTGTGGTCATACCCAGGAAAGTGCCCGTGCACGGTGGGCCCTGCCTAAGGTGACAAGACCAGAACAGAACCAGTGAGCCAACGGGAGGCACTAAGGGAGCTGCCTTCTGGTTTCACACATAGACCGGAAATAGCAGCTCCCACCTGGGGCTGAGCTGAGGCAAGGACTCAAGCCTAGGTATCCACATACACGGGGCTAATGTGTGGCCCAGAGGTGCCAGTTTCATAGCAGGAGGAAGGCAGCCGGGGCTCTAGAGTTCCTCTGGAGGGGCAAATCGCTCTGCCCTCTGCAGCTCCTGGGCAACCAGAGCAGGTATTTTGATACCCATTTCTCCACCGTCCTCCACAGGTGCCTTACCTTTCAGGAAACTCCAGGACCTAGAGATGTCCAACCTGAGAGGAGGCGTCCTTCAGACTGCTTAACACTGCCTCAAGGGTGGAGGAAGTTCTCCTCATCTCCATCCTTGTACACCAAAGGCTCTGACACTCAGGATTAGATGTCCCCATAAGCAAGACAGAAGAATGAGGGCACAGTGGGGCCTCCCGTCACACCCAGGTGTGTGCATAAAGGGGCCTTTGGCCGAGCTGGTCACAATGCCGGCCTTGGGTGGCTGGCTTACAACAACAGACATGTGCCTCGCAGTTCTGGGGGCCAGAAGCCCAAAATCCAGGTGTGGACAGGGCTAAGTTCTCTCTGGATGCCCTAGAGATGACAAGGACCCTTTCTTCCTGATTAGCTGGTAGCTGCAGACCATCCCTGGTATTCCTTGGCCTGTCGCTGTATCACCCGAGCTTTATGTCTGCCCGCTATTGGGGATTTCCCCATGTCTGCTTCCCTCCCTTGAGTTACCAGGATACCGTACTGTTGGGGTTACTGTACTTCACTCTCAACTACATCTGCACAGACTCTCTGTCAGTCCACAGGTACAGGTTAGGAGTTCATCAGATACTTGGGACCACAGCTCTCCTTATAACACACACAGTAGGGTAACTTCAGATGTGCGGATATATGTGGACTGGGCCATTTTTGGTGAATCCCTTGATATGAGCCCTACCCTCCGACACTGCCAACCCGGCTTGTCACCTGTGAGGACACTGAACACCCTGCATCTAGCCAGGCCTGGAACCATCAGGATGTCCCCAGAGCCAGCTCTGACCCTGGACCTGTTCCTTCAAAACTCCTGTGCTTTCTCTCAGAAATGCATGTGCCCTCCTGAGGCCCACATGTCTAAGCCTATCTACCCATGCTAAACTAGTTCTACCACAAGTATGAGGAGGGGTCCTGGCCCGCTGCAGCATAGACAAGCAGCTATACTTGACCAGTAATCCTGCTCTTTTCCTAGGATAGAGAAACTGAACAACCAGCCTTCATCCTGCCCTTTGCTCTCTCTGACCTCCTGCACAATTTTGAAGCATTGACTGCTTCTCTTGCCTTTGATTGATATTCAGAACAGTACAGTAGCTTCTTGTGGCTCTTCACCATCCTTTTGCCCCACAGAGTCTAGAAGCATCCAGGGACCTCAGACACAAGAGAACCGAGTCTGGGGGAAGGGTGACTTAATGGTTCCTTCTCCCAAAGCCCATCAGAGTGTGGGAACCTCTCGGTGAGAACATAGGAGAACGTAGGACAGGGGCATACTCAGGACCCTGTGCCAGGGCTCTGACTGGGGCCTTCCTGAAGGATTTTGAACTTCCGGCCTCCAGATCTGTGAGGTACATGTCTGCTGTTTTAAGCCAGCCACCCCACTGCTAGTACTGTGACCAGTATGACCAACAGCCCCTCCATTTTTTTTTCTGCATACACCCAGATTCTGCCTATGGGGGCATTCAATCCTGAACATCAGCGGAGGGTGCCGTGTGGATACCCTCTTGGGAGGAGTCCGTTCTCCTTGTCGTGGGTTCCACTGTGCTAAAATGAATTTCCTTGAGCTCAGTGCTGCTGGTCCTCACCCAGCAGACCTGGAGGTAGAGCTCACAGTGGAGGCGCAGCCCTGGAAAATCTCAGAGGACTCCTGTCTGGAGAGCAGCTGGTGAAGGGACCAGAACTGCTGTGAAGTAGCTCCGCTGCCGCTCAGGCAGGAGCTCAGGCAGGAGTGGGGGGCCCGTACACAAAGTCCAGAAGTGGGGGTGGGGGAGGAAGGAGGCAAAGAGTCACCAGACTGATCAGACCCAGACTGAGTGGTCAAATAATCAGGTCCCAGGGACTTGGGGGGACTTTTGGATATCGCCTAGGTGTGACCATCCAGCTCACACAAGTGGGATGTCACCCTGTATGTGTCTCATTCTTAGTATTCTTCTTTAAAATAGGACAACTGAAAATACCCTATATTCATAAACACAGGTGAGTCCTGACCTGGCCTCTGGACTTTTCCTGGGCACCCAGCAAGATGGATCTCATAGGGGGCCTGTGGGGTGGAGGCACTCAGACACTGGCCCCCGAAAGTCAACCCTTTCTGTCCCAGGTATGGGAAGGTCTGCAGCACTCAGAAGTATCCGCCCATAGCACTGCAGGGAGTGCTAGGATAGAGTACTACCCCCGCCTACACACACAGATGAGGCAGTCAGCCTGCCAGAAGCCAGGGCCACCTGTTATCTGCCCACACGGACTAGCACAAACTCAGTGGCTTCAAACACTGTCCGAGTCTAGGGTGTGGCTCGGCAGCAGAGCACTTGCTTCGCGTGCTGGAGGTCGTAGGTTGACCCCCGGCACCTCACACACACCAAAAGGCAAACAAACGACTCTGGTGAGATAAGATGCTTGCCCCAAACCTAGCAGCTTGAGTTTGATGCCTAGAACCCCTGGGGTAGGAGGAGAGAACCAATTCCATCAGTTGTCCCCTGACCTCTGCACATATGCCATGGCACACATAACGCCCACATACATACTCATAAACACACACACATTTAAAAATTAAGGAAAACGGTTGTCTTACATTTCTGCAGCAGTGAGCATTACTGCAGGCAGGGCCAGTCTTTCTGGAGCTTCCAGCGGCAAGCTCATTCCCACCTTCAGGACCTAACTATATCATGTCATTTGGCTCAGGCCTTCTCTACCCACCCCTGCCTGCCTTTGAAAGGACTCTTGCGATTCCATTGTCCCACTCAGGTCATCCAGGAAAATCTCCCATAAAGTCCTTAATCCCTGCTGTAGAGTCATTCTTGCTACACAAAGCGACACAGTCACAAGGCCCAGAAATCATGATACGGTCATCTTGGGAGCTGTCGTTCCACCATGAAGGAGTTTGGAAAGGCTTTGTACCTGTCCTGGGGTTGGGGGAGCTGAGAGGACAGTGGTAGCTATGAGCTGGCCAGAGGCAGCAGCCTCAGCAGAACCAGGGATCCCCTGAAAGATTTTCTTCCTTCCACAAGTGACAAAGGCATAAGTGAGCTGGGTTGTAAGTAGACTGGACCCTAGGAGTGGGCTGGAGCTGTGTCTAGGGCTCAAGTGCAGCCCAACCATGTCTGTGCTCATACTATTTATACCTGCTTTTCTGGAGGCTCCAACGTGCACTCAGTGCTCTGTAGTTACTGTGACTCCATGCCACTATGGACGGGGTAGGCAGTGTCAGTGCTGGACTGGCAAGCAGTTTCCTTGGCTAGGAGCCCCAGTGCACTCTCGTGAACAGCAGGGTGCCCAGGAGCCCAAGTATACACATTACCATGCTCTGGGGAAAGAATCCTTCAATAGCACTCTCCAGAGACATCCCTGTCTGCCTTGAAATGAACCAGCTTTTGTGTGTCTCCTCGGTGAGCGCCTGTACTTACCCAGGCAAGGCTCATCACCCCTGGGAAATCCCACGAGAGGGGCCTCAGTCGGAGAGCTCCGTGCAGCCACTGTAGTGTCTGGGTACCTGCCATCCTGCCCAGTTCAGGCCCAGCACAACAAGTCCACAGCATCACCACCCTGTGGTACCCAGCCATGCTTGGACACCTGCACTCCTCTAGGTCCTTTGGTATCAGCTGTGCCATCAGAAGCACCACGTGCCTCTGTAGACACAGGCCAGCAAAGGAGGAGTTTGGCCCTACTGGATGTGCCCGTAGGAGTCAGGGGGTTTTTCCACTCACTTGTCCAGCTTGCAGCTCGGCTGGCTGTAGGGATTGGCTTGATACAGGATGGGAGACAAATTTGCAGAGAGAAAACCACGCAACTTTCTGTGGCTTTAGGGATCAGCTGTAAGGACAAAATATATATATATGTGTGTGTGTGAATAAAATTCCGTTTTTCCAACCAAGAGAGCTGATTCCTTTGCTTTCCCTGTTTGCTCTTCTCAGAGCCCAGCTCACCCTTCCCTGGACACCTGTCCTCCAGGACCTCGGGTTAAAGGGATCAATTTTCCCTGACTATCCATAGCCTCCTCTTTAGCCCAGCTCTCATGTGGACATGACCTCAGCTTCAAGCAACCCCACTGCCTGACCATCTAAGCAAGACTCACTCTGTCTAACTCACCCACACCTCTGCTGGGGCCCTCCATACCTCTCAGGACCGTATGAGGAAGACCAGTGGCCACATTGGCTCTGCCTTTGGGGCTCTCCTTGACTGGGTTCTTATGTTCTGATAGTCCTTGAGCCCTAAGCTACTTTGAGCCTTCATGATGTGTGGCAGTGTAGGTAGATGGATATACTCCCAAATGCTGACCAAGGTCATAGGCTAAACTAGAATGGGGCCAGGGCCCCTAAATGTTGGTACTACAAGAAGAACATGCAGCCAGTGGGGTCTCTGTCCCCCACCTCTTGGGCCCCTGAAAGCATTACCTGTGATTAATGTCCGTGTTGGTTATTTTTCTAGTTGCTGTGGCAGAAATGACCTAACGGAGGAAGGATCTGGTCTGGTTCACAATCTCAGGGAATACATTCCAACATGGGGGAAAAGGCATATGGCTAGGGTGACTCCTGGTGTAGCTCATTCACATCGAGGTGCATAAAACCCCTGTGGTCTTCCCCCAGTTTCATGCTTCTAGCTAGACCCCACCTCCCAAAGATGCCACAATCCGACCAAAACAGTGCTACCCGATGGGCACAGATGTTCAAAGGCATGAGCCTATACAGAAAATTTCATATTCAAACTTGAGCCATGGGGGGCTCAAGACAGGGTTTCTCTGTGCAACAGCTCTGGCTGTCCTGGAACTCTCTTTGTAGACCAGGCTGACCTCCAACTCACAGAGATCCTCCTGCCTCTAGCTCCCAAGTGCTGGGGTTAAAGGTATGCACTGACACCACTCAGCCATATTCAAACTCTTAAATTGGTCTTCCAGCTGGGCTGGGTCTCTGCCATCTCCCTATCTGCATTAGCTCAAGACTAGGTACAGACAGACTAGCCAATTAGATTGTGTTACTTCCTGATCTCAACACTGATGAAGGGCTTTAAGCCGGAGCAGGAGAGGCTTCTAACTGACCTGCCCTGGGTCAGGCTTGATGGTAAGAGCTGGCTAAGGAGGAATTGGCTTGGGTTTATGCCACAGGCGGCCATGGTCTGTACCTAGGGATCATGACCCAATCTCGTGGACTTTGAGCCTCCAAGTTTTCTGGAAGTGAATTGCAAGCGTAAGATTGCAGCACAAGGCTGATCCTGGCCTGGTGCGAGCATGTGTACCCGCTGAAATGCAAACAGGCCCTGTTCGTTTTCAGTAGCAGATGCATCCAGCCACTGAGCGTCCCCTGTCCGTGTCCACCAGCATCCAGAGTTCCCACATTGCCCTTCCTCCAGGACAGGGGACTTGTGAGACCCTTTTCACCGGTCTTAGACAATCTTTTTTTCATGGAATTTGCACTTAATGTGACTGCCTCTGGCTAGAGAGGAGCATCCAGGCCACCAGTCCTGACAGTGCAAAGCCAGTGGCCGGGATTGGTTTTTGATCCTTATGGGATGCTGAAAGGGAAACCCTGGCTGCCAGCATGGCCTGTCATGATCCTCTCTATACCTTGGTTTGTCCTGTACATACAGTCTTTGTGGCCTTTCTAGACCAGCTCTGGTCAGTTCTTCAGTGCATACAAGCACTGGCTAACTACTTTGTAAGAACAGGAACTACACACACAACACAGCACTTGGGACACAGTGAGGGAAAACTGGCCTAAAGGGTGAGTCTGTTAGGAAACAACAGCCCTGGCATAAGGCAAGCAGCTCTATGGGTGGGGCTATAGAGTCCATGGACATGAGAGAGCCCAGCCACCGGCACAGGGGATAAGTCTGAGCAGAGATGGGATCGGGTCTATCTCATGCCCTTCATCCCAAGACCTGGTCTTCCTCAGGCTACTCCCACCTCTTGCCCTAGCCCATGTCTCCTCTCTACCCTCAGAGGAACCAATTTACTGTTACACTCCGCACAACTTCACCCGTGACCAGGCGCTGTACGCCCGTGGCTACTGCTGGACAGAGCTGCGGGACGCGCTGCCCGGTGTGGATGCCAGCCTGTGGCCATCGCTGTTTGAGCACAAGTTCCTGCCCTACGCGCTGCTGGCCTTTGCCGCCATCATGTATGTACCCGCACTAGGCTGGGAGTTCCTGGCCTCCACGCGCCTCACCTCCGAGCTCAACTTCCTGCTTCAGGAGATCGACAACTGCTACCACCGAGCGGCTGAGGGCCGGGCCCCCAAGATTGAAAAGCAGATCCAGTCCAAGGGGCCGGGCATTACGGAGCGGGAGAAGCGAGAGATCATTGAGAATGCCGAGAAGGAGAAGAGCCCTGAACAGAATCTGTTTGAGAAGTACCTGGAGCGCCGGGGCCGCAGCAATTTCTTGGCCAAGCTGTACTTGGCACGGCATGTACTGATCCTGCTGCTCAGTGTAGTGCCAATCTCCTACCTATGCACCTACTATGCCACCCAAAAGCAGAATGAGTTCACCTGTGCCCTGGGTGCCTCACCTGACGGGCCAGTGGGTAGCCCTGGGCCCACGGTGCGTGTCAGCTGCAAGCTGCCATCCGTGCAACTGCAGCGGATCATTGCAGGTGTGGACATTGTCCTGCTCTGTTTCATGAACCTCATCATCCTAGTCAACCTCATCCACCTCTTCATCTTCCGCAAGAGCAACTTCATCTTCGACAAACTCCACAAGGTGGGCATCAAGACGCGCCGGCAGTGGCGGCGCTCACAGTTCTGCGACATCAACATCCTGGCCATGTTCTGCAACGAGAACCGTGACCACATCAAGTCGCTCAATCGGCTGGACTTCATCACCAACGAGAGTGACCTCATGTACGACAACGTGGTGCGGCAGCTGTTGGCAGCCTTGGCTCAGTCTAACCACGACACCACGCCCACTGTGCGGGATTCAGGCATCCAGACTGTGGACCCCAGTATCAACCCTGCAGAGCCTGATGGCTCGGCTGAGCCACCTGTGGTCAAGCGGCCCCGTAAGAAAATGAAGTGGATCCCCACCAGCAACCCGCTGCCACAGCCCTTCAAGGAGCAGCTGGCCATTATGCGGGTGGAAAACAGCAAGGCCGAGAAGCCCAAGCCCGTACGCAGGAAGACAGCCACAGATACCCTTATTGCCCCGCTGCTGGATGCCGGTGCCCGGGCTGCCCACCACTACAAGGGTAGTGGAGGTGATCCAGGTCCCTCCCCTGCCCCACCTGCTGCCTCTGACAAGAAACATACTCGTCACTTCTCCTTGGATGTGCATCCCTACATTCTAGGTACCAAGAAGGTCAAGACTGAAGCAGTTCCCCCTGCCCTACCAGCCTCCCGGAGCCAAGAAGGTGGCTTTCTGTCCCAGACCGAAGAATGTGGGCTGGGCCTGGCTGCAGCACCCACCAAAGGTAGGAAGCCAAGCAGGTGGGGAATGGGGCAGGGCGGAGATTCCCAGGGAGCCCTGAGCAGGCAAATGGCAGTCCCTGTGTCTAGGGCACAGGGCAGAAAGCACCAGAGAACAATGTAGATGAAGTGGCAACCAGGCTAACCAGCTGGTACATTGTTCCTAAGGTGAGGGGCAGGCCTCCCATAAGGCAGAGGATGAGGAGGAAGGCAGGACCGCAGTCACCAGGGAACATATCTTCTTTGGTCAATACGGGCTTCAGGCAGATGTGAGCCACTTCAGGGGGTGGGGGATGTTCTGCCAACAGCCCTGCTATTTCTAGACAGTGAGACTTAGCCAGGCAGGCTGCTAAAGTGCAAGGGTGCCTGCCATCCGTGGATGCTAGGGGCCCAGCAGGTCCCGTGGGTAGCACTGGGAGGGCTATAGGAATGAGCTAGATGGTAAAATGCCTGTGTTCCTGTCTGTTTGCAGATGCTCCGCCCCCCGAGAAGGAACTCCCATACCCCACAGAGCCTGCCCTGCCAGGGCTTCCATCTGGGGGCCCATTTCACGTCTGTTCACCCCCCGCGGCTCCTGCTGCCGCTCCCCTATCACCAGGCAGTCTGAGCAAGGCTGACCCCCTCACCATCCTGAGCCGAAATGCCACTCACCCGCTGCTCCACATCAGCACGCTGTACGAGGCCCGGGAAGAGGAAGATGGAGGTCCCTGTGCACCCTCAGACATGGGCGACCTCCTCACCATTCCCCCACCCCAGCAGATCCTCATCGCCACCTTCGAGGAGCCAAGGACAGTTGTGAGTACTGTGGAGTTTTGAGGGGCAGGGCCTCCCAGGCCGCCAAAAACTCTCTGCATGAGCCAGGGATGGCCCAGCTGAGCCTAGCCTTGAGTAGACCTGAACTCGGCTCACCCGGTACTGCCCACACCCCCAGCCTCCTGTCTGCATGCCACGGGGCCCAGCACTCCTTCCACCTGGCTCACCATGGCATCCACAGGTGCAGGCTGGGGCAAGAGCGCCAGGTAGGGGGTAGGATGCCCCCCCCAGCATCAGGCCCCCTTGCTGCGTACTGGACCGCAAACGGGAGAGTTTATTTTTCTCGTGGGTTTTGTTGTGTGCCGAGACAGCTCAGCAGACCTAGTGTAAGGGAGATGCTAAGAAACGTGGCACTGGCCTCAGGACAGACCCCCCCAGGGGTCACTCATTTAAGGGCCTGGCCCCTGCAGAGGGACCTGATGCCTTCAGGTCTGGGAACCGAGGGCTGCCCCAGGTCCAAATCAACATGCACTTTCTCCTCATAGCCTGACACACACTTTATTTTACTATGATTACTGTAACTGACGAGCTTGTTTATCATCAGGAGAATTAGGGTGCATTTCAAGCAAAGGATGGTGTGTGTGAGTGGCACACGCAGCGGTGGGTCAAGCGTGCAGGTCAGCAGGTGTGGGTATGAGCACCTGCCTGAGTGCCTGAGTTTGCCAGGGGGCACAGTGCCCACATGCAAGCAAGCTCATGAGCAAGTTAGGGGGCAAGCGTGGTGTGAGTGAGCCTGAGTGTGTGTGAGTGTGCGAATGGCACCCACGTGAGCAGTGGGTGAGAGCAGGCATAGGCACCAGGGTGCGAGGGAGGGAGGAAATACAACGCAATAACCACATCCCCCTCCCGGGTCCCCAGCTGCCGGCTGGGCTGCTTCCCATGGGAGTCCAGGCCCCACTGGCCCCACCCCTATTACCTCAGCCACGCGCCACGTGACGAAGTATTAACAAGGTAGCACTGAGCATATCAATAAATACTATTCTGATAACTCCCTGTGCTTTGAGGCCCTGCCTCCCTCTACTGGTGCTGCTTGCCCAGCCTGCAACACCCATCCGCACCTGGGCATCTCTTGGAGCCACTGGGAAACGGTGGGCAGGGCCAGGCAGCCCAAGATGCAAGAACATCAGGCCTCCTCCCAGAAGTGTGAGGAGGGGGGACCATTGCTGGACTGTGGGGTTGTGGGAGGACAGAGATGAAGAGAGCTCTCTGGGGAAAAATATAGTGTCTTAGTCACTGTTCTATGGCTGTGAAGAGACACCATGACCAAGGCAACTTAAAGAAGAAAGCATTTATTTGGGGGGGAGGGGGAGCGTCGGTTACAGCTTCAGAACAGCATGGCAGGGAGCTTAGCAGCAGGCAGGCATGGCACAGGAGCAGTAGCTGAGAGAGGCATCCTGATCTGCAGGCAGGAAGCAGGGAGAGAGTGGGTCTGGCTTTTGAAACCTCAAAGCCCACCCCAGTGACATACCTTCTCCAACAAGGCCGCATTTCCAAGTTCTTCCACAACAATCCACCAGCCGGGAATCAAACATTGAGATACATGAGCGCACGGGGGCCATTCCTCTTCAAACCACCACATACAAGCCGGGCGGGGGTGGCGCACGCCTTTAATCCCAGCACTCGGGAGGCAGAGGCAGGCAGATCTCTGTGAGTTCGAGACCAGCCTGGTCTACAAGAGCTAGTTCCAGGACAGGCTCCAAAACCACAGAGAAACCCTGTCTCAAAAAAAAAAAACAAAACAACAAAAAAAAAAAGCAAAAAAAAAAACCCACCACATACAGCTTGGCCCCAGGCCATTGACCAGTGACCACAAAGGTGGCAGGATCCAGGAAGAGTTCTTGGATGGTAGGTCCTGACTGTGGTCAGGATGCACTTATCCTGTTCATTAGAAGGTCCAGGGTTCAGTGAGACAAAGCTGACCCTCGAGAGCCACATGCCCTGCAGGCCAGGGTAGGCGACCCTGTGGGTCTGAACAAGAGACTCCTTGAAGACTGAGGAAGCAAGGCCTGGAATTCATAAAACATCGGGGTTATAGGCTGTATATCAAAGGGGAGAGGTCAGCTGAGGTCAGGACAGCCACCTCTGTCTGGCTTCTGCCTCCTGGAAGCTCCTTAACTAGCCATGGGGCAATCCCAAGGTGGGCAGGACAAAATGCTCCCATGTCCTCTGCTGTGGCAGCCACTGCCACCATCAAAGCCTAAGCATGCTGACCATGCAGAGACCACATTCTGGTTAGATTATTTGTTTTAAGATGGTTTCTTATTATCCAGTTAAGGCTAAAACAGATCACAGGACCCCTGCCCCCATTGATTTAGTTGGGGGGGATGCTAGGCGCCAGTCCCGGGGCTTGCATATGCTAAGCAAGTGTTCTATCGCTGAGTTACACCTCCAGCTCAGATGCCTGCCATAGAAAGGGCGTTTGTTGCTCACAGACAATAGAGGGGACACCCCACATCACACAGGGCCACACACCAGAGAGCACCAGGGTGAGGCACTATGGTCAAGTGAAAGACAGGATCATCCAGTATGGATAGCTTCCATGGGCGCTGAGCTCACAGCTGTGCCTAATTCCTGCCTTGGAGTGACTGGGAGAGCAGGTGGCTAGTGGCCCAGACTGGGGAAGGGGTAATGATGGGCACCACACATAGTATTACCTGCCAGCTCTGGGGAGTGGCCTGCCTTTGAAGATGGGCACCTATCCAGAGCCGGCAAAGCTCCCAGGTCAGCAGATCAGAGTATAGAAGACAGCCAGGTGTGGTACCACAGCATTTCATTCCAGCACTCGGGCGGCAGAGACAGGCAGATCTCTCTGAGTTTGAGGCCAGCCTCATCTACATAACTAGTTCCAGGCCAGCCAGGGCTACATAGTGTGACCCTGTCTCAGAGTCAAACCAAAACCACAAACAGTGCATACAGTATAATACAGAAAATGCACCCTGTCCTCGGAAAGCCGACCCTAAGCTCATGCTGGACACCGTCCCTGGCGTCTCAGGTAGCGCTCAACGTTTCCACACATCCTAGGAAGGGGCTTCTGAGACCCAAAGGAACCCTGGGAGAACAGCAGGCTGCCTCTAGGCTGCTTGCTTCCCTGGAGAAGACCCACACCCACAAATTGGCATGGCAGCTAAAGTAACAAAAACAAAAAAAGCAGGGTGCTGGCCTCTTCCCTGCTCCCTGGCCCTCTCCACTCACATCTGCTTCCTGCACATGGTACCTAGTGCACCCTGCATGTCTTCTACCCATTCCCCACAACTGCAGCTCAGCCTGAACACCCAGGGGCTTGGTTGGCTCAGAGGGGGAGACTCTAGGGAGCTGCTGGTCTGTGTGGTACCAAGTCCAGCTGTTTTACTTTCCTCAGAGGCCCTGTTTCCCTGTTCATGAAGGCGATAGAATGTCCAGACAGTGGCCGGGACTGCTGTCCCAGAGCTTATACAGGGCAGAAGTAGACATGGGAGAGGCTGGACCAATTGGAGCCACAGCTGCTCTTTGGGAGAACCAAGGCCAATAAAGTAGCCACTTCTCTCCTCTATTCTTGGATTAAGCCTAGAGGAGAGTCCTGTCTGGAAGAGGTTGGTGAGATGAGTAAACAATGTTGTCTTTCTGTGTGGAGCTGACCTTCAAGGGGCTGCTTCTGGAGAAGGGGCTCAAGTCAGTGTCCTGCAGCAGCTGACAACGTGGTGGTCCTGGGCATACTACCCCCTCACTCCTCAGCAGTGTCCTCTGGCGCCATGTTCCCATTAGCTAGTCTACCTTTCTGGAAGCAGATGGCCAAGGATCTGAAGACAGAATTGTTGTGATCCCTGGGGTCACACTGAGCTGAGCCCCTTGCCAATTCGGGCTCCCTTTCTGGCCTCTACCCCAGCTCTGCTTCTGTGGGGCCTGTCTGGCTCAGCTTGTCTCTGCTGTTCTATTGGCACCCCTTAAAGCTAACTGGGAACCCGGGAAAGCCTTCCATACTTTGCACTCACAGTGGCTTCAGAAAGCTCCTTTCTCTTGTGTGGCTCTGGCCACGTTGAACCCTTTCAGGGCAAGCCTCGCCTGCACCGGCTCCCTGTATGACTCACCTCAGAAAGCCCATCCAGTGGCTGCTCTGCCAAACAACGCAGCCTCCTCCCATCTGGCTAACTCTGTGACAAGTAACCCACTTGCCTCGTGGCAGACCAGAACCCGCTCAAACAAAAAGCACATGGGAGCAGCTGTTGGAATCCAAGCTAGCATGCTGTTCTCCCAAGCAAAGTCTAAGATATAGGGGAGACCTGGGCTCTCCCAGCTGGGGGTCTGCCACAGTTTCTCTGCCGGTTATGGCTCGAAATCCCCCCCCCATGCACCATTTCCTATTTCTGGCCCCTGTAGACACCAGCAGGTTAGAGGGCATTTCTGGTTTTCATCACCTTCCTTCCCCAACAGCCACTTAGCCGAAATAGAATTCTAGCACTTCAGGGTCAGCATCTAATTTTAAATGTCACCCCATCTAATGTCCTCTGCCTTCTTCCCCTTTTGCCTAGGCAGGGCAAACAGGAGGTGGCACCATAGTCTGCCCGCAGAAAAGGACAGGCTCAGGGGGAACCATCCAAAGGAGAACTGGAATCTAGGCCCCTCCTGGCACTAGCCTAGCACTGAGCTTTTCAACCAGACAGTACAGGTACTGGGACAGTAAACTCACTGTTCCTTGCGACCAAGTAGAGAAGGGCTGGCAGTCTCTCAGCCCTAAGCCCATCCCTGCCTTCTGTTGAGCTGCATGAATGTGGCCAAGGAAGCCAGAAAAGGAGAGGTGACCACAAAGCACAGGCATGAAAGTCGTGATCAACAGGGACAGATCCGAGACCCCCAGAACAAAGATGTGTGTCGCTAAGGAGCAAGGAAGACAGAGGTCACCTGGAAGCCAGGCCCCTTGGGGGATCAAGAAGCTGTATGGGGAAGATGGTGACAGTAGCACAGCAAATACCTGCCACTCATCTCCATGTGGACCTCTTGCGTAACAGCCTGCTGGAGGGAACCCTGCCTGGTGCAGAAAGGATTAACTCCCTTGCAATAGCGAGGTTCTAGAAGGGCCATTCAGAGGACCAATATCAAACGCAGGGTCTCCAAAACCCAGGGCCAGGGCTGCAACCTTTCCCCTCTTGGAGTCTGAAAGGGTTGTATGGGGCAGTTGAGAAATGAGCGGAGCGTACTCCCCATTTGGAAGGTCTGTCAGGGCCTGCTCTGGGTTGTCGCTGTCTTGCCCCTACAATAGCTTGTCTTGGGGCACTCAAACGGAGAAATGTCCACTCTGACTCCACCTGACTTCTCCCATCCACTCACCAACCTTGGGCGGGAGGACCAGCAGCCCTCTGCAGCCTAGAGACCCGACCTGAGTGGGCCAGCTGGCCCCACCCCCTGTCCTGTTCCAAAGTGCAGTTGGAAACTGGTTACCCTGATACTGGGCACTGGCCAGGCTGTCACTGGGGCCCCGCCCACCCAGAGACCCCGCAGTTTCCAGACTCTCGGTCATATGCAGAGGAACTCGCGAGGTCCTGAAGGCCTTGATGACTGATTTGGCCAGCTTCTTGCTCCTTAGTCCTGTCCTTGAGCCTCTCCACCTCGCAGCGTGCCATCCTCCAAGGAAGCCATAAGGGCGCATCATACGATTCCTAGTTTCTGTCCCTTTCCAGTGCTGCGGACTGTTCCCTGAACGCTAGGCCACCCTGTGGACACCTAAAGAATGCAGCCCCATTGCACAGACTTGGCTGTGGGGCCAGCACCCCGCAGAGTGTCCCCGGTTGCTCTCTAGGACCTGGGGGCGTCGGGCCGGTAGGCGGGACCCTGCGCTTAGACCCGGCGGGGGCGGGGTCCCGCGCGCGCGCGGCCCTGGGAGGCATTTCCCGGCATGCCGTGCGGCCCGCACCCTAGGCCTGTCCGGCCCGTCCGGCCGCCCCGCCCCGACCCACCCCGTCAGCCCGGCGGCGCGCGCATGGAGGCCGGCTGAGGAGCGCCGCCGCCTCGCTCGGTACGCCGTGGCCTGGCCGGGAGGGCAGGCGGGCGGGCGGGTGGGGACTCGTCGCGCCTGGAAGGCGCGTGCGGGAGGGCGCGAGCTGCAGGTGGGGACTACGGAGACCGACCAGGGGCACGCATCCCACCGGGTCAGGCTGACGCAGGACGGTGTAGATTTTCTTGGGATCGCGAGTCCCAGAAACAACCCGGACGCTCAGAAGCGCACTGCTGGCTTTGGGACGTCAAGAGCTTCTTTAGAAGTGAGCTCGTCTCCAAGCTTCCGTGCTCCTCCAGCGGACAGGCTGCAGGTTCGCTAGTCTGACGAGACTCAGCGGTCCCCGGGCCTCCCTCTCTTGCCTCTCTAAAAAGGCTCGTCTTGCGGTGGCCGTGGTACTGTGGGCAGGATGCCAGGCTCTGGCAGAGTGGACTGCTCCAGGAGCCTGCAGGCCCCTACAGGGCATCTGTCTCCAGGTGAACAGAAACTAGGTCCCGGGAGGATTGGCTAAGGCTTCTTCACCTCCGGTGTGTTTCCTCTTCCGGCCCTCAGCTCGGCCACACTTGGGTAAAAGATGTCTTGCTGCAGCAGGTTTTCTTGGGTCCGGTAGTGCCCAGGCTTCAGAAACGAACAAGAAGCGACCAGGGCTTTTAGGCATCCTGTTACTTCTTTCTTTCTTGGTTCTCTGAGTAGGCAATGAAGGCTTGTCTAGTAGTCCACCTGGTCGTGGTCGTCTGAGAAGCAGGTTTTCAGAGATTGAAGAGTAGGGTGGGTGTGTCAGCTCAGGGTGGTGATGGGGTTTTGTGGATCGGGAAATTTAACAAACGTCTGTTTCTCGGACTTTTAGAGACTGTGAATCCAAGGACGAATGCTAATCTTTTTGGGTTGCTGATTGACAGCTGCCCGGCTCCTAGAGGCCCCTTCTCATTGTGTTCTCGCGGCTGCTTAGTGTCTCTTATAAGGACACCAGTCCTATCATGAGATCTTCCTTATGGCCTTATCTGAATCCAGTCACCCCTTAAAACCTCTGCCTATTGATGTCATTACTTTGAGGCGCAGGTTTTCAGTGTATGGTTTCGGTAAGAGAATACATTTAGTTCGTATTAATAGGACCCAGGCTGGGCAGGTGGGGAGCCTGTCTGAAATGGGTCTGCATTCAATGCAGAACCTCTGGTTACTTCGAGCTGGTATACCAGCGCACTGTCTCCCAGTGAGCCCTGACATGAATCGGCCTTTTTTGCTCTTAAAGCCATAGACGGCTGGGAATTTTCAAAACTCTAAGCCTAGCTCCCCTCGAAATGTAGCAGATGCTAAAAGTTCGGGTGTTTGACATATAGAAGCATCTTGCCTGGTTGGTAGCAGGCCTGGAACAGCATCTCCCAGTCCTGCTCAGCAAAGAGAGTTGGTTGGAGGCCCGCTTGACCAGCTCTCTGACTTTACCCTGTAAAAGTTTACAGTGTGGTCTTGGCCAGGAATAGGTGTAGAAACTGCTAACTACTGGGGGTTTATGAAGAGATTTGTTCCCTGGGGAGGTTGGACAGTGGGAGGTCACTTCTTCTGGCTTGAGTATGTCTGGAAAGCACACATGGCAAGCATAGTGCAGGTTCGGTGACTGGATGTTTGGCGAGTGTGAAAGTGGGGGTCTGTCTCGGTTGCTCAGTCAGAAATAGTTAGCAGAGAGAGGAGGTATTCGTATCCTAATAATATTGCATCTGAGAGACAGGAAGCCAAAGGATTGGAAAATGTGTGGATTTGATAGTGGCAGGGACTCAGGATCACAGGCTTCTGGCCGGGGGTTGGGGGAAGCTGTCCGTGGCCTTCTTGCCTGACGTGCCCTCCCCGCTGCACTACTCTGCCTGGTGCTGTGTTTGGGTGTCAGAGCTTGGCTCTTGACCAGCCTGTGGGCTCCTCCACCTACCACAAGATTGGGGTGACTGGAGGTGAAATCAGCCCTGATGTGGACCAGCCAGAGACTCTGCACAGCTATCTTGAGCCAGTATTCCAGCTTTGGTGGCCTCCATACTCCTCAAAGGCTCAGAGGCACCCTAGACAAGCCTTGAAGGGTAGATCTACCAAGCTAACTGCAAACCTGCAACCGCCCCACCTCTTAAAGGGCAGGGCAGGCAGAGATGATGTGGTCCTTTCCCATTCGCTGCTGCTCTGGCTGGCCCTCCCACTTATGCAAGATGTTTTAAGTTTTCATTTCTTGCTTCAGCAGCCTGGTGCTGCTGTTAGTACTACTGGTTTGCTTCCATATGTTCAGCCAGACCACGGGTGATCACCTCCTTCACTGTTGGTCGCTGTTTGGGCTACACTCCCCACTCCCGCCTGGGGTTCCATGGAGTGAGAGGGACAGTCCCTACCCTGTCCTGGAAGGCAAAGTCTCCCAAGCTGGCCCAGCACATCTCCCTGTTCCTGTTTCTTTGAAGCTTTTTATTCTGTTAATGAAAAGAGAGCCCTATGGTGAAACTATGAGCAGATGCTATGGGGTCTAGTGTAGTCCTGGCTATGCCCAGGCCCTGAGCCAGCAATGACTCTTCCCAGATGAGCTAACCTTTATATAAAATGTCCAGGATGCATTTTAGGATAGGCTCCAGACTAGGGAGAAGGGGGACCCCAGGGCAGAGCAGTATGATAAGCTCTGCTTGCCCCTAGAACAGCTGGAAGCTCCATAAGGCCAGGAGCACATGGTTTCAGAGGCTGTCTCAGGGTCTCTGCTGCCCTCTACCTTGTAACCCTTGCTGGCCCTGCTCCAGTTCCTCTTTCCTGCCCTCATTTTAATATTGACCACAGCATTAGAGGTTTGATTACACCCAGAGAGACCCCTGAATCACATTTATCAGCAGGACTAGAGGAGACTGTAGGAGGGGGCTGAAAGTTCCAAGAAGTGTGCAGATAAAAGTGGTAGGTCAAAGTGAGCCCAGAAAGTCCCCAGGGTCTGTGGGGACCGTTGTCATCTTACCATCCCCCCATTCTGACCCAGCTCCTTCCAGGGCACATTGCCCTCAGCCCTCAAACACACCAAAGCAGAATCACCCTTTCTTGCCGTAGCTGAAGGAAAACTAGAATTCTAAACATTAAAAACATTACAAAACCCAGGAGGTAAGAACATGTACTGCTTTTTTTTTTTAAGGGGGGTCAGTGTTTCTCTGTGTAGCTCTAGCTGTCCTAGAATTCGCCTTGTAGACCAGACTGGCCTTGAACTCAGAGATCCATCTGCCTCTGCCTCCTGAGTGCCGGGGTTAAAGGTGTGCACCACTGTTCCCCATAAGTACTGCTCTTAGAAGAGCTGTTGTTTGGTATCGGGTGGGTACTGTACCCATGTGCACAAAACACATAGGCACACAAATATACATATTTGGTAATAATAAAAATTCTTGAAAACATTACTGTGCCCAGGGTCAGGTTTTTCCAATAGCTTTGTCGTTTTTAAAGGCTTTCTCCAGCCAGGACCATTGTGTCCGCTAAGTGTTTCTGTCCTGAGTGCTCATATCCTGTGGATGTTTACATATTTGGATTCACACACACACACTTTGTTAAACTAGCATATATAAAACAAATATAA
This sequence comes from Microtus pennsylvanicus, assembly GCF_037038515.1. Lineage (NCBI taxonomy): Eukaryota > Metazoa > Chordata > Mammalia > Rodentia > Cricetidae > Microtus > Microtus pennsylvanicus. The sequence continues at coordinate 17,616,013 of NC_134580.1, forward strand.
TGTTTATAAGTAACATGTACATTATGGTTGATGATTTTATTTTGTTTGAGGAAATAGCATCTATAATTCATGAAACCCACCAGCATGGAATTGAAATACCTTTACATGTTTTTACTAAGACTTATATAGTTGGGAGGGGTGACTGGAGAGATGGCTCAGCATACAAAGAGTACCATACTGTTCTTGCAGAGGACCTGAGTCCAGTTCTCAACTCTTACATCAGTACCTCACAACCACCTGTAACTCCAGCTCCAGATTAATCTGTCCCTTCTGTCCCCCCTGGCACCCAAACGCATGTGCACATACAGGCACACATACAAAGACTCTCTCTCTATATATATATATACACATACATACATATATATATATATATATATATATATATATATATATATATATATATATCTGCCTGGTCGGCGGCATCTGACCACTGGCACATACATGAAGTTCTGTTGACCTTGCTGGGCCATAGTTTGGAGCTGCCTTTGTCCCCTTTGGACAATGTGTTACTCTTCTCTCTGTACCATCTGGCACTCTGGGCCCCCAACCCTGGGGCTCCCAGTGACACAGTAAGGAACCACAGTGCCATGGACTGGTTACCAGGGTACTACCCCTTGTCAAGTTTCTAATGCAGTTTCTTCCATGTTAGGTTTCTTTGTCTTTTAAACTGGAAAAATTATCTTGGCTCCTCAGGATGCTGTCTTCTTGCTTAGTCTTCCATCTGGCTCATAGCCAAATGGTTGTGGCCATCGTTATAAAAAGAATGGAGGGTTTCCTTGAAGTGGCTTTCCCAAAAGGCTCTGGGGTTCCCAGCATGGGGATAGCAGCCACAGCACTGTGTCCTACAATCACCCCAAAGGAGTTAGCACAACTCCTCAGAGAGATGCAGGTTAGCTTCACTATGTTTGCACCTTTGTGAGTTGAAGCCCGTGTACCAGGGACTTCCCTACACGGAGCCGTCCATACATTGCTCAAAGAGGCTGCTGGCCACTCATCAGTCTGGCACATCCCAAAAGAACCCTAGACCTCAAATAGCATGGACCCAGCCCTTTTGCCACAGTGATCCCTGATCCTGCCTTTGGGGTCCCAGGTAAAAACTATGTCTGTATTCTTCAGGCATCCTGCATCAATCAGGAAGCTGCTGTCCTGTCATGGAGGGAGAGGAGAAGCCAGTTCAAGAGGTAAGGGAAGCTGGGGGCTGATGGAGCATCTTCCTAAACAACCCTTTCCCCAAGTCCAGCAACATCTTTTGGTGCTGCTCACAGCAGGGTGAGGGTCCTGCTGCGGCTATTCTGGGTCCCTTTAGCTGTTTCTCTGCAGAAACCTAACTTGATATAACTAGTGTTTTTGGGGTCCAGCCAGCAGTACCTCCACGGGTTAGACCTGAGGCAGTGGTCTGAAGTGTGCTGACCTGTGCAGTGGGGCCCAGGTATTTGAACACTTACTTGAACTCTCCCTCTGCAGGCTGATATGGAACCCGTGGTAACATCAGGGGCCTCGGAATCAGTGCCAAGGGTGCTTTCCGGAGACCCTCAAAACATCTGTATGTTTCCCTTCAGGACTTGGTATAGACACAGTGCTGGGTCCCAGGGAGGGAATGGGACTATCAATGGCCTGCCCAGCTGTGGGGAGGGAGTCAAAGCAGCAAGAACCCCTCACTGCACTCAGGTGCCCTGAAATATCCTGAAATTGGCTGCCAACTTATACCTGCACACAGAGCCTCTCTTCCCCTGAGTCCAGCCATATTCGTAACTGAGACACTTCCAGGGCACATGGTCACCTCCCCTTCCCCATCCACAGCACTCTCCTATGACAGTTTGGGTCTACTTGAGGGTGAGTAGAGAACTCCTGCCCAGGCCCCTCAGATAGCACTCTACTCACAGGTGGCTTGTCTGGTCATCTGGGTAAGCCGGGTATTTGCCCCATGGGAGTCAGTCCTCACTGAGGGCCTGGAAAGGGTCTGTAGCCGGTGTATAGGCGACTGCCCTGGCTTCAGGCCATAGCCCAATGGCCTTTGCTGTTGTTGCAGCTGACGTGGATGCCTTCAACTTGCTCCTGGAGATGAAACTGAAGCGGCGGCGTGAGCGGCCCAACCTTCCACGTACTGTGACCCAGCTGGTGGCCGAGGATGGGAGCAGGGTATATGTGGTGGGCACTGCTCACTTCAGTGATGACAGCAAGCGGGATGTAGTGAAGGTGAGCGCTTGCCATTTTAGCACTGCATCTGCCAGTCTGCACCCCAGGGACTCAGGCCAGGGCAACCAGACAAGAACTGCAGCAGGCGTTTCCTGCTGCACAGCTCAAGCCTTATGCTTCTTCATTTTTAACAAGTAAAGCTGTCTCACAGCTTTCTTTGGTTGCTTTTTCTCTAGAATTTGTCACTGAAGCCACACAGGCTGTTAGCACTGGCTGTTCCCTGGTGTGGGGTTCCTTGTCCAGTGTGCAACTACTAAGAGGATGGGTCTATTAGAGTGTGGCCCTTGCTTTACAGACTATCCGGGAGGTGCAGCCTGACGTGGTAGTTGTGGAACTCTGTCAGTACCGTGTGTCCATGCTGAAGATGGACGAGAAAACGCTGCTACGAGAGGCCAAGGAGGTCAGCCTGGAGAAGCTGCAACAGGCTGTCAGGCAGGTGCGCACACGAGCATCCCGTGAGCTCTTGGTGCCAGGTCTACATAGAGACCTGAAGCTGCTGCCCTTCCCTGTAGAGCCCAGAGTCTCCTTTGAGCCGATGACAGGCAGACTCCTGACTGGGCCAGCCTGCTGGTCATTGCAGTCGTACCCTGGTGACAAGCCTACTCATCCGGAGGAGGACAGGCTGGAAGAAGAGATGGATAAGGCTCCTTCACAAGGCAGGGACCTATTTCGCTAAGCTGCAGTGGTGGGTCTGAGCATTGTCTGGCCCAGCACATTGCTGTATGACCCTTCCACATTGCCCCAGCCCTGCAGGGGTAAGAGAAGCAACACCTAGTAGCACATCCTTGTGAGCTTGGTTTTCAGAGGGCACCAGCATGTCCTGCCCCAGCTGCAGCGCATCTCCTCTTGAAGGAAACAAGTGTTAAAGTCCCAAGTGAGTGTCCCCAGACATCCTGAGCACTTTTCACCCTGGAGTCTCCCAGATGAGGGCTGTCACCATAAACCTTTACTGGATACCCTGTAAAAGAAGTCACCATGCAGTCAGGTGTGGGGGTTTGTTGGTTTGTTTGTTTGTTTTTGTTTTATTTTGGTTTGGTTTGGTTTTTTTTTTTTTTTAGACAGGTTAGTTTCTCTATGGCTTTTGGAACCTGTTCTAGAACTTGCTCTGTAGACCAGGCTGGTCTCAAACTCACAGAGATCCGCCTGCCTCTGCCTCCTGAGTGCTGGGATTAAAGGCGTGCACCACTACTGTCCCGACCAGGTGTGGTTTTAATACCAGTCGTGTGTTGTCCCTGTTCCCAACCCCCGTGGACCCTCCTTACAACAGAAGGCTCCATACTCCACTAGAAGAAGAGCCATACAACTGTCTGGTGAGGGCCTAGGTAAAGGTCAACAAAGTGGGGAGGCTGGCACCTGCTGTCCTTTGTCCCCTCAAGGAGTCTCATTTGGCACTTAGTCTTCCCAGCAATGTGTAATCGCATACACAGGTGGTGCCACCAGGAGGCCACTGTCCTGGTGTCCAGTTTCTATTGTGGGCTGGCCTTACGGGCACTCTGACCCCATCAGCTCTAGTTCCTCCAGTAGTCAGTTGGTACTGCCTGACCCATAACCCCAGGATGCGCATGGTGGCAACAGCTTTAATCTCAGCACTTGGGAGGCAGGTGGATTTCTGTGAGTTCAAGACTAGTCTGTCTTCAAAGCAAGTTCCAGGCCAGCCAGGGCTACATTCTAAAAAACAAACAAGCCAGGTGGTGGTGGCATATGCCTTTATTCCTAGCACTTGGGAGGCAGAGGGGATCTCTGTGAGTTTGAGGCCAGCCTGGGCTAAAGAGTGAGTTCCAGGACTGGATCCATAGCTATTGAGAAACCCTGTCATGAAAAACTTAAAAAAAAAAAGTCCGGGGCTGGAGAGATGGCTCAGAGGTTAAGAGCATTGCCTGCTCTTCCAAAGGTCCTGAGTTCAATTCCCAGCAATCACATGGTGGCTCACAACCATCTGTAATGGGGTCTGGTGCCCTCTTCTGGCCTGCAGGCATACACACAGACAGAATATTGTATACATAATAAATAAATAAATATAAAAAAAAATCCTTCCACCTAAGTCTCATAGCTTAGACTTTGCAGTCTGTCCCCCAGGTCAGATAGGTAAGGACACTCCTGTAGGATAAATTATCACCAGGTTACAGTGCACTCTCCTGAATCAAGAAAGGTACAGAGTAGACAGTCTATGCAGCAGCTCACGGGGTGACCTTTTTTAAAGAAAGGCCACCTGTCTCGGCCATGCAGTGGGGAATCTCAGCATACTGACCCACCTCAGGGCCCAGCCAACCTAGCCAGACCAGAGGCAGCCAGTGTCACTGTGAATGCTAGGCATTAGTGTTGCCCTCCACAGGTGGAGGTGGTGAATACTGAGGCTCCCTGTAGGTGCTGGACTCCAGCCTGTTTGCTCAGGACCAACCTGTGCCTCAGACACCTGGTCAGGTAGTCTTAACATCTTCTACCATCATATAAAAAAAATTGTCAGGGAAAACACATTTGATTGATTCTTGAAGCCAAGATGACCTGCTGTTGTCTGAGCCTCCTCATGAGCCAGGATGGCCTGTCCCTGGCTACTGGAAGGGGCCTAGCTCGAAGACACGCTGCCGTCTTCATACTGCTTTGCCTTGCTCACTGTGTGCGCCATAGCTGACGCAATTCCTCTTCCTACAGAATGGGCTCATGTCTGGACTCATGCAGATGCTGCTGCTGAAGGTGTCGGCCCACATCACTGAGCAGTTAGGCATGGCTCCTGGTGGCGAGTTCAGGGAAGCCTTCAAGGAGGTGGGTGCTAAGGCTTAGGGGATTTGTGAATGCCTCGGTTGGGGCTGGTGGCAGCTACCCACGGCATTACAAGTCCTAACATCCAGCATCTACCTCAGGCAAGCAAGGTACCATTCTGCAAATTCCACTTGGGTGACCGGCCCATCCCAGTCACCTTTAAGAGGGCCATTGCTGCACTCTCCTTCTGGCAGAAGGTCAAGCTGGCCTGGGGCCTGTGCTTCCTGTCAGACCCCATCAGGTAGGACAGCCTCCTGGCCTGTTCCTGGCACAGTCCACACCTGCTATGGTCCCTGCCCTGAGTCAGCAACACAAGATGTCCCATGCCTTCATCCCCACAGTCTAAGCTCATGCCCTCTGCCCTCAGCAAAGACGATGTAGAGCGCTGCAAGCAGAAGGACCTGTTGGAGCAGATGATGGCAGAGATGATCGGGGAGTTTCCTGACTTGCACCGAACCATTGTCTCAGAGCGCGATATCTATTTGACGTATATGCTGAGGCAGGCTGCACGGCGCCTTGAGCTTCCCCGCACCTCTGATGGTGATGGACAGGCCAGGGTGGGAACTCCCCGAGATAATAGCTCTGTGCCTTCCACTGACTTTTGCCCTCCCTCGACAGCTGAGCCCAGGAAGTGTGTCCCATCTGTGGTTGTGGGTGTCGTTGGCATGGGTCATGTGCCTGGCATTGAGAAGAACTGGAGTACCGACCTCAACATCCAGGAGATCATGACGTGAGTGCCCTCCCCACCTCACCCAGCAGTCTCTGCAGCTGCACATGGTGATGACCCATACATGTTCCAGCCAGGCCTACCACACCTCTCCCTCCCACAGAGTTCCCCCTCCGTCCATCTCTGGCAGAGTGTCCCGGGTGGCTGTGAAGGCTGCCTTCTTTGGCCTACTGGGCTACAGTCTTTACTGGATGGGCCGTCGAACCATGAACCTGGTCCTCTCACTGCCTGCTGCGCAGTTCTGCCTCCAGAGGGTGAGCGAGGCCCGGCCAGGCCGGTAGAAGGACCATACAAAGAAGAGACCACACCCCGGGGCTCTACTCCTCTGCATCACATCTGGTGCTCCCAAGGAGCTGGCACCACCTGTCCGGGGATGTCCCTGGGTGCAGATGCATCCAAGCCACCCCCTATGGGGGCTTAGGCCAGGCTTACCCTACCTTCCCCATGCCTAGCCCTCCCAAATAAAGAATATTTAATTGTCTGAGCTCAGGCTTCCCAGCAGCCCCACACACACATTGTAGGGGCCACCCATGGGTGTCAGGGCCGTCCACAGTGTCAGGACCCAGTGGCCTAACTCCAAAAGGGCCAGAAGCTGAGGGGAGGCACTGAGGTGCCCCACACCTAACCCCAGGGTGGGCCTGGCAAGCTGTTGCTCTACCTACCTCACTGTGCCTTGTGCTCTGGCCGGCAGGAGCATCTGGCCCCGAGTGCATCTCACTGTGGGTTTGGGGCCGGCCAATATGAGGAGCTGGGTGTCCATGCAGCTCCTTCCTGTGGGTGTGTCAGGCCTTTGGCTGGCCTGGACATGCATGCAGCATTGCCAGCTGCATCTCTGCCTGCAGAGAGTCTGTGGTTTGGTTTTTGTTTTTTAATATCATCAAAGTTTTTACTCAGGTAATTTTGACGTCAAAGAAAAAAACAAACTGAAGCAAATATCAGGAAATACAAGCCTTAAATCTAGCGAGGACAAAGAAGTCTTTTTATTTGTATTTGTGTGCCCCAAGTGGGCAGTGTATGTCAGAGTCAGCCTGGGTGTCCAGGTCAGCCTCTGCTAGACTCTAGTACAGCTCAGTGTGGCATGGGGCTGCCTCAGGTATCAGCCTGCTTCTCTGGCTGCCCTTGGTGCTAGGAGGGGCTTGACCTGATTCCTGTGCATTAGGTGGGATGCCCAGACTGCACTGTGGACAGTAGTGGACCCACTATGGGCCACAAACCTAGGACCATGGTTGGCTTGTCCACACCCAGCCATTCATGTATACAGGTGTGGCTCCTGGCATACTGCACAGCCTAGCAAGACCAAGACCACTCTGATTATCCTTGTGCTGACTGCCAAATAATGAAACACTGAGCTGGGCAGGGGATACAGGGCTGGTTGGGCTGTGTACTTCTGTCTCACACTTGTGGATTCATTCCCTAGAAAGAGAAATAAATTTTAATTTTGGAAGTTCCCGTTTTGTGAAGTGTATGGAAATGGGACTCAGGTGATGGGGACTGGCTTCCTCTTTTGTCATCTGCCCCCAGGTCTGCAGGATGCTTAGAGGTACTCCTGCATCCCAGAGTACATACTATCCACCTCAGCAAAGTATACAGGCTGGTGCTCACTAGTGCCTAGCAAGGTTATCTGTGTGCCAGCCAAGTGCATGTATTCAGCACCTGTATTCCCTCTGGTTCATGCTTCAGGACTGCCTCGCAAACGGGAGAGGGGATACATCATTTCTTGGATGCAAGGTAGACCCTGAAGGTAGCCAGTGAAGTCCATGTTAGTGGCAGCAGCAACAACACAGATCCTCTGGCCAGGGCTGAGGTGCTAAAGCCTATTTTCACAGAAAAAGTCTACATACACAGCATCCCGCCTCCAGTGTAGAGGGAGGGCAAATTCACTAGTGTAATCACAGCTCCAGGAGCAGAGCTAGGTTCGTTGCAGTTTTAGAAGCCCACTGTGGCCCCAGGAAAAGTTCCAGATGTGAATTCTCAGTGGCTGAAATGAAGTAAAACAGCCAGGAAGGAGTGTGCTTGTCCATGCTCAAAGTCTTCTGTGTGAGGCTAATAGGTTTCCCTGAACACTGGATGCTGTCTACTTCCCATCATCAAGGTTCATACCACCTAAATTGCAGTTGACAGACACAAAATGGGGAGGAAAGGAGATGTGATCACTTCAGAGAGAGGTTCTGTATGTGGTAAGCTCAGACTCCTGCCCTGACCCAATACCCAATCTGCTTCAGCCTTGCCCTAGTGTAATTGTTGACTCAAATTATCCCTATAGTAAGTCTTAGGTGGCCAGCTCCCCACTCTCCCACAAATCCCACAGGAACACCGACAAGATTTCTGGCCCTTCTCCGGTCAAAACAAATGAGGAAAAAATGTCGTAATGGAAGGGCACTGTATATTCTACATTATAAGAATACATTTATTGTAGAAAGGAATCTACATTGATATGTGCTCTGAATTGAGCAGGAATGTTATCCAAACATCTGACTCAGGACAAACGAAAGACTCGGGCCCTTGCTTGCAGACCCTCCCCCTGCTCACAGAGAGGGGATGGTGGAGAGGAAAGCAACACCATAAATCTGAAACAATATTGACGTCCTGAGCAGAGGGGCAAGACTCAAGTTTGGAATGACAGACTGCCTTTGTATGTACCTACATAATCTGCTGGCTAAAGATTAGATGAAAGCTACGACTTTAGGATGTTAACCTACTGTCCGAGATTGTTGGCTCTCTGAATAAAGCAGCTCAAAGATTCAGTTTCTGGTTTTATGCGTGTGATGGACAGAACTGCCCAAACCCAAAGCACCCAGTGGTGCTGGGGATGACCTTGGCTGCCCATCAGTTAGAGGAGCCCCTGGTGGTCTTTTAGGGACGTCACTCAGCCTGTAAATCCACTTGGAGTATTCCAGGCCTTCACATGTCACCCAGGTGGGAGCTTCGTAGGTCTACTGGTCAGGTACCCTGATGTCAGAGTGTAGAGAGCGCCTCGGGCCCACTCATCTGCAACTTATCGGAGCCCGGAAGTAGACAAAAGAGAGAGAACCAATCAGAGTCACGCTTCTGGGCGTGCCCCTCGCCAACCCAGAATTGGGTGGTGAAAAACTTCCGGTCGTGGCGAGCGAGCTTCCGGCGGCGGGGCGAATGGCCTCCCTCAGAGCCGCGTTCGGGGCTTCGCTCGCGGCTGCCAGGACCCGGCCGCAGTCCGTGGGCCTCGCGCTTCCGTCGCCCGCGCCCTGGTCCGCCTGGGCTGTTGCTATGGAGCCCACGCCGCGCTGGCTAGCGGCGCTGCGCTTCGACAACCGCGCCCTGCGCGCGCTGCCGGTGGAGACGCCGCCGCCCGGGCCCGAGGACGTCCTGTCCACCCCGCGGCCGGTGCCCGGAGCCTGCTTCAGCCGCGCACGGCCCGCCCCGCTGCGGCGGCCGCGCCTCGTGGCGCTGTCGGGGCCCGCGCTGGCGCTGCTGGGGCTCGAGGCCAGCGAGGAGGCCGAGGTCGAGGCCGAAGCCGCGCTTTTCTTCAGTGGCAATGCTCTGCTGCCGGGCGCCGAGCCCGCCGCGCACTGCTACTGTGGACACCAGTTCGGTCAGTTCGCTGGGCAGCTGGGCGACGGCGCCGCCATGTACCTGGGCGAAGTGTGCACTGCGGCCGGCGAGCGCTGGGAGCTGCAGCTCAAGGGCGCCGGCCCCACGCCCTTCTCCAGGTGCGGAATCGTGGAGCACCCAGGTGGCCTCCTGCGCGCTTGGGTGAAACGGGAAGATGCTCAATGGCGCTCTTGGCCCGGGTTGGGTTAGCCAGCCCGACGCCCAGAAGAGCTCCATGGAGGGCTTAGTACATAGAAGGTGGAGCGTCTTTGCAAAAGGTTTTGTGGAGGAAGGCATAAAGGCCTGACCGGGAGGTGCCCGGTGACAAGACTGAGAACAGGGAGTTAGGGGCTGTGTTCCCTTTCTGACAGACACTCTGTAGCGGTCCTCAGCTGTTCTGTCAGGTGAAGCAGAAGGAGCGCGCCTCTAACGGCTGCCCGTTATGTTGTCAGAAACACACCGAGGACTTTGGAGCCAGTTCCAGGAATGATACTGTTTGCCCAGTTTTCAGAGGTGACGTGTTGGACTAGTGTCCTGGCATCTGTTTTCCCATGTTGCTTAAGCAATCTGCTTCCCCAACTTGCCCAGACTCTAGCAGGCCTCTCTCTGCACCGTCTGGGGACTGGAGGGACAGTCTCTTCTCATACCCACCTTCTCTGTGGCCATTCTCCCAAGCCTGTCAGTTCTAATCGCTCACACACACACACACCATCAGGTGGTAGTTCTTGGATTCCTGTGGGAAGTACCCCGGTGGTCCAAGACAGGCCTGTCCAAATCCATATAGGCCCAAAGAAGCTCTTACCCAAGTCCTGCCACCCAGGTCCAGACAGCACTTGGGACTTTGTTTCTGGATATCATTACCTGATTGTAAGATGCTTGTTAAGTGACTAAGAGATAGTGAGTTGGGGTTTTATGGCTTGATGCTACATCTACCTCTGTTCTTCCAACCACCAACGTGCCAACCATCCCCCACCAAGTGTCTTCATCTCGGGCGAGTTCTCAGAATAGTGGGTTCTTCCTCATCTTCCCCCCCCCCCAAGCCTTTGATCTGTGCCCCAAGCCAAATTGATGGTTTCACCTGGCACTCTGCTGCTCACGTGGAGCAAGCTTAGCAGAGGTGTCCACTCCTGGAGAGAAGGGCAGATTCCACATTCCAGAGCCCACTCGTTCTGGGAGCGGCTCAAACGTCTTCGTTTTGATATTCTTGTTCACAAGTCACACACACACACAAAAGCCTGTTGTCAGGATAACTTGATGTCGGAAGGCTTTGTTGTTTATATCTTGTCATGGTGCTGAGAATCAGATCCAGAATCTCACAAGTTCTAGGCTACTACTGAGTCACGTATCCAGCCACAAAAGATGCTTTTTGTACGTACTTTTAGTTGGTGTTTTCATACCTAAGTCAGCTAAAATGTTTCCTTTAAGCCCTTTGACCCTTACTTAGGTCTCATAATCGGTGTGTCAGGTCCCTGACCTCAATGCTTTGCCAAGACTTGAGGCTGACATTGGAGGTGGTTGTGGGGTCAAGGCTTCTAGAGCCCTGAGATGGGTAGGTGGCCTCTTCCCCTGCCTCCTCCCTGCCTTGAATGTAGGGGCTTCAGGACAAGCCCTTGTGGTAAGCTCAAGAACTCTCCTGCTGGGGGCTGGAGAAATGGCTCAGAGATTAAGAGGTTCCAGAGGTCCTGAGTTCAATTCCCCACAACCACGAGATGGTTCACAACCATCTAAATGAGATCTGGTGCCCTCTACTGGTGTGTATATATGTAATTAATAAGAAATTAAAAAAAAAAAAAACTCTACTGCCAAGCCTCAGCCCTGTGCACAGCAGCCTACCTGCATGCCAGCGTTAGATTACAGAGAAGCCAGAATTGCCATGTGGTCACACAGCAAGGATGAGAGGGTAACACTGCCGGAAGAGAGCTCACAGGGCAGATCACATTTCCTAGACTCCAACTAGGTTAGCATGGACTATGTTATCCTTTTCTGTCTTGAGACAGGGTCTCACTACATAGCTCTGGCTCTCTTGAAACTTGCCACATGCACTATGCTGGCCTTGAACTCAGATTCATCTACCTCTGCCTCCCAAGTGATGGGATTAAAGGCATGTGTCTCCACACCAGACTTGATCTTAAACTTTTGATTCTCCTGTCTTCCACATACTGAGGTTACAGCGCTGTACACAGCGTATTGGTTTGGTTGGTTACAGGTAGGGGCCTCTGTTGGTTAGGGCATCCAAGGCATCCCTCATGCAAGGAGGGACTATGGATGTGGACTGTCCAAGTAGGTGAACCATCACTGTGCTGGGCTCCCAATATTGTATTCTGATAAAAACAAAACAGGCCCAGTGTGTGGGAAGAGTTCAAGTATACAAACTACTCATAGAATGCAGTTGTGTTCCCCTTTTTGTTCTTTAAATCCCTGTAGCCCCTACTGAGTCCGTCACACGTAGACTTGTGGCCATGCAGTTTTGTTCCGTTAGGGGTATGACGTGTGCTGCGTGTCCCAACAACTGCTTGTTGCAGCACTACCTGCTATGCTGCAGTCACCGCAGTTTCTGCCTGCCCTTTGCGTTCGGAGCAGAGCCTGTGTCCTCTGAGACCCAAGTAACAGCTGCTTCTGTACCTGCTCGCTCAGGGTGTGCCTTAGTGTTTCCATTGCTGTGAAGAGACACCATGACCACGGCAACTCTTACAACGTCAGACGTTTAATTGAAGGGGCTCGTTTACAGTTTCAGGGGTTCAGTCCAGTATGATCATGAAAGGGAGCATGGCAGGGTGCAGGCAGACGTGCTGGAGCTGGGTGTGCTACATCTTGTAGGCAACAGGAAGTCAACACTGAGGGAAGCTTGAGAAAAGAGACTTCAAAGCCCACCCCACAGTGACACACATCCTCCAAGGCCACACCTCCTAATAGTGCCACTACCTTTGGGGGCCATTTTCTTCCAAACCTCCACAGGGTGATTTTCTGTTGATTTGGTTGGTTGGTTTTTTTCGAAACAAGGTTTCTCTGTAGCTTTGGAGCCTGTCCTGGAACTAGCACTTGTAGACCAGGCTGGCCTCAAACTCACCCGCCTGCCTCTGCCTCCCGAGTGCTGGGATTAAAGGCGTGCACCACCACTGCGCAGCCCGTTTTCTGTTTTTCAGCATCGCAGATGGTGCTAATGTGTATAATGCGCTAATTATTGTAAGAGGGGTTTGTGTAAAACACTCCTGAAGACAAAACTGCAGGTTTGAAGTGTGTCTCTTCACCCAGCCTTTGTCGTATGACTGCCACACCAAAGCTCTTGTAACCTTTGCCTGACTGGCTCCCTGGCCTGTGTTTGATTTCAGACAGGCCGATGGTCGCAAAGTCCTCCGGTCAAGCATCCGTGAGTTCCTGTGCAGTGAAGCCATGTTTCACCTGGGGATCCCCACCACGCGGGCCGGGGCCTGCGTCACATCTGAGTCCACAGTGATTCGCGACGTGTTCTATGATGGTAATCCAAAATATGAAAAGTGCACGGTTGTGTTGCGTATAGCTCCCACTTTTATAAGGTAATGCTGGGGTCCATTAGGCCTGTCTACGTGCACTTGCTCATAGATCGTAGAAGATCCATGCTTCTGCAGCCAGAATGTTGAACCCAGCTTGTGAATAAGCAACAGCACCTGCTGTGGTCAGGATTTAACCCCAGATGCCTCTTGCTGCCCTTTGACCAAGAACCACATAGAATTTCCACAAGAAAATGGCCTCATTTAGTGTCACCATAAGCAGACTCCTCTAGCTTTTTTCTTAGTCATCCAGTAACTTATTAACCTGGTCCTATCTGGCAGGCTCTTTTGTACCTTAGCTTGGAGCCATCTGAATGAGGAACTTCCAGGAGGTGGCTAGTGTGTTCTTACAGCTCTCCATCCGGTCATGCCCAGACTAGTTGGCAGTCTGTTACTCACCACACACCCCACACACTGTTCGTCTCTGGCTTTTTCTGACCTCTGGGAAGATAGAAAGAGGCCAGAGATGATAACCGCTTCACCCCAGATGTCCTTCACCCTAACTTGGTTGACATTTGAGTAGAAGCCTTCCTGTGCCGTGCACAGTGTTGATAGCGTCACTGGCCTCTGCCCGCCAATTACCAGTAGCAACACAGTTACGATAAAAAATACCAGCCGGGCATGGTGGCACACACCTTTAATCCTAGCACTCGGGAGGCAGAGGCAGGCAGATCTCTGAGTTTTGAGGCCAGCCTGGTCTACAGAGCAAGTTCCAGAACAGCCAGGGTTATACAGAGAAACCCTGTCTCTGGTTAACAAGAGTCTCTGTATATGACCAGTTTCCCTGTGGGACAGCCACCCTGCCATGCATTCTCTCTGGTCTTCACAGTATTTGGGGTATGCACAAAACCCTGTGTGGAGTTGCCAAAGTAGACAGCCATTGTGGTTTCTGGGCCTGATGGGCCTCCCAGGATCTGGGAAATAGAGATTAATTTAATTGTCCTGTCTGTTACTCAGAGATCTGGCTAGGCTCTGGCTGGGTGTTGCTTTGTCTATTCCGTGTGCTCTTTCCATCGTAGGGCCACAAGGCTTTGTAGCCATGCTGGTGTTTCTTTTTCTCACAAAGGGATGGGGTCTGTCTGACATATTGAACACTGGGGTTTTTTCTGCAGATTTGGCTCCTTTGAAATTTTTAAGCCCCCAGATGAATACACCGGGCGTGCAGGCCCTAGCGTGGGACGAAATGATATCCGAGTGCAGATGCTCGACTATGTGATCAGCTCTTTCTACCCTGAAATCCAGGCTGCCCATACCTGTGACAGTGACAACATACAGAGGAACGCTGCCTTTTTCAGAGAGGTAGGCAGGTTTCCCACTGTGGCCAGAGACAGAGGCCTTTATCTGGTATCCCTGTCCTTTTCTGCTCCTTGCTGCTGCTCTCTAGTCCCGTCATCTCCCTCAGCCTCATGAACCAGGGCTTTGTTATTTTGAGACAGTTTTACCAAGTAGCATTGGCTAGCCTGGAACTTGCTGTAAACCAGGCTGGCCTCAGACTCATAAAGATCCATTTACCTCTGCCTCCTGAGTGTTGGGGTTAAAGGCATGTGTCGCCACACCCTATACACCAGGGCGTTTTGATGCTTTGACAAGGCACCTGGTTGCTGAGTACACCTATAAGAAGTAAGAGGCCCAGCTAGTCTTGGAAGGAAGGATGCATGGACAGAAGCACTGTTGAGTGCTGGATACCTACTGCGTGGGTTGGTGGCCTCAACCCAGCACACCCACGTGGTATCTCAACTTGGAGAGAAGAGATGTGGACACCCCGCCGCCGCCGCCCCCCTACCCCCCAGCAAAGACCAGGCATAGTTCTGTTTGTGTGGCTTGGGCTAGACTACTACAAGTTATTGCTGCTGGTCAGCAGAATACTCCAAGCATGAGTCCGTGGGGCTTTGTCCCACACCATGTCACTCCTATTTCCCACCTCTGGCACAGTTGCTGGGGATGTGGTGTGACATAGCCACAAAGCACCAGGAGGAGCTGTGAGGCTCAGCTTTCTGCTCTCACACAGAAACAGGGGTGATCTGGTGAACTTACACTGTCCCTTTAAGCTCCTGTCTTTGTCATGAAACTGGAAGGCCAGTACTCCCTGGTTCCCAGGAACTCCTGGGCTTTTCACACAGATGAGGCACAAAGGGTCATATGCTTGGGTGGTAGGGGCTGTGCTGTAGTCCTGTGCTTGGGCTCCTGTTCTCCAGGCCACACTGGACTTATGTTCAGGGTCACTGGTGGGCTGTTGGTGGCATGGCTGTATAGCACCCAGTGTGGAGATGGGATAGGAATGTCTAGGAAATAAGCAACTGACAAGTATGGAGTTTTCCTGGGCCTCAGTCTGGGATGCTGATTTTTATGCTTTATCCAGAATTGGTAGCAGATAAAAGAAGAGGTGGTAAAAATGGAACTTAGGTCCATATAAATCAACTCACCCCAAACATAATTCTGAAACACTGAGTGGTAAAGGGAGTATTTATAGAGGGCCCTAGCCTGAGATCTGCTTAGAGAAAACCCACTGGCATCCAGGAGATACGCTGGGTGCTCTGGCATGAGGAAGGGCAGATGAGGGAGCAGAGCCTGTCCTGCTCTAGGTGACGCGACGAACAGCACGGATGGTGGCCGAGTGGCAGTGTGTTGGCTTTTGCCACGGTGTCCTCAACACTGACAACATGAGCATCGTGGGGCTCACTATTGACTATGGACCCTTTGGCTTCCTGGACAGGTAATGTCCTTAGGGTAACAGGTGATGGAGCTTTTGCCTGTTGGCCACAGCATAGGGGTCATGGGTATGGGAAAGTAGCAGGGAACAGCAAGGCATACATGCTGCTCATGTGCCTTTTTTCAATGTTTCATTCCCAGCAGTGTCTGGTCAGCCATTCCTACAAGCCAGAAATCAAGGGGTTTTTTGGAATTCACTGTGTAATCCAGGCTGGTCCTGAACTTATGATCCTCCTGTTTTAGGCTCCTGAATGATAGGATTATAGGAGTTAGAACAAGTCCCTTCACTGACAGGGTGTAAATGGGTCAAAGGAGTGGGAGTGCGGGGGAGGGGGCAGAGCAGAGACAGGTGGTAAGGATGGAGTGCTATATCCAATAGCTTAAGTCTATATGGTCTCCAAGGAGCTTCCCCCTGGCCTTGAGGCTTAACTGGTTGTGTTCAGGTATAACAAAGTACAGCTATTCTAGAGTTCTTGGCCTGGGCCCACAGGACCTGACAGAGCAAGAGTGGGGTCACATTGGCTTAGTCATCAGTCTTTCCCAGGAGCCTGCCCTCACCGCGTCTCCTCTGATAGCACTTCTTTGTGTGGCAGATATGACCCTGACCATGTGTGCAATGCCTCTGACAATGCTGGGCGCTACACATATAGCAAGCAGCCTCAGGTATGCAAGTGGAATCTGCAGAAACTGGCTGAAGCCCTGGAGCCTGAGCTGCCACTTGCTCTGGGTGAGGCCATCCTAGCAGAGGAGTTTGACAGCGAATTCCAAAGGCACTATCTACAGAAGATGCGTAAGAAGCTGGGCCTTATTCGAGTGGAGCAGGAAGAAGATGGGACACTTGTGGCCAAGCTTCTGGAGACCATGCATCAGACTGGTGAGTCACAGAACCATCATTATGGGCAAATAGTCAGTCCAGACTGGAATTGTCTCCTTTAAATGTTCTCCATCTACCTCCCCAAACATCCCATTCTGTTTCTGTAAATTTGACTGGCCACTCTAGGAACCTCAGTAGGATTTGTCTGTGACGGATTCTACTACACAGAAGATCCATAGGTTCTTCCATGTTGTAAAATGTCTGAATTTAATTCCATTTTTAATGCTGAATATCCAGTGTCTATGGTAATGATCCCCTTGAGTCATTTTTGGTTTTTTTGTTTTGAGACAAGGTTTCTCTGTGGAATAGTCCTGGCTGTCCTGGAACTCATTTTGTAGACCGGGCTGCCTCAAACTCACTGAGATCCGCCTACCTCTGCCTCCCAAGTGCTGGGATTAAAGGCATGCACCACTACTGTCAGGCCACCCCATTGGTTTTTTGTTTGGTTTTGTTTTTTTATTATGCTCATTGATGTTTGCCTGCATGTATGTCTATGTGAGGGTGTCAAAGCCCTGGAACTGGAGTTAAGACAGTTGTGAGCTACCATGTGGGTGCTGGGAATTGAACCCTGGTCCTCTGGAAGAGCAGTGCTCTCAACCTCTGAGCCATCTCTCCAGCCCATGTTTTCACCTTTTTGAGACAGGGTCTCACTGTGTAGGTCCTAGTTGGCCTGGAACTTACAATGTAGACCAGGCTAGCCTCAAACTCAAGAAATCTGCTTGCCTCTGTCCCTGGAGCGCTAAGATTAAAGATGTGTGCCATCACAGTGCCTGGCCTTTTAAAAAATTATTTATTATTCTGTGTGTGGAGGCAGATGTGCCTGTGGCCCTACAAGCATGGCAGTCATTTGCAGGAATCCATCTCCTACCATGTTGGTCCTGGGTAATGAGCACAGGTTGTCAATCACAGTGGCAAGTGGCTCTATCCATTGAGCCACATTGTTTTAAAACTGGGTGCTGAGCTGGGGAGATGATGGATAAGAGTGCTTGCTCTGCAAGGATGAGAACCCAAGCCCTAACCCATAGCACCCACATAAAAAGGCAGGTAACCTCAACATTGCAGGTGGGGGAGGGCGCTTCCAGTTGAGTGTCTTAAATGAAGCAAGGCCTAGAGCAATAGAGGAAGGCAGCAGAGATCTTGCTCTGGCCTTCTTGTGCATGCATCATATAGAGACTGGGAAGGCTGGTGAGATGGCCCATCACATAGAGCTTGTTCTCCAGTATCCAACCCTGAGGACCTGTGTTTGACCCAGAACCACGGAAAGATGGGGAGAACTTATTCTATAAAGATGTCCTCTGACTTCCACACATGTACCACAGCTGTAAGCACAAGATAAACTGGATTTTGCTATCTGGCCTAGAACTTGACGGCCTCCTACGTACTGTGTGATTATAGGTATGTACTGCTACACCTGATTTCTCATTTTATAAATTTGTTTTTCAAGACAGGGTTTCTCTGTGTAGCCTTGACTGTCCTGGAACTTGCAGATCCGCCTGAAGGCTTGTGCCACCACCACTTGGCTTTATTTTATGTTTTTAAGAAATTATTGTGTCCGCATGCATACTACAGTGTTGTACATGGCAGAGGTAGAAGAACAATTTCTAAGAGTCAATTATAGTTCCATGATTTGGGTCTTGGGGGATCAAACTCGGGCCAGTACATACGACAGTAAGCCATATCCATTGTCCACTGAGCAATCTTACCAGCCCTCATTTCCCCTTTATTTGTGTATGTTGCTTAGGAATTGCATGGTTCCAAGTAAAGATGATTGCTAGGTCAGGCTGACAGCTACAGTGTATCAAGTATGTTTGTAAATAGGTATATCAACGTGCTCTAGGCAGGCACTGTGACTGGGGCTCCCGTGCCAGCCTTGGTTTTTGTCAGTGTCAATCCATTTTTCAGGTGACCTACAAAGAACTTGTAACAGATGTCTGGTGGCTAAGAAAATGGGCTGGGCAGGAGTTAAGGAGCCGGCATCTGCCTCCCAGCACCTGAGCAGCTCGTTTTTCAGGTGCTGACTTCACAAACACCTTCTATATGCTGAGTTCCTTCCCGACCGAACCATCGGACTCAGCAGAGTTCCTAACCAGGCTGACCTCCCAGTGTGCCTCTCTGGAAGAGCTGAGGCTTGCCTTCCGACCCCAGATGGATCCACGGTGAGCAGACCCTTAGATTTCTTTTCAGAAGGGGAACAGCAGGGAGGTTGGAGACTGCCAGTAAGAATCCTTCACAGGTGCACCGGGAGCCTTGCAGCTGCCCCATTCCTGTGCATGAAATGCAGTAAGGCCACATTTCTGCAGCATTGAGGACCAGGGCAGTAACACAAAGAAAGCAGAACACACGTGGACTGGGATGGAGATGCCAAGCATACTGTGCCTTCCCATACCATCTCCTACAGGGTGTGCACACTGTCCAGAGATGTAGGAAATACTGGTAGTGGCTTATGGCTATCAAATAACAACACAGAGGCTAGTCATGCAGAAGGAATTTAGTGGAGACTGGAGCAGTAATCATTAAGAAGAAATGGCACTTCAGATTTGGTGGAAACACCACGGTCAGATGGTCTCTGACCTCCTCAGTTAACTACAATGCCTGGGTCCAGGGCAATCTGAAAGTTGCCCCAGGACCTGAGTCATATGGCTATCTACAAAGCAGCCAACCTCACAGCAAGACAAAGTTTGTATACTGCCCCCTGGCTGAGGTATTCCCATGCCGCCCCTCCCTGCAGGCAACTCTCCATGATGCTGATGCTTGCACAGTCGAACCCACAGCTCTTTGCACTCATTGGCACTCAAGCAAATGTCACAAAGGAGCTAGAGCGCGTAGAGCAACAGTCACGGCTGGAACAGCTGAGCCCCGCTGAATTGCAGAGCAGAAACACAGACCACTGGGAAACCTGGCTACAGAAGTACAGGTAGGCAACTTCCAGGATCACTTGTCCGGGCTCCTTGGCACAATGGCACAAAGAGGTGGCTGCAGATGGCTCTGAATTGGGGGGAATGGAGCGAGCTTTTCTTGTTGGGAAAACCCAGCTAGGGATATGATTCCAGAGCCCGTCTGGACAAGGAGAAGGAGGACGTCGGAGACACTGCTGCCTGGCAGGCCGAACGTATGCGCATCATGCATGCCAACAACCCCAAGTACGTCCTAAGGAACTATATTGCACAGAATGCCATTGAAGCTGCTGAAAACGGAGACTTTTCTGAGGCAAGTACACACCTGTGCCTACTACGTCCCTGGGAGGAAGGGCTGCCATTAAATATGCCCCTCACCTAATTCTTCTCACCTGTTCTCTAGGTGCGACGTGTCCTGAAGCTGCTAGAGTCTCCTTACTACAGTGACGAGGCAGCCACTGAGGCCACAGGCCCTGAAGCAGTGGCAAGGACCACTGATGAGCAGTGTTCCTATAGCAACAGGCCACCACTCTGGGCGGCAGAACTCTGCGTAACATGATCCTCATAAAGGCCTCGGTGTCCTCACATGTCTGGAGTCTCCCGAGGCTTCCCCAGCGCTGCTGAGTTGCTGAGACCACTGGGATCCCTACCCTAATGGTCTCTCCATGATGGCAGAGATTTCCAGTCAAAACCTGACCCATCTCTGTCTGATACCACCTTAGCAGTATTGCTCTGACCTAGCACTCAACATGCCCCCAGCACACTATGCTTCATGCCAGTATAGGAGCTGTTTTATGCTTAAAAGTGGTACAAACAGGAGTGGGGGGAGGGGGAGAGGAGCGGGGGGGAGGAGTGGGAGGCTGGGAGGAGGCGGAAATTTTTTTTCTCAATAAAAAAAAATATTTGAAAAAAAAATAAAATTATTCACAATCTGAGTAATTGTTGTATGTATCGCAAATAAAAATGGAAAACTGAAAAAAAAAAGTGGTACAAATAGGGCTAAATAAGCCTTGTAGCCTGTTTGCACATCTGCCCCAAAGGGCTGGGCCTGACACCTGTTAAAACTCCCAGGCCGCTAAATAAAGTAGCTTTTTCAGGTCTGTGTGCTCACTACCCTAGCCCCAGACAGGTCAAATGGAGATGCAGCACCATGATCTTGTCTGTCCTCAGGAGTCCTGGTAGTAGTTGTTGAAGTTGATGCGAAGCAGGAAGTCCTCAAGGTGAGGCTGGTACCCACGGTTCACAAGGTTGGTCACCACTGGAGAAGCATTCAACTCTCAGACCCTGCCCACCCTGTGCCTTACCACCCCAGCAGCCCAGCCCAAAGGAGGGCTCACCTTTGAAGAGGAAGTGGGAGTAGTACTTGAAGGTGCTGTAGGACTGCTGCATGAGTGGGAAGTTGGGGTGCTCGGCTCCACGGGGGCCAGTAGCCGGGCCCCAGGTCTGAGAGATGAGCTGGCTTCGGAACTTGAGCACCAGGCTGAAGATACTATGGATGATGTTCATGACTGGTGCTCCCTTCTCTGTCAGTAGGCCCCTAGTAGAGGGTAGAGCTGCTGGTGGTCTGCTCAGTGACCTGGGCACACCCAAATGCAGGTGCCTGTCTCACCTGAAAACAGCCCTGTGCAGGTACTCGGCATGGGCCCGCTGGATCTCCTCCAAGTCACCCACTACGGCTAGCCGGGCTCTGAACTCACACCAGCTGACATGCAAGATCTGGTTTGCAATGTAGCCCTGGATGACCTTCACGAAATGCTGCATCTCATGCTTAAACAGCTGCAGCTGGCGGAACTGCACTGAGCCAGCTGTGTGGCTCACTAGGGCTGTTGGAGAACAAACAGGGTGAGCGTCAGCCTGAAGCCACACATGGGATGAACTTAGGCCAGGCCCTACCTGTGCGCTTGAGGTGGAAGCAGATGTCTTTGAGTGTCCACATCATGAGCTTCAACTGCAACAGGAAGGAGAAGATACCACTGTACTTGTTCAGGCAGCTCTCGGTGATAACGATGTTGAGGGGCCAGTCAACCTGTTTAGGAACCCCCACTTAGCACCTGCAGCTGGAGGACAAGCCTCCCCTCCACACCCATGGCAGGACACTGCTGACCTTGTACCTGAGCTCCAGGCAGCTCAGCACATCAGGGGCATTAGGAGCAAACACCTCAGGCAGGTACTTGAGGGCAAGAGACAGGTTGGTAGCATGTGGGGTGTCCCCATGGAGGCTATACTGCAGTGCCTTGCTCAGGATGCTGTTAAGGACCAATGGGTTGAGCAGCTCCCCAGGTGTCTGTCCAGCCCCTAACTAAGGAAGTGAAGAGAAGATGTTTCAAGGAGTTCCAGGTTTATGTCCTTCCCTCCCTACTTGCCTAGCAACCCAAGTTCTGCCCAAGCAGCACTGTCACCATTTTGCTAGGAACTGGGTGGGCCTGAGGCCTGCAGCCACCCACATCCTACCCACAACACCTCTACTGGCCAGCCTGATTCCAACTCCAACCTTCTCAAAGAGCAGGTCACTAAGAGACTGAGCAAACTCTCCATCTTCCATCAGCAGGAAATGCCGCAGCGCTTCAAAATGTGTCTCCAGGTCTAACTCCACAAAGAAATAGTCAACTGCAGCTTTGTTCACCAAGGTGACGCTGGTGGGGGGAAGCTGGAAGTTAGGGTGGCAGGCAGGAAAGGGCAGATAGTTGCAGTTGGGCAGGTAGCGGCACTCACTGGGCAGCCAGAGGTGTGGTAAGGGAGCGCTTCATAAGAACAGGCAAGGTCAGCAGCTCACTTAGCTGCACTGCGCTCTCATCTACTGCTGACTGAACCTGGGGATCCACAGGGAAAGCAAAGGCCTGGGGAAGCATGTGGTGTACCAGGTGCGCAACAGAAGGTTCTGCTGTGGGAAATAAAATAGACTTGCTGAAACTTAGGCATGCAGTGGCCTAGAGCACCTCCAGCCCCCACCTGCCCACTGTAGTTGACGCACTCACACATAGACTCATAGCTGTCTGGGTACTGCTCCAGGTGGTAGAGCTTTGTGAGGTCTGCCAAATAGGCTTGCTCCTTGCCCCAGCGTCTGGCCTCAGTCTCTGTGTCCGATAATTCCTCACTAGGGCCTGGGCTACTTGGGACAGCTGTGTCTTCCTAAAAAGAGGTCAACCTCAAGAACTGCATCCCCACCCAGTATATTCTGCCCTGTCCCCCCACTTTGCCTGTGCTGAAAATGGGCATATAGGAACCACATGTGGTGACATTCCCTACATGGTCCCCTGACCTGTGAGCTTGGAGGCCATGGAGAGAGGTCTTCAGCATCCCTGTTCCTCCCTGGACCTGGAAAGATACAAAATGGGTATGAGGGCCAACAGTCCCCAGTACCTGATGAAGGGACAATAAGGCTGGCCCAGAGAACCCCTCCAGAACCCCACAGCAGCAACTCAATCCTGGCTGACAAACAAGGATCTCAGAAGACAGCCTGACACTGCTTTCTACTGTGCCATGGTCCCACCCCACCATCAGTGCTCACTCTCACCTGTCTCCTCAGGGATACCATTTCTTAGCGTGCCAGCCTCAGCAACAACAGGGGGCTTGGTTGGGCTGCCTTCTTCTGTGCTGCCAGGGCTACAACAGGTGGTAGGCTTCATTTCTTTAGGTAGTTGTGGCCCACATTCCAGAACAGGGCTCTGTGCTTCCACACAAAGGTCTGACTGGGACACACGGGCAGGAGAGCACTGATGGGGCTCAAGTAGGTCGGGCTCAGCTTCTGGCAAGGGCTCCTCCAGAATCAAGGGAGGCTGAGTACAGTCACGTGGCTGAAGAGCCTCTTCTGACACATTCTCCCCAATCCTGATGCTTGCCTCTGACACATGACCATGGACATTCCAACGTGGTCGAGAAGGAACCACATCTGATACATTCTCTCCAACCTTAATGCTTGCCTCTGACACATGTCCGTGGACGTTCCAACGTGGCCGAGAAGGAGCCACATCTGATACATTTTCCCCAACCTTAATGCTTGCCTCTGACACATGTCCATGGACGTTCCAACGTGGCCGAGAAGGAGCCACATCTGATACATTCTCTCCAACCTTAATGCTTGCCTTTGACACATGCCCATGGACGTTCCAACGTGGCCGAGAAGGAGTCACATCTGACACATTCTCCCCAACTCTGATGCTGGCATCTGACACATGACCATGAATGTTCCATCGTGGCCGAGAAGGAATCACATCTGATACATTCTCCCCTACCTTGATGCTGGCATCTGATATATGTCCATGGACATTCCACCGAGGCCTACGAGGAGCCACTCCTGATACATTCTCCCCAACTCCGATGCTGGCCTCCGACACATGTCCATGGATGTTCCACTGTGGCCGAGGAAGAGCCACGTCTGACATATAGTCCCCCTGCTTGATGCTGGCATCTGACACACATGTGGAAGTGCTCCTAAGTTGCTGGCAAGGAGCCATTCCAGAAGCAAGGCTCTCTATGGGGACAGCACTCTCTGACATATGTTCAAGGAGCTGCCCCACAGGCTGGGAGTTCCCATCCTCAGGAGTGTCCTGCTTGAGTGGATGTGGGCAAGGCAAAGTCTCCTGCATGTCATGGACACATGAATCAAGTTTTGTAGGCATGTCCCCCAGTAGATGCTGCTTTTCACTGTCCAAACTATTTTGGACATCCTGAAAGGGTCCTGGTAAAGAGGAGGTGGCCAAAGTTGGCCTCAGGACAGTATTGAAATCATACTCTGACTGGGCAGGCTGGGGCCCAGCTGCTGTGAGTGCTGGCCCTGGAGTTATAGGGGATAGGTCTGAGCTGATGGTCTGCAGTGCCACCTCTAAGAAGGGAGCACCAATGCTATCCATAGGCTGTTCAATCCCAGGACCCATAGGCAGAAAGTCTGTAATGTTGAGACCAGTAGAGAACGGCCCGGCTCCCTCTGCCTGTCCAGCCCCAGAGTTATCAGCTCCCTCTGCTGCAGATTTGTGGGTTGATGGTGTTGATGCACAGGGTAGACTTAGACAATCCCAACACTGTTCTGTGGACCCCAGATCACTGCTACGGCCTTCATCTGCATGCTCAGTACCCGGAGATGTGACCTGAAACACAGGACATATTCAATTCCTCCAGTCATTTAACCCTGTCTCCCAGGTGAGCTCAGTGACCAACACCTACTAAGTGCTGAGGGACATAGGACAACCAGGCCAGAGCATCTAACTCAGAGTCCCAGCAGGGCTTCCAAGACCCTGCTAGAGCCTATTACCTGAGAGCACGTGCTTGGGAACACACTCAGCGGCTTCTGGGGCTGGTGAGCCTCCATGTCGCTCAGCATATCCTGAAATTGAAGCCCACAGAAAAGACACAGTAGCTCTGTAGAGTGACCAACAGAGCTGGCACACACCACAGCCTTCACACAGTACCCCTCACCCATCACAGATGCCACTGGCCCTGCTACCCACTCACTGTCCAGGTTTGGCTGGAAGCCTGAGCTTCAGCAAGTACCATCTGTGCCCTTATACAACAGGATGGCGTGATGACATAACTGTGTGCAAGAGCTGGCAGCTGACACCACTGCCATACCTGAATGCGCTTCTGGTCTTCGAGGAGAAAACGAAGCCGTGCGCTTTCCAGCCGATGCCTCTGGATTCTCCACAGAGCCTTCTGCTCCCGACGAGCTGCCTCTGCAGACAACTTGCTATAATGGTCAACCAGCGCCTGCCTGAAGCCACAGGCAGAGGACATGGTCACCACCACCACTCTGCACCAGCTGGTGGGCATGCTCAGGCTAAGATGGCTCTCCAGGTAGGCTCCCTCCCAAGACTTCTGTTCTCCATCTTCCCCACAACAGACTGGGCTCTCAGGGTGGCCTTGTTGCCCACCACACTGAAAGGCTCCAATGGACAGATGCCCCCATGGGACTTGGCACTGCTGGTGGACAAATTGCCAGAAGAAAAATGTACATGGCCAGAGATAAGAGAATAAGCAGGTGCTGAGGTCAGGCTGATGGAACCAGGCCATATTTCTTTACTGCACAGTAGACCTCTTCCATCTGCATGTTCAAATCCAAGAGAACTGGAGACTGGCAAAAAGAACAAAATCAATGGAAACCCGGGGATTCCAAGCCTCCTACTACTGGGCATTGAGGCACAATGCACCATCTCCAGTTTGGCTGGCACAAGTCAGGAACATGGCCTCTATGTCTGTTTCCCTCTTATGTGAACAGAGTATCTACGTGTGTGTGTGTGTGTGTGTGTGTGTGTGTGTGTGTGTGTGTGTGTGTGTGTGTATGCACATAGCAGAAGCCAGAGGCAAACCCCTCATTTGCCCTGTAAACAGTATCTAAGCTGGAACAGCTGAGCTTAAGGGCACCAAAGAATATGTAGCCAGTCCCTTCTATAAACACCTTCCACTGAAACAATGAGCCAGTTTCCAGGACAGACTAATGACACAAAGAGGAAACAGACTCAAGAACTGTGCTAGATTAATGGCCCATTGCTCTGCTGGGCCAGAAACAGGTTTGGGGGAAAAAAAAAAAAGCCCAGCATGGTGGCTAACGCCTTTAACCCCAGCCTCAGCAAGCGGATCTCTGTGAATTCAAGGCCAGCATGGTCTACAAAGTGAATTTCAGGACAGTCAGGGCTGTTACACAGAGAAACCCTGTCCAAAAACAAACAGCCACAGAAGGTGTAGTGGCATACACCTATAATCACAGCACTAGGAAGGCTGAGACAGAAGGACTAGAAATTTACAGCCAGCTGGCTACACAGCAAGATCCTGTAGACATGGTTCAAAGGTAGTGCTTACCTGGATGCACGAGGCCCAAAATTGGCTCCACAGCACCACAAAATAAATAATATTAATGAACAATCAGGTCAGCAAATACATAATATGTGTACTGGGGCTGGACCCCAGAGCATAGCCTAAGGGCTCTAACCCCTTATCCCAGGAGAACATTCTGGTCCAGCAGACTTACTAGTCTTTCTGTTTTGATATAGGCACAGCAGGGCAGTGGTGGTACACACCTTTAATCAGAGGCGGGCGGATCTCTGTGAGTTCAAGGCCAACCTGGTTTACAAGAGCTAGTTCCAGGACAGGCTCCAAAGCTACAGAAAAACCCTATCTCAAAAAAAAAAAAAAAAAAAAAAGGGAAAAGAAAAGAAAAGGAAGGAAGGAAGGAAAAGAGAAGAAAAAAGAAAAAAACAGCCAAATAAAAGGAATGTTGCTCACTGGTAGAGCACTTGCCTAGCAACATTGGGACCTTGGAATTGATTCCTAACATCAAAGAAAACGAAGACAACGTAAACCTTGGAATTGATTCCTAACATCAAAGAAAACGAAGACAACGTAAAATAACCATCATTAATTTGTACTAAATCAGCACTGTGGAACCTGCTGCCACACAGCCCTACCTGGCCTTTCTCTCCAGCTCTTCTTCCAGGGCCTTTAGCCTCTTCTCCCGGTCACGGAGCTCACGAGCATAGCTGAAATCATCATCTAGCTCCTCTTGTCTAGCCGCCAGGCGTCGCTACACAACACAGACAGCCTCGTTTACTAAATTAAAGATTTCAGGAGTCAGAACCACCCAGAACCCAGACCACCCACCTCCTGATCCTTTAGAAACTGTTCCTTCAGCCGCTGAAATTGCTCTCGCTTCCTGGTGTCCACAGCCATCTGTTCTGACATCTGTCGGTCTGGGAGAGAAGGTGAGAGGCGTATGCAATTGTGAAGAGCCCAGCAGGAAACCCAATAGAGTGGAGGAAAGGTCTGGAACTGCACTCACCACTCAGCTCAGTTAGGATCCTAGATGCTGCTTCCCGGGCATGGACAATTAATTCTTGTTTTGCAATTTCCATACGCAATTCCTAAAATACAATAAGCAAAACATCTTACTGCCCTTCCCTTCTCCTAGAACAGAGTGGAAAGAACACTATCCTAGTTCTCCAAACAACCTGCTGCTGGCCACTGTTATGAGATGCCCTTCCCAACCTACACAAGCTGGGAAGACAGGGAGGCCTCCCCCTTGCAGCAGCGAATAGGAAGTGACTATGTACCCAGAGATAAGTGAAGGGCTCACAGGCAGTGCCGCTCCTGAGTCTGTCTTTGCCTGGTCTCTCCTGCTGCCATTGATTGGCACTGGCCAGTCACTAATATCTTGTCCTAGAGTACACTGGAGTATTATGGTGCTGCTTCCAGGAACACACCCATTATTTGTAAAGACTACTGAAGTGGAGGAACTTTAGGCCTTGCTGCCTAGATTTTCCAAACATGGGTAAAACCTGGAATGCAGACAAGGTCACCCAGACTTGGAAACAAAAACAAAAAGGCCAAAGGCCCTGTTCTGAATACCTGTCACCAAGCACCCTGGGTGTCCCCACCTAAATATACTACCAGGACAGAGACACCAGAAAGAGCCACTCTGCCTTACATGCCCCATGCCCAGTACTTCTTCTTGCCCCTGAATCTGCCTGGCTGTCCCCTACTGCCCATTAGTACCAGGCAAGAAGTTGTTGAGACTGGCAGTGGCCCACCACTGGGATGGGAGCTCCATAAGCCCAGAATCCCAGGAAGTGAATGAAGGGAAGCGCAGAGAAAGCCAAACTCCCAAAGCCAAGTACCTTTTCCTCCTTGCTGATAGAGCTGTGACGGGCAACACTCTCCATTCGCCCAACATAGACAGCACAGTCCTTCTCAATCTCCTTCAACTCCTCAAGAGAGAAAACCACTGAGATGCGAGGGACAGGGACATCAGACCAACAGAGGTAGTGCTGCCAAAGAGGAAGGGCTTCAGTGAGTACATGGCCAAGGCCGGGAACAAGAGCACTGCTTCACAACTGGGTTTGCGGCAACGAATATAGATAGCCATTTCCCTGAAAAATTCATTCCTAAATCTGGGGGCAGCTGAAAACCCTTGATGACTCCACAGAGCAAATACCCCAACAATGGAGACACCATGTATGGGGCCATCAGCATCAGCAGAAGTGGAATCAAAAGCTGAGGAGCACCGTGGGATCTCATCTCGCACACAGAGGACTGTGGCAGCCAACACACTAGCACCCACCAGTCAGACACAGTCCCTAGACAGATCTGACTGCCCGCCTGGACACAAGGCCCCCACCAACTAGCAGGACCCTCTCACCCGGGGACAACAGAGCTTCAGCAGGTTGATGGTCTTCCCACAGACGTACACATCATGGGCAATGTGTTTCAGGAACACAGGAACACAGTCCTCCACCTCTTTGGAAATGAGCACGTAGCCATGGGTCCAGTAAAACTTATCTGGACAGAACATGGACAGAACAGGATGATCTGCAGTTACAACAGCCCTGACCCCAGGCAGAGGGCACTGCCTAGCAGCCAGTGGCTACTTACCTCTGAAGCTGAGGTATTCATGGTTAACCTGGATCATGAATTCCCTATAAACATCTCTGAAGACTCCACTGTACACCCAATCATGGATGAACCTGTGGGATAATGGGACATGGCAGGGAGGGCGGAGCTAGTCAGGCGTGGGTGGCGGGTGGGTGTGACAAATAGGCAGGATCATCAGCTGAGTGTGGCCAGTCCACAGAGTGAAATGGGACACTGTCAGTAATACTGCAGCTTTGGGCATGGTCTCCTGCCGAGTCCACCCATTTATCCAGAGTACTTGCACACGGACCCCAACACTCAGTGGACCGACAACAGGAAACTCAAATACATACTTGGTCTGAGTGTAGCCTTCCCCCATGCACTGCAGGAGACAGGCATGGCCAGTACAGGGCACCCACCGTGTGTAGGGCTCACAGCTGGTCTTCAGGAGAGACAGCAGCACAGGATAGTGCTCATTACTACAGTTATCCAGGGCCTCCTGGTAGAGGTAGGACAGGAGCTTCACGCCCTGCAAACAGTGAGAAGCAGGATGGTGTACACCACTGCAGTGTACGGCACGCTGCCCGTCTAGGCAATATGGCGAGCAGACCACACTAGACAAGAAGGCACAACTCAAGGGAAGCATGCAAGCTCACACTCAGGAAAAGGAAGGATGACTCACGGTGGGGAACACAGCCCTGGGCTCTCCACTGGTCACCAGGGATACAGTGCCAACACCACAAAGCTCAGCCAAGTACCTAGACACAGAAACTGGATCAGACCAGATGACAGGAGCACAGGGTCCC
Organism: Microtus pennsylvanicus; assembly: GCF_037038515.1. Lineage (NCBI taxonomy): Eukaryota > Metazoa > Chordata > Mammalia > Rodentia > Cricetidae > Microtus > Microtus pennsylvanicus. Next base: position 17,645,403 of record NC_134580.1, read on the forward strand.
AAGGACCAGATCAGATTAAGTAAGCTAAATATTATTCATTTCCCCCTAAGCAACTGGTCTACACAGGCTTTAAAAACTATTTGTACCCCCAACAACCAGATCGAAGCGCCCTTGTTGGACCCCTGCCCAGCACTGTTTCCTGTGCTATCCTCCCAAATGGCACTAACACATCCACACTGGGTGTCCCCACCTCATCCTTACCTTGACTCCCTAACTCCCTCTTATGATAGGTTCCCACCTTGTCTGACGAGGACAAGCACCAACCCCCTCATGAACACTCACCTTCTCTACCCCACTGTAGTCTGTGTTCCACATGACCCCACTCACAACAGGTCCCATTCATAGCGTCCAGATCCCAGGCTCTACCTTCCCAACTCTTGCTGCCGAGAACATGTCCACCTCCTGTATTATCTGCCAGCAGACACATTCTAATGCACATAGTGACCAGCTGTGCATGGACTGTTGAGGCAGCCAAGGACTAATCTCCTGGTCCCCCTGCCAGGGAGCAGAGCTGGCTCTCCACTACCCTGAAAGCCCCACACCTGCTCCTGAGGGCCATGCTAGGCCACTGTGCTGAGGTTCACCTGAGCTGCCGGCCCAGTTTCTTGAAGAGAAAGCCAATGGTGAGGAGACTCAGGGTAGGCGGAGTGGAGAGAACACAGGCCTGGTAATACCGCAAGTACCTCCTAATGCCGCTGGTGAAGGCCTGTGGGCAAGGAGTAGAAGGAGGGCAGCTGGGACATGGAGGCAGTCATGCACTCAGGACTTGAAAGGACACCCCCAAGCTGGAAACAAGGCAGTGCTTTCAGGCCATAGCCTGGTGGCCCCATTTTCCAAGCAGTGGGCATTTATGGCTTAAGCCCGACCAGGAGGAAGAACGTTACTAGAACACAGGTTAGGAATAGGCTCTGCCGCAGATGCGGTTTTGCCCCTTCGCATAGCACTAAGATAGGGTCACCCTGGAACAAACCCTGTCCACCTACCTTGGCCTGTCTTGCCTACATGCCAGGAAAACGGGAACCACAGCCTCACCTCCAATGGATTCCCCTTTCAGAATAATTCTACAGCACCTGCAGCCTCTGGTCCTTGCTTAGGGATTCCATTCACTGTTCTGCCTGGAAGGCCTTTCCCATGCAGCTCCTAAAACACCCCTGAAAACTAATGTGGGGTAGTTCCTTTGCCTGCTGACCTTACTCGTGTGGCCCAGCTCCTCCTAGGCTGCACCCTGCCCCCACCACTCCCTGATACCTGCCCGTGTTTTCTGCAAAACACTCTGCTAACCTGCACACCTGTCCTCACCTGCCCTGGCTACCAGGATTCTCTAAGATTCTACCAGCATGCAAGTTGGTTGCAAGTCTCCCAAAAAAACAGAAAATCTTGGGTGCCTCAAGAATCAGTCCGTTAGAACAGGAGCTCCACCTTGCCACACACCAAACAAAACACTGGGGCCTAATGTGGAACAGGTGGTTTATATCTGGCTCACACACCTCTCATAGCACTTGGTCCTTGCCCTCAGTCCCTAAATGGTCACACCTGCCTCCCTCTATGCCTTTGCCCAAAAACAGCTGACACAGGATTCCAGTGAAATAATAGATGAAGTAAAACAATCTGAAGACACCCAGCTTCTTAAGAAGTTTGGATTGAGGGGTTCTCAACCCATAATTCTGAACTTTTAATTTTTTTGTGAAGGTAGCATGGTTCTCACAAAGGCATACCTGGAACACAAGGCCCCTGCTGCACATGGAGCCTACTACAGGTTGTAGAGAGAAATGGCTCAGGCGTGTGTAGTAGGTTCCATACTCCGCCACCTCTGAAAGGATGCTTCTGATGCTCTCAGGAGATGCACCTGACACATGGACACCCAGCTCCACTACAAAGGCTTGAGTTTGCTACAGGGCAGAAAGGAGTTACAGAAGTCAGACATCAGGACCCTATGTGATACCATTTCCACTCAGAGTTCCCCAAATCCAAGACACACAAACAGAAAGTTCTGAAAACAAAATGCAAGCCACGGAGCTGGAGAGATGGCGCAGGAGTTAAGGAACTTGTATGTACCGCTCTTGCAGAGGACCTGAGTTTGGTTCCCAGCACTCATGCTGGGTAGCTCATAAGGAAACCCAGCACTCTCTTCTGGTCTCCACAGGCACCTGTACTCACATGTACATACTGACACTGAAACACACAACCCAAGCGTGGTGGTACATACATTTAATCCCAGCATTTGAGAAGTGGAACCAGTTAGATCTCTGTGAACTTCAGGCCAGCATGGTCTACACAGTAAGTTCCAGGATACAGAGAAACATGGTTTCAACAACAACAACCAATTTCAACACTGTTGTAAGAAAGAATCTGGGCCAGTGATACGGCTTAGCAGTTGTACTGGCTAGTTTTTTTTTTTTTTTAAATATTTGTTTATTTATTATGTATACAATATTCTGTGTGTATGCCTGCAAGCCAGAAGAGGGCACCAGACCTCATTCCAGATGGTTGTGAGCCACCATGTGGTTGCTGGGAATTGAACTCAGGAAGAGTTCTGGAAGAGCAATCAGTGCTCTTAACCTCTGAGCCATCTCTCCAGCCCGTACTGGCTAGTTTTTATGTCAACTTGGCACAAGCTAAAGTCACTTTTGAAGAGGGAACCTGAACTGAGAAAATGTCCCCATCTCATTGGCCTATTGGCAAGCCTGTGGCGCATCTTCTTGATTGATGATTGATGGGGGGGGGGATCACTGAGGGCAGTGACACCCCTGGGCAGGTGGCCCAGGATGGTATAAGAAAGTAGGCTGACGCCGGGCGGAGGTGGCGCACGCCTTTAATCCCAGCACTCGGGAGGCAGAGGCAGGCAAATCTCTGTGAGTTCTAGGTCAGCCTGGTCTACAGAGCTAGTTCCAGGACAGGCTCCAAAGCCACAGAGAAACCCTGTCTCGAAAAACCAAAAAAAAAAAAAAAAAAAAAAAAAAAAGAAGTAGGCTGAGGAGGCCATAAGAACAAGCTAGTGAGGCGGGGCGGTGGTGGCGCACGCCTTTAATCCCAGCACTTGGGAGGCAGAGGCAGGCGGATCTCTGTGAGTTCGAGACCAGCCTGGTCTACAAGAGCTAGTTCCAGGACAGGCTCCAAAAAAAAAGAACAAGCTAGTGAGCAGCATCCTCCATGGCGTCTGCTTCCGTTCCTACCTCCAGGTTCCTGCCCTGACTTCCCTCAATGATAGACTATGATAGACTATGTTACCTGGAAACCAAATAAACTCTTTCTTCTCCAAGTTGATTTTGGTTATGGTGTTTCATCACAGCAATAGGAAACCTAATTAAAACAGCAGGTAAGGTGCTTGCCACCAAGCCTGACCTACCCAAGTTTGATCACCAGTACTCATACAGTACAAGGAAAGATCCAACTCCTAAAAGCTGTCCTCTGGCCTCCACATGTACACATGACACATGTCCCTGCCCAAGGAAATAAATGTAATTAAAAAAGAAAAAAATCTGGGCTGGGATACAGCTCAGTGGTAGAGCACCTGCCTAGCATGTGTCAGACCCTTGGTTCCATCCCTAGGAACACACACACACTTAAATAAAAATGATCGTATGTCAACAAATTAGATAGTCCAGATCAAATGCAAAATTGCTTAGAAACATATAAGTTTACAAAACTGACTCTAGAAAATAGAAATCTACCTATAAGAAGTTGAACAATGAGTCTGCAGACACAGCCTCCTAATAGGGCAGTAAATTCTGTGTCATATGTGTTTAGATAGGTCAAGAAAAAAATAACAGGGCTGGAGAGGTTCCTGTTAAGAGTTAAGAGCACTTAATGGTTTTACAGAGCTCCTGGATTAGGTTCCCAGCACCCATGGCAGCTCACAACCCCCCTTCCCCCATAACTCCAGTTCCAGGGCAATCCTTTTTTTGTTGTTGTTTTGTTTTGTTTTGGGGGGTTTGTTTTGTTTTTGTTTTGTTTGTTTTTTGAGACAGGATTTCTCTGCGTAGCTTTGGAGCCTGTACTGGAACTAACTCTGTAGACCAGGCTGGCCTCAAACTCACAGAGATCCGCCTGTCTCTGCCTCCTGAGTGCTGGGATTAAAGGAGTACTCTCCTGCCCTCCACGGGTACTGGGTACACATGTGCATAATACACACAGGCAGGAAATTCATACACATAAAAAAAAATAAACAAATCTTTTTTGTGTGTTTGTTTTTTGGTTTTGGTTTGTTTTTTTGTTTTTCAAGACTTCTCTGTGGTACCCTGACTGTCCTGGAACTCACTCTGTAGAGCAGGCTGGCTGCAAACTCACAGAGATCTGCCTGCCTCTGTCTCCTGAGTGCTGAGATTAAAGGCGTGTGCCACCACACCTAACTGTAAGTCAATACTCTTAAAAATTCAAACAGAATGCCTGTTTTGTTTTACAGTATTGGGGATTGAACGCAGGGTCTCTCACATGTCAGGCAAGAATTCCAACACTGATTCATATAGCAGCCTAACCTGTGGCTATCTTTAGTCAGCCCATAGAGCTGGCCTTCCTGCCACTCACGGCACTGGACCTCACCCTACCCTGAACATGCTGAGCATGCCCGAGAGAGTGCAGGCTATTTGATACAAGGTTGGCCCTGGTAGCCATGAGCCCGTCTCACCTGACACAGAGAAAATGTAGCAGAAACAACGCCCAGCAGAACATTCAGTGAGTCTTTCACCAGCTCGCTTTCCTCCACCAGCACAGGCTTGGGGGCCTGTAGTAGACCCCCACTGAGGGCCTGTAGCTCCCCATGGCAGAGCCTGCAGAATCTGTCAAAGGCATCCCTTCCTGCTTCGGTGAGGTAGGGCTCCTCTCGGTAACCAGGAGGGCTGTGAGGAAGACAGAAGAGAAGGGGATGAACAGATGGGGCAGCACGGAACTCAATGCCAGGTGTGCTTTTTCCCAGGCTACAAATGCCCTGAGGTCCCAAGAGCAGCATCCAGTCATGGATGGACAAGGACAGGCCATGACTCACATAGAGTATTGTTCTTGTGTGTTGTGTATGTATGGCACATGTATGCTTTATAATTTTATTTTGTGTGTGTATGGGTGTTTTGCTTTGCACTTACATCTGTTTACCACATGCATGTCTGGTACATACTGAGGCCAGAGGAGGGTGACAGATCCCCCAGAGACAGAATTACAGATGTTTGTGAACCTCTACAAGAACAAATTCTCTTCACTGCTGAGCCAACTCTCCAGCCCCATTATTTTATTAATTTTATGTTATGGGTGTTTTGCTTACATGTCTGTATACCACATGCACGCAGTGCCTGCAAAGGCCAGAAGAGGGTGCAGAGCCCCTGGAATTAAAGTTACAGACAGCCAGGCATGGTGGTGACCCATGCCTTGAATCCCAGTACTCAGGAGGCAGAGGCAGGAGGAGCATGAGTTCCAGAACAACTATAGCTACACAGAGAAACCTTGTCTCAAAAAAGTAAGGAAAATTTAAATTAAAGAAAAGTTACAGACAGTTGTGGGTTGGTCCTAGGAATTGAACTCAGGTCTTCTGGAAGAACAGCTGCTGTCCTTAACTACTGAGCCATGCATGTCTCCAGCACGCACCTCCAAATTTTTAAAACATAAATAAAAATTAAGTGCAGCAATGTCAGGCATGGTGGTTCATGCCTGTAATTCCAGGATTTCGGAGACTGAAACAGGAAGATCAGGAGTTCAGGGCCAATTTCAGCTACATTGTACAGCCATTCTGCTGTAATAGGAGCGGCGGGGCTGCATCCCCAATACCCCGAAATAACAACACACAAATTGTATTCTTTTAAACACTGCTTGGCCCATTATATCTAGCCTCTTCTCGGCTAACTCTCGCACCTGGACTAGCCCATTTCTAATAAGGTGTGTAGCATCCCAAGGTGTGCTTACCGGGAAGATTCTAGCCTACGTCCATCCTGGGTCAGAGCTTCATCGCGTGTGCCTCAGAGAGCAGAGCTATCACGTCTACCCAGGAGAGGGGAGCATGGTGTCTCTTGACCATGCCAATCTCGAGTATGTAAGACCCTACATTTTAAAAAGCTCTAGTGTAAAAACTTAATTAAGCCGGGTGGTGGTGGCGCACGCCTTTAATCCCAGCACTCGGGAGGCAGAGGCAGGCGGATCTCTGTGAGTTCGAGGCCAGCCTGGTCTACAAGAGCTAGTTCCAGGACCAGAACCAAAAGCTACGGAGAAACCCTGTCTCGAAAAATTAAAAAAAAAAAACTTAATTAAAAACAAAATGTTTGGGGCTGGGGAGATGGCTCAGAGGTTAAGAGCAATACAGCAAGACCCTGTCTCAAACATCACGACTTTGGGGATATAGCCCTCCGTGCAGGAAACACTGCCTGAGTGCTACTTTGTGCTGGAGTTCTCTGGCTAATCCTGTGCTTCCGAGACCACCAAAAGGATGAAGTGTGTTCACAATGGATAACAAATGAGCTAAGTGACCATGTCTCCCAAACAACAACCCAGCTAACAGATGAAATAACAATAATAAATATTTACAAAGAAAGCAATGGGCTATAAGGTCAATTTCTCAACATGTAAGGGGTTGGTAGAATTGCTTTGTACAAACAAGACAGGACCAAAACCCTAGTGTGAAGTTACAGGACAGAGAAGCCACTAAAAGGCAAGACACTATCAACACCATAGCAGGGAGCTTGAGGGATCCAAAAGCGCAATTATGATCACACCTAGGAAAGTTCCTCACATAGGAGCAGTGCCCTACACACAGAGAGGCTTTATCACTCCCCCATGTGTTCCTCTCAGAGACCCCAAGGGAACCGGAGGCCACATCAGATGACACACGGCTCCTCCAGCCCTGACTCTTTACTTCAGGGCTCCCCTGCTGTTTTCCCAGACTGAGTAGCAAAAGGGATGTGAACAGGGCTCCATGAACAAATGTCTGTGAAGTACATGTCCTCAATTCTCATTCTGAGTGTTTCCAAAGGGTACCAACTCAGACCAGGAAAGGAACGGAAGGAAAAAACCCATGGCCCCAGATATATACAGAGTATGTGGCTCCAGATTAGCCAATGCTAGCCACCCAAGGAAAGGCTATTATGGCTCATGCTTCTATCAGCAGAAGGTACCACACCCATGGCTTCTACTCATGTAATAAGTTTCTTGGAGCATCTCCCAGGCACTGACCACACAGCCTGCTAGCTGCCCTAGGACATCTGTCTAGCAGTCCTGCTAGAAAGATAGACTGTAAGTATGGTCTGCAGAGTTAACTCCACTGAGGAGGAAGGGTGGGGAGCTCTTTCCCCTCCTCTTCCTCCACCTCATAGGATTCAGACACCATTGTACACTAGCTTACCTGAAATGTCAGCCTCTTCATCTCAACACTGATGTTTCTACAGACAACTGCCTGGGGTTGCAAAGTAAGCTGTTGACATGGGACAAAGGCACAGTGCATTTAAAGGCAAAGAAAGGGTCACATACCATCCAATGCGCTCCCAGCACCTCCGCTTGCTGGCTTCATATGTGAGCACGGCTTCCCACAGGTCCAAATCCGGGGTCATGCTTGGTTCAGACTGGGAGTCAGGAGTTAAATTAGAAGCTGACTGGAACCCTTCATCTTCCCACTGATCCATCATCTGTGGGACCTAGAGACCACAAGGAAAAGCAGTTCATTATCTATCTCTTTGTGTATGCATTCATCTAAATGTGACAGAACATTCCGGAACTTTATCCTCATCCATTTGTTCCCTAGAGGGACACACCTAGCAAAATATTTTATATTTTCTCAAGTTTCTATGTACTACACAATGCACCCCTCCACAATGGCATCACAGAATTAAAATAATCCACGATTGACTGGAGAGTTGGCTCAGAGGTTAAGAGCACTGACTGCTCTTCCAGAGGTCTTGAGTTCAATTCCCAGCAACCACATGGTGGCTCATAACCACCTATAATGAGATCTGGTGACCTCTTCTGGCACGCAGGCGTAATTGCAGACAGAGTACTGTATACATAACAAATAAACAAATAAATATTTAAAAAATAATCCACTTTCAATTTCTGTCAGGTGTGGTGGTGCATGCCTGTAATTCCTGCACTCCCGGGTCTGTAACCAGACTGGCTGCATGGGAAGATTTACCTAAAACAGAAGGTGTTAATTTTTTTTAAATATTTATTTTATTTTTATTATGTATACAATATTCTGTCTGTGTGTATGTCTGCAGGCCAGAAGAGGGCACCAGACCTCATTACAGATGGTTGTGAGCCACCATGTGGTTGCTGGGAATTGAACTCAGGACCTTTGGAAGAGCAGGCAATGCTCTTAACCACTGAGCCATCTCTCCAGCCCAGAAGGTGTTAATTTTTAATTTCACATAATACATGGCCTCATTTTAGGGAAAAGAACAAAAAGTCATATGGAAGTCCCAGTACTCTGTAGGATGAGGCAAGAAGATCTCCATGAGTTTGAGGCCAGCCTGAGCTACCCTGAAACCCTGTCTTTACCCACCCCACCCCTTCAGCACTCAGGAGAAAAACAAAACTATACTAAACCTGGGAAAATGTATGTATACTGAGATTTTGCTGTAGCATCATTTAAACTTGGAAACAGCCTACGTATTTCATAATAAAAAAAAATAACTGAGTAGAAACAGATTGTCCTTTAACAGAATTTACAAAGTAATAAAATACAAGAGACAATGACAATTTACTCAATGACTGGCAGGAAAAATCCATGTTACAAGCGGGGAAGTATAACAAAAAGCATGCACACCAGGCATTTTTGAAATGTGGTTTCTGCAACTGAAGAACAGGATTTATTTCATTTTAATTAATTTAATTTAAATTACCTGTAGTAGAGAAGAAAAGTGGCTTAACCTGAGGTAAAAGGTGAACAGCCGTGTGTTATTTTTTTTGATGCAGTATCCCTGTGCAAGACCAGGCCAGTAAGTTCTCTCCAACACCTCTCCCTCATAACAATCCAGTCACCTGATGTTCTGGACACGAGCTTTCCAGCGTTACCATGGCACTACCCAAACCTCTAGGGATACTGAGGGGAAAGAAACACTACCTTAATGGTCAGTCCAGAAAAGTCCGCGCTGTCCGGCACAGGGGGCAGATCCAATCTCACATCCATGTCATATGTGCGGCTGTGCACGAGGGCACCAAAGAGTGAGGCCCGGGTGTCTCTCTCAAACCTGTCACCACAAGAGTCACCAATAGAGAAGCGCCCAACGGTGGGCAGGCCAGTACCTGGGGTAGCCTCCATCACCTGAAGGGCTTCCTGGAACATGTTATGACACAAATACTCCTCTCCAGAGATAAGTGACCTGACGTCCATTTCAAACACACTTAGGTCATAGCAATTGTAGCCGCCGTAGGGTACGTTTCTGCCTACGTGCTTGTTGTTAAAGAAGAAATCCCGTTTTCTCCGCAGCACTTGAGGGGGGCCGCTCCCCGCCAACTGGACCAAGAGGTCCAGCACTGACTCCACCTCCACCAGAGGACAACCAGGGGTTGCTTCCAACTTCTCCACAAGCTCTTCCAAACGGTCGGCCTCTGGCCCCAAGGCACCCACCCTCAAATCGAAGGACAGCATGAGGATCTTGTTCTTCACGGGGCGCTTCGCAGAGTCAGGCAGCCGCTGATGAGTCTCCTCTTGAAACAGATTGGCGAAAAGAGCATTGTAGGCTACCCTCTTCAGGCTGAGCTTTTCCCTCTTCCTGTCCACGGGGCGCTGACCCGGGTGAGCCTGGGCGGCCGGTAAGAAAGCCTCGCAGAGGTCATCGAACAACTGGGTGATACTGGTCATAGCTCTTCAGCCACGGACCCCCGAGTGCTAAACTTTGCACGTGGGAGGCACTTCACGCTACCAAAAACCAGAGCGGCCGCCGGCGGGTCGTCGCTTCACACCTGCGAACCAGGCATCCGCGCCTCAGGTTTTGCAAAGCGAGAGGCCACACGCCGCGTCCTCCCAGCCTTCAGCCGCTACCCGGCGCTCGTCGTCGGGTCTCACGGACCCTGACGAGTTTGCCGAGCGAATGCGCGCGTCCCATAGCCCGCCTGTAAGCCGAAGTCGGCTGAACTGGGACTCCCGCCGCTATGGCGCCATATCCACGCGACCACAGACACCACCAAGAGACGCGCCGGAACTACGTCACCAACACGGTCTCGGGAGGGGCGGGGCTGCAGCCGCGGCTTTCGATACTAAAAGCTATCGTTGGTGAAACAGACTCAGTCAGGGAAGCAGGGGTGTGCACTTTTTAGAACCGATATTTATTGTAGTAGAGGTAGGATGCCCGGGCCGCAGATGGGACCTAGGTCTCCGGCCACGGTTCACTAGGACCTGAATGTGCTCTTCTCCGAATAGGAATCGTCCGCCTTGACCGATTTCAAGCGATTGGAGAGCACGAACCTGGTGGAGGAGCTGAAAAAGCATAATCAGCTCGCGCGGTGAGGCTGGCTCCACGTAGCTCTAAAATAGGGCCGCGCCTCCCCACGTGCCTCACCAGCCGCCTGCAGCAACTTCCACCGAGGTTCTAGCTGAGCTTTTAGTAACCTAAGGGCCCGGATCTCCTCTGGAGAGGCCATCAAGAAAGGGCCCAGACTGGGAGGTGCTTCTCCAAGCAGTACCTGTGCCAGGGTCCTTGCAAGCTGGAGAATGGATTCCTGGCCCAGGGATAGTGGGGAGCGGGGGAGGGGAGCAATGAGACAATGGTTTCTCTTCACCTTCCACCCATACAGCTTATATCCACCTTGCTCAGTTTACCTCTTCCACTACTGCTAGAATTCGGCCCCCTGCTGGGCCCCGAAGCACTGAAGCCAAGAGAGCAGCTTGGGCGTTCTGCAGGCCATGGGCAGGCCCTAGTGCCATCAACACCACGTCAGGCTGGAAGCCATAAGCCAGGGGCAGAACCAGACCCAAGATGCAGCTCAGAAACCCCCCAGTCGTCTGTGGGGACAGAGGCAGAGCCTCAGGCTCTGATCTAGATACTGCTACTGGCTCCTGTAACCACCCTCCAAATCTCAGGGACCCTGGATTGTGAGCAGGCACCCCCAGGAAGACCAGGAGACAGTGAGAACCTCTCCAAACCGCAACACGACCCCTCACCTGCGGCAGTGGTGTAGAGATGTGGAACATGGACTCCACAGCTGCCTCCTTGCCCCGGATATTCAGCCATAGAACTCTCCTTTCCAGAAGTGAGCAGCATGAATATGTATACATGTGCATGAGACCCTTTCGTGAACTTTATAACTGGGAGAGATGAGAGCTTGGGGCTCCAGCAGGGAGGAGGACATGTGTGACTGCCAACCTGGTATGGCTCTGCTTTCTGGGCACCCACTCTCAAACTGCAGCTATGGAAGCCTCCCCCCATTCTGTACTGCAGTGACCCCACACAGTTAAATGCCTGCTACCTGTTCACACACATGCACAATCGGGGAGATATGTAAGCTGAGAACCATACCCATCATCTGCAAGGTCCAGGGGTCGATCCAGCTGTCCCAGGGCCACACAGAGCAGCCTAAGAAGTTGACCCAAAATAGGCTATGCTCACACTGTCCAGTATCCAGCGCCTTTCCCACACCATTAGTGGGGCATTCCCAGGTTCTTAGAGTCCCAACTCAACCAAACAGACTTTACCTCTGAGCTCCATGGGACAGGCATCGCTGAATGATCACTTCTACAGTTGCTGCTGTGGCAAGGGCGGCTGTGACAGCTATGCCATTCCTTACCTATGGAATAAATAACAGAATCTAGAGACTGACACACGCACTCCCTATGGAGCACTTTCAGGAGGCAAGGCCAACTCCCAAACCCGGTTAGACAAACCCTTTTGTGCTTTGTTTTGGTCCTGTCCAAATGGCTGCTACTGACTGACTTTCCCTACACTACAATATCAAATCACCCCACTTTCTATATGCAAGATGCTTAAAACTACACTTCAAATTGTCTACTTCCTCTTTGCCAAAGAGCATTGCCTGGGCTCTGCACAAGGTAACATGTCAGCCCACTGTACATGCCACCACGCTATCTCCAGCAGCTCCCCTGGCAACCTACCTGCCCATCCAGGATCCCACCTAAGAGACACAGAATCTTCCCCAGGGCGACAAGACTCTCATCCTGGAACAGAGACTTGTGTAGCCTACGATGGGCAAGCCAGAGGGACACATGGAAACCAAATCTGTATCAGCCACACTGGTGCAGGCATAGCCAGCCCCAGCCTCAGACTGCTCGCCTCACCTGGCCCAGGCTTCGGTTTCCTCCCTCAAGGCTGACTCTTCCTGAAGGAGCACTCCAGGAGGTAAGGCCAGAGCAGCACCTGGCACGGCCAAGGCGACCGCTGTGCAGATCGGGGGTGTAGGACGGAGACAGAGTTCACCCTGGAGAGGGCTCAGGGCAGCTTCTGCTGCTTCATACGTGGGGTTCTCAGCAAGCAGAGGCAGAGACCTCCCTTCAGGAAAGCGGGTGCTGGGACCCAGAACTGGTGCCACATCTAAACGGTTCAGAGTCACAGTCACTGCCTAAGCCTAAGGCGGAGGAGCTGCCAGCCCAGGTCCAGGTCATACTGACTTTGCTGGAGGCTTGTCCAGTGAGGGGCCTGGGCTGTCTGGACACTCTGGATGGACTCCAGGGCACTATGGGGGAGAAATAGAATTGTAAAGCTGACTCATGCTTCAGCCCCCTCCCCCACCTACTCCAGTCTTCAAACCTCTGGCATGGCACCATGAGTCCAAGAAGGGGGGGTGTGGGGTCACCAAGCAGTGTCTGCACCATCATGCACACTGACTGTGCTAGGGATTCCAGGTGGTATCCACCCTAGGGAGAGTGTTGAAACAGGACAGCGCAGGGGTGTCACTAGTGTGAGCGGCTGTACCAGGCAGAGCACCTCACCTTGACTGAGCCTCCCCTGGCCTTCGAGCCTCCCCACTGCCCCACACTTACCTCTAGCACAGCACAAATCCGGCCACCAGCCAGCACCTGCATCAGCTGTGTGAGGTGGGCAAAGCACTCGGGTGTGGCTCGCATCCGCCCCTGCAGCACAGTGAATCGTGTATGACAGGCACCTGGACCCAGGACCCTAGCTTACTCCCCAGCCAGGCCGTGCTCTCACCTCAGGGTCCCCGATGGCAGAGTCAAATCCTGCTGAGACCAGCACCAGCTCAGGGTCAAACTACAGGCAGAGTCCAGTGGAAAGGAGCAAAAGAGAGCCATAGCCAGGTGAAGGGGAGTTCCCAGTGCTGCCCATTCACATCTGACTTTCAGAGGCACCTTCCCCACTCCCCAAGGTTCATTCGCACTCTGGTGGAATGGCTTACAAAGCTCCTCCTGCCTTCATAGTGGAACTTTAGGTTAGCCTAGGGTTTCCTGCCCTGGGGGACACCCATCACCCAATCACCTCAAAGGCCAACGGGAGCAGCACATGCAGGAAGGCAGCCAAATAGTCAGCATTCCCCATCCCAACCTGCAGCAAGATCGAAGTGGACATTAGAGGACCAGCCCTATGAACGAGGGCTCCAGGGTCTTCACCCCTGGCAACAGAACTCTGGGGAGAATGTTGCAGGATGCCCTGGATGACATTTGCAAACCCGGAGCTGGGGAGCAGGAGAGGAAGGATGGATGGAGCGGGGAGGGGAACTTGGTACCTGATTCCAGGGCAAATTGACGGTGAAGCCTTGGCCCTGCCCTTGCCCAACCGCATGTGCATCGGACTCTTGAAGGAATGGCCAGAAGCGCCCATGCTCATAGCGGTGCCAGGAGAAGTAAAGGACACTGTCAACAACTGGCCAGGTCAGAAGTGAGGTCCTTCAGGAGCTCCACAGCTTCTCAAATAACCCTGACTCCTAAAACCTGAATTTTATCCCCAAGTGGTGCATTGTAGAGAAGGGCCGTGTTCACACCCCAGCTTACCTGGGGTCATCATCGAAGATGTACTGGATGCCCTGGCCGTGGTGGATATCCCAGTCGACAATAAGAATCCTAAATTCAGACCATACTGGAGATCACCTTGCCACTGTCACGCCAGAAGCCCATCCAGGTGTGGAGGGAGCAGGGTAGGAATCTTAGCCACCAGCTCCACCTCTGCCAGTTTAGCTTGTGTCCCCAACACGTACATACCTCTGCAGCCCATATTTCTGCTTGGCATGTTTGGCTGCTATAGCCACATTGTTGAACACACAGAATCCATTGGCAGCCTCCTTCTGACTGTGGTGCCCTGGAGGCCTGAGGTGTAAAATTGGGGTACAGGGCATGTCGGGGTCCTTCTGTCCCCTCACAGGGTCACACACAGACAGTCAATTTGAGGGGGAGGGCAGTTCTCACCTCACTAGGGCAAGCCCATTGTGCACAGCTCCTGTTAGCACAGCATCCACCAGCTGCAGTGCAGCCCCCACAGCTAGCCTGGCACAGTGAAAAGTGTTCTGTGGGGCCAGAGTACAATTTAGCCTGCAGCCTGGCCTACTTGTCCCAAATTGCAGGCCTCCCACTACAGAACAAGACAGGGCTAGGACAATGGCAAGCAAAACATACCAGGGTATGGTCACAAGCATGAACAAGAAGACATGGGCAGATGGGCAAAATGGGTATGGATACACATAGGCATGCGGACATAAATCTGGGTGTATATGCTGGCTCGCACCGGGTGGAAGTAGACAGCATCAAACTGCTTAGACAGTGCCTGGAGCTCCTCCTTGTCCAGGGTCTGGGTCCTCCGCACCAGGGCTACATATTCTGGGCTTCGGGTCAACAGGTGGGCCACCAGTGGGATACAAAGAAAAGGAAGCTGGGATTCCTGGTGGCAACACCCACCCAGCACTCCCCTTATGCCTCTGAGCCCACACCACAGTGAAACTGAGGGGACACTGATAGGATCCCCAGCCCAGTCATTGTCTGACCTGTGCACCATGCCCAACTCTTCCTCTGATGCCTCACAAGCTGTCAAACACAGGCACCTTTGTTGCAGGCCACGCTGCCGCAGGCCATCCAGGGCTGCAGTCAGGCGCTCTGGACACTCAATTTCGCATTCGGGGCTAGAGCAAACAAGGATCTCAGTGTTCAGAGTTTCCTCCCGGCACCCTACTTCTGTCAAGACACACTTACTCATCCCAGAGCAGCCGGGTGGCTGTCATATCCTCGTGGTACACAAGTGCTGTACCCATGGCCACACCGTGGTCACTTTGATCCACTCTAGCGTATACACGCCCTCTGCTGGCAGGTGACTGCACTGTCTGGTCCCACCGAACGGCGCGCACGTAAACAGCCCCTCGCTTGGGACAGAGCCCTGTAGCAGAGATGGACCTGAGTAAGAACGCACTACCCAAGGGTCAGACCCGGTTGGTACTCAGAAGCAAACCGCTGGAAACTGAGATAAGCCAGTCCACAGCTTGGCTCCCGACATCTAACTTCCGGCTTCCTCCTTCGCAGACTTGGTCCCGCCCTCATGTGCGATTAGGGTGGAGTAGACCAGCTGAACTCCCGTCGGGTTCCGCCAGCATCTCTGGATGTGATCTCGGCCTAGTGTTTCAGCTGCGGTACCACCGCCAAAAACGTGTGGCACGGAGCCTGCGCTCAGTGTCCCTCTTGAAATGGTTGGGAAGACGGGGCTGCTTGTCCTCAGGCAATCAGTGCAGGCGCTGCTATGTTCCCTTCTTTCCCCAACATTCTCGAGCCTAAATTCTCCCTGCTTAGGTCACAGGGTCAGACATGCCAACTGGCCGTCACATCCAGTTTACCTGCTCCCCCAAGTGAAAGGGTGGAAGAAAGGGAGGTGAGCAAGGAGTGTACGCATGCCCACACAGGAGCTGGCCTGACCTGTGTCATGGCACAGAGTTTCAAAATGGGACTAACAAAAGACCACAGGTGAAAAAGAGGCCACCAGAATGGAAGGACTGTGTCAGAGGCCAGGTCGGGAAGAAACGCTGCAGCACAGTGTAGGGCCAGGAAGGTCAGAGGATTCTGAGCAAGGAAGGGGATGAAGGGAGGGGACCTTGGACCTTGTAATGAAGGTAAAAGGGCCAGCCAAAGGAACCTGGAATCAGAACCAATGAAAGAAACCCACCCTGGCCATGAAATCATAGCCAGTGAAAGAAATACTTTAGCCTCGAACCCAGAACTAAAGAAATACACCCTGACTCTGAAACCAGTGCCAAAGAAACACACTTTGGCCCTAGAATCAGTCAGTGAAAGAAATAAGCATTCATCCTGAAAATAGAGCCAAAAAGCTTTAAAAGAGCAGCGAAGGCCGGGCGATGGTGGCGCACACCTTTAATCACAGCACTTGGGAGGCAGAGGCAGGCGGATCTCTGTGAGTTCGAGACCAGCCTGGTCTACAAGAGCTAGTTCCAGGACAGGCTCCAAAGCCACAGAGAAACCCTGTCTCGAAAAAACAAAAAACAAAAAAAACAACAAAAAAAAAGAGCAGCGAAAGAAACACAGTTTGGCCTTGAAATCAGCCATCTACCTCTGCGCCAGACCAACTAAATTAACCAATCCCTGAGCAGGGAAAACTAATCAGTCCCTCTTCTCCCCGGGAAAACTCCCCACCTAAGAAGCCCTATATAACCTGTGTACCTGTTCAGTTTGCTGCTGCCCTTTTCTACCTGGCAGAGGCAGCCACTCTCCTGAATTCTTCCCTCGTGATAATTGAGTGAGCTTTGGGTGAGACCTTCTTTTGCTGGAGTTGTAACACTTTCACTAGGGAAACCTTCCCCTAGCAGTGCCAAGTTGTTACAACTTCACTGGAGAAGTAGAGCAAGGCTGTAACACTTTTGTTGGGAAACCTTCCCCTAGAGTTGTTACATTCTGGGGCACCAGAACCAAATTGTAACAACTTGGCTGGGGAAGTCCTCTTCTGCAGGGGTAGCAATGTTACATTGGGTAAACCTTTCTGTAGAGCTGGGCTGTAAACCGCTACACTTACATTATTCCCTGGCTCGTGACTACTAGAATACTCTTCCACCAGAGCTGTAATACCCAGTATTCCCTGGCCTCCGACTGCCAGAATACTTTTCCATCTGAGCTGTAACATTCAGTATTCCCTGGTTCCCGAGTGCTAGAATCTCTTTCCATTCAAGTCGCAGTGCTTACAGAAGCATTACAGATCAAAGGAGACATGAGTTCAAGTCTGAACTAATGTTGTTCATGTATGTTTTTTGTTTGGTTGGGTTTTTTTTGTTTTTGTTTTTTTTTTGTAATCCAGGCCTGTCACCAGTTCTGAAGTCCTTACCTCGGCCTCTTGAGTGCCGGGATTACAGTTGTATCCCACCGTGCTTCCCAAAGCAAGATGGAGAGAGGTGCCTGCGCGATGCCAGTAGAGTTGTGGATCAGAGAGTAGAAGCCACCTCTCTGGATCTCAGAGAGCCTCTAAGACAACCCCCTCCCCAGGACAATGAAGGGGAAGGGGGACAAAGCTGCCACTGGTATTTATGATAGGGATGCACAGGACTGTCATGTGCAGGGGGAACCAAGGAGCCCGGAGCAGCTAGGAGGTGCCCATTGCACACTTGGGTGTTGGAGTGCAGGCCCAGGTTCTCATTAGTCCCAGGGCCTCTCCAGCTCTAGAGACCAAAGGCATCAGGCAGAGCCACTCCTTGTTGACGCGCCCTGGATTTTTTTTTTTTTTTGGTTTCTCGAGACAGGGTTTCTCTGTGGTTTTGGAGCCTGTCCTGGAACTAGCTCTTGTAGACCAGGCTGGTCTCGAACTCACAGAGATCCGCCTGCCTCTGCCTCCCGAGTGCTGGGATTAAAGGCGTGCGCCACCACCGCCCGGCTCTCGCCCTGGATTATGTGCCTTGTGGGGCTGAGAGGTGTGAGCCACACCTCCATAATAGAGTAAAATATTCAAGGTCCTGGTCCATGGTTATCTCAAGGGGTTTGGGCAGAGGAAGGCATGGTCCTGTCATCTCCTCTGACAAGATTAGCCTGGGCAAAGTGTATTGCACAGAACTCCTTTGCAGATGAGGGGAATGCAAGGCTCCACCCTTATGCCTTGCTCTAATGTACCTGTCCTTGGGAAGAACATGGACCATCTAACTAGGCAGTAAGGATCTAATGGCCTGCAGATGACAGACACTGCAGATTCATGGAAGCTGACAGGGTGATGCCAGTAGAGGTAAGTTGTTGGTCAGAGAATAGAACCCACCTCTCTGGATCTCAGAGAGCCGCTAAGACCAGAGATAACATTCCTCTCTAGAAGCTTTGACCATAAGAAGACAAATGCAGCTGGGTGGTGGTGGCACAGGCCTATAATCCCAGCACTTACAGTTGGGAGGCAGAGATAAGAGATCTCTGTGAGTTCAAGGCCAGCCCGCTCTATAGAGCTAGGACTATTACACAGAGAAACTCTGTCTTGAAAAAAAACAAAACAAAACAAAACAAAAAGTTGCACTCTCAGAAAGTCAGAAATAAAGGACCATCTGTCTTGGTTCTAGCACCATCATCCCAATTATCTGTCCTTACACCTTGCATCAGGCTCCATAGAACCCTGCTCAGACTCTAAGCCTTAATTAGAGTATAGTTACTGAAGAAGGGAGGGGACCAAGCCCTAATGTGATGGCTTGAGGACCACTGGCAAGGACTAGGTGGCACCGGCACGGCACTTTGACCTGGGAAGAGTCAGGGGCATGGCACCTCTACTAGGTGGAGTGCAGGGAGCTCAGGCTGCCTCTTTTTGTGCACAGACTAGCAGCTCAGAGAAATGGTCGGAGCTCAGACATTGGACCACACAGTCAGAATGGGAGATCTACAAAAGGGTTTATTTGCACCCAGCCACTTAAGCACACAAAATGACTGGTTTACATTCCAGGCTAAGGGCGTAAGAGAATCCACCCCCATCACAGGAGAGATGATATCCCTGAGTCACTGTCCCCAAAACCTCTATCTCCTTCCTTCTCGGGAGTTGGCCTTGACACTGTCCAGAGCAAGCAGAGCTCAGGGAATAGCACTAAGCTCTGCCAGACCTGAGACCTTGTCACTAGTGAAGGGAGCACAACTCCAGAATTCAAAGGCTAGTTTCGTGTTGGGCGGGGGTCTTGGACAAAAAGCTTAGACATTCTTCCAGGATCATCCAGGGCACCCAGAAGCAGAGGAGCAGGTTTGGAGATGGAGGGTCCAGGATTCGAGGGTCTACTCAGTCTCTCCAAGTGGATGACTTGGGATACAAGCCCCAGGAACTGTCAGAGTGCTAACCAGGATTCTTCTTCCAGGGAAGGGGAGCCAAGGTGCCTGTGAGGCTCCCAGCTGGGCTTCTCAGGATGCCCTAAACTATTCAAAGGTCTTCATAGAGCTGTCTCCTTTGGGACTCTGGCTCCTAGCTGCCTGGGAGGCTTGAAGCTGAGCACTTCCTTGTAAGTAACACCTGCAGAAAATGAGGAAAAGCAGACGATAAAGAAGTTAGTCCAAGCCGGGCGGTGGTGGCGCGCGCCTTTAATCCTAGCAATCGGGAGGCAGAGGCGGGCAGATCTCTGTGAGTTTGAAGCCAGCCTGGTCTACAAGACCTAGTTCCAGGACAAGCTCCAAAGCTCCAGAGAAACCCTGTCTTGAAAAACCAAAAAAAAAAAAAAAGCCAAGAAGTTAGTTCAACGTTCACCTAAGAGGAGAAGCTAGCACCCCATGGGCTTTTAATCCGAAATGGGCCAATCCCCTTAAAAACATTTAGTGTGAGCTGGGCAGGGGTGGCAGCGCACGCCTTTAATCCCAGAATTCAGGAGGCAGAAGCAGGTGGATCTCTGTGAGGTTAGCCTGGTTTGCAGAGAGAGATCCAGAACAATCTGGGGCTGTTACAGAGAAACTCTGGGGGCGGGGAAAGGGGTAAGGTGCGGAGGGAAGGGACAAGGAGGGGAGGGGTAGGGCGGGGCATTACTTTGTGTGAAAACTTCTATAAAGATACATTTCCAGGAAAACAGGTGATGAGAGCTTATGTTCAGAAAAAAAAAAAAAAAGGGAAGGAAGCTTGTGTCCTGTCCACAGACTTAGTTGTATGTCCTCTGTGGTCTATGGTAAAAGCAAAAGCACCCAGGCACAGTGTGTAGGTGGAGACCACAGATCAGATCTGTGGCCTGTGGTTAAGGGAGTTGTTTTGATTAGCAGCAGAAGGGTTTCATCACAAAGAACCAAATTCACAAACACATGACAACACAGAAGGGAAGAATGCCTGCTAGGATTGCAGAAGAACCTTGCAGGGCATGATTTGAGAACTTTAACCCATCCAGTCTTTCCCACATCAAGGTGCAAGAACATGGCCTAAAGCCAGGTGATGGTGGCACACACCTTTAATCCCAGCACTTGGGAGGCAGAGGCAGGTAGATCTCTGTGAGTTTGAGGCTAGCCTGGTCTATGGAGTGAGTTTCAGGACAGCCACAGCCACGGCTGTTATAAAAAGAAACCCTGTCTCAAAAAACCAAAAAAGAACATGGCCTGGGAACTAAAGCAGGCAGGACAAGGGCTAGCATGTCCCGGTAGACGTGTCTTCAGACTGCCAATTTGGAGCAGACACCAGAGGCTAGTTCCAGCTCATGGACCAGTGGGCAGCCTGAGGCCAGTTCTCAAAGATATAGTAAGGGTCCTCAATGTAAGAGGACAGCCTGTTCAGAACCTGCAGGTTCAACACACGGCCATGGATGGATCTGGGGCTGAAGATGTGAGGAAAAGCCTAGGCCTTGGGACTGCATGGGAATAGACTGTCCCCCATGGCCAGAATATGAGAAAAATGTAGTTGTTTCAGGAGGGGTCCTGACAAGGAGTAAGGATAAATTCAAAAGGGGTGAGAAGGAAGTCATAAGGATAAGTGTTTGGTGGAGAGGACTCCAGTGTGGTCTAGACATGAGGGTGCTGGGCACCACAGGCGGGGGAGAGGACAGGGAATCAGTAGAGGCCAAGGGTATTGCTGTCCTGAGCACACAGATGCTCCACCGTTCTCGGGACCCGTCATGTGCCAGCCTTTGAAGGCGCTGCCATAGGGACACTCTTTCCCACTGCCTTCTGCTCTAGCCAGAAGTCAGCCTGGCCAAGCTGTACTGTCCCACAATGCCCTTTGACCTCCCAACCTTGACAGAGGCTCATCCGCACAGGCACACAGGGTCCGAAGCAGGCATTGTGCAGAGCCCGCACTCACGCTTCCACTCCTCAAGGGTGCGGTCCACGTCATCAAAGGAGTCATCGTATTTCTGGGCCTTGGACTCATCCTCGGTATCCTGCAGGGACTCAAAGTACGGATGGGCCAGTGCCTCAGCTGCCGTCACCCGCTGTTCTGAGTCCAGCACCAGCATCTTTTCTAGAAGGTTCACAGCTGTGGGGAGAGCAAATGAGGCCAAGCCACGGAATAGGACATACCTAAAAGCCTAAGATCTTCACCCACCCAGCCCTACCCTGAGGGCTTGCGTTGGTCAGGACAGAGGCAAAATCCTTTTTTTCCAGCTCAGGAAGGCCTTCCATGTAGTTCTTGGCCTATGGGGGTCAGGGTAAGAGTGATAGGCCAGCTCCCAAACCCAAGTCCAGCTCACCACCCAGCTTCCCACTGACCTCAGCACTCTGTAACTTCTGTACAAACTCAGGAGGGGGTGTCCCTGTGACCTTCATGATCTCCTTCAGCTGGTCCAGGTCTGTACCAAGGTCAGGAACACAGTGCAAGGGCAGAAGGTGGCCCACCCAGCACCCACACCTGGGCTGAAGTCCCATGATGCTCTGCATAGAAGGATACGGTCACTGCCTTTGAACAGAATCTTCCCTGTAATCATCTCCGCCATGATGCAGCCGACAGACCAAATGTCCACTGAGATACACATCAGTGCCCCACAGACAAGCATAGCATTCATATTCACGAGAGTCAAGAGAAGAGGACATGCAAGAGACCATATATGGAAGACAAATATACATGACCAGGAGGGGTGTGCACAGGCACAGAGCACAGGGAGTCACTGAGGAGAGTAACAGAGCTCCACCCCAGCTCAGGAGCCTCCTGGAGGTAGTGCCTACAAAAAGCTCCCTATCAAGAAATGAGGAAGGGAGCTGGAGAGAAGCTAATCAGTTAAGAGCGCTGGCTGCTCCTCCAGAAATCCTTGGTTTGGTTCCAGTAACCCCATGGCAGCTCACAACTCTCCATGACTCCAGTTCTAGAGGATCCAATGCCATCTTCTGGCCTCTGCACTCACCAAGTACACACGTAGATAAGTACTTATACACATAAAATAAAATTTTTAAAAATGGAGAAGGGTGAAACATGTCTTAATTCCAGCACTTGAGGGGCAAAAACAGGTGGATCTCTGTGGATTCAAGGCCAACCTGGTCTACATTGGGAGCTCCAGGAATAGCCAGAGCTATACAGTGAGACTGTATCTCAAAATAAAAAAAAAACCCAAAAAGTATAAAATAATGATGATGATGATGAAGGAAGGGCTGAACTGAGGTGTATCGCAATGATAGAGCACTTGCCTAGCATGAATAAGACTCTCTGTTCCATCCCACACACTACAGAAACAAATAAAAGTGAATGGGTAAATGCAGGTGGTGAGTGTGCGCTGGGATCTTCAGATAGCCTCTTTCTTACCTGTCTGTGTGTAGCGCATCCAATTCAAGATGACCTCTGGTGCCCGGTACCACCGGGTCACCACATATCCCGTCATCTCACTGTCTGCCTGTCTGGCTAGGCCAAAGTCTAGGATCTAAAGAAGTATCGGAGGTGGAACTAAGACACTGAGGACGGGCCAAAAGTGGTCCAGAAGACTCTAAGAAGCTGGCCTTGAAGTCTCCACACTGGAGCTTTTGCCCGCTTTGGTCTTGGTTCTCCCAGGCTTCTCCCTGAGGTCAGTTCACCTGGCCCTACCCACCTCAGGAGCAAGTGCTAAGGATTTTTCTCTACTTTGTCATCCCATGATCACTTTTAGGAGCCTCCAAACTCCTACCCTGGGTGACTAGGGACGTTAGCCACTCTTTACCTAAAGCAGGTACCTGACCCCAGGACCCATTCGCTGCTCAGCCCCAGATGCCTGAGGTCTGTCCCTTTTCCTGGGATAAAGGTCAAGAAGGCCAGTAGGGTGACAGAAGGGGCTCCCACCCCCATCTTGGTCACTTTCCCCACCCAGTGACACCTTCAGCTCACAGTCTTCATTCACAGCCAGGTTGCCAGGCTTCAAATCCTGAGGGAAGAAAGACAGCCACCGTGACTACCCTGCCAAAGCAAGGCCCAGGCAGCACTTTCCTAGGGCCACCAAAACAGGCCTGGCCCTTTTGAGGGAGGGCAGAGGGCTGGGGTCCCCAGAGCAGAGCAGGCTTTCAACTGGGGACTAATTATATGCATTCCCACCGTACTTCTATTTTGCCTTTTTATGGGTTAGCAATGGAAGCTGAGTTTGAGCACTTCTGTTTACATAGGTGGGGAGGAGCAGACGGGTAATCTCCCAGCCCCACCAAGACTCACTCTGTGGATGACACCAGCAGCGTGGATATACTGTGGGAGAGAGGGAGTTCAGCTGTCAGCTCAGCGGGCGCCCCAAGCCTCTCAGCTCTACCCTGCCCAGCCAGGAAGCCTGTCCACCTCCCTACGGCCACCTCAACTTACCTTCAGCCCCTTCAGCATCTGATACACAAGAAACTGGATTCTGTCTTCACTCAGAGTCTCATGCTTCATCAGCTTGCCCAGATCAGTGCCCATGAACGGCATCACCAGGTAGCTGTGGAAACAAGGGATGCAGCCAATGCAGGGCTAGTCCCTAGACCTAAGCTAACACCCACTGGGCCCAGTTCACACCTTGCCACACCCCATCCCAGCAGGAGCCACTACAATATTACTCTGTAGCACCCATTCCTCACTATCTTTGGGGTCCTACCATACTGTGATGCTTCAATCCCACCATGCCCTGCTAGGCTCCTACTTTCTGTCCACACCTATCTTGGGCAATTACACCATCTCGATGCATGCTCATATCCCCACTTTCCAAAATGGCAGGCAGGGTTTAGGGGGACTTTGTTTTTGAGGAAAGGTCTCACTTTGCAGTCCTTTCTGGCCCAGAACTCACTGTGCAGACCAGGATGACCTCAGACACACAGACAGCTCTGCCCCTGCCCCTGCCTCCGCCTCCGCCTCCTAAGAGCTGGAATTAAAGACCTTCATCCCTACATTTGATCTTGTTTTGTTTTCAGTTTATTTTTTACATGTCTGGATGTTTTATCTCCATGTATATTTGTGCACCACGTGTGTGCAGTGCTCATGGAAGCCAAAAGAGGGTGTCATCTCTTCTGGGACTTGAATTATAGACAGTTGTGAGCTACCATGTAGGTGCTGGGAATCAAATGCTGGTCCTCTGGAAGAACAGCCAATGCTTTTAACCACTGAGCCATCTCTCCAGCCCTTAGCTCTTGGTTTTA
This sequence comes from Microtus pennsylvanicus, assembly GCF_037038515.1. Classification (NCBI taxonomy): domain Eukaryota; kingdom Metazoa; phylum Chordata; class Mammalia; order Rodentia; family Cricetidae; genus Microtus; species Microtus pennsylvanicus. The sequence continues at coordinate 17,669,716 of NC_134580.1, forward strand.
TGTTTTTGTTTGAGACAGGGTCTCATGCAGCCTAAAATGGCCTCAAACGTCTGGTCCTCCTACCTCCATCTCCTTGAGATTACAAGTGTGTACCAACACACTCTGCCTCAGGGTTTTAAAATTCCTGACTGAACAGCATCATATGCCAGGTGAGCAGCTAGGGCTGCACCTGGAGCTGGCACTTCAGATCATTTAGTTGTATTGATACCTCAGGCACTGTGAGGGCCCAAATGCCAGGCATAAAAGGAAGAAAAGGTTTGGTTCTACTAGGGCATGTCAGTATCCAGGAGAACCTATAGTATATGAGAGTGCAGTGAGGAGCCAGTGGGCAGTAGGCATCTCAGCCTTCACTTGGGCCATGGAAAGAAGGCCTCCAGACTGCTTAGAACCTGAAGCCAGTACCCAGAAGCTATTCAGGTTCCTCCTGCCACACATAGGGTAACCAGGAATCTGGGGCAGGAGTTGGGGCTGCAAGGTTGGATGTTCATTTGGTTGGTTGAAGCGATAGACAAAGGAGAAAGACATCATCCACCCCAGGGGACAATGGGGCCATAGTATATCTTGACCTTTGCCAGTCAGCAGTGAAGAGCCTGTCACCCACTCCAGCCCTCTAGTTGATTACAGTATGAGTCCAGGAATGACCAACCATAGGATAGGACAGGCCCTATCTGCCAGTAAAAGGCAGCAATAGTTCAGATTTGGGGCCACATACTGAGTGCCAGGGTCTTGAACACAAACATCCTATCCAAGGTTCAAACTTGAGGCAATGTGAGGGTCTAAGTACCAAGCTTGGAAGAAGTAAGAGCCATGGTGCTACCAGGGCATGGCAGGGTTCATAGCTCCCAGGAGCATGCAGGAGTGTGAAGTGGACTCTGGTAAGAGGAGTGGGTGGGCAGTGTGCACCCTATCCCTCACTTGGACTACGGGAGAAGGCCCCTGACCTGACCCAGAACCTTAAGCTGACACCTAGGAGCCACCTAGGTCCCTCCGACCCTGAGCCAGTCCAGGCCAGCACTCACAAGTCTGTGAAGTCATCCAGAGTCTCATCAGGAGTGAACACATCCAGTAGGCCAATCACCTGGGGAACAAGGGTCAGACAGGATGGAGAGCACACGGCAGACGCAAGGACTCAGTGCACACCCAGGGTGGCACTGTACTCCTGGTAGAAAGCCCTCCTATAACTACCCTAGTCGCCTCCACTGTGCCCACTGTCAGCTCAGCCCCCACCCCGGTACATTTGCCCACAGACACAGGCTATTTTTGGATGCTGACAGCCGGGATACTCTGGGGGGGAGGGGCAGTCTCAAGTCTGGGTTGACTCCAGGCTTCTGAGCAATCCAACCCCTTAGTCTTCCCTCCCCGCTTCTTTTCTCCCCCAATGAAGCAGACCCAAGACCAAAGTGGGGAAAGTCCCTTGAGAGGCACGAACACCTGAGAAGTCCTCCCTGGGGCCATCCCCCGGCTGTCTAGGCCAAGGGGAAGCACCAGTTTAAACACAGCTTCTGGTTGAGGGAGTGGGACAACAGAGGGATAGCGTGACATTGGTTTTCCAGGACTGGGTTGGGGGACAGGAGCTTTAGGGTCAAGGGAGGCTTCCCTGAGGAGGGCTGCATATCCATGTATCAGGAGGGATGCGTAAAAGAGCAAAGAGAGGCAGGATGCCTGATGGCCAAAGCGGGAGCAAAACACCTCCAGAGTAAGGACAGAGAGGGAGTCCAAGTGGCTGAAGCCCAGGCCGAAGAGGAACCAAGGAGAGGACAGAGGAAACCGAAGGAAGGCCTCAAACTCACATCCCAGAGGAAGATTTGGATTTGATCCACAGAGCTGCTGTGGAAGGAAGGATTTAAACAAAGATGTAACGCTGAGGGGCCAGGCGGTGGTCGTGCACACCGGCAATCCCAGCATTTGGGAGGCAAAGGCAGAGGCAGGCGGATCTCTGTGGATTTGAGGCCAGTCTAGTCTACAAAGCAAGTTCCAAGACAGCCAGAGAGGATACACAGAGAAACCCTGTCTCAAAAAGCCAAGTGAAAAAAAAATAGATATAATATTGAATATGTCCTCTGAGTTCAATGAAAGGACAGAGAGAATGAGGCAAGAATAGGCAGAGAGTAAAGGGCAGATGAGTGAACACTTAGATCATGGCCAAAGTTGGAAGGAAGAGCAAGGATAGGAAAGGCCTGGGGACAGACAAACCACAGATGTGACCTGAGAACTTAGCCCATTCTGCAGAACAGATAGGGAATAGTGTCCTAGAGGTCAAGGGAAGTCCATCAAAGGAATAAAACTTCTTTTGCACTTTAATGGTGTAGAATGTGACCCACAGCCAAAGACCAGAGCTTGAGAAGGAGGGGATAGATTAGGGCTAGATCTATGGCAGCCTCATCTCTGGTGAGTGGGGCATACAGCCTGTCCAAACTTCAGTTTCCATGAGGAGGTAGCTACAACCGCAGCCTCCCAGAAGGTGTTGGGTCATCCTGAAGGCTAGCACACCCAGGTGAGGGCAGGAGCATAGCTGGGTGGAAGACCCTTGGCAAGGCAGAATGAAGAAGCCCACAACCCTTGGCTGGAGAAGGGTGAAGGGTAGGTAAGTGGATAGGTGGGAGTTGGGGGCTCTGAGGACAGGGGGTGGGGGCTGCACCCATGAGAACAAAGCCTTTTACTGTTTTTTGTTTGCTTGTTTTACTGTTTACGGGTTTACAGGGAAGTGGGAAAGCAGACACAGCTGGGCTGGCGTTCAGTGTAAGCAGGCTTCACAAAGAAAAGAAATAAAGACCCACCATGTCAGCCAAGAGTGGTAGTGTTCCATGGGGCTATTGACTGATGACCCAGGAGGTTAAAACAAGACTAGCACAACAGTCCAGATGGGGAATAGAACTCACAGCCTCAGGAAGATAAGAAGAAAAAGCTCTCTGGCTGAGAGAAGGATTCTGATAGCCAGCAATGCCGATATGAGAGGCACCTGGGCAGCCACGTGCAGTATCCTACCACGGGCAGGTAGGACTGGAATTGAGATGCTTAGCCTGAGGGAAGAAATACACACCCACAATGGTGGCAGTAACGCTCTGCTCCTTTTAAGCCCTGTATCCACAGAGACTGGAGGCTTTCGGATGACAGAGCCAGGGTGAATAGTTCTAGCGACCTGCCTGCCTGGAATAGAAGACTCAGGATGTGGGCAAAAGAAGACCTAGGGTGGGGAAGAGATGCTTTTCCAGGAAAACCCTCTTTCCTACCAGCCTGAAACGAGACAGGGTTTGGAGTGAGCCCTGAGGAGCCCTTAGGCCTAGAACATACCCTGACCACTGCCTGGACTGAGAAAGTACATACAGGTGGACCAAAAGTGAAACCAAGTCACTGAAGCAGAGGCTGAAAACGTGTAGTGTCGCCCCGATGGAGGTCTGGGATGCCGCCACTTCCTTCCTGGAAGCTGCCGATAGCTTACCCAAACAGGAGGCTAAGTAGGAAAGAGGTACCAGGCCCCAGGAAGCTGAGGCGGTGGGCAGGATTTGCAGGGGAGGGCAGGATGAGAGGTGGCCAGTGCACAGTGTCCGCTTCTGGGGCGGGCGTTGGACTCACGTTCTCGTGGCGCATGTGTTTGAGGAGGCGCAGCTCTCTGTAGGCGCGCTTGGCAAACAGCTCCGACTGGAAGGGCCGGTACAACTTCTTGATGGCCACCTTGTTACCAGTGCGGCTGTCTATTGCAGAGCTGCGGGGTGGACAGCTTGGCTAGAGAACCCGCCCCGTAATCGCCAGCAGCCGCCTGCCCTGTCTGCCACCCCGTCCGGCGAACGCTCACCACACTGCACCATAGGCACCAGAGCCCACGGGCTGCAGGTCCTGGTACACGGCGCGCACCTCCCAGGCCGTTTTGGTCACCTCCTGGCGGTAAAAGCCCTTGCGGGCGGGTGGCGGGGAGCTCATCCCCGGCCGGAGCACTGCGCCCCAGGACCGGACCCAGGATCAGGGGCTCCGCCCGCGCGCCCCGGGTCACTGCGTAGCACCGGGAGGACTCCGCGCCGCCGGCCCGCCTGCCTGTGGGACTTTCCCTTACAGACTCTTTTCTTGGGGTTGCCACCCTGAACTCTCTGGAACCGCCAGCTCCCACCCGACCCTTGTCTCTGGCCGGCAAAGTGGTCCCTCCCGGCCCACTGACCAACCGGGCCCTTGAGCCCTGAGCACGTGACACCCCCGTCTGCCCTCCGGCCCCTGCGGAAACCCGAGGAGGCCTCCGGGGTTGGGCGGAAGGCTTGGAAAGGGGAAAGGGAGGGGGGGAATTGCCCCAAAGCTCACTCCGGACCTGGGGCGGGAGGTGTTGCTGAAACACCCTGGCCAGGCTCTATCCTCAATAGACGTCTCGGCCCTGGGGTCTTAGCAGGTGCTTCTCAGAATTCCAACCTTTCCTGATCTTTCAGAACGTTGGGCCCATTCTAGCAACTTAAGTTCACCAACTTCTATGCCAGCCCCAGGTCAGGTCCACCTGCCCACTTACCAGTCACACCCAACCCAATTGTTTTCCTGTTCCTGGCTTAACTCTTCTTTCCCAAGGATGCCCCGCCCCTGGGGCTGATTCATTCTTCTCTATGGAAGAGGTATTTGGTTCTGTCTCCCAGACATCTCAGGTTGCATTCCCAACCCCATTGTGAGCACTGGCTCTTCATTTCCTAATCTAGGAACCAGAGGGATTGATCATATAGACTCTTCTAGGGCCCCTTTGCCCCTCTGTTCCCTGCCTTGGCCCCCACCTGGTATGTGGAGTGCCTGCTTTAAGTACTGAATAGGACTGGCCCCTGTATCTACCTCACCTGCTATCCAGTTTGGCCTTCAAATCAGAATAAGCTAAAGTGTGTGCCTGCCCCCAGAAAAAAAGAGGGGATCCTATGTGGACTTTCAGCTTGATGCCTCCATGTGAGCTTCTTCTCTGGGATTTGGCCAAGTCCTGAACCAGATGAACCGGGAGGATAAAGCAACCATCCTTCCCACAGCCTGGTGACCAGAGTCCATTCCAGGATCCCACTGGGTTGATGAGTAGTAACAAGATCCCGCAGAATTCTCTTCCCCTCCCTCCATGCCTGCCTGCCTGCTGCCGTGAATCAGCAGCTCAAGGCCAGCCAGGGCAGCTTTACACCTGGGCAGCCGCTGGTGATGTGGCACATTCGCAAGCAGACAAGAGCGGGCAGGGAAGCTCTGGGCCACTCAAACCACATCTGCCTGTATCCTGTGCCCGCTGGGAGGCCTCTGACCACCCACCCACATCCTCCAACAAACTCCCCAGTTTCCCTCTTTATTCTGTAGGGGACCAATTCAGACCAGGCTTGGGAACTAGGGCCTTGTATCTGGTCCCACTCCTACTCCTGATCCCCCAACACCAGCTTAGCTCTGGTCTTCTAGCTTTTCTCCTGGACCAGCTGCCAGGCTAAGGCTTCTGGAGGTCCAAGATTCAGGACACAGGCCTGATACATGTGCTGGCTGTATCCTGGGCTAAAGTAAAGTAACCTTTTTGCCTTAGCCAGGAAGGAAAGGACAGCTATTCCCCGTATCCTGTCCAAGCCCTGAGGAAGAACTGGCCTTTATTCCAGAGACAATCCCACCCCACCACCCCACCCCAGAGCCAGTCCCATCACTGAGCAAGAAGGAGTCAAGCCTGTCCACTAAATCCCGATGTACATAAAACAGCAGGGACCAATGTGTGATGGCTATCACATCATTTTCCCCCTTTAGCCTGTGGGTCTTATCCTGCACTGGTCTCCTGGGTTCTTGACCTCTCTACGGAGCTGTGATGGTACCAGAAATGGCCACTGGTCTCACTGACTGGTCAAGGGAGTGCAACATGTGCCAAGTCTGTGAAGCTAGCTGCAAGTGGGCCAAGCACAAGATCCAACCACCCCTCCAGGCAACGGGAGTAGTAGAAGCAATGGGGTCTGGAGCCTTCCACACAAATAAGAGCAAGAGAGCCCCTTTATTGTGCACTCTTGGTGCAGGCACTTGACATCCAGAGACCCCTGGTCCCTGATAGCAAGAGATCATCCTCTCCTCAGGAAGGAGCCACATCCCAGTGTGTCTTCAAACAGGGTCCTACCTCAAAAATCACTTGGGCAGCTCCTCTCCGGGAAGAGGGCAGATAAGGGATGACTCACAGACCACAGCACCCCAGACAAGCTGTAGAGCTACAAGGGTAGGGGGAGGTAGAATGTGGACAAAACATTCGTCAGCTTTGACTCAAGGTCCAGGGGCAAGAGTGTCCAAATTCATATCCATGGGTGCTCTCCACCCAGCATCCGTGAGATTACACCCCCTACTTCATCCGTTTCCCAGCTGGCAGTGTGTCCTTCTGCCTCCGGATCCTGTAGCAGCTCCTACACTCTAGCCGAAACTCCAGGTTTTTGGATGGATCTTGGCACCTCTCAGGGTTTTAATCTAGTTCACAGCTGGCTCTCAAGACCCAGTAGGCAACAGGAACTTGGGGGAGGGGAGGCAAGAGTGTCTCCAGCTTAGGTGCCCTCCCAGAAATGGCTGCTGACCCCTCGGGTGCTCACAGATTCATATGCACCAGCACACGCCTGCATATGCTCTGATGTGTGCACCGGGAGCGTACACTCATTTGCCCACTTGCCCACACCTCACAGGTAAACACAAAGCTGCAGCCAGCTTTTCTGATTCAGTATCTAGTGATGGCCTCTGCCTTGCCACCCCCAGAAGGAATGCCACTCATTTGGAGGGGGGCCTCAGCTTTCATCCACTCACTTCCAGGTAGAGCTGCTCCAACCACTGGGACTCCCAGCCCCTCAGAGTCTCCAGGTGCCGTGGCCCATTTGCCTTCCTCCCAGTCCAGAGAGTTCTCAAGAGCAGAAGAAATCCAGACAGGGACCCATTAAGATCCCACACACTGAGGTCCCAAGGAGAACCTGGGTGGGCACAAGGTGGGCCCAGAAACGCTACTGCCCAGCCTCCAACACATGACGGCAGGCATATGAACACATACGTGCATCCGTGTGTGTATGTAGGTAGAGTTCTCTCAAGGCAAGGGGTCCCAGGTTAAGGGTCAGGGCTGCCTGAGAGGCACCTCCTGAGGAAAACTGGAAAGCTGAGGAAAGGGGGGCAGGCTCAGGCCTCCCCTCAGGCCTCACTGCTCAATCTCATGGGTGCCAGGTAGCTGTGATGGCTCCAGGGGCTTGAAGCTAAGGACTTCCTGGTAAGTAAGCTCTGAGGGAATGAAAAAAGGGTGAGATTGTGCTGTTGTCCCCGCCCACACACACAACCCAGTTCCCCACCTGCATGTGTGGCATCTGCTTCCCAGCCCACATCTACCACTGCCTAAGCTGAGAACCAGAGCCTGCCTTACCCCACGCTGTCCTCCAAGCCTCTCTCTCTCTGTCTCTCTGTCTCTCTCATCACACACACACACACACACACACACACACACACACACACACGCCTCTTTACATGTTTCACTCTGGAGTGCAGTCATGTTGTTCCCCCTCCCAGGTTACTGGGAGAAAGTTCTGGGGGAGTTTCTTGCATGAAACATAAACTCTTGCTCTGAGAAAATGCAACCCACAGACTTCTTGGGCTGCGCTCCCTCTCCCGTGCCCCCGCCCTCTCCCGTGCCCCTCGCCCTCTCCCGTGCCCCCCGCCCTCTCCCGTGCCCCCCGCCCTCTCCCGTGCCCTCGCCCTCTCCCGTGTGCCCCCGCCCTCTCCCGTGCCCCCCCGCCCTCTCCTGTGCCACTCGCCCTCTCCCGTGCCCCTCGCCCCGTGCTCACCCTTCCACTCCTCCAGGGTGCGCTCCTTGGCCTCGACACTTTCATCATAGGGCTCAGCCTCTGGCTCGTCGTCAGGGTCATGGTACTGGCTGAAGTACGCATGAGCCAAGGCTTCTGCTGCACTGACCCTTTGGTCACTGTCCAGCACCAGCATCCTTCCAAGGAGGTCTACAGCTAGAGGAGCGAGGGTCAACACTACATCCAGTCCTGGATCTGAAGCCCAACCGAGACCCAGGACCAGTCCTCACCCAGAGGGTTGGCTCCATGGAAGACACTGCTGAGATCCTTCTGGGGCATAGGGGGCAGAGACTGGATGTATGTCCGAGCCTGGGGACACATAAGAAGGGCTTGGAGGGCTAACTACCCTCGATTTCCATGGCCCCAAACTGAACAGAAGGCTTCAGGAGACGGCCCTGATGCATTCATTCCAACAGGCCTGGCAGGTGCACCAGCAAGCCAGAGTCTTGCTCTCGAAGTCTAGGGGCTCCCTAGCTGGGTAGTAGAGGTGCACGCCTTTAATTCCAGCACTCTGGAGGCAGAGGCAGGCAGATCTCCGAGTTCAAGGCCAGTCTGGTCTACAGAGCAAGTTTCAAAACACCCAGGGCTACACAGAGAAACCCCGTCTCCCAAAACAAAACAACAAAAATGTCTAGGGATTCCAGACCTCCTTTTGGCTTCTAATGATGTCTGCAGAAGCCAAATGTTCTAAGCTTTCTCTGCTCTCGCCTGCCTCTACCGTTTATAGCCAGAGGAGTTTTGTCAGTGTTGGTCGGTTGGTCTCCACTGTCTCTCCTACCTGGAATGTCCTCCTGATTCTCCTGCTTCACCCTGAAGGGGTTGAGTTTCTAGTACAAGCTCTATCCTGCTCTGATCATGTCTCTGATATATTGCCCATTTATCTGCATACCACCACCTCCCCAACATGACTGGTACTTGGTCAGCGGAACAAATGGATGGATGGGTGGATGGTCACTAACTTACATGCTCTGAGGATATCTTTGCCAGAACCTCAGGGCTGGGTGTGCCCACCACCTCCATGATTCGCTTCAGCTGGTCGATGTCTGCCTAGCTCAGGAAACACCTGGAGGCCAAGCCTTTACATCCTCAGCCCCTAGTACACTGTGGCGCCGTGGCTCCGGACAGGGAACCCCACGTGTCATAGCATAAGAAGCAAGACTTCGAAAAAGGGCTGGAGACCACCCCTACCCTGTAGAATGAGACCCCAGCTTGACCCTGCTCCCCAAGGATACAGTCATTTCCAGGAAAGAGGGCCTTCCCTTGGAGCAACTCAGCCATGATGCAGCCCACAGACCAGATGTCCACTGTTGGGGGAGAATAAGGAGACTCTATCAGTATGCTACCCAAAGCCTTCCTGTGGAGCTCGGGAGAAGCCTGCCCAGTGACCCCTCATCAAAGCCAGGACCAAAGAAGCCAGTGGTGCCCTTATTCTGTACCCTACCCTGAGAAGAGGTGTGGGGACACCCACCAATCTAAAAGCTGGTCCCACCCAGCCCTTGCCCCTCACTCAGAGCTCCAGGCATGCTCTTCTCCCTATGCCCACAGGTTTGTCACCTTCCGTCAACATTGGTGTGAGCACTGTCTGCCCACCCTTATAGGACAAGGCGACTGTTGACGGTCGACAGCACCTGTCTGGTTGTAGTGCATCCAGTTCAACATGATCTCTGGCGCCCGGTACCAACGTGTGGCCACATATCCGGTCATCTCCTCATCAGCCTGACGCGCTAGCCCGAAGTCCAGGATCTGGAGGACCACAGGTGTTATGTAACCCACGACACCTACTTCTCTCTGCATCCCCACTGTTCACACCCCCATCCTCCTTACCCGAAGCTCGCAGTCCTCATTCACCGCTACATTGCTGGGCTTCAGGTCCTGCAGGGTGGACCTGGTGTGAGTGTGGTAGCTATGAGCCCGAGTAGTGTCTGACCCTCGCCCTCTCCCACAGCTGCACGTACCCTGTGGATGATGCCTGCCGAGTGGATATACTGCAGGGGAGGGCAGACCGGCTGAGCCCAGGCTCCAACCCGGTCTGCCCCAACCCAGGGCGTTGGAGGGAACCCTAGAGCCCACGCGCCCCACCTTCAGCCCACGCAGCAGCTGATAGACGAGGAACTGAACATGCTCATCACTCAGTGCCTGACACTTGACGATGTTATTCAGGTCAGCGCCCATCAGGGTGGTCACCAGGTACCTGTGCCAGGGTCAGGAGTTAGGACAGTGTCTCGCTACCCCCTTCCCGACTAAGCTCTCAAGGCCACCGCCACGCCTGCCCAGGCCGCTCACACTTCGCTGAAATCCTCGATGGATGTAGCCGGCGTGAAGACGTCCAGGAGCCCTATGACCTGGTCAGGGACCCAAGAGAACGGACCACCACACAGCTGTAGGCAACGCCCGACAGGTCCGGGCCCCGCCCATATGGAGGCGTACCCCAAAAGGCCCCGCCCAACTCGCTCCCGCCCCCACCGGGCGGTGTCCGTTGTTCAATCCCTACACCACTGGCCCGCCCTCTCACGTTCTCGTGCTTCAGGTGTTTGAGTAGGCGCAGCTCCCGGTAAGTCCTCCTCGCGTGGATCAGCGATTGGAAAGGCCGAGACAGCTTCTTCACAGCCACCTTCTGGCGCAGACGCGCGTCGTAGGCCGAGCTGCAAGGTGGGCGAGTGCGAGCGCCTGGCCTGAGTCCACCCTGCGCCGGAGTGCAGGAGAGCAAGCCTCCGCTGCTGGTCCCAAGACCTAGGAAGCCTGTCCCTGCCTGCTCTCCCCGCCGCCCCTCTTGGATCTCCTTTAGAAGACCCCCCCTTTTTTTTTCAATCTTTTCTCTCTTGATTCTAGCCCAAACCTAAGCCCCCACTCAGAACGAGGCCGCTGCCTGGAAAAGACGCTACAACTATGCCCACGGACACTCCCTAAGCAAGCAGCTCTCCTTCCTCACTGACGCCATGAACAAGGGAGGCTTACCTTCCAAGCCATGACTCCCCACCCCCATGCCTCTGCACATCAGATTGCGGAAGGAAGAGATGTTTATTGCATCCTAATTTATAAGTGAAGTTGGACGCGGTGGTTCATGCCTGTAATCCCAGCTCTTGGGGAGACTGAAGTAAGAGATTTGAGATGCGTTCAACACTAGCTGGTGAAATACTGTCTCACAAAAAAAGCCCCCCCCACAATTTATAACTGGGTGGAAGGGAATGTTCATCTCGAGTGGGTTGGGGGGGGGTCTCTGGTCCACTACCACTCCCCAGAGACGGGAGAACCCTCCACCTCTGTACCCTTTTATGTTAGTTTGTTTTGGTTTTGGTTTCTAGAGATAGGGTTTCTCTATGTAGCCCTGGCTGCTCTGGCTCTCTCTCTGTAGACCAGGCTGACTCTGAACTCACAGAGATCCGCCTGCCTCTGCCTCCTGAGTGCCGGGAGTCTGCACCACCACCCGGCTCCTCTTCATCCTTTTGTCCTTCACTGGAGAGCTTCAAATGAGCAAATGAGGACATGTCCTCTAGATTGGTGGGACCTAGACCAGCATGATCAGGAGCTGTGGTCATAGAGCTTTCTCCCAAGTTCTGGTCCCACCGCCCTCAAGACTGGAGCAGCTGTGAACTCACTGAAGGAGCCCAGCTGGCTTTAGTCTCTCGCTCTTGAGTCTCTTCATCCCGGGGTGTACCCTTCCCTGCGGTGAGTGGAGACAGGATTCCACCCATTCCACAAGATGAGGGAAGGCAAGGACAGGATATGGTGGGTCTGGGATGTTCATGGGACTAAAAAGTAGCAGAGAGTAGTTGGCTCCCTGCGATAAGCAAAATGTCTAAATAACTCCTGGGATGAGGTGCGAAGGGAGTGGCCACCAGAGCAGCAGATCCTCTTGCTCCACCGCATCTGAACAATTGAGTTACAAGGAGCTGGCATCCTACCACCAACCTCAATAGTGCAACTTGAACAAACCCAGGTCACAGATCAGTAGAGCCGGACCTGGGACTCACTTGGGAAAGTTGGCTATCTCCCAGTAACTCCTAAACAGCCAGTCCCGGATGACTCCATCTGAGTCAGTGTCCAAGCTCTCTGCAAGCAGTCTTCACCTCTCTCCCCACCCACCCAATCTTCTCCCTCTCTTCCCTTCCTTCCCTCTATCTCCTCCCCTCCCTCCCTCCCTCTAATTTACTGTATTATTTTTTAACGGGATTGTGTGTAACTCCATCCTCTATTTGCTGAGCCCATAAGCATCCCAGACACAGCCTGTCTTATCTTTTCCTCTGTTCTGCTCCTTGGTTATTTTGGGAGGTATCCTGTTTCTACTCACTGTGGAGGGGGGTACACCCGGGAGAAAGAAGCAAGAAGAAGATAAAGTGTTCATGGAGAACAAGCTTATCCATCTCAGAGTGCTGGGATTACAGGCTACAGACATGAGGTGCAATCCCGCGACCCAGCTCACTGTGGGCCCGGTAACTGGTTTCCTTTATATTAAAGAGTCTATAAGATGTCATCAGCAGCCCTGCCGGAGAGATTTGACACAGGCTTCTGGTGACAGGCCAATGACAGCACAAGATCCAAGATTTGAGCCTCAGCCCCCATTCCCAGTGTCCACACCCTTTGACCAGCCTATCAACACGGACTATCTGCACCCATTCTTCAGTCCCAGGTGCCTGAGAGCTAGCTGGCTTCAGCCAACCCGAACTCTGCCCCATCAAGACTCTAACCCCTGGTCCTCAAGCCCTAGCTGTGGGGCTACATCCCGAGATCCTTTGTTGGGTAAACTGGGGTAGGGTGTAGACAGGAGGGTAAGATGTCTGATTTCTGCTCAAGCCTCCGTCTGAGACTCCTGGGATACTGGAGAAGGGGGTAGGATCTACGGGACAGTTTGATGCCTTCCGAAGAGGAGAGGTCTCCTCACCGCACTGGGTGCCTCCTTTTCAAATACTCGGGTCTGGGGGCATGTTAGATCCTGAAACTACTTAGACTCTGCCCCAAATAACCCTGATGGCTGCTCCATTTAGCGGCCCCCAGAGACTTGCTCTCCCGCCAGTTGTGACGCCGCGGGATTCGGCCTTAGTGGGGGAAACTAGGAATCAGAGATGGGGGCACGTTAGAGGACCCCCCTCCCTGCCAACGAGTGGAATCTAGTAGGAAAGTTTCCACCGTGTCCCCTTCCCCCCATTCATTCTTCGGAAGCGTGCCGGCCGGGGGCGGAGGCAGGGCGAGGCCCCTCCCCACGCCGGGAACCCCACGTCGCGCTGGAGGGTCGCGCACATTTTCCCGCCCAGCTCCCACCAGATCCTCGCCGGCCCCTACCAGACCGAGCCGTAGGCGCCGGAGCCCACCGGGCGTAGGCTCTGCAGCCGCTGCGGCACCTCCCATACTGTTTTGTTCAGCTCTTGCCGGTAGAATCCCGCGCGCGGACCCGACATATCCGCAGCGGCAGCAGGAGCGAGTTGCCCCGTAACCCCGCGCAGCACCCGGCCCGCGCCCCACGCCCAGCAGGCGTGAGCTCCGCTGAGCAAAGCCGGGTGGGGGGTGGGGGGCTGCGGCGCAGCAGGGCGGGGCGGCGGGGCGGGGCCGAGGCCGGGCGGATTTCCCCAGCCAGGCGACCGGAGGCGGGGTAGCGGGGTGGGGGTGGGGGGAAGGATGGGAGGGGAAGGTGGAGGGGGGTTTTTCCAGAGACAGACACGCCAGCTTCCTGCCCCTCGGAGACGGCGACAAAGGAGAAAGCGCTTGTATTTCCCACCTTCACCTTCTGCCACACGCTCTCCCCGCCCTTCCCCAGGTCCCAGCTCAGACTCCTTATTCAGAAATGAGGTGAAATTGTCAAAAGCGAGCTACAGCACATGGCAAGAATACTTTCAGAACAAAAAAACACTAACCACGTAAAAACTAAAGGCTCTAGGTTAAAGAACAGCGCCGTGGCGTTAACCCAGGTCCCCACTGTGGGAGGCGCGTTGTGGCCTGGTCGAGGAGGACGCCTCCGTTTAGCATTACTGCTTCACCTTCTAGTAGACTTACCTTGGCGACAGCCTTCAGGAGACGTGTCTACCCCGCATCTTACCCTAACCTGGGTCTAGAAGTTCCTGGAAGAGGTGAGCTCCCGGCGGCCAGTCAGGACCAGGGACAGCAGCAGCACCATGGTTGTGGCCACAAGGTTTGGTCCCCAAATGGATACTTTTTGATACTGGGTATTTTTTTTCTTCGAATGAAGCACCCACATCACTTGACACCCGCGAAAGGCACCCAGTCCTGACTTTCTCAGAGCATTAGTACAAGATGTCTCCGCAAATCTGCCACCCAGGTGCAAGTTCAGTTTGTCACCAAACACAGAAAACTCCCTTTTCCTGGTGTCCAAGGTGGATGCTCTCATGTGCAGTAAGGCCTCATGATTATGTGTTACTCAAGGACAGCGGTTCTCAATATGTGGGTCTCGACCCCTTAGGGGTCACCTAAGACCATCAGAAAACAGATATTTATTTACATTACGATTTATAACAGTAGTAAAATTAGTTATAAAGTAGCAACAAAAATAATTTTGTGTTGGGGGGGTTCACCGTAACATGAGAAACTCTTGAGTCTCAGCATTAGGAAGGCTGAGAAACACTGCTGTAGGCCCTACTTTTAGTCACGTTTAGAAGTGAACATGAAGCCAGGCGTCATGGCGCACACCTTTAATCCCAGCACTCAAGAGGCAGAAGCAGGTGGATCTCCGTGAGTTGGAGGCCATCTTCATTTACATTGTGAGTTCCAAAACAGCCAGAACTATATAATAGAGACCCTGTCTCACACACACACACACTACAACCTTGCCAATAAAGAAATAGAACATGGCCCTAGTATGGTGGCTTCCATCTGTAATTCAAATACTCACGAAGCTGAACCTGGAGGACCATAGCAAGTTCAAGGCCTTTCTGGGCTGCACAGTGAATTTGAAGCCACAGAGTGACATCCTGTCTCAAGGTAAAAAGAGAAAGAAAGAAAGAAAGGCCAGGTATGGTGGTGTATGCCTTTAATCACAAAGAGAGAGGCGGGCAGGTGGCTCTCTGTGAGTTCAAGGCCACCCTGGTCTACAGAGTGAGCTCCAGGACTGATAGGGCAACACAGAGAAACCTGTTTCAAAAATAAATAAATAAATAACCATGTAAATTATAAGTTAAAAATTTTCAACCATGGGCTGTGGACAGTCGGTGGTGGCACACGCCTTTAATCCCAGCACTCGTGAGGCAGAAGCAGACAGATCTGTGAGTTCGAGGCCAGCCTGGTCTACAAGAGCTAGTTCTAGGACAGGAACCAAAGCTACAGAAAAACCCTGTCTTGAAAAAAAAAAGCCCCCCCCCCAAAAAAACAAACGAAATAAGATGGGCGGTGGTGGCACATGTCTTTAATTCCGGCACTCGGGAAGAAGAGGCAGGTGGATCTCTGAGTTAGAGGCCAGCCTGGTCTACAGAGTTCCAGGACAGCCAGAGCTATACAGAGAAACCCTGTGAAGAAACAGCAAAACAAAAATTGTCAGCTAACCTAAAACAAATTAATGAAGTATGAACTACTAGAAGTATCTACGGTGAATCCCGGGGCACAGTAGGGGGCCAAGGAAACAGCTCCAAGCCTAGGTCCCTTGTCCCTCTCCCAAGACTTCGCCCAAGCCGCAGGCCATCCTTGGCACCAATTTTCCCTCTGGGAGCTATTCTCAATTCTGGAGCCTAGCCAGAGAACCTGAGGGTGGCCCCAGCCCCCACTGCTCGGGACAATGCAGAGCTCGGAAAGTACCTTTCCCAGGGGTGGGTTGAGGTTTTGTGCAAAACTAATGGAGCTTCAGCTAAAGGCGGGGGAGGAGGGTACTGAGCCCTGGGTGATGGTGGGGGGTTGGGAAACTTGCCTACACAGTGGCCAGGGGGGAGGGTAGTGGCCTTTGTCTGTACAGCAGCAGGGCAGGGCCAGGCAGTTACCAGGGTAACCTGCCTCTTCGCCTCTGCATTCCCAAGGATGCCCAGTTTGGCTCAACTGGAAAAGTGGGGAAGGGGACAGGATGAAGGCTTAGGCGGATAGCGGCCACCTACCCAGGAGAGCCTCCAATCAATTTTCCTGACCTCTGCCCCCAACAAGTCCAGGTGGTCAGAGTTGACTACTGTTAGCCAGGGGTTAGGCCTAGCCAGGCTTAGCTCTCATACAATGGTGATTCTCTCTGGACACCCCTTGCCACCTGCTGTGTCAAACCACAGGTATCAGGTGCCTTCTGCGGATTGTGTGGGATCAAAACAAACACTACAGGGAGGAACCACTTGAGTTTGAGCTGGTAGTGAGGGTAACCATGAAGCAGGAACAGGGTAGCATAGCAATAGAGGGCAGATAGCGGAGGTCGGGAGTCGGGAGAAGGGCTGTAACCTAAAAATCCCAGGACCCTATCTCCATCCTCTGCTATGACTTAGTGCCACCCCTAAATATCAACCCCGTCTTCTATTGCCTCCCTATGCTCGAGCCCCCTTTTCAATTAGACAGCTGTGTCAGTTCCCCGTGGTCAGCTTGCCCACTCAGAGCCCAGATTCTGCCAGTGGGTCAGAACGCACTTTGTAAAAGATAACTCTGGAAGGTGCTGGTTTAGGGACTAGAGGCTGAGGACCATAGCCCCTTCTCACCCTACTCCGTTGTCTCTGGTACCATGGAAAGAAGATGAGGACGTATAGGCAAGCTCCTCCCTGGGATTGTTGGTGATGCTGCTACACCTCAAGGCTGGTCTCATGCCCCTCCCCATCCCTAAGCACTCTAACACAGAGGCCAAGTTTTTACCCCTTGCTGATTTCCAGTGCAGGACAAGCCCTGAATCTCTACATACACTTGTCTACCCTTGAAGGAATGTGAGGAGAAAGGATGGACACCCCACCTGGAACCTACTGGGACTGCCAGGCACCCCCAAGCTTAGCAGTGTGTATGCTTCTACCAAATGAGAAGATAGTTTTCAGGGGTCCATTCTGGATGCCAGGCCCCATGATTCCCAGTTCTTTTATCCCAACTCTGCATTCCAAAACCCCTTCACCCCTGCTGGCTTAGTGATACTTAGTTCAGATTTCCTGGCCAGCCATCTCTGCAGGAGAGTCTTGTTATTGGATCACAGAAGAATCACTTCAGAGGGATGTTGGCTGATGGCCTTACAGCTCCTCAGATCAGGACTAACCAGACACAGAATGTGCCAGTGCATTGTGGGAATAGTTCAGAAGGATGGGATCCACAGACAGCATTTGGATCCAACCAAAACTAAATGGCCATTTCACTTCCTATTGCAGAACAGTGACTTGAGTAGGTCTCTGGAGAGCATGGGAGGCTCCCCAAGAACACACCCACTGGTCCAGCTTGCTCCTGGGCTCTGTCTAGTATGGTGCCTGTACCAGAAGTGTTTGTGGAGCAGAGTGTGGTGGCATACACCTTTAATCTTAAGAGACTGAGGTCGGCAGATCTGAGTTCAAGGCCACTTCTGGTCTACAAAGCCCCTTCTAGGTCAGCCGTTCTAGGTCAGCCAGTGTTGCCCACTGATAACCTTGTTCTTGTGGAACGGAATGAGGCCCTCTCACTGTTTGCACATCTCAGTTTAACTCATACTAGCCCTGGAGTACTTTTTTTTCTTTTCTTTTCTTTTTTTTTTTTTTTTTGGTTTTTCGAGACAGGGTTTCTCTGTGGCTTTGGAGCCTGTCCTGGAACTAGCTCTGTAGACCAGGCTGGTCTCGAACTCACAGAGATCCGCCTGCCTCTGCCTCCCAAGTGCTGGGATTAAAGGCATGCGCCACCACCGCCCGGCTTTCTTTTTCTTTTTTTTTTAAACTTTATTTCATGCACACTGGAGTTACAGATAGCTGCTGTGAGCCGCTATGTGAGTGCTGGGAATTGAACCCGGGTCCTCTGGAGAAGCAGTCAGTGCTCTTAACCACTGAGCCATCTCACCAGCCCCGTCGATTCTTTTTGGTTTTTCAAACCAAACAGGGTTTCTCTGGAGCTTTGGGGCCTACCCTGGGACTCACTCTGTAGACCAGGCTGGCCCAGTCAGAGAGCTAGTCCAGCTCTGTATGCGGTGGTTTGAGTGAGAACAGACCCACAGACAGGCTCATGTCTGAATGCTTGGTCCCATTCGGTGGACTGTTTAGGATTAGGAGATGTGGCCTTGTTGGAGGAGGTTTGTTACTGGGAGGTGGGCTTTGAGGTTTCAAAGGCCAATGTCAGTTGCAATCTGTCTCTGTCTGCAACTTTCAGACCAGATGTGAGCTCTCTGCTACTGCTCCAGTGCAGTAGCGATGTGTGCCTGCCACCAAGGCCCCACCATGATGGTCAGGTACTAACCATCTGAAACTATAAGCAAGCTCCCAAATAGGTGATTTCTGTTGTAAGTTGCCTTGGTCATAGATCTCCTCACAGCAACAGCACAGGAGCTAAGACACACACTGACAGGTTCCTGGAATTCGTGCACCACTGGTTCTCCGGCCATGGACTTTGTATCCCTCAACATCTTGTGGCGCTGAGTGGAAGTTGATCTCAAGGCACCCATGAAACTCTGTGCGCACATAATCTTCATACATATGTGCCTAGAAAACATGTGCTCTAAGTGCCACCATACCTTACAAACAGGTACGGAAGGCTAGCCAGCCAGCTCAGAGGTCCAAGGAGCTTGCCTGGCCACCAAGCCCAAAGGCCTGAGTTTGATCCCCAGCACCCACAAGGTGGAAAGAAACAACTGCAGAAACAAGTGTGGGGAATGCAAGGTTAGGATAGGGCATACACTCCTCCCCCTCCTGCCAGGCGGAAAGCCCAGTAGAGAAAAGGTGGAGGAAAGTCAGTAGAGGGTGTGGGAGCTGAAGGCGGCTAAAGCTCAAGATGTTGAGCTAGCCTAATCCCTGTGGCCAGAGAGATCCCTGATTGGCCCACACAAGGGCTGATTTTGCATCCAGAAAAGGGCTGTGAGGAGCACAGGCCCAAGGTGCATAGGGACAGAAGGGCAGCCCAAAGAGAAACCCAGTCAACCAGAGTGAAAAAGACAACTGTATTGGATTTACAATAAAGATTTACAAAAAGGGGGTGGGTAATCCTGGGGGAGATGCTGTTCCAGCATCCCCAGATCCAGGCAGGGCCTCCAGGACAGCCTGTTTGACAGCTGAGACCAGGACCTCAGTTTTCTGGGTCCGTCTGGCCACCTGGGCCCCGACGTCTGACGTCCAGCTTGACCTTAGAGGTGGAGCCAGTGATGGCCCTCAAAGTCCTCCTGGAGTGCCTGCGGCCCTTGGGGAGGCTCAGGTGAGGTCAGGAAGGCATCGTACCGCTTTTTCTTCTCCTTCCATCTGGCAGACAGATACAGTCCAGGAACTGGCCGTGGAAGCTACAGGCCAAACCCAGGTTATCTGAGGCTAGGCTGCTGGTGCATGGGAAGCGGAGACCAAGGCCCCACTGCCCCCAGTGGCCCAGTGTGGCTTTGTAAGGCACATTTGCGAATTACTCAGGAGACAATACAGAGAACACCCGATGCTGGTGCCATTGGAAGGAGCTGGTGCTGACTCGGGCGCCCGGGCAGTATTGCTCAGGAGAAAGACGCTATAGTCTACAGGAGGTGGGCCCACTACGCCCACTCCAGACGCCTTGGGTGCATCCTCTACTGGAGAGAGAGAACTCAGCTACAGCCAGTGCAATCTCATGCCAAGGGGCTGCCCAGTGCCATGGTACCACACACCTGCATCCTGAGGCAGCACTGATAGGTCAGAGGTCTGTAACCTTGTTCTCAAGTGCAGCAGCGATCTGCTGCAGGCGGAAGGCCAATTGCATTTTTTGGGCTGCAGGGTCCTCCTCCAAAGCATTGATGATCTAGGGGGGTAGGAGTGGGGATGGAAATGGACACAGAGGAGACCCGTCAGATCACAGGCTGGGGGTGGACGGGGGCAGACTGTCCTTGCATTTCACCAGAGACCCAGACCATACCTCATCATAGTACTTTTGTGTGTACTGGTACAGCTGGTGCAGTGCCACAAGTGTGTTCAAGGAGTCTGTGTGTGCCTGAGGATGACAGTATTGTACCCAGTATGAGATGGGGCTGTGGGAACCCCAAGACCAGTCCCACAGAACAGCAGGCTGTAATGCATTGGCTGCATGGCAACATCATAGATACACCAGTAAATGGGCCGCACCCTGGTAAGGCCACATGCAAAGCCCATGAACATGGGAGAAGCTTGCCCAGCCATAGCCAGTATAGTGAGTATGTCAGGGCTCGGAGCGACTCATTGCCTACACATCAGCTTCTACACACACATCTGTTCACCCCTCCCAGGACTAAGCTACACTCAAGGCAGCTTGCCTGGCCAACATGCCCACTCGGACACCCTCTGCTGCTCTCATCCTAGCAGCCTCAACTTGCTCTGCAGTTCAGTGTCTGGCTCAGTAGTGGGCAGTAGAGAGAACCCTTGTTCTCACCGAGCTCAGTGGCCCTTACCCGGGAGATCTCTGCCAAGTGTGTGTTCATGTCTTGGTCGCTGACCTGCACCATCTGGCGGATGCTCTTATAGTAGCTATGGGAGAAGAAGGGTTATAGATGAGGGCAGGGAGTGAGTGGAAGGGAAAAGGGGGTGATAGACCCTGGGGTCTCTCAGGGATTCCCAGTTGTTCCTCAGCCCTCCTCCACATCACTCACTCCTCCACCATCTTCTTGTAGGTAGAGATCTCCTTTGCGTACAGCAGCTTGTTGCTGGGAGAGTCCTGTGGAAGACAAAAGCCTTGATACTGGGCTAGGCTCTGCTACTCAATCCTCACAAAGAGGGAGCGAGGCTCCTGCTCAGACTCTGAGTCAGAAAGCACTGGAGGCTGGGGTGGGGATGAGTAGAAAGAAGCAGAAGTCCCATGGGAGGTAAAGGAAAGGAGGTGGTCATCTTCCCAGTAGCCCTGAAGCCCTGGTCACCTTCCACCTGCTTCTGTCGCAAACTTTAGCCCCAAACATACAAAACCACATTAAGACAAGCTTTTGGGATAATCCAAACTCACCCCATCTCAGTCACAGCTTTCTCGCCATGGATGCTGTCCAGGCCAGGCCCGCCACCCCACCCGCACGGTTGACCCACAAGCCCTACTCACACGGCTCAGCTTGTGCTCCGTGCGAGTACAGGCATCCATGAAGGTCTGTGCAATGACCGACAGGGAGGCATCTACCACTTCATGGACGTGAACATCAAAGATGAAGTGAGGGTTCTTCAGGATGTTCACCCAGAACCGGAGTGGTAAACTGTAGCAGACGGACAGAGAGTGAGGGGCTGTGCTGGGCGACGGCAGGGGGCAGAGAGGGCAGGGCCTCACCTATTGGTCTTCCAGATATGGATGGTATCCTCATCCCGGATGTCATGCTTCTCTGCCTGCTCATCCAAGAAATCAAAGAAGTACTTGACCGCAGGCGGCACGGCATTCCCGGGTGCCAGTACACTTTGGAAAAAGTTGTCCACAAACTGCTGCAGTGTGCCCTATGGAGGAGAGCAGCTGGGTGTGACCCCTGGGACACAGCCCTAGGCACCAGTGTGTGGGGATGTGTACCTGTGCATGAGTGTTATCACCTTGACTGAGAGCAGCCGTGTCAGGTAGATCTCTGTGATGGCCTTGGTTCGCTCTTTCTCCTTCATGCTGCCACGCTTGGACTTGCCTTCATCTACCTCATCTGTAGGCCTCACCAAGTGCCACACGCGGTTTTCCTCTTCCAGAAGGGCATGGCCTGTGGGGAGCAAGGAGCTGAGTAACCCAGCTCCAGTTCAGACATGGCCTGAAGCTTGGCAGGTAGGGTCCTAGGGTCCACTAGGTGGCAGCAAAGGGAGGATGTGGTTTTCACAGCCCGTAGGGACTAGGACAAGAAAGACAGCATAGACTCACGCTCCCCAGGCAGATCCTGTTGGCTGTCCTCTGGCTGTTGGGAGACTCCCACCTTAGACAGGATGAGGGTGGCTCCATCCCGGACCTGGGGATAGAGTCATGAGGGAAGGCTATGCTTCTACTGTGGGATTCAGTACTATTCCCTTGCCTGGGTATCTCCACACTCACGTTGTAGTGCATAAGGGTGTTGATTCGTTTCCACCGGCCTTCCCGCTGAGAGGTAAGGTCCAAGTCAGACAGAATCTGGGCTGTGGACCCAGGACGCCATTCTGCAGAAGGACATAGCTAAGTTTCTGGAACCTAGGGCTGTATGGCTGCCCAGTCCCAGAAAGCGCTGGGCACGTGGGCCTCAGAACAGGCAGTACCCACCGAGGACCACACTGTCAGGCTTGGGCCAGCAAGAGCAGGGCTGAGTGCGGTACACCTGATCAATGATCTTCTCTTTGACCTGAGATATGGTGTCGCAGTTGAGGACCTTAACTGGGATGGCCTCAATGCCTTCATCCTGAACGATCACACTCACCGTCTGCCAGGAAACACAGGATTAAGACCCAGCTAAGGGAGGACCCTATAACCACAGCTCTGCATCAGAGAGATTCCACCCAAGAAAAACTGGCTTCATTCTGCTGAGTTCAGAAATGGGGTCCAAGTTCCTGGCTCAGCTTCCCCTCTGCAGCTCATGGCTCTGGGGAACTCACCAGAGGGGCATATTCGACATCATCCCCAAGCAGCCCTGTGTCATTTAGGGTGTATTTGGCCTTCTTCTGCACAGCGTCCACTGGCCCCTTTTCCACCTGGTGTTTGATGGCCTTGAAGAGCTTGTACAGGGGCTCACCTGCGCTATCCTGGAGCAAGGGGGCTGGATGAGTGGGAGGCATAGGACTGATACGCGTGGTGGGGCAGGTGTTGGGAGGGAAGGTACCCATTCACCCACCCTTGATCCTATGGTTGGAGCTCACCTTGAGGTACTGGTACAGACAGATGGACATCCAATTGGACAGCATCCTCTCCACCACTGTCTCAGATCTGAGGGTACACAGAGGCTTCATATTACCAAAGCCCAGCCGGCCCCAGGACCCCACCACAAGGCACATGTGAGCAGAAAGGCAGTGTGGCCCCCGTGGAAGGGACGTAACCATCCAGAAGGGCTATGTAGCAGCTTAGACCAAGGGCAGTACCGAGTGGGGACTGGTTTTGTGTCTGTCCACGTGAGCCCCACCCCACCCCACCTGTCATTCACACAGGCTCTGTCACCCACAAACCTTCGCAGCATCAGCTTGGGGTTCTTGGCCACCACATACTGCTCCATGAGTTCCAGGAAGAGCGTGCGCATGATGTCTGTGTAGTACTCCAGCTTCCCATGCAGGGCCACCGTCAGCAACGATGCGAAGTAGACCTTGGCACGAGCTGAGAACTCACGCTGGTTCTCTAGGGTGTGGATGAACTGCAGGGCAGCCGGAGAGGGGACACTTGAGCACCTGTGCTACAGCCTCGCCCCTCTCTGATCCTCTGAGCCCCATCTTGGCCCGGCCCCCCTCTGCTCACATTGATGAGGAAGGATTTGCTATTAAGCAGGTTGGAGAACTGGTAGAGGGCCTGCTCCACGATGGGCCGCCGTGACTCAGGGATGTCTAGCTTGCCAGTGATCATGACATCCTTGTCCCCGTCCTTGGAGGGCAGGAAGAAGACGCGGTCGGTGTAGGTCTTATAGTCGAGCGTGGGGATGCCCGCCTCATGCACATCATTCGTCTGGTCCTCCATCTCAATCATCAGGTCTGAGAAAGGAAGGGAAACCAGAGTGAGGCATCCCTGGCCACCTACTCCTGCTTCGGCTACTCCTACCCTCCTGCAGTTTCGAGCCCTAAGAGGTGGCCTAAAAGATCCAGAGATTCTGATACGAGCAGCCTGAGGACCGAACTGCTGGAGGCAGCCCCTACCTGTGAACTCCTTCTTGCAGCGGTCACGCACGCTCTCCTCCAAGCCTTCCAGCTGGGATTTAATCTTCTCATACTCACGCTCAGCCTGCTGGCTCTTCCTCCTGTTGAGCATAGAACAGCTCTCAGCTATCGGTCAGCTGCTAGGGTCGGAAGGGCTGGAGTAGGAGGGATGAGGGGACTGCCACCTGGGGCAGGACTCACCAGTAGCAGTAGATGGATACGGCAATAATAAACACCATGGGCACCATGACCAGAGGCAGGATGAGACTGAGCGGCACGTCACTCACACGTGTGTCATACTCCACCCGGCCTAGCACCCACTCTCGAGAGCCAAACTTCACCTGTGTGGAAGCTAGGGCTCAGCGCAGGCAGGTGTAGGCAGCGGCGGCTCCTCCTGAGGGTCCCCAGGCCCTCCACAGCCCTCCCGCTCTCACGCACAATGAACTCAGGTAGGTTGTGTGTTGTGTCTCGCTTCTGCCGTCGCTTGGGTGGGGGCTGCACCTCTGGGGGTTCACAGTATAGGTCAGTCTCAGTCAGTGTCTTCATAATGCAACGCTCAGCACCCACAAATGCCTCAGCCTCCTCCAGCGTCATGGCCTTGTTCAGATTGGTTCCCTAAAGAGGGTCGGGTGGCAGAGGTCAGGATGATCAGCAAGACTCCCTGTGCTGTACTGGGTCTCCATGTTGCAGGTCTCCTTACCCGGGCGTGGATGAGCTTGTTGACCTGCTTCTTGACACCACCTGTGAAGTTCTCAAAGGTAGGATCAGCCACATACTCGAAGGCACCAGCTTCAGTCCTAAGCAGGGCACGATGACCATCCATCTGTATCAATGCGGTGAGGTTGTAAGCCTCAGGTTCTTCAGGGACAGCAGGCGACAAGAAAACGACCTTGGTGTCATTGTAGAACACGTACTCAGTGCCCATGACCTGTGGAATGGGTCCAAAAACTTCAGTCCACTTGATGAAGACCTTGCCCCTACTGGTCCCCAGTTGCCCATGTTCCCATTTAGAACTCAGCCCATGGCAGGACAGCAGAACTGACCGTCATGGGCTCCAGGGATCCAGCCTCCCGCCGCCGCCGCCTCCAGGACCTCAAGGGCTCAGCAATGACAACCATGGCAAACTTCTGGATGAGGCTGAAGCCTTGGCCAGTAACACTGATGCTTCGGCCACCACTGGGGGTTGGGGAGAAGCGGTGCTTGAGTGAGTTCGGCTAGGCAATGGAGACGCTCAGCCAGCTTCCAGGCCCCACTCCACCAATCCATACCCCCGGTGGGAAGTGGCACAGTAAAAATGTGAACAGTCAGAGGCAGGGGAAGGGGAGAAGTTGCCCTGCTCTGACCCTGCTATCTGGGTTCTGAGGAGGAAGCCCATTAGGGTGCAGTGGGGTTTTCTAGAGGATTCCTTCTCCTGCCCTGCCCAGCCCAGTTCTGCCACATTCCTCAGGTCAGCAGGCGGGGGTGGGAAGACACTAGCCAGGAAGGGGAGAGGCCACACCTGACAAAGCTTCTCAGTGGCTCAAAGGCTCGTAACACGGGGTTCTCACAGTAGGTGAAAGAGACGCCAGAGCTGGGCACTTGGGAGCCCCCGTAGGAAATTTCTAGTACTGCCGGGCCTGGAGCCAACTGTGGACCCGTGATGCACTGCAGCTGAGCCCCAAACTTCGTCCTAGGGCGGGAGGTGCTTGTCAGTAGGTCAGGCCCCCTCCATGACAGACTCAGGCATTCCCAACCTTCCCCCAGAGCCAGGAAGGCTCAGCAGCCACGGGCAACACATACACTTCACAAGGGACACCATTGAGGGTCACCCGCACATCCTCCTTGGAGCCTGTGTCCAGGTCAGTGCCATTGATGGTCAATGTGGTACCACCTGCCTGTGGCCCTTGTCGTGGCTCCACACTGAGAGGTTGGGGTTGCTGAGAACAACAACATAGTTAGTGCCAAGGACTCAGGGGTCACCGGATAGTGGTTACTGTTAGATGCCAACTGCTATAGGGTCAGTAGCAAAGACTGGACTCACAGCTTGGTCAGGCGCTTACTTGGTAAGTGAACTGGACATGTGGCGGTGAATGGCCGACCTTTCCATTAACATCCACTTCAATCCCTCCTGTGAAAGGCATCTCCGCAGCCTCGATTGCACACACGATCCTGTCGACACACAGAACCCAGTTAGCTCTTTACTTACCGCTGTACGATCAGCGCAGCTCCTGGGAGCTCAGGCCAAAGACAGTTCACTCACCGGGTAGATACAGAGTACCACTTGGGTTCGAAGGCACAGTTTTGGCCAGCCACAGTGATCTTCTTGACATCATCTGCTGTGATACCCAAATTGGACCCATGGATAGTGACGCGGATGCCCCCACCCAGCGGGCCTGTCTCAGGCTGGATCTGAAATTGGCAGAGCCCAGTGAGGGAATGGCTTGGGAGATGAAGACGTGGGGATGGGATATGTGCCAAGCCTTGACAAAACTCACCCTGGTAATGACTGGTGGCGGGCATTCAGAAGTAACATTGTTGCACAGAGCCTCATACACACACCTGTTCTGCCCACCGCACCACACACACCTATAGGCAGGATCGGCAGCCAGACACAGGCTACAGTCACTGCGGCCAAAGGAGCAGTTGTAGAGAGTCACTGTGGAGGAGAACGGACAGTTAGTTAGTGGTCGTTCCGGTCCCTCACCCACCTCCCCAGATTCCACCTACCTTGTAGCTTGCTGTCAATTTTCTTGTCAAAGGACTTAACATACAGGTGAAGAGGCAGCGTTTCATTAGCGTCATGGGATAGCTGCATGGGACACACAGGGAAAAATGTACTTCCTGCCCCTCTAAAACCCCAGAAGCCACAGGAATCTTGCTACTGCCAAAGGTCAGTGAAGTCTGACAGGTAGACAGGAATCAGTGCACTTCAGACACACATACCATGAACGTGAGAACGCTCGGGGACATAGAGAGAGGTGCTCAGAGACCACAAGGCACAGAGCAGGAGAGACAAGACTCTGAGTAGGCTCCAGTCATAGAAGTAATACCCACCCTCCAGGCCTAAGACCAGTAGTCGTACCTTTGGGGTCTTAAAAGAGAAGTCCCCTGACTTCTGTATAGTCACAGTCGCCTCGAACTTCAGAAGGTCACTGCCCACACAGAGGGAAGAGACCTAAAGAGAGTCCAGTCAGCATCCTCTAGGAAAGTCGGTCAACTGTCCTGCCCCCCAGAGGCAGAGAATCTGTGCCTGCAAAAGCTTCCGAAGAAGCCCACCACTGAGTCTGCTCCATGCTCAGGTACCTCTGAAGACCCTCTGCCTCCCTCCCTATCTCTAATGTCTCCTGAGTGCTCTGGGTACTGAGTGGAGACCCAGGCATCCCAACCTCGGGAGAATGACTCTCAGACTTCACCCCAGGCCTCTCTACCTTCTCAGGATCCAAGTTTTTGCCCTGGAAGGTCACTTCTGTCTCATAATTCATGGGGATGACCGAAGGGCTAGGGGCCAGGAACTGGGGGCAGTTTTCCTCCTGCGAGAGAGCAAAGCTG
The DNA here is from genome assembly GCF_037038515.1 of Microtus pennsylvanicus. Classification (NCBI taxonomy): domain Eukaryota; kingdom Metazoa; phylum Chordata; class Mammalia; order Rodentia; family Cricetidae; genus Microtus; species Microtus pennsylvanicus. Next base: position 17,696,789 of record NC_134580.1, read on the forward strand.
CTTAGACGGAGCGTCTCTTACCACTGTGGCCCTAACCACAGTTACATCTGAGCCACTGGCTCACCATGTGGGCACGTATGATTCCGTCTTCTGGGTTGGGTGAGGCCTCCCGACACTCGTGATACATCAGGTCCCACTGGCACATCCAGCGGTTGCTAGCACAAGAGATGCACCTGGAGAGAGGATCATAAAAGTATGAGGGGCCCGGAGTATGAGAGGAACCTAGGGCTGGGGTGGGGGCCTCAAAAGGCAGCCAGGACTCACGGCAGGTTCTCCACCAGGCTCATAGCCTCTCTGCAGTCATAGAAAGGATACTGGTGGGAGGTGAGGAAGACATTGTCACGTTTGAAGAGGAGCTGGATGCTCACAGCCACATGGTCTGCAGAATGTAGGTGGGAACAGGGTCAGGTGTAGCAGAAGGGTGGAGCTGGCCCTCCTCCAATGCCCAGCTGAAAGCAGGCCTGTGCTGGGCTCATAGGATACAATATGGATACCCCAGTCTGCAGGCTCAGCTGGTCTGCTGCATGTTAAGTGGCCTGCTGATGCTGTCAAATCTGGGCTCCGGTGTCAGCTCCCAGGCCTAGGCTCATCTTTCTCCCCTGGGCTTGGCTGCTTTCGTACCCTCTCTCTGTTCCTACAAGTGCTGAGGGCAGTGGCTCCTCAGAGTCTGGGCGGGAGGGCCTCCCAGGTCCCTGTCCCTATCACTCTGTGGCCTCATGGCCTTGTTGCCCCCAACAATCAAGGGACTGGACAGCTACAGCACCTGTCTTAGCCCAGACTGAGGCCTTCAGCCTCAGGAGACAGCGCCAGCAGCATCGGGCTGGACACAGCAATGAGGGGGGATGGACATCTGTGCAATAACTTGTGGGGGATCCTGATCTTGGTTTCCCCAGAACAGAGCACTCAGCCCTCAGGTCAAGACAAGGTACTTTCAAAACTGGAAAATGTTTCTCCCTCCCCAATAACAGCGACCTGCACCCGGGATTGGTTCGTACATGGTGCTCAATGAACTAAAATGTGATAGAAGACAGAGTATAAGGAAAAGCTGTGTGCAGGAAAAAGGAAGCCGTGCAGGTCCAGAGGCTAAAGGCTATGAGGTCTCACCTTGGCCGGGTGGCGTGCTAGGGATGCTGCTCGGGGGGTCACAGGTGATGGCGTCCCCCTCTACCTTGGCAGGGCGTGGTGGTGATTCACCAAAGAGGCAGAGCAACTCATCCTCCTCAGTCAGGGTGGGTAGGGGGTTGACAGACAGCTGTACCTGCAGGAGGAGACACAATCTCTAGAATGTGTCTCTCTGTCTAAGGTTCATGTGGTCCTGGGTACAAGGCACCTTGTGGTTTCCTTGTTTCTCTGATAGCTCCCAGCCAGCAGCTGTGTAAGGAGAGCCCCGCCTGGCCCTGCACAACACCACTTGCCACCTGTCACATACCTTCCCTGGGGCCCGCCGGCTCATGTTCTGTGGGTTAGCATCAGTGATGGCCACACAGGACTTGTCCCGGCTCCACAGCCAGTGGCCATTTTCCTCGGCCCGCGAGCACTCGGCCTTCCTGGTGCATCTGCAAGGACAGAGAATCATCTCAGCTCCAGTACTCTCTGGCCTCCAGGCCATTGGGGCAAGGACAAACTGCTCACCGTCCCTCGACGACACACCAGCCACAGTAGGGATCTTGGGAGTCACGACACTGAGCACAGGTTTGATAGCTCTGACATTCTTGCACTGGGAGCCTGAACACCTAGGGGTGAAAGAGCAGGACTTTGGGCAAACATGACCTACAGACACCATGCTCTTCTGGGACTACTGACAGGGAATCCCCTGGGCCAGCTCAATTTATAACCACCTACAAGCTCAGGGCAGGATCAGAAAAGGAAACCTTGTTGAGAAAAGAAAGATTGGAGCTATAGCTTAGTGATGAAGCACTTGCCTCACAAGCAAGCATAAGACCCAGTTCTAAACTGGACTGGCGCATGCCTTTAATCCCAGCACGCAGGAGGCAGAGGCAGGCAGATCTCTGTGTGAGTTTGAGGCCAGTCTGGTCTACAAGAGCTAGTTCCAGGATAGGATCCAAAGCTACAGAGAAACCTTGTCTCAAAAAGCCAAAAAAAGACCCTAGTTCTAACTCCTAGTGCTCAAAAGGAAACTTCAGAGAACAATGGTGCTACTGAAGACTCGGAGACAGGAGCCCAGACTCTGCCCAACTATTCAAGGCAAGGCCCAGCACATCCTCCAAGCCTGTTTCAAAACGGCCCTCTGGGGCCATCTTTAGGCTGACCTTGTCCTGGGTCATAGCATACAGACTGGACAGGTTTCCAGACAGCGCCAGGTCCTGCTTGATTTTCTTGTTGATGTCTACCGGGATAGAGCCATACTCGGCAGAAGTGCCATCCGGGGCAAGGTACACCTGTAAACACCAAGGCGGTCCATGAGAACAGGGGGGGTACCATGCCCAACTGGCCCCTCAGGAACCTTGCTGCCTGGGGCAGTACCTTAAGGATCCGGCCATCTGAGGTGCCCAGGAAGGCGACAATATGGCCATTCTCGGCAGTTACCGTCACTGCTGTCAGATTCAGGCCCCCACGGTACAGCAGAGCTGTGGTGACGAGTCCATTACGACTGCCCAGTGGATAGGGCAGATGCTCCGAGCCACACTGGAAGCTCTTGCTGGCACCCTGTGGATCACAGCATTAGGACGGGTCCTTGTCTCCCAGACTTTTCCCTACTAGGGCTCCAAGCTCTAGGAGTCAGACCCTATCATCCACAACACAAAGATACTCTGACACTCAGGGGAAAACATACACCTATGAACAGGTAAGACACGTACTGCCGCATGGCCACCACACTGGATGTCTCCGTGGAAGGGTTTGTAGAAGGCATCATCACGGCTTGTGTCTCGGGTAACTGTGTAGCAGGCATCACGGTTGTTTTCCATCTTCTCATTGATGTTATCTAGTGGAAAAACACAGAGGCCTGCACCAGGCCCCCCACTGCTCCGGCCATCTCTGCTGAAGACAGCATAGAGTACTCTGCCAGCTACAGAAGCTGCTAGGCAGGTACCAAAGAAAGAGCCTTCGGAGTCACTGGGATCCTGACACTGCAGGTCCATCTCTACGTAGGAATAGTAAGAGGGGTCATCTTTGCACATGCGTGCCAGCAGTGTGCGGTTCCTGGCAGGGTGCTTGTCTTGCTGGTTGAAGATGAAGAAAACATAGACGCCATCCTCAAACGCTGCAACAAACTGCTGAGTGTTAGTAGACAGGTAGCCAGCCTTGAAGGTGGTATGGTCTGAGTAGGCCTCAAAGGCCTCCCGGCCTTCAACCCTGTCCAGCAGGCGAGTGCTCACGATGATGCCATTGTCATGGGGCCCATTGCCTTTGCCCACAAACAGCACTCGATCACCATCAGGGCTTGTGGAGCTCACCAGCCCCACTGTGGCCACTCTCTCATCATTGCTGGCTACAAAGGACTTCTCACCGCTGCCATCCTCATAGAAGAGGCGCACCGAGATATTGCTCAGGGCACGCAGAGCACAGATGCCCTTGAAAAGGCTGCCACACTCGACCAGGCGTTTCCCGGGCGGGTCAAGCAGCAGCAACTGGTTGACGTTGTCAGTGAGCACTGCTTCATGGCACTGGCTAGCCTCAATGGGTGGTGTGCACTTCTTGTTATCCATGGCGGGGCCTGTGACCACATGCTGCTGGAGATGCAGGTCAGCACTCAGCTGGTAGAGTGCGTTCACTGCCCCAACATATACCACACCTGAGGCCTCATCCACAACCAGGTGGTTCAGCTCTGTGTCACTGCGAAAACTCTCCGGCTTGCGGGACCGTTGGCTCAACCCTAGGCCCATCAGACCCAGGAAGGTCAGGGCCCAGAGTGACATAGCCATTGCCCCCAGAACTCTGTGGGGAGAAACAGTAAGGGTCAGACAAGCCAGGCCTCTCCTCATTCAGGTCCTACCCTGAATGTCCAGAATACAGGCCATAGAGGGACACAATCCCAAGGAGCACCCAAGGGAGAGCTCTGGGAAGATCCCTAGCTATTTATACACGTTCCTCTCAAGAAGCTAAAGGTGGTCTCGGGGGTACAAACCCCAGACTTGTGGACGTGTAGACCCATACTGCTTGAGACCAGGGCTGCAACTCATGGCCATGCCCATGACCCCCGCGAACACAGTCTATTTATATCCATTTCCAAAGCTCCCTGGCCCAGGATGGCCCCAACTCCATTCATAGCCCTCCATTCGCTGCCTCCTGGGGAGGGGTAAGCAGCATTAAATCCACCAGGTTAGAGGTGTGTGTATAAAGGAGGGTCTGTGTGGGTCTGTCTCTGTGTCTGTAAATGTGTGTGTGCGCGTATGTGTGTTGTGACATGGATGCATGCATCATTCAGGATCCTGGGTTAAGAGTCCAATTGGAGGAAAATCTAGGGTCCCACGGGTAGACCGTGTGGACAAACTCAGCTTTGTCTCCTAGAAGTCTGAAAACACTCTCAACTTCAGGATTTACTGAGTGTGCCTCAAACAGTATGACTACCCTGGGGCACAATGGCAAGGATGCCTCCAGAGGATCTAATACCCCCCTTTTTTAAGACCACTCTAGGGTCTGGTGGTGGTGGTGCACACCTTTAATCCCAGCACTTGGGAGGCAGAGGCAGGAGGATCTCTATGTGTTCGAGGCCAGCCTGGACTACAGAGAGAGTTTCAGGACAGGCTCCAAAGCTACACAGAGAAACCCTGTCTTGCAAAATCAGGGGGAAAAAAAAAGACCGCTCTAGGGCTGGAATAGACTTAAGAGCACTGGCTGCTCTTCCAGAAGACCCAAGTTCAATTTCCAGCTCCAACATGGCAGCTCATAACCATCTGTAACTCTAGTTCCAGTGAATCTAATATCCTTTTTTTCTTTTGGCCTCTAACTGATACCAGGCACGCAGGCGATACACAGATAGTCATGCAGACAAAATACCCACAAAATAAATTTTAAAAGTACCTTAAACATTACCTCTTACATATTGTTATTCCCCATAAAAAAATTAAAATTTAAACATAAAACAATTCTAGGTCACGCTACCCAGGCTCTGTAACTTTCCAGTTACAGATGAGGGAACAGAGAGGAAGTAACTTGCCTAAAGGCAGCCTGGACGAGGTGGGTGGGTCAGGCTGACCTGCCTCCAAGAGAACCCCTAGCTGTAATCCCTTTCCTCGGAGAGGCCCCTGCTCTGCCTGTGTCCAAAGACATCTCTGAAATGTCGGTTTTGTCATGAGGTCGTGGCTTTTGTCACGAGCGCTGCAGCTCTGCCAGCTGCCCTCCATTTCTGTTCTGTACCTCCACAAAGCTCCTCAGACCTGGGAGGTGTAACCCACGGAGGAAGGAAGAAGCTCGTGTCCAGGAGAAAGTGTGGTGCGGAAGCAAAGTGCAAGGCAAGGCAGACTAGGTTTGGGAGGTGTCAGTGGCTTCAGTCAAAGACAGGAAGACGTCACAAGTCCTTCAAGACCTCGACTTAGCCCAGTCTAAGATTCCAAGGCTTGGCTCAGAACCTGGAGCAGCATCCAGACTCAGACCCACGGGGACAGTCCTGTGGTTCACTAACCAATTTCGAGTCCAGGTTTCTCCATGCAAGTCCACTCCCCATAGGCCACCACACCAAGGCCTGATCGCTAGGGCCTGCTTTTTCGGGTTTATAGACGTAGCTCACCGGCTCTCTAACTCACCAAATCACTGCAGCTTGTCAGCTCCCAGGAGCAGAGAATGAATGGAATGTTCCCAGCCAGGAGGGGGTGGAGGGGGGGTGAGGCGTGGGCGTGGGAGGAGCCACTGTCTCAGCACAGCTGAAACCTAACCACCCTCTCTGAAATGTGGTCGTGCCAGCCTCCGCCCCTGACCTCTGCTGGTAAACTCAAGGCTTGGACTTGGAGCTAACTAGCTAGGAAACCCTCTACTCTTATCTGGACCCATAACAGCACCTTCTCCAACGGCCCTCCACGCGCCTCCCTAGGAGACCTGCCAGGTGGGCTTCTCTCCATTAATCTCAGGCAGCGGAATGGCCACCTCCTCCCTATGCTTGGAGCTCATACTCTGGGAAGCACACACACAGGGCTGTAGGGTCACTGGAGGAAAACTGTTCCCGGACATCTGGTCACCAGTAACTAGATTGGGCCCCAGGCCTGCACACCAGAGGGGAAACCTGATTACATATGAAGTTGTACCAGAAGGCTGGGGCTGAAACTTGCCTAGCATATATAAGGTTGTAGCTTCCACCTTCAGCAATCCTATACACCCAGACACCAAGGTAGTCTGGCTAAGGAAGCGCCAGGCCCAGTGTCTTCTGAGTGGTTAAAGGGACCTGGATTGTAGTCTATAGGTAGCAGCTCCCTGCTACTTCCTGGACAAACAAGGCCGTGAGTGACCTGCCTGGCCAGGCCCAGGAGCAAAGAGCACCTGACCTTGACAGCACTCTGGCAGAGGCGCCAGGCACAGCCAGCTAAAGCTTCCTGCCACGGCTGATGTTCCTGGAATGGGAGGGCAAGTGCAGGAACTTCCTGTTTTGGATTAGATCCAGGACCCCTGTTTGCCTGGCTAGTGGGGATTTCCTCAGGGGTACCAGTTAGCCTTCCTCCCCCTGAAGTTTGGAGGTATACTTCCAAGAAGTCACATATTCAGAGGTACAGCCCAGGGCCCCCGTTGTGGGGCCCTGTGTGATTTTCAGCACTTTTGGACTTACTGCACTCACTCACCAAGGCTCCAGTGGTCTCAGTCTCTGTTGTAGGCTGGCATCAGGACTCTGTAGGAGCCAAAGAGAGAAGTTAGCAGTCACTCTGGTGGCTGATGCCACCTATCACCTCTATCTTCTCACTCCTGGTAAGGCCCTCCTTGAGACACTCCCAGGCATCCAGCCGAGCTTCTAAAGCAAGCACATTCACCTGGTCTTTGGAAAACATAAGCAAGTCATGCTACTTTGTCTTCTGCTCAGAAGCAGGCAGCTTCTTTTCAGTAAGTCTGCGGTTCTTTCTGTTCTTTAAAACTACATGCATAACCAGGCAGTGGTGGTAAATGCCTTTAATCCCAGCATTCGGGGATTAAGGGCAGAGGCAGGTGGATCTCTGAGTTCGAGGCCAGCCTGGTCTACAAAATTGAGTTCCAAGGCTGCCACAGCTATACAGAGAAACCCTGTCTCAAAAAAAAAAAAAAAAAAAAAAACCCAAAACCAAACAAACAAAAAAACCCAAAACACAATATGCATAGCTGCTTTCTGAAAAACACGTAGACCCACAACAGGGCAAATCTACTTACTAGCTGTGTGACCTTGGGCAAGTTAACTTCTCTGTGCCTCATTTCCCCATCTGCAAAATGTACACAGTAATAGTAAATTAACCCTAGGCATTATAAAGATTAAATGAATTCATCCGTGGAAAGCCTGAGAGTGTTACACTATAGCACTCAACGGCTCTTCTATTGTATTCTTCCCCTGGAAACAGTCCCTGTAGGCCCAAAGGAAAGTACAAACCAAGGGTACTTACCTCTTAGCAGGTTTATTAGAGGGAACAATTTGGCAGCTCACTCAGCTGCCAGCCAGAGGATACTCCAGAGAAAATGCATGGCAAAGGGTCTATATCAACCTACCAAGATCCCATATAACCATATTCTTCAGTGTGCTACCTCCTGGGTTCTCAAAGCCCTCAACCCAACCTGCAGACTGTGGGACCTTTAGGGGCAAGGAGGAAGATACAACCAACCATAGTTCAGACACCACAAGCCTGTCCTTAGCCTTGCCGGCCCAGCTGGCTACACTTGTAGGCAATGTCCACCTCCAATCCCACCAAGATTCTCACTTGCCCTGTGTAGCAGTTTTCCAGGATTCCCCTAGCCCATACCCTCAGACAGTTGGCCCAGGCCTGGATCTACAGTGAGTCCAAGTAGGACATCATGTCCCCCACATGGCAGTGTCCTCAGTCCATAACCCGGCCAAGGGGCAGAGGGCAACTTTTTGTCCCCAATACTCAACACAGCCTTTGTGACAAGAACCAACAGGCTGCTCTTCAACACAGCAGCCAAACCACAGGACAGCATCAGCCCCAGGAGAATTCTGGGACCCAGCAGGCATTGACTGCAGCTAGCAGAAGCCTTGTGCCACTCTTTCGTGCAGACACGCCACCTGCAGCCTGTCTGCGCCTGGGGGCAGCTCTAGTTTTCTCTGGTCCTTGCCTGTCGGCCTCCTCTAGCTTTAGAATTCTCACAGCAGACCACCTAGGTTCCAGCTTTCCATTTGGGGTGGGGTGGGGTGTCTCCGAAAGGCAAGGCCAAGGGAAGATAACCTCTTCTAAGCAGCTCTGTCATACATACTTCAGAAGGGTCTGATGAACCACACACTGACTGATGAGGGCCCTCACACAGACTCCACTGAAGGCAGACCAGCTTATCTCCTCCTGAATCAGGACCCTCTGAGCTAACACTTCTTAGATATAAAACTAACATCGCTAATACCCTCTAGGTCACCAAATCCTGGGCTGATGCTCCCAACAGTCACCTCTGTCTCCCAGGATTGCTCTCTCCCCAACAGCCGAGACAAAGAACTCTGCCACAGCACTGTGAGACTTCAAGATCACTCTGGTTCAGATCTAGCTGCCTCCTTCTGGCATAGTTACATAGACATTACAAAGCTGCTCTGTGCAGTTTCCCCGTATGTAGGTTGGGTATAATAATAATATCCACTTCAGAGCGCTGGCCAACTATTTATCCTCCAGCACCCTGACAACAGTCATCCTCTAGGATCTGACCAGGGAGCCCTCTGTAGGCCAGGTCTGACACAGGGAAGAGGTGGGGGGCAGGGAGAACCAGTGGGAATACAGTGTTGAGGGATAAGAGCACACGCAGCCAGTGCCAGCTCCCAGGTCTGGAACTTAACAGCCTCTCCTCAGCCAGAATTCTGAGGGCGAGCACATCCTGGACTGTTTGGGAAGCAACAAAAGCCCCTCGTCAGCTGGATGCTCTGAGGCTTCCCGCTTTGGGTTCCTCTTCTCAAGGCCTCTCTTGATGCCAATTCCATGGCGCGCGGGGAGGGGGGGTGGTGCGGGCACGACACAACCAGTTGAGTTCCCTTACTCTAGAACAGCCTCGCAGGGTAGGGGTAGATAGAGTTGGGGTTCGTTTCTTAGTATGAGTGGCTTTTTGAGGCTCAGATCAAATCAACGTTGTGGAAGTGTGGCCCAACCGAAGAGCAGAGCTTGGATCTCCCCCAGAGACCAAGACAGCAAACCAGGGACATAAGGGACTGGTAGGGAGACGGGAACGATCCCGCTAAAGCCAGGATTCTAACAAGGAGAGTGGGAACTGCCCCACCCCCAGGACAGGATAGGGACGCCTAAACAGCGGACCACACTCTAGGGGCGCAGGGCCACAGAGAAACCGAAGCTGCCCTTCCCCCGCCGCAGCTGGCAGCCATGAGGCGGGGCGTCCGCTCTCAGAAAGCTACGAAAATCTGCAATTAGCTGCGAGCGTTAAACAAATCAGGAGAGACAAAACAGGCCGCGGCGCCCGCAAATCCAAGCCTCGGCTGTTTTCAAAACAAGCCTGAGGGAGGGGCTGCGACAAGGGTCTGCGCGGAGCTCGACGCCTCTAGGAGCATCGCAGCCACAGACTTGGTATTGCACCCGAAACCGACAACAGGATCGCGTCGAAGACCCCGGAAGGGGGGAGGGGCGCGGTTTGTGCCCGAGTACCCGGCTCCACCCACCTGACAACCTGGTCAGAGTACAGTCCGAGAGGTTGAGTCGATCCCTGCACCCCGGAGCCAGCCCTGGCCTCATTCCTCATAGGCAGGCCCAGGTGTCAGGGCCCCTCCCCCAGCGCCGTTTCCGCCAGACTCCTCGGGGATCACAAGACGGTTACCTGGGAACTGCACTGGAGGCGGACCCCAGATGTGGGCGAGGACGCGCGGCCAAAGCTCCCCCAGGGACCTGGCCACGCCCACGGTCCTAGAACCCAGGGATCAGACCCCCACGTTCTAATCAGGATCGTTTCCAAATTTTGGCCCCGCACCCCAGCGCACATCTAGAGGGAACACGTGGACTGCGCTTTTGGCGCCAGCCTCACCAGGTCGGGGAAACTCACAAGGCGATGGGCAGGTGGGAGCCAAACCTCGGGTGACAATGGTAGCAGAGGCAATCGTCAAAAGTCAAGAGCCATATCCTTGCAGTGCTAATCTGGTGTCAGAAACAGCCGAAAGCAGAACCGGCCATTACCTACCTAAGCCCTCCCGAGCCTTGGAAGGAAAGCAAAGCGCGGCTCCGCCCCACTGTCTGTAGCTCCGCCCCTTCCCAGGGTCAGTTCCCTGGGCTCGGCCCCCTTACCGGGGGTCAGCTAACCAAGCACGACCTTGCCTTCCAGCAGCCTCAGGCCAGACCACGGGGATGTCCGCCCAGACTCCTTAGGGGAAAAGCCAGCCCTAAGGAAACTATGCCACCTGACCTGGAGCAGGGGTGGGGCTCCAGGGAAAGGCAGATATGCTAACCTGAGTCAGGGCTCAGAACCTCTCAGGGATCAGAGTAAGAACGCCTCCCAAGCAGAGGGTGTCTTCGGCCTTTCCTCATAAGTCCGAGCCCCTGGATTAGGTTCCAGGTTTAGGCCCACCTATGTCCCCCTCATTACCCTCTAGGCCAGCACAGCCCACATTGTTCACTTGCTTTCCCTCTCCCCAAGTGAATCCAACCAAGGCATCCTTCTGTCTGAGGCTTCATCTCCCAGGATCTCCATTACTGGGCCTGGCTAACCTGTCAAAACCCAAGGGCTTCCTCAGGCCTCCCCTTCCCTCCCTTAGAGCCAGTTGCAGTCTCTGTATATTATGGGAAACTTAGATTGGGTTCCCCACACTAACTGGCTGGCCCCCATGACCATCTTTCCCCCCATCTCTCGGTTTAAAACCCCAGCCACCACAGTGTCTTGCCTGGGCACGGGAGATCCACCCTAGGATCGCCTGGCTCCAGCACTCCCCTCTTTACCTATCTACCCACCAGCCTCCAGACTCATCACGCTGCAGCGAGTCACCCTCTGTGGACATACTGTGCTCCTAGAGAACCCACCCCCCAAACTCGGCAAACTGAGGGAGGTCACAAATGGTTCCTGTTGCCACCATCACCTTCAGTCAAGTCATCGGGAATGGGAAAGTCCAGACAGATGCCAGTCATAGGAAGGCGGGGATGGGGACTTGAGGACCCTGCACTGCTGGTTAAAATGTTTACCTTCCTATTCCACTTCCCTCCACTCCTGCCCTACCTAAGCATCTTCTCCCCATCTCCTTTCCCAGCTTGGCCAAGTACTGGCTAGATGCTGCTCATCAGGGCAGCCTGAAGCTCATGGAGGCTACAGTTTGCTCAGAACCAGTTCCACAGTACCTCCCGGGACTCAGCAGGGGTGGGGGTTGGGGTGTACAATTCAGTGGCATGGGGGCGGATGGGTGAGGGCCTGAGTGAACGAGGAGCCAACCAGGCCTGTAATCTCCTTGTCAGCCTGTCAGTGTCTCATCGGTCACCCTAGCCCCTCCTCCCCCATCACTGTTGAACCCTACAATTAGCTTAGGGCACCTCGCCAAGCCTGGGTGCCAGCCACCACTCATGACCACACGTGTGCAGGCACACACATGTCCATGATGTTGCCAGAGTCTTGCCAGCAGGAAGGTCTTGCCCCAACACCTAGAATCAATTCCCAGGCATGACCTGAAGGGGCTTTGCAAATGTGAGATATCCTTAGGTCCCCATACTGGGTCCATCCCAGGATGCCCTCAAGATTTGCTGGAGCTGGGAGGCCCCAGGGGCTGGCCTTAAGGGAGGGAGCTGCTCATTGGATTCTCTCACCTGCACTAAGGGGGGGGGGGACTGGTAGGCACATGGTACTTTAAGGAGTGCTGAAAGAGTCTGAGGGTCAGACGGTGAGCAGGGCTCCATGTACCAGTGACACAATGGGGCAAGCACTCCAGGCTTAGGGGAAGAGGGCCTGGGATTTTCCAATGAGGAAATGCCCAGCTTGGAATGGGAGGTGATACTGGTGTGTACATGGGGTTGGGAATGTTGAGCCCCTAGTTCCAGTTCTTTCCTCTGGTGAGAAGCATGACACACCAGGCCCCTCTGTTTAAGTCTACATGGCACACCTGAAAGAGGTGAAGAGATGTGTTCCAGGGAGTACTCCTGGACGAGGGAGGGGCTGCCTAGATCCCTCCTCCTCCTGACATAGGTTTTGTGGTGGAGGCATCCCAGGGTGATTCCAAATCAGGCCTGCTGGTAAGGAGGTGGGGAGGCTGAACCTTCTGCTCCTAAGGTGAGTATAGGGAAATACTTCTGAGGCTGGAGTAGTGAGTGGGTCATTCTAGAGCCCTTCCTTTCCCTCTGTCATGCACCCCTCATCCCTGGTGTCTTATCCAGATCAATTAAAAATAGCTTTTCATTCTTGCTGGGCAGGGAAGAGGTGCCCCAAGTATCAAACACATGATGCTGGGGCAGTATGACCCACAGCAGGGTTCTTCTGTGTCCCAGGGTATCTGCTATCTTCCACAAAGAGGGCAGAAAGCCCTCAGCCTCTGAACCACACAAAAGCCACCTGGTTCCTCCCAAGACAGACCCACACTCTTGTGGAGCTATCCTAAGACCCAGCAATTGCCTAGCTTACAAAAGGGTGAGGGCTCTTGAGAATGGAGTGGCAGGGGGCTGGAGAGATGGCTCAGTGGTTAAGAGCACTAACTGCTCTTCCAGAGGACCCGGGTTCAATTCCCAGCACCCACATGGCAGCTCACAGCTGTCTGAAGATCCAGTTGCAGGGGATCTGACACATTCACATCAATGCACATAAAATAAAGTTAAATAAACCATAAAAGTATTTTTTAAAAAATAAATAAAAGAAAAAAGAAAAGAGAATGGAGTGGCATCCAGAGGCTATGTGTCAATCACAGAACACTCTCTTAACCACAGTCACCAATGCTGCCTACTACATATCCTACTGTTGATTGAGGAACTCCAAGATCAAGACGGCCGTGACTTCCGCACACAAATAGGAAGTGTTATTCCTCCGCAGAGACAATGGGTTCCTAGTGCATCCCCAAGTATATCCTGACATTTGGAACAAGCCCATCAACAGTTCTACAGGTGGACCAATGCAGGACACAGAGTATGCTGGTTCAGAGGCCACAGATCAGAGCAGCTGGTGGAAAAAGCTCTAGCCCTGTCCATAGCTGACCCTCTTACACTGCCTCTGATGGGCTCCCAAGAGCTGTCTTGACACAGGTAACCATTTGAAAGACCAACGTTAATGCGTTTTCCTTCCTTTTTCACCCAGGGACCCCAGCCTCCAAGTGCCTGGTCCCTGTGTCCAGACAGGACACGCCCCCAGGCCAGGCTGCTGGGCTGCTGACAGAGCTGGAGTTAGAACTATGGCTACACCTGTAGGACCTCCCCCTCCCCCCTTCCTCTCCTTAAGGCCTGGAGCCAGGACCCAGCTGACACCAGAATGGGGAACTGCTGGGTTTCTCAAGTCTGGAGACCTCAGGGATCTGAGGAAGAATGAGGGTGTGGGCACCAAGCCCAGCCCTGGCCCCAGGCAGTGTCCCAATCCGGGTTGAGCCCCTTCTGTGTGTAGTCCACTGGGACCCTAGGCAGCTCAGGTGTGAACTCAGCAGTCCATGGGGACACCCCAGGGAAGGCTGCCAGGCATAAGGGAGGCAAGGAGCCAGACTGGGGGAGGGGACACTGAGCTGCAGAGGCGGGACCAGAGAGTGACAAAAGACAGGAAATAGTGCTACCACCTCCAAGTCTGGAACAGCTTGAGGTCTTCCCAGTGACAAGATTGTTACTGTGAAGTGCTTCAGATCCCCTCCAAGAGGAGTTCACCATCCTCGACCACTGGGGAGCTGAGTCCAGTCACTGACACAGGTTATGAGCTTCAGAGTAAGGAAGGGCCCTCTAGGGTGGGGACACAGGAAAGACAGCAGGGGACTTTCCTATCCTTTTAGATGCTCTAATGGGGTGGAAGGGTCAGTAGGGTGTTCCAGAGGCAGCACCTGCAGTCAGAGAGCGCAGGACAGGGCAGAGTCCTTGCTATGTTAACTGTGGGGAGCAGGAGCTGTCTGGGGATGTGAAACTGTGCAAAGGAAGAAAGGAGTCACATGCGGTCTGGGATGAGATGAGCTGGGGCAGCTGCCCCTAATACCCTATTTCAAACCCTACCCCTCCACAACACACACACACACACACACACACACACACACACACACACACACACTACAGCCCTTCCCAGACTATAATTAGTCAGAACCCAGCCCCACCCCACCCACAACCCCACCCTAAACACAAACAGCCATTAGCCCTAGGGGAGGGGCTCTACCCAGCCCCTACCCCTATCTAATCACCCAATGGCTTGGCACAGAAGGGTGGTGAGGCTTGTAGGGGCAGCCTCAGCTTCCTCCACGGGCTCTCCAGAGCCTGGACTACCGCAGGCCTTGGTTAGAGTTTTAACCAACTTACCTCCTTTCCCTCACCAAGCCAGTCCTTTAACAAGAGGCACACAACAGGGACAAAAAGCTTACTCCCTGAATATCAAGAGCAAAGCAGGGAGCAGGAGACAGCAAGAGGGACAGAAGAGGACCTAAGCAAGGAGTGGCAGATTGCAGGGTGACCGTCCTCTGTGGCAGGCAGGTATGCAAATAGTCTTGCCTAGGTGACAATCAAGGGATAGTGCTAGGAGGTCCTTCCACCAGTGACTCTTGCCTATGTGTCCATCCAACATCCCTGAGGAACTATTAGCACTAACCGTCAGGAGAAGTACCAGGCAGAGGACAGGACATGGAGATGTTCTACAATAGCTAGAGATCAGGTAGGGGGGACATGAGCCATATGGGCGCCTCTGTAGGCTGTCAGCCCAGCCCAGCCCAATCCCTTCCAATCCAATTCCTTCTGCTCGACTAGCAGGGGCTAGGGCCAAGTCCCTGGGCTTCCTGCCCTTGGGCATCAGCTGCTGGCTCTACCTCCCAAAGTGGTTGGTCTCCATGTAGGCTCCTGGGCAGTCATGAGTCCTAGGAGCCAACTCAGGAATGTCCCAACGACTTCTTGTAGGGATCTTTATCTGCTCACCTGTGGGATGTCCTGACCAGTATCGCATCCCAATGTGTGTGTGTGTGGGGGGGGGGCAGCCTTTCAGGGAGCAAGCGGCTGGCCAGTGAGAAGGCAGGAAGGTAGCCTTGAGGTTTAGCTCCAGGAAGACCCCAGGGATTTGTTTCCTGATCTAAGCCATTGTCAGGAGTGGGACCCGTCCAAAGTGTCCTTAATCAGTGTGCATGGTTTTGAGGAGTGAACCTGGTCTTCCACATGGGTCTGAAGTACTTCCTGCCCCATGGGCTCTCTAAGAGGAGCCTCCGCGTATTCCAGGCTCGGCAGGGCCTACAAAGGAGCCGACCTTGAGTACCTTTTCCAACCCAAGGTGACACATGCCCTCCTACCCCGCCCCTGACTGGTGGGAGCAGCCCTGGGAGGGAGGTGAAGGAGCTGCCCGGACTTGCCAGTCCCGCCCTCCCGGGGTTCTCAACCCCGCCCTCCTGGGGTTCTCAACTCACGGCCCGGAAGTGGGTCCCTTCAGCCTCCCCTCAGCTTCAGCCTCCTCTTAGGGTAGCTGGAATCGCTGGACTCGGCTGGATAATCCAAAATAATTCCTCCTTGGCAGGCAGCCCGTGGGGGAGGGGGGAACGCACATTCCAAACTCTTGTTTTTCTAAGTAACTTCCCTGAGTTCTTGGGGCTAGGAACCTCTGGCCAGTCCTCGGTCCTTCCCCAACTCCAAGGCAGGCTGTGAGACTAGGTGCCCAGGGCTCCGTAGTCTACCTGCTTATTTCGGTCTTCTCTGGAAATTTCGATACAACACAATAAGGCTTGGCACATTCCACAAAACACCTCACATGCTCGTCCTACTTTCGTAGGAACGTCACCTCCTGACCAAAGAGCAAGAACTCTTCCCACTGGCAGTCGAACTTTCTGATGGCATTCTCTATAAACCAGGGAAGTATCTGGGTGTGGAATCAGGCTGACAGTTCCCACCCTCAAGGTGTATGTGGGCAGTTTGAGGAGTTCAGCTTTAAAGCCATTAATACAGACGGAAGAATAGACATTAGATGGGGCACTCCCCAGGGCAAATGAGGGCCCTGAGAGCCTCCGTTCCTCAGAACATTACACTGGCTTTGGGGCCTGACTTCAGCTCCAGTTCTGACCACCACCACCATGGTGGCCACTGGCAGACCTCCCTTCCTGCCTATCTCCAAAGAGTTAGAAAAAGGAGTCAAGTGACGTGGCCAGAAACTCTAGTAGGATTCTTAGGCTCAGAAACCCCCACATAGGGAGAAAGGACCCACACACACACACAAAGCTGTCACACAGCCTGACCAGAGGAATACAGTAAAAGCACATGCATGAGAGCTCCCTGCAGAAGGTACATGGAACTGTGAAAGCACCTTCCAAGTTCTAAGACCTCTCTCTGCCCTAGGTGTCCCTCCAAACACCACACCAAGGAACTACACTTAGAAGCTGCGAAGATCTTGCCGGGAGGCGTGGGGCCTCACCAGGTACTACTGGGTGTTGGTTCTCTCTGTCCCTTGTTCCCTGTCCCAGAAGGTGTGAGGACTGCTGTGGTTGTGCGCCTCTGGAAAAAAGTCCCAACAGAGCCCGGCGTCCGCGCAGGCTTAGCTTGAGAACTGGGGCCTGGAGGTCCGGCACAACAGGGATGACTCGCTCTGTTCCATCGATTCGGCGGCGAAGAGGTAGGGACGCTGGCCGCGAGGGAGGGTTTGAAACTACACCGGATAGAGCGCAGCCCCACTGGGTCGATGGGACCCGGCCTTCCAGGTCAGTCTCCCAACATCCTGGCACGGAGGGCCTCGTCGCCAACCGGTGGGGCAGGAGCAGCCAGGCCCAGCCGGTTGGACAGACAGACACAGGGCAAAGACGCAGGCCCCCGTCGCCCTCCGCGCAGCGGCACTGCCCTAGCACCCCCGCGTCCGGGTGCGCAAACCGAGGCCGAACGGCGTGGACGGCGAAGCCTGGGCCTGTGCGACGCCCCCCGCAGCTCCCGTCCCCAAGTGCGGTACCTGCTCCTCCGCAGCCGTCGCTCGATGGCGCCGGGGCCGCGCTCTGCGTTGCGCTCCGGCCCGCGCGGCTGCCATGGAGACGGGCCTTTGTGTGGCCGAGGAGGGGCCGGAGCGCGCGGGAGCTGCCGGCCCCGCCCCCGCCAGGGGAGAAGGAGGGCGGGGAGGACGGGGGCGGGCGAGAGGGAGGGACGAGACTAAGGGATAGAGGATAGCCGAGGGAGGTTAGGAGGGGCGGCTGGCGTCTCTAGTGTACCCCGCGTTTTCCCCGGCTCAGAGCCACTAAAGCGCAATGCTTTGCTTGGTGATTCGCGCCCTGTAGTAATCCGCGCACCTCGCCTGCTGCAGTTGCTTGCGTCCCCCACCCCACCCCCACCGCCCCGTCATCAGAGGAGTTTGCTGAGGCTGGGCACCACCCCGGGAGTGCCTCAGGCCGAACTGACTGGCGCACGCGGCCCGGCATTAGTGGGTGGCTTCGACTGGGCCAGACCGAGGCCTCAAGTGTTCCTCTTTTGAGATGGGCGGGGCGCAAGGAACTTCACCACCAGATTGGCAACAGGCGGACCACGTTCGTGCCGTTCCCGCGATGGTGAGGGCTGCTGGACCTTGATTCTTTCTTCAGAATCCTAGCCGCTCAAGTCTCCTACAGAATAGCTGGATCTCTGCCCTTACTGCTCCCCTTCCTAGTCCCCCGGCCTGGCATATCTGGGCCTTACCGACCCCCAAGCCTTCATCTATAAGGTGGGACCGGACCACTCCGTAGGGTTCCTACTTCTGGTCTCCAAGTCACCCATGCTGAGGTCCTATGGATTTGTAACATGGCAACGATCCCACTGTCTCACAACAGGGTTTGGGACTAGTCCCCAAATCTCAGCTAGTGTCTACTCTGGGATATCTATCCCCTCCACCAAAACTAGCCTTCCCTGAAGACTGTCTACTTCCTCCTATTTTCTCAGACATCTCCTCCCCAAACTTGGGGGATCTGCCCTAATTCTTAAGCCTTCCCCAACCAAAAGACTTTACAAATCTGAGGTCTTCACGGGTTCTCTCTGAGCAAGATGGGTTGGCTCCATTGCCAAGCAGCCAGGCTTTATTCACGTTATCTTTTCTACACCAACCCCCGCCCCCCATGCATACCAAGGGACTCCGAAACACCCAGTGATTCTCAGGGCTGCAAACTCTGTATCAAAAATTAAGACAAGTATTGTATGACAAAAAGATATTTTAATACCAAAGTTGTGGGAAGGCCAGTCAGTATTCCAAACTGAGTAGGGCTTAAAATAGAAGGCAGGAAGCAGGAGGGTAAAAGAACCCTCCTGTCCTTCCGGTCTGTCCCTGGGGCTGGATGCCTCATGACCTCCACCCAGCCCTCCTAGATCCCCTGAATGCTCACTCACAGATCTCTCCTACTTGCCACAAAAGGGAGCCCTGGGGACCACAGCCTCTTGGATTAGTTTTTCACTATCTAGGCATCCAGGCATCTTAACCATGAGGGACCTTGGGCTTGGGGGGAGGGGAGCGCCTCCTTGTAGCCATCTGTCTTCTTCCCTCCAGGCCCTGTCCTTGGCAGGGACTAAGCCTACTCTGGACAGAAGCCCCTCTAACTCAGAGCTGATCCCATCCTGGGAGAGCAAGAGTAGAAGAGGACATAGCTGGTAGGAGGCCCCAGGCTGTAAACTACCCAGTAGCCAGGACAAGCCCCTGAAAAGGACTGGAACTTTCCTTGTCCTGCACGTGTCAGCCTTGGGTCTATGCCCTAGGCAGTGCTGTTGTTCACACCCTCCCACCTCCCCTAATCTGTTTCCTGAGTCCCATGTCCAGTGTTCTGGGCATCACCGACTGCCAGGGCAGAAGCTAGTTACAGTCCTAGGTGGATGGTGACTGAGGTCCATGGGAGCCACTCTGAAGCTTACTGTATAACAGCCCTCAGAAAGTGAAAGGAAAACATGAGAAATACACATTGCAGTGGCATTTGAGATATGCTCTTTAGGGTGGGACCACTAAGACCTGAGGGACTCAGAACTGGCCACTGTATACTTGGGTAGGAGGCTGGGTATACTAAAGGCACAGTTTCGCAGACTCCAAATGGCTAGCACTCTGCTGTCCCCATAGCCTGGGAGCTCCATCTGTCACAGTGGAAGATGCCACATTTCTGAAGATCCCTTAGAGACCAGGCTTTTGGTGGTGAGGCTGGCACCCCTGTTCCAGCGGGTACTCAGGGTCACTCTTCCTAATGCTAAGGTCTCCACCTCCACCTGCCTCTGCTCAGTTTTCTAACTGGACACCAAGTTAGACTGATCGAGCTCGCTGTACACCATATCTATCTTGTCTGTTTCCTCGTCTGTAAAATGGATACAATGTGACAGGCTATAGGCTCAGGTCAGGGGGGTAAATGAGAGAACCGGTACAAAGATCTAGAAACAGGGTTGGCACTGTTTACAATGGACTGACTGCCTTTGTTAGGCCTGGACTTAGCCAGGATCAGTGCAGAAGGGCAAGGCAATACATACTTGAGGGTTTGATCAAAGTAGTCCAAAGAACCCAGAACGGGTTGTAGTCATGCTACATGGGAGCTCTGGAAAAAAGCAAAAGCTCATCGTACAGCTCCGCATAAGCTTACTTTGCCAACACCCCTTAAAGCATTACAGGGTATACAGTCTGCTCTTTTTAATGCCCCTCTTTCCCTGCTACTGCCTGACACTGCCCAGGGACATGGCCTCATCTCGCAGATTTAGTCTGAGTGGTCAGGAGACCCTCCTACAGGTTTCTGATACTCCACAGGGTCTGGCTGCAACTCTGGTTCCTCATTTTAGTCTGCACCATCCCAAGAGCCCTAATTTTGTGCTGGGTTGCAACATTGTAGCTCACTGTACCAAGCTCGGGCTTGAGGGGTCATTGCACAACAGTATCCAATCCAGGAAGGGGGGAGACAGGGCCAGCAAAGACTCCTCCAACATTAAGGGACCAGGCTGTGGTTCCAAATGCCATTTTTACTGCTGGGACCAAAGTAGTTCTAGAAGGGGTGCTGAAACCAGGATACACCCTTAAGGTGGAGGGAGGCCCTTGGCAGCCTTAGGTCCCTGGGATCACACAGGTTAGCCCTTTCCTACGAAGACCACAGAACAGTACCTCCAAGAAACACCGCGGCCTACGAGACCAACTGTACCCTAAGGACAAGACAGCAGAGAATGCAACATTAGGCTATAGCCCAAAGCTTTCGAGCTTCAAGGGGAGGGGCAGACATGAGGGGAAAGCTGGAGTCTCCCTTGGCAGCCTGGGTGAAATGCATGGAGCAGGTGTCCAGGGGATGTTCCAAGAAAGGGAACAAGGACTGTGGTGAGGACCTAAAAAAACCAGCCTGAGCTTGCTTTCTGAGTGGGCGCCCAGTCCTATAGCCATTCCTCACTCCCTCATGCTGACCAGTCACAGCAGGAAGGAGATTTAGGTCCTCACAGGACAAAGAGGAATAGCCTAGGCAAAGTACCCATCACTCCCCAGAAGACAGAATGAGTGGAGTGTAAAGAAGAGGGGCTGGCCCTGGCAGCTGCCTCCCTCTGCTCTGAGCTGGGAAGCCTGCTGGGCTAAAGGACCCACAATACAAGGCATCCTGAAGTGTGGGCAGATGGGTGCCAAGAGGGGGCAGGTGGTGAAGGCACCTACATCAGTGAGGGTTACTAGCCCACTCCCACCTCCAGCTGCAGAGGACAGGTGGGGTCCAGGAAAGAACGAGGCAGTGCCAGCACAGAATCCCCCCATAGTCAGGGACCAGACTGTCATTCCAAATGTCATTTTTACTGCTGGAACAGAGGTGGTTCCGGGAGAGGGCTGAAGCTGAGGTAGGAGCCCAAGGCTGGGAGCCCGCAGCTTGGTGGAGGCCTGCCTTCACAGGAGACTTGGCAGACTTAGGCCTCCAGGACCACACAAGTTGGCTCTGTCCTAGGGAGGGCACAGGACTGCTTGTAGGTCCTTGGGCAGGGAGCCAATAACTGTATCGATGTACAGCTGAGCCCGCTGCAGTGTCACCTCCTTCACAGGGAGCTGGTGGCCCTGTGCCCGCACCTGGAGGGACAGTGGTAGTAAGAGATGGGCACACTTCCGGCCTGGAAGGTGGAGGCTGGGTAGGAAAGGAGGTTTCTCACCAGCTTTTCTCGAAGTTTCAGGACTAGGTCCACCACTTCCACCTCTGACTTGTCCTTC
Organism: Microtus pennsylvanicus; assembly: GCF_037038515.1. Taxonomy (NCBI): domain Eukaryota; kingdom Metazoa; phylum Chordata; class Mammalia; order Rodentia; family Cricetidae; genus Microtus; species Microtus pennsylvanicus. The sequence goes on from NC_134580.1 coordinate 17,718,083, forward strand.
ATCCAGGCCTCAATGTTCTGCTAGGGACATTTCAGGTTCTTCTCACCAGGCTTCCCACCTCCCCTGGGCCTGTCCCTATCCCCCTCCCTTTGCCTTCCCTCACCGCCTCACAAATAGCTTCCAGGTGTAAAGCCTCCAGCTTCTGGGCCATCTCTTTATGCCGCTGCCGATACCAGCCATCAAAATGGGGGGACTTGAAAAAACGCCTGTGATGGGCAAGGGGCAGTTGAGGAGCTGGCCTATATGTTTGGGACACCCACAGCAGCCTGTGCCCGATGTTTTCCCACCTGTAGAGGCCCAGCCAGTCGCCCTTGAGGATGCAGGTGAGCTGGGGTCCCGCGTGTTCCAGGCTACGCAGGAAATCATCCTGGCGGAAGGGGCAGATCTGGGGGGGGCTCTGAGACAAAGTTAACATGAGCTGGGTGTTAAAGAGCACAGGCAGACAGGTCCTACCTTTCAGCGGGATGGAACCCTCCCTCCAGGATGTATCTGAAGATCTTCACCCTATCCTGCTCGGGGCAGATCCCTGGACCACCCTTCAGGAGTTCTGTCAGTATCCCTCCTTGCAGTCCTCATTTCTCTGCCCTGTGTGGGATGCCTGGCAGGCACAAGGTCAACTTCATGCCCTGGTGGCTTTCTGCATCACAGCCACCTTCTCTGTTCCATGCGGACATTCGTCTTGGGCCTTCCCTTCTTGGTATGGGGACTGAAATGACTCTACCTTCCAGGGTGTGATGCTCTTCTGCAGTGGCATGAGGCTCGCCATGTAGTGCTCCTGGAGGGTAAGGGACAAGGAAAATGTAAGCCACGAGCCCTGCTGTCACAGCCTCTGCTCTCACCACCCCTCCTATTTCCCCTCACGCCTACAGCTGGCACACCCTGCCCATCTCACCAGGGGAATGATGAAACTCTGCGTGAGTTCTAGGAGGTGCCGCCTCAGCAGGGCACTCTGTGCGTCCCATGGCCTCTTCTTCTGTACTCCCTGCAACAGGAAGCAGGGAACTGAGCCTCAGTGTTGGCTGGTATCTGGCATCCTTCACACCACATCGAGGACCCACGTCCAGGCCCTACCCAATAGCCTATACCTTGAGCAGCCGTTTAAGCAGTGCTTTGTCCCGGTGGAGATGAGCAGTATATGAGGTGTAGAGGCCTGACAGGAGGTCAGAGCTGTGGCTGTCCATTCAGCCTCCCTTCCACATTCCCACAGCTCTACTGATGATGAAGATGGTTGTCTGATTTGCCTACAGCCCCATTCCCTCGACAGAACCTGCACATCTCTCACCCATCCGTCCTGAGACTCAAGAGACCTGCTAAAGAAGACAATGTCCCCCCACCTGCCACCACGGGGCCTGAGTAGAAAGAAAAAGAGTCAGAAGGCCTGGCCATCCCCACTGGAGGAATCTACCACGTCCAGGACAGGCTTTACCAGAGTAGACAGGGCTGCAGCCCAAGGGGGAAGCACAGACCTGGCTTGGTGTCGAGGGTCTTCAGCCGCGAGGGTTTTTTAAGCTTGACTTGCTTAGGAAGGTCCCCTGTGAAATACACAGAGTAGCCAAGGTTTGGACCCACAACTCTGCCGATGCCTATGGCCTCAGTGGTACTGGATATAGAACCTCACCTTAGGTCTCAAGCCAGTGAGGCTTATAGCCCCTGGTCTTCTCACCTGACATCTTGGGCTCCCCAATTCGGAGGACATGAGGCCAGTGCTGGAGTGTTTTGATAAAGAAAGGGTTTGTGACTCCTAGGACCACGTTTGGTCTAGAGAGAGAAAGAGAGAAGAGGCAGAGAGAGGCCTAGGGGAGGTAGTGTGTGAGGCTGGGAAGGGAGGACATGTACTTACGGAGCCTGTGTTCGTGTTGTGAGCTCCTTGAACTCACTGTCGTGAATGGTGAAGTAGGGGCGGAAGTCACAGCAGAACTTCAGGGGCTGTAGGCAGCTGTGGGGTACGGCAACAAAGAATGTATACGGCTGGGTAACCAAGCACAGCCATGACAATCTAGTAGGTAAAGTTTGTACCTGGTCAGGGCTAGCACCAGTTCTGAAGACACATCAGGCGAGGGTGCCAGGACCACGAGGGGCTCCCCAAGGAGCATGAGCTCCCACAGGGTTTGCACATGAGTTAGCACTGGCCGGAAACACCTGGTTCAGGAGAGCAATTGGGTCAGTCAGGTAGCTCTGTTACAAAGGAGCTGTGGTGTGTACAGGGCACTACCTCTCCCAAAGACAGTAGTAAGGATAGTCCAAGAGCAAGGGATGTCTCAAGTCATCAAAGTTACCCCATGCTCTGACAAACCACCTGAGCTAGTGCTGGCTTAGGGGGCTTGACCTGGACCCTGCCTGTGAGGGGCTGCAGATTCAGAGCCTCAGGGAGTCTACCAATCAAAGGGCTCTGTTATTCCTATTTCCTCTTATGCCTCTAGACTAAAGTCCTGGTTCCTATTGGGCCCAGAATGGAACAAGATAATCTCAAAGTCCAGGATCCCTTGAAGATCCCTAGAAAGGCACAAAGGGCAGCCTTAGGGAGCAAACATCTTCCTAACAAGCTCTCCGGGCACAGAACCTTCCTGTCCACTGTGTTCATTTTCCCTAAGTCAGACACTTGGGTAAGAGGGCTCCTCAAGAATCACTTGGATGAGCAGCCTTTCTTGGCAAGTTGTGCCCTGCATGACATACACACTTGTATGTGTATGACTGTGGGAAGGCTCCCTCAGAGTAGCCTACGGTACCCTACAGGGCTCACCTAAACAGATCCAGTTCATGAACACTAGTGAGGACGACTGGGGCTGGCAGCAGGTTCTGAGAAGTGAAGGGAGTGTAGGTCAGGCCAAGGTGAATGTTCTATCTGATGACAATCCCACAGCCCCTGCCCCATGCCATCCCCCTCCCCCCAGCACAGGCTCCATACAGAAAATGCTGGTCACCACCATGGCTTTGCCTAGGTTTGGCCACCCACAAAGTAGGCTGGTGAGGCAGAGGCAATAATCACCCAAGCCCAGGGACAAGGCTCAAGCTAAGGCCCAGCTCCTTCTACCCCATCCCCCACCTCTTGGTCACACTGCTTTGGCGGATTGGGTTCCAGCTTGTCCACCCTGGATGGGATGCGCACCTAGGGAGGAAGGAAGCAGCTTCTAGAAAGGGAGTAGAGTGTCACCACCACCAGCATGGCTTACTCTTCACCTGGTCCTCACCTGAATGACGACTCCCATGACAGGTAGGTTCAGGGTCTGCCCAGGCACGGGGGCTGGCCATTGGTCAATCTCATTACAAACTGTGGACACAGGTGGCCGATGTCAGAAGCCCTTCCAAGGGACTGAGATGAGACAATGTCGGCCATGTCTGATGCCACTTACCTGCTTCCAGGCAGGGTGCCAGCTTCTCAAAGTATTCAGGGGCGATCAGGCTTAGGAGTGACTGAAACAGCCGGACAAATGGCAGGCGGGACACCAGCACTAAAGACTGTGATGATGCAGGGCCAGTCAGAGGGCATTCAGCTACAGGCATCGCTCCTCTAATTCAGTAGCTCATGGCAGCCCTGAAGCCATGCTTCCCCAGAGCTGGTCAGGGCAGCACATTCCCACAGAATAGCCTAACTCATGTATCAGGATTGGACAAGAGAAAGCCTGATGTCTACACCCTAAGTTAGTATAGGTAACCATAGGGTAGATAACCCCTGGTCACAAGCAGGGTTAGGACTGGGCCTGGGGCCTATAGAGGCAAATGTGAGCTGGCTAAATTGTCCTCACCCTGGCAGTATGAAGACATCAGCTGGACTCGAGGAGCTGGAATATTCGGGGCCCAAGGACAGAAAGGCCTCAAGTGCCATACTAGGCCAAGAAAGGCTTCAGGAAAGAACTGGGCCCCGTGGTGGCTCCTCCTTGGTTTTGCTACCCAGGCGGGCTGCAGATGGGTAGGCACCCTGGAGGCTCAGAGCTCCTCACTAACTGTCCCCCAGCGGCAGGCAGCTCACCTTCTGGAAATAGCCCCTCTTCACAGAGCTGTCCTTCACCTGTCTGAAGTACACGTAGCCCAGGTAGTGTGCGGGCTCTCTCTGTAAGGAATGCAGTGTTAAGCCATGCCCTACACAGGCCATTAACAAGATCCAGGGTGACATACACAGGGGCTGTTAAGGAGGAAACCGAAGGCTGGGCATGGTGGTACATGCCTTTAGTCCAGGCACTCAGGGTTAGGGTCGGGAGGCAGAGGCAGGTAGATCTCTATGAGTTCAAGGCCAGCCTGGTTTAAGTAGTGAATTACAGGACAGGCAGGGATACGTGGAGAGACCCTGTCTTTTAAAAAAAAAAATGTCGGTGGTGGCTCAATGCCTTTATTCCTTAACACTTGGGCTTAACACTTGGGAGGTAGAGGCAGGTGGATCTCTATGAGTTCAAGGCCAGCCTGGTCTACAGAACTAGTTCCAAGACTGCTAGGGCTATACAAAGAAACCCTGTCTTGAATGCCCCCTCCTGCAAAAAAAAAAAAAAGAAAGAAAGAAAGAAAGAAAGAAAAAAAAAAAGAAAGCAAACCTAAGAATCCAGGAGATTTAGGAGGCAGCTGTCCGAGACTAGCTCCAGCACTTTCCCTACCACAGCGGGACCTAGTGTTCTCTGGTTCAGAAGGTCTAGGGACATCTGCTGACACAGAAAGGACTTAGCCAACACAAGAGTGCCTCAAGGTCTCAGGAAGCTCTGCAGGCCTCTGCTCACGGAGCCACGGCTTATTTAATCACACAGGTGCCCAGCAAGGGCGACATCATCAACCAGACCAACTTTGCTGATCCTAGTGAACCACGCAAGAGCTGGCCCAGGTGGAGACCCCAGCACATGATCAGAGCAGGGCTCCCAGGGTGGGGCCGGAGCACTTCTACTCCACAAGCCCAGGGGCTCTAAAGAAGATATTCAGAGCCAGGAGTCCCTAGCAAAAGGAAAGAAGACAGATGAGACATCCCATTACTCACCTGCAGTGCCAAGGGGGCCTTGCTGTTATAAGGCCTGTCGTCACCATGCCAGAGGCTCTTCTGACCTCCACACTGACGCATGCGGAAACTGAACTGAGTGTCTCCAAGGCATCCTGAAAAGAGGCAGCCCCACCACACATTCGTGAATGGGAGACTCTCCTCCCATTGTCGGGGTGAGGGCTGTTGCACAAGGGTAAATGCCCACTCAAGGGAAAACTGACAATCTGTTTCCCAACAGACTCCTATCCTGATCTTATACACCACATAGGGTCTTGGGATGAATCCACACAGAGAACCATCTTCAGTTTCCCTGCGGGAGCCTGGCTCAGTCGGCTACACAATTGCCCAGATCTATGGCTGTCTATGGGTTTTAGAGAACCTGGCTATCTTGCTGCAGCTGGGGTCTGGTGAGGGTCCATCCTTACAGTGCCTCATCTACTGCTAGCAGCCTACATACCACTGGTCCCATCACTCCACCTTTCGTCCATGACCCTCCAGCCCCAGAGCCAGTGTTCCGGGAGTGTGGGATTATCTACCTGAGTGGGAGTCTGGAAAGGACAGGTAGCAGATGCTGCTTTTCTGAAACAAACAGAGCCCAGTGAGGGTTGGCTCACTCCTGGGGACACCCATTCCCAAGAAGTCCAGAACCTACCTCCTTATCTGTGAGCCGGAAGTCACTCGGATAGACGAGCTGTAGGGGAAGACAGAGCACTTGGTGAATCTGTATCTGCCTGCGGTAACACCGTCCACTAGAACAGCTCAGCAGATGCCATAAGCATGTGTTTACAAGGGCGGGCTGTCTATCTGGCCCACTTTCTGGCCTTCTGTGACCTCCTTCCATATACGCTGTCTTACATCAGAGCCTTCTCCTTGAGTACGATCCCCTTCTCTATGACCTTCAGCCCTAGTGTATACCGGGTGTATGCTGGCTAGTTTTCTGTCAACTTGACACTAGCTAGAGTCATTTGGGAAGAGTGACTCTCAATTGAGAAAATTCCTCCGTAAGACTGGCCTGTGGGGTTTCTCCTGGGTAGCTTTGGAGCCTGTCCTGGAACTCGCTCTGTAGACCAGGCTGGTCTGGAACTTACAGAGATCCGCCTGGCTGAAGTACATTTTCTTAATTGGCGAATGATGTAGGAAAGCCCAGCCTGTAGTGGTGCTGGCACCCCTTGACTGGTGGTCCTGGGTGATACAAGAAACCTAACTGACAGCCAAGCATGGTGGTGCATGCCTTCGATCCCAGTATTCAGAGGCCGAGACAGTGAGCCTGAAGAAGGTCTGTTTCAGGGGACTCATCCCTCAAAAAGCCAATATAAGTGAATGCAAAGCCAGCCTGGTCTACATAGTGAGTTTTAGGACAGCCCTGGCTACAAAGACTCTCAAAAAAAAAAAAAAACAAAAAAGTATGTGTGAAGCCAGGCGGTGGTGGCGCACGCCTTTAATCCCAGCACCCACTCAGGAGGCAGAGGTAGGCGGATCTCTGAGTTTGCAGCCAGCCTGGTCTACAGAGTGAGTTCCAGGACAGCCAAAGCTACACAGAAGAACCCCTGTCTTAAAACACACACTCTCCCGTAACAGAAACGAATTATACTTTTCTGTTTAGAAGATTTTAGACCTTGAGCCTCTCAGATCATCTGGGCCATAGCATTTCCCAACCACAAAGGTCCCTTGCAGCAGCTGTCTCAAGGGTCACTTTTCAGCCTTACCTCAACCACCTTCACCACCTCTCAGGCTCTCACAGGTCCCTTTGACATCAGGATCTGCCTCTGAGACACCTCCACCTACAGCAGACCTGCTGTGACGGTCAGTTGCCTTTAGAACACAGACATTATCTTGGCCGGACCTGCCCTGCCAAGGGCTCACTGACTGAGCCTGAGTCACTGAGCCGGAAACATTTTCTTCTTCCTCCTCTTCTCCTATCTTTCTGGTGGTTTTTGTTTTGTTTTCTTTTTTTGTTGAGACAAGGTCTCACTGTGCAGCCCTGGCTGTAACTCATTAAGCTGACTAGGCTGATCTTGAACTCATAGAGATCAGCCTGCCTCTGCCTCCAGAGTACTGGGATTCAAGACATGTGCCACTGTGCTATCTTTTTCTCTTTCTTCAGATACAAGTCCGATTCTGTAGCTCACTATATAATCCATACTGGCTTCAAACTCACGATCCTGCCTCAGCCTCCTGAACCCTGGGTTTGCATACACCACTAAGTCTGGCTGATATTTTCATTTTATCTAGACGAGAGACTGCCTTTATGTGTAGGTGGGATGGAGGCCCTCATGCCGGAAGACTACATCAAAAGCCCAAGGCCCTGCCCAGCTGCACACAGCTGGTGACCAGATGCCAAAGGTTGTGAAGAGCTCAAAACAGAGGGGCCAAGCAGGGCCTCACAGGGTGTGGATCTGATTCTAAGTGAAAGATGAATGCCACAGGACTTCTTAGCCGGAAATTCAGACATAAACTATGGAGGACATTGGAGACTGTGGCAAACACGATGTGAAACCTGGGGGGAGATGTACCCTAAGACTCTGGCTTGAGCAACTGAGGGCAGGAGACATTTTTACCTCTTTGGGGAAAGGGCCATGAAAAATGTTGCGGAAGATATATTGATGGGTAAGCAGTCAGGCCTTGGAGACCGTCTCTTTCTTGGTCAGGGGAGCGCTCTTAGAACTCTAAAGAGGCTCCTCTTGGAGAGGTGGCAGTCAATGAGAAAGAGGGTTAAGAAAGAGGAGGTCGCTAAGCTAGTCACTAGACCAAAGAAGTGGGGGAAAGGTCAGCCTGAGGATACAAAGTATTCAGAGAGGCGCCTAAGAGGACCCTAGACCAAGCAGGAAGACTACAGGCCAGGAGGCCATAGGATGTGCTTCCTGGAGGGTGGACGCGAGGCAGTGAGAAATGACTGGGAGGAAAAAGCAGCTGGGGTGCAGGCGAGGGAAAGGGAGGAGCATGGGGGGAGGGGCATCGGGAGAGGAGGGACGAACGGAGAGGAGGGGCGACGGGAGAGGTTCAGGTCTCCGAAGAAGAGGCACGGGGACAGTTCTGAAGGGTTGACCAGCCCATAGCTTACCTCCAGCGCCTGGCCCAGCTCCAGATCGAAGGTGACCACGCACACGCACTCCAGCCAGGCAGAGAAGCGCGCCCAGGGTATCGCCGAGGCCCGCGCTGCACGGCCGGAGGATGTGGACCTGGCCACTCCTAGTCCTCCGCCAGCTTGCCGAGGCCCGGTATCCACCGGCACCTCCATGATAGTAGCTCAAGCGATACCCGCACGTTGCGGGGAAACGCAGGGGTTCACCTGGCCCGCCTCGGAGCAGTCGAGCTGCCGCCGCCGCAGGCCAGAAGGTCCCCTGAGCAGCCGCGCGCCCCCTGGCGCCAGAGGAGCGCCCGCCCTGGGGCGTCGGCTAATGTACCAGCGAGAAAGGCCCCAGCCGGTTAGAGGGGTCTAGAGCTGGTGGCACTTCCCGACAGTGGAGGATGCGTGACTCGGGTCCGCCCGTGGAGGAGGGGTGGGGGGTGGGGGATAGTGCTGTTGTCAGTCTGGCCGGCGAGCAATGCTGGTTCTGATATCCCTGGCCCGCATCTGATTCGATGGGACTTTGGTCTTGTAGTGATGTCTACCAGGGGGCGTCAGACGTATTGTATTGGACCACCTAGGGGTATCCACCCCGGCCGAGGGTTGTGAGCTTAATGTTCATTTTGCGTGTCATCGCTACAGGACTTCGTCATCTATAGCATTCACACCGGACAATTGACCAAGCTAGTTATAGACAAACCTCAAAATGAGCTCAATTCTTTAAAAGTGTGAAAACCACTTCTGGGCAGTGGTGGCACAGGCCTTTAATCCCTGCACTCAGAAGGTAGAGGCAGGCGGATCTCTGAGTTTCAACCTGCATAGTCTGCAGAATGAGTTCCAGGACAGCCAGGGCTGCACAGAGAAACACTGTCTCTGCAAAATAAAATAAAACAAGTGTGAAAAAAAAAAATGTTTGGGCCTGAAGAGATGGCTCAGCGCATAAGAATGCAGGCTGCTTTTCCTGAAAAGTTGGACTTGAGTCTCAGCGCCCACATGGCAGCTCACACCTGTAACTGCACTTCCTGCGGATCCGATGCCCTCTTCTGACCACCATGGGCTCCATGAATGCACGTGGTGCACAGACAAACACTCTAAAAACAAATATTTTAAAAAGCACCTCAATGTTTTAAGCTCACAATTTTGTGTCTGAATGTGTAGCCCTTTTGTACTTCCTTGGGGTTCCCTGTCCAAGGTTGGCACCATTGATAGACCACGTCTCCACCCACCCACTCTTTACAACTCTAGCCAAATTGGCATGTCTGCCCTAGACTCACTCCCACTCCAGGCTGGTGTGCCCACTTTCGTTAGCAAAGAGGCAGCCTGGCGACCTAATGCTGCTGCCTCTAGGAGTAAAGAAGTTTGCAATCGCTAACTCGGAGGCCAGGTATATAGAAGGGTGAATTTAGAACGAAGAGGCAATGAAGCAGGCGAGAAAGGCAGGGAAATTGGGGAGGGGGCATGAGAAGAGAAATGGAGAGCCTTCCTCCTCCCCACTCCTAGCCTTTTGCCAGTAGAGAAGCAAGAAATCTAGCACAATTAACAACTGCTTAAGGTCTTCCTCTTCCCAGCTATAACCTGCAATTTTCCAGAAATCTCATGAGAAACCTGGTTTACAGGAAAAGGACAATAAACTAAATCTCTTGTGTAACCTTAGTAATTTCTGGTTTTGCTTTGCCAGATTGCCATCCAAGGCATTCCCAGAGCTCCCTCACCCATCCTACTTATGGGGAGGGCACATTAGTAATCTTTTGAGACACAACCTAAGAGCCATCAAGATGGGATATATAATCAATGCTAAATAATTATATCGCTCCCTTCCAGAGCCCATAACTATGGATTTATCTTACTGACTGCTCAAGAAGCCTACACCTATACTCTTGAATGTCATACTTGCTTCAACACACACCCTCATTTGTCCTGGCCTGGGTGGAACTTGATATGTAGACCAGGCACATCTTGAATTCACAGAGCTCTGGCTGCATCTGTTGGGATTAAAGGCCATTATCACACTTGCATTGTCTTTCCTAACCACTGTGCTTAAGTCTATACTAATTTTTTTTTATTAAGCCCCAGCTCTTATCTGTTGGAAGTTGGAGCAAAGTGCTGAGGGCGATAATGAGAGTGGAAAATATTTAGCCCATGTGTTGCAGTTTTACTCTTCATTGTCTTAGAGTCTTCTTTTTGTCATGGAAGTGCCTGTCATAATCCTTTGTTTCCATTAAAAAATAAAAAATAATACCACAAGGACATGTGCTCAGCTATGTTCACCTCAGCATTATTTGTCATAGTCAGAACCTGGAAACAACCTAATGCCCCTCTACCAAAGAATGGATATGCAAAATGTGGTCCATTTACAGAATGGAATACTACACAACAGAAAAAAATAATGACATCTTAAAATTTGCAGGCAAATGGATGGAGCTAGAAAACATCATACTGAGTGAGGTAACCTAGACCCAGAAAGATAATTATCATATGTACTCACTCATAAGTGGTTTTTAAACATAAAGCAAAGAAAACCAGGCTATAATTTACAATCCCAGAGAACCTAGACAACAAAGAGGACCCTAAGAGAGATATACATGAATCTAATATACATGGGAAATAGAAAAAGACAAGATCTCCTGAGTAACTTGGGAGCATGGGGATCATGGGAGAGGGTTGAAGGAGAGGGGAGAGGAAGGGAGGAAAGCAAATAAAAATGTATAGCTCAATAAAATCAATAAAAAAAATTAAATAAAAAATAAACTCAAATTCTGCTTCATAAAATGGCTAGTCTCAAAATGTTATTCTTTGTCGTCAAAGCCACAAATTCAAGTCTGGTTTTAGCTGAGATCCCTAAAGGTCTAGAACTTAGGCTACTGAGCATGGCAGTATAACAATACTCTATATCTATATATTATACTGTATATTTTAGGTGTTTTTATTCTTTTAAGCATTTAAGCCTTTCGTTCAAAATTACCGTCTTAGACTAGGCTTCAGCAACAATCTCCAAGTTTGTTTTTTTTTTCTGGGGGGAGTTGGGGGGTTGAAGACAGGGTTTCTCTGTCTTAGCCCTAGTTGTCTTAGAACTTGCTTGTAGACCAGGCCAGCCTTGAACTCAGAAATCCACCTGCCTCTGCCTCCCAAGTGCTGGGATAAAAGGCATTCCAGCTTTAATCTCCAAGTCTTAAATGGTTTTTCCATTCACATGAACTCCTGGGAAGGCCAAGTGGACCGTTGGAGCACATATCAAAGTGGAAAAGAATAGAAAGGTCTCCCCCACACCTTTTTGTCACCATTGCTGGGCATTGCCTTTTAACTGCCTAAAAACTACGCGCTTGCAGTCCATCTGCCGAGTAGTCATGAGGTTCCAAGCAGGATGGGAGTGGATGGTTATTTATGAGCTACAAAATCATTACCTTTTTTAATTACCATATTGTGTTGAGCTGAAGGCAATTGTTTTATAAATAAGAAAACTGCTACCAACTGCACAGTCATTCAAAGCCCATTTTGCCCACCTGCAGTATGCCAAAAAGGACTAACTTTGCAAGTGGAGATGAGAGTCAGTCTCAACTCTGACCCCGCCCCCAGAGAGTTTGATAGGTATCTTTATTGGTGGAAACTGGGGAAAATAGAAGTGGGGTGATTCATGCTTGTGTAGTTAGTTAAACATCAAGTCACTCTCAGGATTCACAGGTCAGAGGTCTTATCTGCGCCTTTGAAGTTGGTGGCTATCTTAGGTTTTAAAAAATATTATCTCATTTTATGTGTACACGTGTTTGGTCCACATGTATGTGTATCATGTATGTGCCTGGTGTTTGCAGAGGCAAGAAAAAGGTGTCAGATCTCCTCAGACTGAACTTACAGATTGTTATAAGATGAGAACTGAACCCATGGCCTCTCTGCAAGAACAGAGAATGCTCTTAACCACTGAGCCGTTTCTCCAACCCCTCCTACTAATTTTTTATTCTGTTTTGTTTTGTTTTTTGAGGCAGAGTTTCTCTGTGGGTAGTCTTGTTGTTCTGGAACTTACTCTGTAGATCAGGCTGGCCTCAAGCTCACAGAGATCCACTTGCCTTTGCCTCCCAAGTGCTGGGATTAAAGGGGTACAGCACCAAGCCCAGGAAATTTTAATTACCTTCATGTGTTTATTCTTTTTTTTATTTTTTTATTTTTTGGTTTTTCGAGACAGGGTTTCTCTGTAGCTTTGGAGCCTGTCCTGGAACTCCCTTGGTAGACCAGGCTGGCCTCGAACTCACAGAGATTCGCCAGTCTCTGCCTCCCAAGTGCTGGGATTACAGGAGTGCGCCACCACCGCCCGGCTCATGTGTTTATTCTTATTTTCATTTATTTGACTTTTCAAGACAGGATTTCTCTGTGTAACAGTCTTAACTATCCTGAAACTTGCTTTGTAGACCAGGCTGCACTTGAACTCACTGAGGTCTGCCTGCCTCTGCCTCCCAAGTGCTGAAATTAAAGCCAGCACTACCTGGCAAGTGTTATTCATTTTTATTTTATATTATTTTATTTTTGAGACAGGGTTTCGCTGTAGTTTTAGAGCCTGTCCTGGAACTAGCTTTTGTAGACCAGGCTGGCCTCAAACTCACAGAGATCTGCCTGCCTCTGCCTCTTGAGTGCTGGGATTAAAGGCGTATGCCACCACTGCCCAGCCCTCATTTTTATTTTTTATTTATTTATTTTTTTTGGTTTTTCGAGACAGGGTTTCTCTGTGGTTTTGGAGCCTGTCCTGGAACTAGCTCTTGTAGACCAGGCTGGTCTCGAACTCACAGAGATCCGCCTGCCTCTGCCTCCCGAGTGCTGGGATTAAAGGCGTGCGCCACCACCGCCTGGCCTCATTTTTATTTTTGACATAAGATCTTGCTACATAGTCCAAACTAATCTCAAATTCACAATCTTCTTGTCTGCATCTCCTGAGTGCTGGGATTACAGACATAGACCAAGATGCCTGAAGATCCACTTAGATCAACTTAAAAGACAGTGTAGGCATTGATACACTCGTCCTAAGAACTGTATTATTGGTGAGGTGTGGGGGCACATGTTTATAGTAATACTAGCACTTGGGAGGCTGAGACAGGATTAACTAGAGTTCAGGACCATCCTACACTGCAATGATACCATTTCTAAAAGCATTAACAACAAACAACTATGTTGTTCATGGGTTCACCCTTAATTAGTATTTGTTTTCAAGATTTTTTCCTTTTGAGTAAAATGAATACATATTTAGTTTTTTGAGAGAGGGTTTCTCTGTGTTGCCCTGTTGTCCTGGAAGGCTGGCCTCAAGCTCACAGAGCTCTTCCTGTCTCTGCCTCCCGAGTGCTGGGATTAAAGCTGAGTGGGCCACTACCGCCTGGCATGAATATATATTAAAATGCATGAGGCTTCAGTGAATTTGACGGATGAACCAAATCAGTCAAACTGTGGAACCCAAGCACTAGTAAGATATAAAAAGTTGTCAGCTGGTTCGAGGCCAGCCTGGTTTACAGGGTGAGTTCCAAGACAGCCAAGACTGTTACACAGAGAAACCCTGACTTAAAAACAAGCAAATAGCCGGGCGGTAGTGGCACACGCCTTTAATCCCAGCACTCGGGAGGCAGAGGCAGGTGGATCTTGTGAGTTCGAGACCAGCCTGGTCTACAAGAGCTAGTTCCAGGACAGGCTCCAAAACCACAGAGAAACCCTGTCTCGAAAAAAAACCAAAAAAAAAAAAAAAAAGCAAACAAACAAAAAAATCCTTATGAATTTTGTATGCTAGACAAGTAATGGGATAAAGCCCATATATGTTACTGAATTTTACTCTGGGACACTTCATTAGTTTCTGTGCCGTTAGATGACCTCTGGCTTATGTACTATTTGAACTGTGCTATAATGCAATCTTTATAAACATGTATTAATTGTACAAAGTAATTTTTTTTCTTGATTCAGGGTGTCATGTGGGCAAGGGTGGCCTTTATCTAGGCACGCCTCTAAGAATGACCTTGACCTCCTGATCCTCCTGGCGGTACTTTGTTGAGATTATAGGTCTGCACCTTTTCACTAACCCTGCCAAATTAGTGGTTTTGCCATGATATTTTCATATATCTGTATGTCATGTTGGCTCCCACTGAACTCCTCTCCATCTGTCCCCCTGGCATCCTTCCCAGTCTCTAATAGTCTCTCTTCTGCATTCAGATCATCATTTTAAAAATTTCTGCTTATGAAAGAATGCATATAGCCAGACACACACCTTTAATGAGGCAGAGGCAGGTGGATTTCATTGAGTACTGTGTCAGCCTGGTCTACAAAGTGAGTTCCAAGACTACACAGTGACTGAAAAAGATGCAGATGACACCTGTCTTCTAGGGTCCAACTGAATTTCAGGTACGCTGTTCTCTAGCTCGTCACCTTTTCTTCATTACGGTCAATGGTCTATTGTGTGGTCAATACGGAGCCCTCTCCCAAGCCCCAACCCATATATTCTTTGCTCATTCACCTGTCAATGGGGATTTAGCTGATTTTATATTTTGGTGGTTCTGAAGAGTTCCACAATGAATCTGGGAGTGCAAGCAATAGTGTGATGACTCCACATTTTCCGCCTATACCCAGGAAGAGTATAGGTGTACCTGCAATGTGTTTTCTCTTTGATGTGCCTGGGAATGTTTTTAGCTCACCCTCATTTTCATTTTTTTTCCCCCAAAACGAGACAGCATTTCTTCAGGTATCCCCGGCTGTCATGGAACTTGTTCTGTAAATCACGCTGGCCTCAAACTCACAGAGATGCATCTGCTTTTGCCTCCCTGGTACTTGGATTAAAGATGTACACCACTGCTACCTGTTAGCTCATCATCATTAAAAAATAAATTGTGTGTGTGTGTGCGCATGCGCACGCTCAGTCAAGCTTGAATTCTGTCCTCTCTCTTTCTTCCTTTCTTTGTAATGATTTTTATGTGCATGTATGTATCTGTGTGAGTATATGCCACATGGATGTGAGTATGGCTGGTGTTGAATCCTTAGAACTGGAGTTACAGATGGTTGTGAGCTGACATGTGGAGCTGTGGATCAAACCCAGATCCTCTGGAAGAGCAGCCAGTGTTGTTAATCACTGAGTCATTTCTCCCATCCCTTGGCCTGGTTTTTTATGTAGGTTTTGGGGTTCGAACCCAGGACCTCATGCTCACACGTGAGTCAGTAATCATTTTATTGACTGAGCTATCCCTCCAGCTTTTCACTTTCAGTTTTTGAAGGATAGTTTTGCCGCACATAGGGTTTTTCTCTGACAGGTTTTATTTTTCCTTCACACTCTGGAGGTTATTTTATCACTTCCTTGATCTTTTATGAGCCCTCAGCTATAAACTTTATTGTTGTTCCCTTAATGTTGGTGAGTCATTTTTTTCTTTCTGCTTTCATGGTTTTTCTGTCTTTGGCCCCCAGCAATTTGATAATGGTGCATATAAGCATGGTTCTGCCTGCATTCGTCCTTTCTAGAGATTCTGATTTCTGGGTCTGTCTTGGCATAGAGACGCAGGGGCTCTCGAGGGAAGGACAACGCAGGCCACCACTAGTCCTGTTCTGAGGTGCTCTGAGGCAGCGCTCATTTTATATCATAGCTTTTCTTTTTCCATTTTATTGTTGAACATCTTTTGTATTTAGTGCTCTTAGGGATAGAGCTTACTCTATATGTTTTTTTTTATATTTATTTATTATGTATACAATATTCTGTCTGTGTGTATGCCTGCAGGCCAGAAGAGGGCACCAGGACCTCATTACAGATGGTTGTGAGCCACCATGTGGTTGCCGGGAATTGAACTCCAGCAGGCAATGCTCTTAACCTCTGAGCCATCTCTCCAGCCCCCTTTATATGGTTATTTTGTGTCAGAAATACTTGCCTTTGTTCTAGGTATTTTTTTTAAATATTTATTTATTTATTATGTATACAACATTCCTTCCATGCCTGCCTGCATGCCAGAAGAGGGCACCAGATCTCATTATAGATGGTTGTTAGCCACCATGTGGTTGCTGGGAATTGAACTCAGGACCTTTGGAAGAGCAGTCAATGCTCTTAACCTCTGAGCCATCTCTCCAGCCCTGTTCTAGGTATTTTGTGTACATCATAAATGGTTAAAGACAATTCATGCCGGTTATATACTGCACCAATTACGGAAATAAGAAATGTAGTAGAGGCTGGGCGGTGGTGGCACACGTCTTTAATCCCAGCACTCGGGAGGCAGAGGCAGGTGGATCTCTGTGAGTTCGAGACCAGCCTGGTCTACAAGAGCTAGTTCCAGGACAGGCTCCAAAACCATAGAGAAACCCTGTCTCGAAAACAAAACAAAACAAAACCAAAAAAAAAAAAATTATCCAAAAAAAAAGAAAAGAAAAGAAATGTAGTAGCTTTGTATATTTTTAATCATTTGTTATAT
This sequence comes from Microtus pennsylvanicus, assembly GCF_037038515.1. Lineage (NCBI taxonomy): Eukaryota > Metazoa > Chordata > Mammalia > Rodentia > Cricetidae > Microtus > Microtus pennsylvanicus. Next base: position 17,734,503 of record NC_134580.1, read on the forward strand.
ATTTGTACATACTTTTTTATCTTAAAAACACAAGCTTTTAGATGGTAACATCACTATTTAGTGTTAGCATAAGAAATTTCAGTGGGCTAGCAACTACACTTGAAGAATAATCAAAGTAGCCAGTGATAGGCATGACTTCTGGGAGTGTACATAATCTCATTTTTAGGGAAAGAGCAGGTATTATACTACAGAATAAATTTTCAAAGTTACATTTATTTACTATTTGTGAGTGTGTTTGTGCCTGCTACTGAGCTCATGTGGATGTCAGAGGACAACTTGTAGCAATCCTTTCTTTCTTTCTTTCTTTCTTTCTTTTCTTTTCTTTTGTTTTGGACAGGGTTTCTATGTAAACAGTTCTGGCTGTCCTGGAACTCCCTTTGTAGATCAAGCTGGTCTTGAACTCACAGAGATCCTCTGTCTCCCGAGAGCTGGGATTAAAGGCATGCACAACCGTGCCCGGCTAGTTCTCTCTCTACCAGGTGGGCCATAGGGATCAAATTCAGATGGTCAGTTTGGGAGTGATTGACTTTACCCACTGAGCCATCCAGCCAACCCCGAGAGCAATATAGCTAGCTGGAAATGTAGTTGTTCTGTTGTGGTATAGAAGGATGTCCACAGAGTTGACTGTCCAGTTTTCTACTTACCACGTCAGCTCCAGGTCCACTTTCATCTAGCACACTAACTTCCCACAGGAGACACTGGCTTTCCATGGGCACTCTCTACCTTGCTCCTGTTGCCAGGGCTACGGGAAGGACATGCATTATTCTCATTCCCATCAGGTACTGGTACTTCCCTCTGACTGCTACCCCTATGAGTAATTCCCAGTGGTGCTCACAGTTACCTCAAGGGTTAGTTTGTGTCTTTGCTTGCTCTCTGGAAGATGTATTTCTTTATAAGCTCTATTCTGCAGTGCGTGGCAGTTGGTTCTACCCAGGAAGCTCAGGACAGCCCAGGGAATGTCTCTGTCTTCAGCAGGGGTGCCGCTGCCAAACTTCTCTAAGAAAGAATAAATTCCCACTGGGAGAATAAACTCTCTCTCTCTTTTTTTTTTTTTGGTTTTTCGAGACAGGGTTTCTCTGTGGCTTTGGAGCCTGTCCTGGAACTAGCTCTGTAGACCAGGATGGTCTCGAACTCTCTCTTTTTTTAAAAAAATATTTATTTATTTATTATGTATACAATATATGCCTGCAGGCCAGAAGAGGGCACCAGACCTCATTACAGATGGTTGTGAGCCACCATGTGGTTGCTGGGAATTGAACTCCCGACCTTTGGAATAGCAGGCAATGCTCTTAACCGCTGAGCCATCTCTCCAGCCCAACTCTCTTTAAGATTTTTCTTTCTTGACTATAGTTTTCTTTCTTCATAATAATCTTATAACTGATAATTTTATAATGAACTTCCCCCCAGTGAAATCACTGTGTGGTTTCAGGTCTCTTTAGTGGATATGACTAGTGAGTGATACCACTGGGAAGGAGAAAAGGCCAGACAGGAGAGGGGGCTGTGAAGTTAGTGCCATATAAGCTTGAGGCTTTAAGTAGAGCAGTCGGGGAGGCCCTCCCAGTGGTGGAGGAGGCAATGAGCAGGTCTGAGGCAAGACAGCAAGCGTAGCAATAACAAGAAGAGATGCCTGAAAAGATACAGATGACAGTGTGAGCAATTGACCCGGGGCAGGAGGTTATCATGACTGAAGCGAAATGAAATGAGTAGATAAAGTGAGATCACATCACAAATAGCTTTGTGGGCAACAGTAAGGATTCTTGCTTTCATCTTGGGTGAGACAGCAAGCCCTGAGGTCATAGATCTGATCTGACTTATTTTAATAGGTTCCCTTTGAACCTCATGCTGAATGGCCTACAGCAAGTCCTCCAGGATAAAAGTAGGGGGCCCATTTAGACTGCTTTGTGTCAGACAAGAGAAACTGGCCTTACAGGTTAGATATTGGAGTGAAAGGTACAGTAGGTTTGCTGATGAATTCTGAGTGGGTTTGAAAGGAGCAGGGCGATGCCACAAGTTCAAGGCCAGCCAGAGCAACTTCTCAAAACCTTAAGCCCCAAATAAGTAAACAAACAAAGGTCTCCCGTGGGTCTAGGCAGCCCTTGAACTCCACTCACAGCCCAAACCAGTCTTGAACTACTGATCCTCCTGCCTCAACCTCCCAAATGTTGGGACTAAACGCCTAGTTCAAAATTAGAAAAAGAAAAGAAAAGAAAAGAAAAAAAAGAAAAAAAAAAGTAAGTGCTGGACATGCAGCTCGGCAGCACAGTGCTTGCTTAGCACTGCAAAAATGGCGTGTGTGTGTGTGTGTGTGTGTGTGTGTGTGTGTGTGTGCTCGCGCGCGCGCGCGCGCATGTGAAGGGTGCATGAAGCTGTTGCTGAATCACGAACTCTGGCCTGGGCACAAAAATAGTGCAGGGTTGCACCTGCTCACTGCTGCGGTTTTTAAGACTATGGGTCATCTCCTGTATTTGGTACCCCAGTAGAAGTACCGGTTCTGTAGCACTTTCAGTTTCTGTATTCAGGGTAAATCTTACCAAAGTCACTTTCAGTCAATGTGGTCTGGGAAAAGCTGTGCTGCGGACCACCGCAAGGGACCTTGGCGTGAACCCGGGTGTCTCCAAATTTGCTTTCTAGACCAGGGAAAGAAAAACACTTTCCTTTTTCACAAACAGTGTCTCTTTGGCGCCCTCTGCTGAAGAAGCACAGCAGTACCACCTCAAAGGCAAAATACTTGAAGGGTCCAGAAGCCCTCACCCTAACCCCCTTCAGACTTTGTTCACTACGCAGTCCTAACTGACCTGGAACTCGGGGAGTTGACCAGGCGGGCCTCGAACTGACGGAGATTTCCCCCTGCCTCTGAAGTGCTGGGATTAAAGACGTGTGCCACTACGTTCGGAGCGACAAAGTTTTGCTTGCCCTCCTGCTTTGGTCTCCCAAGTGCACCACCCACGCCGGGTTGCATTTTTGCACAGTACTGGTGAACTTGCAGCTGAAAGGCAGTGAATTCATAACTAGCATGTGCTAGCTAACATTCCTAACATGCTTCGTCTCTATTTTTAATATTTTCCCACGGCTTACCCTGCCACCGGAAATCAGTCTAATTTTCATTTGAACTAATTCCAACCCATGTTAGATGAACACGTATGCAACATGTACTGGGCACTCAGAAAAAGAAAAAAGTAGGGCTGTTCGCTGCCCAGTTCAGAAACAGGGCGGGGAGGAGACCTGAGCACCCACCCGAGCAGGCCACAGCGCGCCGCTGCTCTTGGGTAACTGAAGAAGCCCAGGGAACTTAGTATAGCCAGCTCGGTCGCGGAGACGTCTCCGGACAGATAGCCCCAGAGGCCGCGACGTTCCAGAGCCTTCGGGCAGACCCCAGCAGGGAGCCGCGACTCGGCCCCGCCTCCGGTGGCCCCGCCTCCGGGGCGCGCCCGCGCCCCGACCCCGTCCGCGCGCGCAGCCCTGCGCGGAAGCGGGTCCCCGGAGCGCGCGCGCTCTCGCCGCCGCCATTTTGGAGCGATCTCGCCCGCGGCCCCGAGCCGGTCCCGAGCGGGTCCCGAGCCTCCCGCCGGCTGCGCCCGAGTCCGAAGGCGCCGCGCCGCGGGGCCGGGCCCATGTGCGTACGGCCCTCTGCAGGCCGTCCGCACTTCACCTCTGCGAGCGTCCTGGCCTCCCTCGGGCCTTGGAGGAGCCGCCGCGACCCCCAGGCTGCGGGGCAGGTGAGTGCGGCCGCGCGCCCGCTGCTTCCTCGGGCCCGGGGAGAGGAGGGGATCCCCCCTCCCCCTTCTCCGTCAGTCCGCGTCCTGCTGTCACTCAGCACCTGCAGTCGGCGCCCAGTCAGTGGATCGGCGCCTTTGTCACCCTGCGCTTCGTCGGGGGGTCAGCGCCTCCGCCAGACTGCTCGCTTGTCAGCCAGTCAGCCAGCATTCTCCACTCCCGTCATTCATTCATTCATTCATTCATTCATTCATTCATTCCTCCCTCCCCATTCCCCCAGCTAACCCTTCCTGTCCGTCAGCCCCCTTCTCAGCTAACGCACCCTCTCGTGCCTGTCAGTGGTCGGCCAGTTTCCCCTGCTCTCAGAGCCGGTCTCAGCCTGTCAGGGGCCTCCTTGTCCACCTCCCAGCTGTCCACCTCGTCCCCGTCAAGGCCCTTCCCCTCTGTTGACGCCTGTAAAGGTGTGACGGAGCTTGGATATAGGGTGGGGGGAGTCGTCAGTGTTCCCTCTCATTTAGACACCTTCCTCCTCATTGGCCTGCCACTAGTGACCTTTCCACCGGTGCCCCCCCCCCCCCGCTGCCACTCTCCTCCCCGCCAGTGCCCACTGCCAAGCCCCGACTTTGTTTTCGTCACCTATTTCCATCTCACTCTTCTTCCAGTCATTCCCCAGTTGTCATCCGTCACCCACTGCCGTTGTGTCACTTTCCCTGGTGCGTCCCCACCTCCTCGCATCACCTCTTCCTTCTCCCATACTCTTCTCTAAGCTCCTTCCATTAGGGAACCTCTTTACCCTCTCGCTACTTAGGATCCTGGCGGCTGACAACCCGGTTAAGGACTGATTCCAGTTTATTACTTTCACCTCTGTCTGTCACTTTTTCTAGTTCTCGCCTTGCTCCGTAGTCCCTCCCCTCAGTTTGTCTCCATTCTCATCCACCTCGTCCCCAGGCCATAATTCATACTGTTAGACTTTCACTCACCGTCAACTTGACAGTGCTGCTGACTTCTTAGTATTTCATCCCCACTCCCTTTTTTCTTTTTCCCGAGACAGGATTTCTCTGTGTAGCCCTGGCAGCCCTAGATTGCTCTGTAGATCAGGCTGGCCTCGAACTCAGTGATCTGCCTGCCTCTGCCTCCCAAGGGCTGGGATTAAAGGCGTGTGCCACCATTGTCTTCATTCCCCATTCTTATCTGTTCAAGTTGCTACCTCTTTCTCTTTTATTTGAAAGAAGGTCTTGCTATATACCCTTGGCTATGTAGACCAGGCTGGCCTCAAACTCACAGAGATTTGCCTGCCTCTAACTGGGACTAAAAGTTTTTTTTCCCACCAAGTCTGTTAATCTCTTGATGTCTTTTCCCTTCTGGGTCTTCCCACTGACATCTCTAATTCTCATGTTAAGCTAAGATCTTGAAGACCTAGGAGCTGGAGAGATGGTTCAGGGGTTAAGAGCACTGACTGCTCTTCCAGAGGACCCGGGTTCAATTCCCAGCTCCCACATGGCAGCTCACAACTGTCTATAACTCCAGTTCCAGGGGATCCAACACCTTCACACAGACATACATGCAGGTAAAACACCAGTCAGTGTTCATAACTTTAAGAAAAAAAGAAGCTAACTATAATAAAGAGGTGGCGTGGGAGGGCAGGACAGAGCACAGCCCTCCAGGATGAGGAGAGCCCAGATGCAGAGAGGAGATGGGAAAGGCCCACATCTCTGCAGGAACTAGATAATACTGATGTGTCTAGGTTAAGGGGGAGCTTAGTTTAGAAAGCTGGTTCTGGTCAGCCTTACAGACACTGGTGAAGTGCTGGGTCTTGAGGTTTTATGAGTTTTGTCACATTAGTAGGGAGTGGAGTGTTGTGGTTTAAACCTCAGCAGTTGACTTAGGGCGGTATTTTGGAAGTAGAGCTGTTGGCACAAAACAATTGAGAAGTATGACGGAATGGGAGGGCTCAGAGTGACCTCTAGGCTTCTTTATTGAACAAATGGTTGGGCAATGGCATTGTTTAATTAAATGGGGAAGCTGGGTTGAGGTAGTGGTAGATGTTAGAGAAGGCAAGGCTTTCTTTGGCTGAAAGTAGTGGGAGACATCTAAGAAGTCCAGGAGGAGCATATCTTATGGAAAAATCTGGAGCCCAAAGGAGAGATAAGGCTGAGCATACAATTTTGAGCAGGGAGATAGTGTTTAAAGCTTTGGAAATAGCCATTTTCTTAGAGCACACAGCATAATGTTTGGGTATTTATACTGTTCTATTACATTTAATTTTTTTTTTTGAGACAAGGTTTTTCTGTATAGCCCCAGCTGTTCTGGAACTTGCTATATAGAACCAGAACTAGCAGAGATGTACTTACTTCTGCCTCCCAAGTGCTAGGATTAAAGGTATTCACCACCATGCCCGGCTCAACATTTAATTCATATGGGAATTTTTCATCTAGTCCTCAGGGTAACCATAGGCTATAGAGGCTATAATTTCCCTGCTTTAGAGATAGAGACTGAGGCAAGAGAATCAGGATTTGTACTGCAGGCAGTTTAGCTTTGCATCCCTTCTCTCTCTATGCAAAGGGTAATGTTTACAGCGTTTAAACTAATAACAATGATGACCGATTGCAGTTATGTTCTACTATGCTTGGCAGGTCCAGACACTTTTTAAAGTATGTTATCCATATCCTCTCATTTAATCTTTACAGTAATTGTTCTTTTTTCAGCTCTTTTCTTTCTTTCTTTTTTTTTTTAATTTTTTTTGAGACAGGATCTAAATTTGCTCAGTGTGACCTCAAATGTTGCTGTGTAGATTGAGGGTTACCTTAAACTTCTGTTCCCCTTCCTCTATCTCCCAAGTGCGAGGATTGCAGGCTGTACCACATTGGCTAATTCATATAGTGCTTGGGATTAAACCCAGGGCTTCATGGATGCTGTCAAGCATTCTATCAACTGAGCCATATCTCAGTCCCCCCTCCCCTTTTTTTTAAAAGAAGGATTTCATGTAGTCCAGGCTGGCCTTGAATTTCTGATCCTCCGTCTTCACCCTCCTGTACTGGGATTACAGGCATATGCTACCATCTCTGGTCAGTAGTTACTTTTAATATTTCTGTCAATAGATGAGGGCTATAGCGATGGCTCAGTGAGTAAGAACACTGTTGTGAAGATAAGAGGACCCTAGTTCAGATCCCCAACATCTACATAAAAGCTGAGTTTAGCTTTGTGTTCCTGTAAACCAAAGGGTGCAGGTTGGAGGTAGGTGAATCCCAGGGGTTCTGTGACCAGCCAGCTTCATCAGAACCTGAACCCAAAATCCAGTGATAGGCTGGTTGTGGTGTCACGCTGGTAGGATTTGCTGAAGGAGGCAGAGACAGGAGGATCACAAGTTCGTGGCCAGCCTGGGCTACACATTAAAAAAAAATCCAGTGATAAGCTTCTGGTTCAGTGAGATACCCTATCTTAAAAAAAAATTGGAGAATGATGGAAGACACCTAATATCCTCTTCTGGCCTCTGCACACTCCACACATGTAGATTCATATCACATACAAAGTAATCATATGAGAGTACTGAGACACAAAGTAAGTAACGTATCTGAGGTCAAAGCAAATAAATCAGAGAGTTTAGGTTCAACCCAAACCCTAGAGCTTGTGCCTTTCACTGTTTCATCCTAGGCAGTTTATACGAATGGATAATATGACCTCTCGGTGTGTAGTATCCTCTCTCAAGGCAGTTGACATTTGTTTTGTTTTTGTATGTGTGTGTCATTCTAAACAGTTTATTAACAGATAATTTGGGGGCTGGAAAGATGGCTCAGCGGTTAAGAGCACTGGCTGCTCTTCCAAAGGTTCCAAAGGTCCTGAGTTCAATTCCCAGCAACCACATGGTGGCTCACAACTATCTGTAATGAGATCTAGTTCCGTCTTCTAATTTACAGGCATACATGCAGGCAGAACACTGTATATATAACAAATAAACCTTTTAAAAAAACCAGATAATTTGGTCCATAAATATGTTTGAGAGAAAGAGATGTACATTTTATAGAAATGAGTTGTATAACACGGTGTGACACTGTCCCAGCACCCAGAGGTAGAGGTAGATAGATCTGAGAGTTCAAGGAGCCTGGTCTAGATAGCAAGTTCCAGGATAGCCATGAGTTACATTCAGTCAGCCTTAGTTACTTTGGTAGTTTGAATGTAATTGGCTTGGCCCCCATGATCCTATAATCTCATAGGGAGTGGCACTCTTAGGAGGTGTGGCTTTGTTAGAGTGGGTATGGCCTTGTTGGCGGAAGTGTGTGATTGTGGGGGCAGACTTTGAGGTTTTCTATGCTTAGAATACTCCCCAGTGTGTCAGTAGACTTCCTGTTGCCTCAGAGTCAAGATGTAGAACTCTCAGCTCCAGCACCACGTCTGCCTGCATGCTGCCATGCTCCCATTCATAATCATATAAGAGTTGGCTGTGATCATGGTGTCTTTTCACACCAATAGTAAACCTTAACTAAAGACAGTTACTTTCTGTTGCTGTGACAAAACACCATGACTAAGGCAATTTATAAAGGAAATATTTAATTTGGGACTCCCAGTTCCAGTAGATTAGAGTTCATGTCTGACATGGCATGGAACACGGCAGCAGGTAGGCAAACATGGCACTGGAGGAGTAGCTGAGAGCTGGTGTCATATAGGTATGTGAGCATAAGGTAGAGAGAGCTAACTGGGGATGCTATGGGCTTTTGAAACCTCAAAGCCCAAAGCCGGGCGGTGGTGGCGCACACCTTTTAATCCCGGCACTCGGGAGGCAGAGGCAGGCGGATCTCTGTGAGTTCGAGACCAGCCTGGTCTACAAGAGCTAGTTCCAGGACAGGATCCAAAACCACAGAGAAACCCTGTCTCGAAAAACCAAAACCAAAACCAAAAAACCAAAGCTACAGAGAAACCCAGTCTGGGGGCCGGGGGAAGGAAACCCTGTCATGAAAAACAAAACAAAAGGATACTTCACACATTGTCCTTTATCTTATTATTATTTTACATTTACTTATTTGTGTGTAGGTCAAAGGACAACTTGCTGGAGTTGGTTCTTTCCATCATGTGGGTTTCTGGAGTCAAACTCAGATCCTAAGCTATCTTGTTGGCTCCCTGTGTCTTGTTTTGTTTTGTTTTTTCCTTTTTAATTTACAATTTTTAAATAGTTATTTAAAAATTTTAAATTTTATGTGCATCAGTATTTTGCCTGTAATGCATATCTGTGTAAGGGTTATGTTTCCCCTGGAACTGGGGTAAGAGAATTGTGAGCTGCCATTTTGGTGCTGGGAATTGAATCTGGGTCTTCTGGAAAAACAGCCAGGCCTTTTAACTGCTGAACCATTTCTCCAGCCTTAATTTTAATTTCTATTTATTTATTTTGGTTTTTCGAGACAAGGTTTCTTTCTCTGTGTAACCCTAGCTGTTCTGGAACTAGCTTTGTAGACCAGACTTACCTTGAACTCATAGAGATCCTCCTGTCTCTGCCTCCTAAGTGCTGGGACTAAAGGTGTGCCACCTCTGCCTGACTTTTTTTTCCAATTATTTTGGAAATTATGTTGTATCTATATATAACAAGCAGCCTTCATCCTTTTAGCTGTTTAGTCTTGTTTTTATTTTGCTTACAATATCGCATTTAAAATTATTGAGGGATGGGCTGGAGAGATGGCTCAGTGGTTAAGAGCATTGCCTGCTCTTCCAAAGGTTATGAGTTCAATTCCCGGCAACCACATGGTGGCTCACAACCATCTGTAATGAGGTCTGCTGCCCTCTTCTGGTCTGCAGACATACACACAGACAGAATATTGTATACTGTATACATAATAAATAAATAAATATTTAAAATTACTGAGGGATATTTCATACCCGGGGAAATCTTACCTATATGAATTTAATGAGTGTTAACAAGTATGAACATTATTAGTGTTGATAGTCAAGGTGGCTCATATCTTTAATCCCAGCACTCAGGAGTCAGAAGCAGACAGATCTCTCTGAGTTTGAGGTCAGCCTAATCTATATAATGACTTCTAGGCCAGCCAGGGCTACACAATGAGATCCTGTCTCAAAAACAAGCAAAAACTTAGTGTGGACATCTCTCACCTCAATTATAGAACATTTTTATCACCCTGGAATTTTTCTTGTGTTCCTTTCCAATCCTTAAAACCATCCTTTCAATCTTCAAGTAATTGATGTTCTTATTTCTGTCGCTATAGATTAGTTTCCTAGCTCCTTAGACTTTAAATGGAATTATAAAGTATATGCTTGCAGGGAATGACACACCCCTGGAATTTCAGTGATCTGAGACAGGAGAGTTGTGAGACCACCCTGGGAGATATATATATCAAGACCCTGTGTAAAAATACAAAACCGAAAAAACCCTTTCTACCCTAGCTTGTCTTGCTAGTTTTAGAATAAGCTCTCAGATTTATGTTATTATTTTTGCTGTGAGTTTGATTGGTGCTATATATAATCTATAGCTCAAATTCAGAGTTGAATTATTGAATCTTTTTATCTATGCATTTAATTTTATTTCTCTATTAGGTTTTTTCTTTGCAATATTTTATGTTTTCACTGTAAAGGTTCATTTTCATTTGAATTATTCTGAGCTGTTTTGTCTTTTGATAGTATCGTAAATGTTTTTATATTGTTTTTAATTATTTGTTGTTGTACAAACATATATTTGGGTTATGTATAATGGTAACATATTCTGCAACATTGTGTAACTTATTAGTTCTCATAGTATAGCCCTTTGTATTTTCTACTTACATTATTGTATCTGCAAATAAAGATAGTTTTACTTTTCCTTCCCAATTGGTATTCCCTGCTTTACTTTTCTTGATTGCATTGAATAGAAATCCCCAAACAGTGTTAAATAAAACTGATAATAATAATGGGCCTTCAATGGTTGAGAAAGTTGCCTTTATTTCAATTTTGTGGAATTAAAAATTATTATTTATTATTATTGTGTGAGTATAATATGTTAATATGTGCATGCCATGGTGTGTATGTGGGAGTCGAGGAAAACTTGCTGAAGTCAGTTCTTTCCTTTCACCTTTAAGTGGGCTCCCAAGATCGAGGTTATCTGCCTTGTGCAGCAAGTGATTTACCTGCTAAGTGATCTTACTGGCCCCTGGAATGTTTTTATAATGAAAGAGTGTTGGATTTGCTCAAATGCTTTTTCTCCATCCATTTAGATGGTTATTTAATTTTCTTTGATTTGTGGTATGTTATATTGATTGATTTTTCAGATATTAAAAATAACTGCATTTTTGGAATAAATTATCTTTGGCATGATGTACGTTCTTTTTGTGTGTATGATTTGGTTTGCTAGTGTTTTGTTGATGATCTTTGCAAATTTATGAAGGGATATTTATAAATGCCCAGTTTTCAGTCTGTCTTCTTTTCTCTCTTCCCTCTTTTTCCTTTTCCCTCCCTCCTTTCCCTGTTTCCCTTTCTTCTTTCTGTGCTAGGATCAAACCTTATGTATGCTTGGCAGTGGTGTCTTGTAATTTTTGTTTTGTCCAAGATAGGGTTTCTCTGTGTAGCCCTGCTTGTTTTGGAACTTGATCTGTAGATCTGTAGATCAGGCTTGCCTTTAACTCAGAGCTCTGTCTGCCTCTGCCTCCCAAGTGCTGAGATTAAAGGCATGCACCACCACCTCCCCTGTGGTTTTTTTTTTTTTCTGAAACAGGGTGTCACTTTGTAGTTCAGACTGGCATTGAACTAAATGATTCTCTTATCTCAGCCTTCCAAGTACTGGGATTAAAAGAATTGAGCCATCACTCTAGGCAAAATCCCATATAAATAGCTGCATAATCATTTTTGGGAGTTTTGGAAATCAAACCTACGAACTTCTGTATGCTAGGCAGGTGCCCTTCCATTGATCTATATATTGTCAGCCAGTCTTTGGTTTTGGTTTGGTTTGGTTTGATTTTGGAGACAGTCTCATTCTATAGCCCTGGCTGGCCTGAAATCACAAGGATGCTTCTGAGCCTCTGGAATTCAGAGTGCTGGGACTACAGGTGTGTAGGTGTGCCACTGTACCTGGCTTAGACGTCACCTCTTGAGGCAAGGAGCTGTGTTTCAGCTCATCACTATTATTATAAGAGTGGGAAACCACTTCCTAGAGAAAGAAAAGGAATCTAGGCTATATTTAATGTTTCCTTGAGGTCTGTGGTCATTCATTTAGAATGAATGAAGCTCAAGCTGGATTTATTCATGGAAGTCTTCTCTGGCTACTGCTTACCCTATCATCCTCCATTCTTGTGCTTAATGACAATATTAGTTTAAGATGTGTTATCCTCGTTTATGCTGTGGAATATTTGTTTAAACAGGCAAAAATATGTTGCATTCTGTTGACAGAGGTTTCTGTCCTGCCAGATCCTATAGCCATTTAGTCCCAAAGAAACACACAGACTTACATTAATTATAAACTGGTTGGCCTATTAACTCAGACTTCTTATTAACTTTAGCCCGTGATTATTTTTTTAAAATATTTATTTATTTATTATGTGTACAATATTCTGTGTGTATGCCTGCAGGCCAGAAGAGGGCACCAGACCCCATCACGGATGGTTGTGAGCCACCATGTGATTGCTGGGAATTGAACTCAGGACCTTTGGAAGAGCAGGCAATGCTCTTAACCTCTGAGCCATCTCTCCAGCCCCTAGCCCGTGATTCTTGTTCGTGTTAACCACGTGGCTTGATACCTTTTATCAGTGAGGCCTTCTCATCTTGCTTTCTCTGCATCTGGGTGACCACTTGCAGACTGAGCCTTTCTTCTTCCCAGAATTCTCCTGTTCTGGTTGCCCCGACCATACTTCCTGCCTGGCTATTGGCCAATAAGCATTTCATTAAGCCAGTACAACTGACAAATCTTTACAGGGCACAAGACCATTGTCCCATAGCAGCATTCATATATATATATATATAATTTTTTTTTGTTTGTTTTTCGAGACAGGGTTTCCCTGTAGCTTTGGAGCCTATCCTGGAACTGGCTCTTGTAGACCAGGTTGGCCTCGAATTCACAGAGGGCCACCTGTCTCTGCCTCCCGAGTGCTGGGGTTAAAGGCGTGCACTAACACTGCCTGACTTATTTTGTATTTGTTTAACTCTGTGAAGCTGTGTTATTTTGCTTGCCTGATTGGTCTAATAAAGAGCTGGCCAACCAATAGTTAGGCAGGAAAGAGAAATGGGCAGCCACTAAGTAAGAAGGAAAGAAAGATATACAGAATAAAGAGAGGTAAAAAGCCCAGAGGCAAAATATAGTTAAAGAGAAATGGTATAATTTAAGTTAGAAAAGTTGGCTATAAACAAGTAACCTAAGACTGGGCGTTCATAAGTAAGAATAAGTCTCTGTGTATTTATTTGGTAGCTGGGTGGCGGGCCCCCAACGAGTAAAACAAGAACAACTACACCATGCATGTATTGGGCACTTTATATAAATTATATTTTGTTTTGGTGGATATTTTTAGTTTTTATTTCTTCAGACACAGTTTTACTCTCGACCTAGGCTGGCCTGTAATTCAGTATACAGTTCTGGTTGGTTTTGAAATTGTGGCAAAGCTCCTGATTCAGCCTCTTGAGTGCTGGGATTTCAGGTTTGCATAAGTAATCACACCTGGCTTCAGATTACCTTGTGAGATATATATTGTCATCATCTAATTCCTATATTATAGCTCATAACACAGAATTGAGGACTTGGAGAACCTAAGGAGTGGCTGATGGTATGTTCTTTCAAGAAGGTAACCGTATTCTAGTACATTTAATAAAAGAAAGAAATGACCAAAGTGGGCTTCTGCTTTTTGCCTGTGCATGGATGCTACAGTAGACAGCCTGAAGCACTGAGTTGTTCTGAGTTTTGAGCAACTGGGCCTTTGCAGTGCCCACATATTGCAAGGTCCATGTAGTGCTAGCAATTGCTTCTCTCTCTCTCTTTAATAGTTTAGTTAACTTTATTCTATGTGCATTGGTGTGAAGGTATCAGATCCCCTGCAACTGGAGTTACAGACAGTTGTAAGCTGTCATGTGGTTTTTGGGAACTGAACTCTGGTCCTCTGGAAAAGCAGCCAGTACTCTTAACCGCTGGCTCATGTCTCCAGTCCCCGAGATTACTTCTCTGAATTGTGGCTGGAATAATCCTAAAGTTGGAGTTCCTTGGCTTTTAGTTCTTTTGTACTTCCTGTTTTTACTTCAGCTTTGCTCATTGCCCCACTTTCCTTTTTGGTGCTTTTTAGTGTTGTCTTATGCCTGTTTAGTAATTTATTTTATTTTATTTATTTATTTATTAGTTTTGAGGCAGTATTTCTGTGTAGCCCTGGCTATTCTAGAATTCACTCTGTAGACCAGGCTGGCCTCAAACTCAAAGGTTCCCTGCCTCTGCCTCCCAAGTGCTGGAATTAAAGGCATGCACCACCACTGCTGGGTATATTGTTATTATTTGTGACAAAGTCTCACTGCTGAGCCTTAGCTGGCCTAGAACTCACTATGTAGACCATGCTGGCCCAGAACTCACAGAGATCAGCCAGACTTTGCCTCCAGAGTATTGGGATTAAAGGCATGTTTCACCACACCTGACTATTGTTATTATTATTTTTAATTAGGTGTATATGTTTGTTAATCTCTGTGTGTGTGAATGTGTGTGCACACTTGCATGTGTGTGTTTGTGTCTCTGTGTCTGTGTATGTGAGTGCAGGTGTCTTTGGAGGCCAGAGGTATCAGGTGCCACTGGAGCTAGAGTTATAGGAGGTTGTGAGCCTCCCTCTGGGGTGCGGAAACTGAACTCAGGTCCTCTACAAAAGCAATATGTGCTCTCAACCATCGAGATATCACTCTGGTCTTGGTAATGCTATCAAATTTGTCTCTAGCTGTTTTTCCTTAATCTCAGCTACAGTGTGCACTATCCTGCCAATCCTTAGCCAAGGGCTCCCATTCTGATTTCTTAGCACTACTGTATTGAGAACAAGCATAGTGTTAGTACTTTTTCTTATGAGTAGGGTAATTTGATGAACCTTTGGTTCTCTGTAGTTGATTCATTTTCTAAGTTCATTGGAGGTGTCTGGTATTTGCACTGTTCTAGGCGGTGGTACTCTTTTCTGGAGCCATGTTTTTTCCTATTACACATGCATCAGGCATTTTCCAAAGATGATAAAGTTGATCAGTGACAGAAACTGGCCTTTATGTGTGGTCTTTGTAGCCAGGGAGCGTACTGTTACGTTCTGGCCTGTTTGCTTCTAGTTCTCTGGCTGGGTGTCATTATTTGGTTCACGATGGGGCCAAGTCACTGAACAGCAGTGTCTTCACAACGTTGGCCAGCTCTATCCTTAACTGGAAGAGCTGCAACAGTTAAGAGTAGTTTTACTTTTCACTGTGTCTTCATCGTATCTAACGCATAGGAGGATGTTCCTGAGAAAAACAAGAGAAATGAAGAGCCTGGCAGAGTCCTTGATGTTTAGTGGGAATTTGAGTTGAAGTCACCTGTCTTTGCTGAACTACTTTACTGGACCACCCAAGAGCTTGCCACCACAAACAAGCCAACCCTAGGCTAATACTGGATCCAACTGCCCGGTGCTTAGTCCTCACTGTATAGTAGTTGCAAGGCAGATGCTGTACCTGTAAGTCTTGTTTGTTTGTTTTCTATGTGTGGCTGGGAATTGAACCCAGGTCCTCTGGAAGAGCAGTCTGTGCTCTAAACCACTGAGCCATCTCTCCAGCCCCTGTACCTGTTAAGTCTTAACATTGTCACCTTGGTGGGATGGGAACACAAAGGTAGGCAGGGTGCTTTGGATTGGATTGTGTGCTCTTCCATTATGTATTCAAGCCCTAACCTCCAATCTAGTCATATTTGGAGGTGGGCCTTTAAGAAATGATTAAGGAGCTGGGTGGTGGAGGTACACATCTTTAATCCCAGCACTCAGGAGGCAGAGGCAGGTGGATCTCTATGAGTTTGAGGCCAGCCTGGTCTACAATGCAATCTATGTGAGTTCTGGGACAGCTGTGGCCACACAGAGAAACCCTGTCTAAAAAACCAAAGGTGGGGGGGGGGATTGAGATAGATGAAGACATGAGGGTAAGGATCTCAAATTTGGATTAGCTAAAATGGCAACTGTTTGTGCTAGGAAGAAAACCAGCTGGCACCTTGATTTTGACTTCTGCTAGACTCTTGAATTATGAGAAATAAATGCTGTTTTAATGTTCCAGCCTGTGTTTTGCATCACAAGTTGAGCTGTCAGTCAATGGAGGACTCAGAGTATAATTGGCTGGGATTGAAAGGGTGGGCAGGAAAACCTGTTGGCCTCTGTTGGCTTCAATTGTCCTGGGCAGTGTTAAAAAGTAGTGTAGTTATTAACATTTGAAGATTTTTGGGCCAGATGTGATGGTGGTAACTCATACCTGTAATCCCAGTAGATGCAGAGTTTAGACTGAGCCTGTGTCTAGACTCTATTTCAAACAAACAAACAAACAAACAACAACAAATAGAAGATTTGGAGATTATGTTGGGCATGGTAGCACACACCTTTAATCAGAAAGCAGAGGCAGGCAGCTCTTTGTAAGTTCCAGGCCAGCCAGGGCTACATAGTGAGACTTTGTCTCAAAACCAAAAATAAACAAAATCTTTGGAGAGTAAAAAAGAAAAATCTTTATATCTCTGTTGATTGTCATCTCCCTGGTGTTTCTGTGGTAAGCATCCCATCTGTACTGTTCAGTAGCCTTCATCCTTTCTGTCTGCTCCATCCAGTTTCCTTCCTTCCTCTTTTACTTGCTCTTCCTTTTCCAGGGTGTCTTGGCTCTAGAACCCTGAGTAGGGGCAGTGGGGGAATGAAGAAAGAACAGATATCGAGGCCAGGTGGGTTATGTGCACTCTGATGAAGTTGCACCAACTGTCACAGTGGGGAAGTTCAGCATGTTTATTTTGTATAGCACAGGGAGTACCAGTTCTGCATGAGGTATCTGCAGAAGATGCAGACACCTGAGATTTTAGGCTGTAAACACTAGGGAAGAGGGAAGCTACTCTGAGCCTGACCCAGAGAAAAGGCTTTTCCAATTTCCTGTGGATCATAGGTCTTGGTCCTTAACATGGCAGGCTGATGTCAAACAGTCCCCTCATCAGAACATCTCAGGGCTTCTTCCGTCCCCTAAACTGCCCTGTGAGTTGCAATCCTTGTTTTAGGATGTGACAGGAGAATCAACAGTTGAGTGGCTGGCACTATTTTATTGCCACAGTAAGAAAGGTTTTCATTACAGAGGTCTAGAGTTTTAGGATGGTCACTTCTGATTAAAGCCAGTATTCCCGTTTTCTCTTTCTCTTTTTTTGTGTCTGGAGTTATTCTAGACTGTGCTTTCCTTGCTCCTGGTTCAATACTCAAACAAGTTTGTCCATCAGGCCGTTTACCATATATTTTTTTTAAAGATTTTAAATTTTGCCGGGCGGTGGTGGCGCACGCCTTTAATCCCAGCACTTGGGAGGCAGAGGCACGCGGATCTCTGTGAGTTCGAGACCAGCCTGGTCTACAAGAGCTAGTTCCAGGACAGGCTCCAAAACCACAGAGAAACCCTGTCTCAAAAAAAACCAAAATAAATAAATAAAAATAAAATAAAATAAATAAGATTTTAAATTTTAACCTAATTATTTATTTTTGGAGAGGGTCTTACTTTGTAGTCCTGGCTAGCCTGGAACTAAAGATTTATCTTCCTCTGCTTCCCAAGTGTTGGGATTAAAGGTGTATACCATCATACCTGGCTAGATTTTAATCTTATTTTTAATTATGTGTTTATGTATACTTGAGTCTGTGTACTTGAGTGCAGGTGTTCTTGGAGGCCAGAGGCATCAGACCCTCCGGAGTTGGACTTTCAAGTGGCTGTAGTCACTCTTTGTCACTCAGTGTGGATGCTGGCAACTAACTTTGGGTCTTCTGCAAGAACAGTATGTGCTCTTAATGCTGAGGCATCTATCTCTCTGTCTCTCTCTTTCACACACACACACACACTTCTAATTTAATTTAATTTTTGAGACTAGATCTCACCATATAGCTATGGCTGTTCTAGATTCACTTTGTACCCTAGGACACTAGGTTGGCCTTGAACTAGAGAGTACTTCCCTCTGCCTCTCAATTACTGGGATTAAAAGCATGCGCTATGCCAGTTGACAGTGGCACACACCTTTAATCCCAACATTGTGGAGGTGTCGGCAGGTGGATCTCTAAATTCAAGGCCAACCTGGTCTACAGAGTGAGTTCTAGGACAGCCAGGGCTACACAGAGAAACCCTTTATCAACACCCCCCCCCCAAAAAAATTCACGTTTACACCTGGCAGGGAGAACATGTCTTTTGTTTGTTTGTTCATTTTTGTTTTATTTATTTATTTATTATTATTTATTATGCAATATTCTGTCTGTGTGTATGCCTGCAGGCCAGAAGAGGGCACCAGACCCCTCTACAGATGGTTGTGAGCCACCATGTGATTGCTGGGAATTGAACTCAGGACCTTTGGAAGAGCAGGCAATGCTCTTAACCTCTGAGCCATCTCTCCAGCCCCTGTTTGTTTGTTTTTGAGACAGAGTTTCTCTGTGTAACAGCCCTGGCTGTCTTGGAACTTGCTCTACAGACCAGGTGATCGTCTGCCTCTGCTTCCTAAGTGCTGGGATTAAAGGCATGTGCCACCACTGCCTGGCAAGAACAAAAAACTTTTTACAAGGCTTCTAATTTTAAAATCCTTTTTTAAGTTAGAATTTTAAAATTAGAGTTGTGATCCTCCCCTTTCCCTAGCTCTGTTCCATAGAAACCATAGAAAATTTTTTTAAAAAACAATTTTTTTTTTCTTTTTTTGTGTCTGGAGACAGAGTCTCTCTTTGTAGCCCTGGCTGTCCTGGAACTCATACAGGTCAGGCTGGCCTCTAACCCACAGCAATCTGCCTGTCTCTGCTCCCAAGTGCTGGGATTAAAGGTATGCAACCGCTTTCTTTTTTAGTTAAAAAAAAAAGTTTTTATGTGCATGAGTGTTTTGTCTGCATGCATGTTTGTGTAACATGTGCATGCACTGCCTTTGGAGGCTCTGGGATTGGAGTTACAGATGGTTGTGAGTTGTCATGGGTACTGGGAATTGAACGAGCGTCTTCTGGAGGAGCAGTCAGTGCTCTTAACTGCTGAGCTGTTTCTTTAGTTCCCTCATTCAAGTTCTTAAAAACAAACAAACACACACCAAAAAACCCCAGTGCTATGGAGCTAGAGAGATGACTGAAGTTAAAAGTATGCACTGCTCTTGCAGAGGACCTGACTTGAGTTCTGAGGACCCTGGTAAGTGGCAGCTCAACCACCTGGAATTCTAGCTCCAAGGAGACTGTAAGTTTCTGTGGGTACCTTCATTCATGTGATACACACACACATACATGTAATTAAAAATAAAATAAAATCTTGGGCCAGGCATATGCCTTTAAACCAGCACTTGGGAAGCAGAGTCAGGCAGTTCTCTGTGAGTTCCAGGATAATCAGTACTATATAGAGATACCCTACCTCAATAAATAAATAAACAAAACAAAATAAAATCTCTTAAAATTTTTTATTGTGTATGTATGTACATTATATGTGTAAGGGGGGTCATGCATGTCATTCATACACATAGACAACTTTTTGGAGTTGGTTCTTTCCACATACTTCCCTCCCCCCCTTTTTTAATTTTAAGAAGGGCTTACCGTGTATCCCTGGATGGCCTGGAAATCATTCTGTAGACCAGACTGGCTGAAAATTCACAGAGATCCCATCCCCACCCCCGCCTTCTGCTCCTAAGTGCTGGACTAAAGACGTGTACCACCATGCCCAGCCTTTGTCCATCTACCTTTATGTGGGTTCTGGGGATTGAACTCAGATTGCCAGGCTTGCACACTAAATACCTTTTACCTACTGAGAGCTGACCCTGCTATATTCAAATTCTATAGCTATTTAATTCTTAGTTATATTTTTAAGCTAATAAAATAAAAAGTGTGTATTTAAAGGCCTTTTGTGCATTAGTTGTTCTAAATTGTTTGTACTAAATTATCTGTTTTTGTCTTTTTGCTTTTTTGAGACAGGGTTTCTTAGTATAGCAATGGCTGTTCTGGAACTCTCTCTGTAGACCAGACTGACCCCGAACTCACAGAGATTCATACCTGCCTCTGTCTCCTGAGCTCTGTGATTAAAGGTGTGCCCACTATATCGGCTAAATTACACAAAGGCTACTAGATTTGGTCATGGCCTTTCTCCCCACCTCTCTCTGAGATAGGGTTTCTCTGTGTGATTCTGCTGACCTGGAACTCACTTTGTAGACTTGGCTGGCCTTGAAGTACTCAGATTCACCTGCTCTAGCCTCCTGAGTTCTGATATTAAAGGTATGAGTCATCATGCATAGCTAAATGATTTTTTTAAAGGCAGGGTTTCACTGTGTAACAGTCCTGGCTGTTCTGAAACTCACTTTGTAGACTAAGCTGGCCTCAAACTCACTGAAATCCGCCTGCCTCTGCCCCCCCACCCCAAGTGCTGGGATTATAGGTATGTGCCACTACCGCCTGGTGCGAAGTGAATTTTTTAAAAGAGAGGGTTTGATCAAGTTGCTTAGGTTAGTGATGAATTAGTGATTCTCCTGGTTCAGCCTCCCAAGTAGCTGGACTATCCCAAGTTCAACTAACTTTAAGTTAGTTGTGATAAAATGTATGTAATTTGAAATCTACCACTGTAGCAATCCATACTGTATATCTCACTATTCAATCCCAGAACTAAAAAAATTATTTTTACAGAACTTTTTATCTTCTCAATTATTTACCCCTTTGAATAGAATAAGGTAGGAAAGACCAATTATTGCACACTGATTTATTTAGTGATTTACTTAAAGCACTGCCTTTTGCCAAGCATGACTTCACTTGGTACCTAGAACAGAATGACCTGGAGAAATAGCTCAGCAACAACCTGACCAATCTTGCTCACTCGCCCCACCTTGTGGTTTTTGAGTATAAAATGAGTCTGCAAACTGGACTCAAAACCTAGGCCTTTCAGGAACTATCTGGTGAATACATTTCCTCTGTCTACTCTCATTGGTGTTGGAGTGCTTATTCCAGAAACATTCCCGAGGCTTCTGCTCTGTTAGGGATGAACCCAGGATCTAGCATGTGCAAGGCAACCACTTCATCTTGGAAATACAACCCTGCCCCATCTTGTCAGATTGAAACTTTGTACCACAGCCCTTTGGCAACTACTGTTGAATTTTGAATTTTCTGTCTTTGAAAGTATTTTAATTTCCTCATATTAGTGGAATTGTGTGGTATTTGTTTTTTCGTGTGTGTGTTTTGTCTTGTTTTGTTTTTGAGACAAAGTTTCTCTGTGTATCACTGGCTTTCTTGGAACACTCTGTTGACCAGACTGGCCTTGAACTCACAGAGATCCTTCTGCCACTGAATTCCTTTTTGATATTGAGTAATATTTAGTTTTTATAACCATCTTCTTTGGTGTTGGGGATTGAGTGCAATGTATGTATGTTAAGCATACACCTTACCACTGACCTACACCCCTCAGCTGCCTGTGTCTTACTTTATTTATTCATCTGTTGATGGATACTTGGGTTGTTTCTACTTTCTGCCTTTTTTGTCTTCCAGTTTCTCCTTTTCTCTTCCTTCCTTCTTTCCTTCCTTCCTTTCTTCTTTTTTTTAACAAGACAATATCTTTCCACTTTTTAAATATTAGTTTTTGACACACAAAACAATGGATTTCATTATGATATTCTCATATGTATATATTATTGTACTTTTTGTTTGTTTGTTTGTTTTTGGGACAAGGTTTCTATGTAGCGTTGGAGCCTGTCCTGGAACTCACTCTGTAGACCAGGCTGGCCTCAGACTCACAGAAATCTGCCTGTCTCTGCTTCCTGAGTGCTGGGATTAAAGGTGTGTGCTACCACTGCTTATTGTACTTTTTTATATTCATATGCTATCACCTTCCCATGTTCTTCCTCCTGCTGATCCCTCTTTCCTCTCATATAGTTCCTCCTTTTTGCTCACATCTTTATGTGTATATATATATATATGCATTAGATATATAAATATTTAGATTCTGTATGAGAAAACTTACAAGTTTGACTTCTTCCTTTCCCTACATAGTTCCTCTTCTACTTTTGTATCCTGTGTATAGTTATATGAATTAGACAGTAAGGAAAATCTTGAAATTTGAAAGAAAAAAGGAAAATGACCTTATCTTCTATGGAAATATTTTGCTTATATCTTGTTTTCAATTCCAGAAAATATTTGTTTCTTTTTCTTTTCTTTTTTCTTTTTTTCCTTCCTTCCTTCCTTCCTTTCTTTTTTAAAATTTTCTTGAGACTATTATGTCCAGACTGTGAAGTCTCTCAAAAACCAACAAGGAGACCAAATCTTGTATGTAAAAGCAAAGAACCTTATTTTATGCAAGTTTGCAAACTCAGTCTCTCTTACTGGAGAGCCCCAAGCTCAGTTAGAGTTAGGTTTTTATAGTAGTAGAGGTGGGGTGAAGGGGTTCTAAGGTTCAAGACCCCTCATTGGCTGACATTTGTTTAGCTGTGTCTTGGTGAGAGTGCTGGCAGGTGATCCTACCTATATACAATGGTTGGAACATTAGTCATTTCCTTTGGATAGTCTGTTCTTGGGTGGTGCTCGGGTAATCTCAGCTTGTGGTTCTTGCAACCGGGTATTGCTTCAGGATAAACTGCTGAGACTCAAACCTCTGTTAAACTTATGAATGGCTGAGTTCTACTCTAGCAGGTGATAATGGTTGGAAGTAAAGACCTTCCTTTGGTGGTCTGTTTCTATTTAGCTTATCATGGCTGGCTCTTACAGAGACAGGATCTCCTGTATAGCTCTAGCTGGTCTAGAATTCAGTAAGTAGACCAGGCTGCCCTTGAACTCATAGAGAGCTGCCTGCTGAGTGGTGGCATTACAGGTGTGTGCCAATTTTCCTAGCTGCTTGTATTTTATTACTATACATGCAATTTATACTTATTTTTGCCCCAGTCCTTGGAGTTAGTAATTTCTCTGTGGAATGTCTGTTGTTATATTTGAAAATGGTGATTAAAGAGCACAATTTATAGTGCTTTTCTTTTAGAAGTTGGCAGGGTTTATCAGTTAGCTTGTGGTCAGGGTATCTTAGTGTTCTTTTGCTGTGAGGAGATACCATGGCCAAAGTAACTCTTTTAAGAATTTAATTTCAGAGGATTTGTCCATTATCATCAAGGCAGGGAACACGATGCTAGAGAAGTAGTTGAGAGCTTTGCGTCCTTGATTTGCAAGCTTCAGACAAAGAGACAAGGTCACTGGGCTTGGTATGGGCTATTGAAACCTGCCTTTAATTCCAGCACTTAGGAGACACAGGCAGATCTCTGTGAGTTTGAGACCAGCCTGGTTCATCTAGTGAGTGTCAGGACAGCCAGAGCTCTATAGTGAGTCCCTGTCTTGGAAAAAGCTGAAAGAAAGTGAGGGAGGGAGTGAGGGAGGAAAGGAGGGAGGGAGAGAGAAAGAGAGAGAGAGAGAGATCACTCAAAGCCCACCCCCAAAGGCACAACTAGTCCAACAAGGCCACACCTAATCCTTGCAAGTAGTTTACTTACTGTAGAAGAATGGAGATGAAGCATGCAAATATTTGAGCCTATGGGGACCATTCTCATTCAAACCACCACACCAGGAGTGTGCATTTGTTAATATTAGCAGTCTCCTGTTAGGAAACTGACAACTTCAAAAAACTTTCTCGTGTCCTTAGGTTCTTTTTGTTTTTTAAATTATACAGGGTTACCAAAAACCATTTTCATGCGAGTATATAATATTTGAGCACATTCTCTCTATACCTTACTGCTCTCCCTTTTCTTTTCTCACTCCGATTTGTTCCCTAAGACAAATTTGCATCTACTTTCTTGCCATCAGTACATACATGACGTTATCTATAAAGTGTAGGAGCCATAAATGAAAGAAAGCCTGCACCATTTGCCTTCCTTAGACTGACATTTAGTTCACTTAATATGAATGTCTCTAGATGCAAAGGAAACAGAGCAATGTCTTGCTGTATTGCCCAGGCTGGCTCTGAACTCCTTGGCCTCAAGAGATCCTCTTTCTTCGGCCTCCTGAGTGGGTAGCACTGTAATCATGTTCACAGCGCCCATTGTCCTTGGATTGTTTGGTGTGGCATTCTGACCACCAAGCTAGGTAGTCAGTATGAGTAGATTATATTATTAGTGTGTTTTTATTTTTTAGAATAAGCAACAAGAGTTTTTTAGTTCCTTAATTATGAAATGTTCTGATGATTTGGATACCAACTAAAGATAATGTATCAGTTTTATGTCATCATGACCAGATAGCTGAGCAGAACAAGGGTGAAAAGATGAGTTTTGGCTCACAGTTTCTAAATTTTCTATCTTGTCAGGGAGGGTATGGTGGAACAAAATAGCTTACATTATGCTTGTACTAGGTGGCTTCTTCCATTTTCTCCTTTTATTCCATTTGGATTTCTACATCAAAAAGTGGTACTGCTTACTTTTTCCTTCTTTCCTTCCTTTCTTTTCTTCTTTTTTCTTTCTTGCTTTCTTTCTTTCTTTCTTTCTTTCTTTTTTTTTGGGATAGGGTTTCTCTGTATAATCCTGGCTGTCCTGGAACTTACATTATAGAACAGACTGGCTTCAAACTCACAGAGATCTGTCTGCCTCTGCATGCACCATCACTGTCCAGGGCAGATCTTAATAGTTCTTAGTGAATGTTCTCTAAAAACAACAATAACAAAATACATACTTCAGTACCCTATACCATTTTTTAAAAAAATGAGTATTTTGCTTGCATGCATATATCTATATACCATGTGGTTTTTGGGTAACTGGAGGCCAGAAAAGGGTAACAAATTCCCCAGAACTGGAGCTATGGTTGTTGAGAATCATATGGGTGCTGGGAATTGAACCCAGATCCTCTGGAAGAACATCTAGTGCTCATAACAGCTGAGCCATAATTCTAGCCCCTTCAGGTACCAATTTTTAATGTTGGTTTACATTTTTGTGACAAAGTACTCATATAAACAACTTAAGAGATTTATTTAGTCTTCTAGTTTGAGTGGTGCTAGTCTCTCATTGTTTATCATATCATAGTCTATATATCATGGTAGAACAGAACAGCTTACATCATGGGAGCCAGAAAGGACTGAAAAGAATAAGGGCAAGGGGCTGGAGAGATGGCTCAGAGGTTAGCACTGACTGCGCTTCCAAAGGTCCTGAGTTCAATTCCCAGCAACCACATGGTGGCTCACAGCCATCTGTAATAAGATCTGGTGCCCACTTCTGGCCTGCAAACATACATACAGACAGAACACTGTATAGATAATAAATAAATAAATCTAAAAAAAAATAAAGGACTTACAAACTTAAAAAAAAAGAATGAGGGCAAGGAGGGAGAGAAATAGAAAGACAAGGCAAGTATGACTGCTTAGCTTTTTATTGTTTTTTTTTCCCTTGTATTTTGGCTATTTTTTTTTTTTTTTGTGACTGTCCTGGAACTCATGCTGTAGACCAGACTGGCCTTGAACTCACAGAGATCCACCCGTCTCTGCCTCCCCTGTGCTGGGATTAAAGGCACACAAGCTACCACCAACCTTCAACATTTTATGTTAGTATGATGTTGATTGTCAACTTGACAGGATCTAGCGTTACTTGGGAAATGGATTTTGTTAGTATGATGTTGATTGTCAACTTGACAGGATCTAGCGTTACTTGGGAGATGGATTTCTAGTGCATTTCTGCAGAAGATCACCTTGATGCAGTAATTGAAATGGGAAGACACAATTCTGTGGGCAAGTGGTCTTCGACTGTATGGGAGGAGGCAGTGGGCTGAGTACAGGTATTTGTTGTTCTTTTCTTTGACTATGGATGTAATGTGACTAACTGCTTCAAGCTCTTGCTGCGCTGATTTCTCTTCCATGATGGACCTTAAGCTATGAGATAAAATAAGCCTCCCTTACATGACTTTTGAATGTCATCACAACAACAGGAAAAGAAACTAAGAAAATTAGGTTATAAAGGAAAATTAAATATTTTTCTCTTTTTTTAAAAAAGATTTCTTTATTATGTATATAGTGTTCTGCCTGCATGTATGCCTGCATTCCAGAAGAAGGCACCAGATCTCATTATAGATGGTTGTGAACCACCATGTAGTTGCTGGGAATTTAACTCAAGTCCTCTGGAAGAGCAGCCAGTACTCTTAATCTCTGAGCCATCTCTCCTAAATATTTTTCTCTTATTTTTCAGGTAAACCAACCAAAACTCTTCCCTGAATGAAAAAAAATCTTTTTTAAAGTTGCATATATACAAAAGAAAAAACCTAAATGCTTTTTATTTTGCCCGAACACAAGATTTAAATCAGGTACAGCAATAGAAGGTAAGCTGGTCTTTCTTTCCAGGTCAATTCTGCTTTATTGTACAGTTTACTCAGTAACATCGTATAGATGGATGTTCAAAGGTTGGATGATAATGAAACCTTTGTTTCTGTTTTTTGAGGTGGGGTCTCACTGGCCGTTGAAAGTCTTTCTATTATAATACAACTTGATGTTGGAATTCTCTCTTTCTCTGTCAGGATCTCACTGTGTAATCAAAACTGTTCTCAAACTTATGATTCTTCTCCCTCGTGCCCTGAATGCTGGTTCATGTAATTTCTTGCTAGCATTTTGCTGTACTAGAAGTTCAAATAGCATACCAAAGGGCAAAAGAAAAGATGGAACATGAGCATTATGACAGCTTTCTTTTGCTTTGTACTGAAGAAAGCATTAGTTTTCTTCACTATAAAGCTTACTCACTGTATTGTTCCTTTTCTGTTGCTGTGATAAAGCACCGCTTTTCGGAAATGAATGAGACACAGTCTGTAGATTTAAGAAGCATGCTGTTTCCCAACTAATATGAATTAAAGAGAGAAAATGGTCTGACAAGATGGTTCGGTGGGTAAAAGCACAAATCTGATGACCTACCTGAGTTTGATCCTTGGAACACATGGTGGAGGGAGAGAATTGACCCCAAAAAGTTGACTTCTGATCTCTAGACATGTGCGATGGCACATACGCTGCTGTACTAACACATGTCACATGTAGATGGAGGCTGCTTGTTCGTTTCCTGGCTGCCCAGACCCAAAATAAACACACAGAAACTGTATTAATTGCAATACTGTTTGGCCAATAACTTAAACATATTTCTAGCTAGCTCTTATATCCTAAATTACTCATTTCTATTAATCTGTATATTGCCACGTGGTTGTGGCCTACAGGTAAGGTTCAGTCCGGTGTCTAGCGTCTATCTCCTGCTGCAGCTACTTGGCTCTGCTTACTCTCTCTATATATCTTTTCCAGCTTGGCTATATTCTGTTAAGTCATTGGCCGAAAGCAGCTTCTTTATTAACCAACGGTAATAAAACATATTTACAGCATACAGAGGGGAATCACACGACAGTCACACAAACACAATAATGATAAATAAAACTCGTTATTTTATTTATTTATTTATTTTTAAACAGAACCTATTTAGCCCCAGCTGTCCTAGAATTCACTATATAGACCAGGCTAGCCTCAAACACATGGAGACATCTGCCTCTGCCTCCCAAGTGCTAGGATTAAAGGCATGGGCCACTATACCTGGCAATGATAAAGTTTAAAAAGTTAAAATAGAAAAGAATAAGAGCTGATTTGTGGCTGGACAGATAATAAATTGCAGTTTAGATTCTATTCTCTCTTGGCAACAGTCTCTACCGCAGACAGAATGTTCCATTAGATTCTTTCATGGAATTGTATGATCATATGGGCAACACTTGTGTTTGAATCCAACCCTCTGTCTTCCGATTGTGTCACCCTGGAAAAATAAAGAAGCAGAACTTGAGGCTCCTTTCATTCATTCAGTACTGGGTAAGCATGTAGGAGATATTGGCCATATTATGCTGTTCTTGACAGTCTGGAAGAATCTCAAGGATAGCTGTCACAATGGGACGAGCATCTTTCTGTGTTGATTACTAAGTCCAAAGCTGGGTTATGAACAAGGATGCTCGCAGTGGTAACCAACAGATCATTTTTAGAAGGAAGAATATGGCCTTCCCCATAGTTAAACATCTCTATGAAAGACAGGGTATAGAGACCAGACATGGTGGTTCACACCTGTAATCCCAGGACTTGAGAGGCTGATGTAGAATGATCACCATAAGTTCAAGACACCCTGTGCTAATGAGACCCTGCTTCAATTAAAACAATAAAAGTTTGAAAAAGAAATATTCAAGAATTGGGTCTGCAAGATGGCTAAACAGCTAAAGGCACTTGTGAATTTAAACAGATTAAACATATATGAAGACAGAATTATTGATCTGTAATATGTATCAAAAAACTGTTCAGAATGTTGAACTGAGAGATGGGAAATCAAAAACGAGATTAAACAGATATAGAGGTTACTGTAAAAATGATGGAAATGGATAGTTAGAATTCCACTTTAAAATAGGGAAAATGAAGGCACAGCATTATTTAAAGTATTAAGAGCTTTAAGCTTTTCAAAAACTAATAATATTTAAGCCTATAGATTTATGAAGCATGTTGTATCTCAGCTATTATGAATTAAAAAGAGAAAATGGGCTGGCGAGATGGCTTGATGTTTATCGCACAAGCTTGATGACCTGAGTTTGATCCCAAGAAGCCATGTGGAGGGAGAGAGTTGACCCCTTAAAGTTGTCTTATGACCTCCAGACTACGTGATGGCCTATGCCTGATGACATGAATCTGATCCCTGGAATCCACATAGTGAAAGAAGAAAACTGATTAGTGTAGGTGTGCGCACGTGTATACACACACCACATGCACACACTCAGATAAATAAACATTAAAAAAATTAGGAGCTGGAGAGAAGGGATCATGTTTAAGAACACTGCTTCCCTTCTAGAGGACCTGAGATTGTTTTCCAGCATCCATGTTAGGTAGCTCACAAATATAACTATAACTCCAGTTCCAGGGGATCTGACTCCCACTTCTGGCCCAAGGGCAACCACACATGTGACATACAATACACAAAAACACACATAAATAATAATTTTTTATTTTTAAAAATACGTTTCGTTGGGGTTTTTTTTGTTGTTGTTGTTTCATTTTTCAAGACAGGGTTTCTCTGTGAAATAGCTCTGGATGTCCTGGAACTCTCTTTGTAGACAAGCTGGCCTCAAAGTCACAGAGATATGCCTGCTTCTGCCTCCCAAGTGTTGGGATTAAAAGCATGTGCTGGAGAAATGGTTGAGAGCACTGGCTGCACTTTCAGAGGCCCTGAATTAAAGTCCCAGCAACCACATGGTGGCTCACAACCATCCATAATGGGATCTCTTCTGGAATAAAGATATGCATGCAGATAGAACATTCATATACATAAAATAAATAAATAAATCTTTTTTTTTAAAGTGTATGCCACCATCACCTGGCCAGCCTTCTTTGTTTGTTCTGGATTATTATTGTTATATATGTATATGTGTGTTTATGCACAAATATATAAATACAACCTAATGAGTCTGTTTTTGTTTGTGTGTACATGGCTTCAAGGCTGACCACTGTACATTGGACAACCAATTAAGGGGCTTATCCCTGGGAGAGGCTAATTCTCCTTCTCCCCACATTTATTAGTTGCCTGTAGTTCTTTGTCTAGAGTGGTACTCTATGAAATTTTCCTTCTTCCACATTAATATGTCTATTGATACTGTCATTATTGCAATTTTGTTTATGCAGCCATTTGTAGGAGAGACTGTTTCACCACAGACTTCTTGGTATTTTGGCTCTTACAGTTTTTCTATTAGCTCTTCTGAGATGTTCTCTGAGCCACAGATGCAGGAACTCTGCTATATATATATCTGTCGAGACTGGGCTCCCATTGATGTCTGGCAGGAAGCACACAGGCATGATACTCAAATAGTGGCTGAGAGCTTTGCATCCTGATGCATGGCAGCAGGAAGATAGAAAGAGAGACACTGGGTCTGGTGTGGGCTTTTGAGACCTCCAATGATCTACTTCCCCCAATAAGGCCACACCTCCCAGTCTTTTCCAAGCAGTTTAGCAACTGGAAACCACACATTCAAATTTTTGAGTCTATTGGAGCAATTCACATTCAAACCACCACATACATAGTGCATTCTGAACCCCTCCCTACCCTCTTTACCCAACTCCACAATCCCTTTTCTACCTACATTGATGTCTTAATCAGTGACCATCAATTTGGAAATAAGCATTGGAGTCTAGTGGGCTCCTCAGTGAAGTATCTATGTCCTTAAATTCTGACAATATTCCTTATTTTTGAAAACAAGGTAAAAAAAAATAAAGTCAGTATGAATAGAGTAAGAGGAAAAAAGTCGAACCTGAGTCCTCCAGATTTGTTTTTCCTTTTTACTGTTGTGTTGTCTATGCTGAATTCCTTGCGTTTCTGTATTAATTTTAGTAATACCTTGTGAGATCATAGGTAGGATTTAAAAACAAAACAAGACAAAAAACCAAGTGGAGAATAGTGTTACATGTCTATAATCCTATCCACAGGTTTGCTTAAAAAAGAAGCAAACTAAATGCAGTGGTGGCACATTCCTGTAATCCCACTGGTTGAGCAGTGGAAGCCACAGGATCAGGATTCACTATGATCCTTAGCTATACAGAGAGTTTAGGCCAACCAGGACAGGCTACAGAAGACCCTTTCGTTAAAAAAACAGAAGCGCAGTCTTTAGGCTGCAGAGGTGGCTCAAGGTTAAGAGCACTTGCTGCTTCTCCAGAGGACCAGAGGTTGATTCTCAGCACTGTGTCATGCAGCTCACGACACCCTAGAACTCCAACTCCAGAGCATCTGATACCCATTTCTGGCTTCTGTAGGTGTGTGCTTGCCTTAATTCTAGCACTCCAGAGGCAGAGGCAGAGGCAGGTGAATCTCTGAGTTCGAAGCCAGCCTGATCTACAGAGCGAGTTCCATGACAGTCAGGACTACACAGAGAAACACTGTCTTGGAAAAACAAAACAAAATAGTAAAAGACAAAAATAAAAAAACAAAAAATCTTTTGATTTTAGTTTCCATATCTTATTGTCTTTAGAGAAAGTAATCTATATGATAGTGATCTTCTGAAGTTATTGCGTCATCCAGTATTGGGGCTTATATTTGTATTTTTGGTTGTGAGCCTAGCTTTTAATGCTTGAGCCATTATCCTAGCCCAGTGGCTTATATTTGTAAATATTACATTGGATGTTGAAAACTTTTGTATTCCATTTTTAGGTGTTTATGTTTCCTTAACAGCCTGAACTTAGTCACTGCAACTCTAAGAAATAACAGAGAAGTCCCTTGTGCTCTTTACCCATTTCCTCCTGGATAGAAACTTTGTTTTTTTGTTGTTGTTGTTGTTTTGTTTTTCTTTTCTTTTTTTTATTGAGAAAAGGAAGAAAAAAAAAACAAGTTTCCACCTCCTCCCAGCCTACCATTTCCCTCCCCCTCCTCCCACCCTTCTCCCCCTCCTCCCACTCCTCTCCCCCTCCCTCTCCAGTCCGAAGAGCAGTCAGGGTTCCCTGCCCTGTGGTAAGTCCTAGGTCCTCCCCCCTCTGTCCATATCTAGGAAGGTGAACATCCAAACTGGCTAGGCTCCCACAAAGCCAGCACATTGCATAGGATCAAAACCCTGTGCCATTGTCCTTGGCTTCTCATCAGCCCTCATTGTTCGCCATGTTCAGCGAGTCCAGTTTTAACCCGTGCTTTTTCAGTCACAGTCCAGCTGGCCTTGGTGAGCTCCCAGTAGATCAGCTCCACTGTCTCAGTGGGTGGGTGTACCCCTCGTGGTCCCGACTTCTTTGCTCATGTTCTCCCTCCTTCTGCTCCTCATTGGGACCTTGGGAGCTCAGTCCAGTGCTCCAGTGTGGGTCTCTGTCTCTATCTCCATCCATCACCAGATGAAGGTTCTATGGTGATATGCAAGATATTCGTCAGTATTGCTATAGGATAGGGTCATTTCAGGTTCCCTATCCTCAGCTGCCCAAGGAACTAACTGGGGACCTCGGCTTGGGCTCCTGGGAGCCACTCTAGGTTCAAGTCTCTTGCCAACCCTAAGGTGGCTCCCTTAACTAAGAATTGTGCTTCCGTGCTCCCCTATCCAACCTTCCTTTATCCCAATCTTCCTTTTTCCCCAAGTTCCCCCCATCCTCCCCTTCTCCCTTTTCTCTCCCCATCTCCCTTTACCCCCATCCCACCCCACCCCCAAGATCCCAATTTTCTCCCCTGCAATTTTGTTTTGAGACAGACTCTCAAGGAGCCGCTGCTGACCTTCAGCTCCCTATGTAGCTGTGCTTGAACTTGAACTACTCTTCATTCTGCCCCCTTCCAGGTGGTGGGATTGCAAGCCAGCACTAACAGAAATGTTTTAGTTATAGCCAGGAAGTGGCACTAATACAATCTACTGATTTTATTCACACCTCCCAGATTGTTTGTTTTTAGACTGTTTCTTGCTGGCCTGGAACTTGCATGTAGTTCATGTTGTCCTGGAACTCACAGAAATCTGAATACTTCAGCCTTCCAAATGCTGGGGTTACAAGTGTGTGATACCATACTCAACCTGACCTCCCAGTTCACTGTGTGTGCGCGCGTGCGTGCGTGTGCATGTGTGTGGTCATGTACTTGAACTTGCTTTGTAGTGAAGGATGATCTTGAACTCCTGATCCTGCTACTTTCGCCTCCCTAGGGCAGGGATTGCAGGTGTGCACTCCCACGCCCAGTTGTCATGTCACTTTTTAACCATATTTGCTTCCCTTTTGCTTCTTTCCTAATTCCCAACCACTGGAACCAAGAATCTGCCTTTTCCTGTTGCTGTGATAAAATATCTTGATAGAAGCAGTTTAAGGTGAAATAGTTTATTTTGGTCAAGACCTTAAGGATATGGATCATCATGGTAGAACAGTTAAGACTGTAAGCACTTGAAGCAGTTTTGTTGCATTTACAGTTCGTTAGCAAGAGGAGAACAATGAATGAATGCTTGTGCTGAGCTGTCGTCCTCATTTTTATGCATTCTAGAACCCAAGCCTAGGGAACTGTGCACACTCTTTAGGTGTGTCTTCCCATTTCAGTTAACCTAATCAAGAGACTCCCTCACAGGTATGTCCAGAGACTTGTCTCCTAGGTAATACTAGATCCTGTTAGTTAATATTAGTCATCACGCTGTCTTCCCATTTTCTAATACTGTTTGAAGTGGGTTTTTTTTTTTTTTTGTGTGTGTGTGTGTGTATGAGTGTATTGCCTGTGTATATGTCTGTACTACATGCATGCCTGGTGCCTTCAGGTGTCAGAAGAGGGCAAGGGCATCAGATCTCCCAGAACTGGAGTCATAACCACCATGTGGGTGCTAGGACGCAAACCCAGCTCCTCTTCAAGAACTACTCTTAACCACCGAGCCATCTTTTCAGCTTGTGTTTCTAGAATTTTATTTATTTATTTATTTATTTGTTTGTTTGTTTGTTTGTTTGTTTATTTTTTGAGACAGGGTCTCTCTAAGTAGCTCCAGTTGTCCTGGAACTTACTTGCTGTATAGACCAGGCTGACCTTGAACTCACAGAGATCCACCTGCCTCTGCTTTCCAAATGCTCTGATTATGTACCACCAAGCCATTTCTAAAATTTTTATCACTTCAAAATGTTATACTGGAGCTAGGCAAGTTGGCGTAATCTTAAGCTTTCAGGAGACTGTGGTGAGAGAATTGTTTGAACCCAAGAGTTCAAGACCAACCTGGGTACCATAGTGAGACAGTATCTCAAACAAATAAAACAGCAAAACAGTACCAAATCCACCAAGTCATCAATGGAATCATAGTATGAAAACTATTGGGATTTGTTTACTTTGTCCAGTAATAAATTTCTAGACATGTATTTAGATTTTTTTTTAATTTTATTTTTTCTTTTTTTATTGATAAAAGGAGAATAAAGAAAAGAAACAAAAAAAAAACCAAATTTCCACCTCCTCCCAGCCTCCCATTTCCCTCCCCCTCCTCCCACTCTTCTCCCCCTCCTCCCACCCCTCTCCCCTTCCCCCCACTCCTCTCCCCCTCCCTCTCCAGTCCGAAGAGCAGTCAGGGCTCCCTGCCCCATGGTAAGTCCCAGGTCCTCCCCCCTCCGTTCATATCTAGGAAGGTGAACATCCAAACTGGCTAGGCTCCCACAAAGCCAGCACATTGCGTAGGATCAAAACCCCGTGCCATTGTCCTTGGCGTCTCATCAGCCCTCATTGTTCGCCATGTTCAGAGAGTCCAGTTTTATCCCATGCTTTTTTGGTAACAGTCCAGCTGGCCTTGGTGAGCTCCCAGTAGATCAGCTCCACTGTCTCAGTGGGTGGGTGTACCCCTCGTGGTCCCGACTTCTTTGCTCATGTTCTCCCTCCTTCTGCTCCTCATTGGGACCTTGGGAGCTCAGTCCAGTGCTCCAGTGTGGGTCTCTGTCTCTATCTCCATCCATCACCAGATGAAGGTTCTATGGTGATATGCAAGATATTCGTCAGTATTGCTATAGGATAGGGTCATTTCAGGTTCCCTATCCTCAGCTGCCCAAGGAACTAACTGGGGACCTCAGCTTGGGCACCTGGGAGCCCCTCTAGGGTCAAGTCTCCTGCCCACCCTAAAGTGGGTCCCTTAACTAAGAATTGTGGTTCCGTGCTCCCCTATCCAACCTTCCTTTATCCCGATCCTCCTGTTTCCCCAAGTCCCCCCTCCTTCCCTTCTACCTTTTCTTTCCCCATCTCCCCTTACCCCCATCCCACCCCACCCCCAAGATCCCACTTTTCTCCCCGGCAATTTTGTCTACTTCCCTTATCCAAGAGGATAACTATATGAAAAATATGGAACACTTCACGAATTTGCGTGTCATCCTTGCGCAGGGGCCATGCTAATCTTCTTTGTATCGTTCCAATTTTAGTATATGTGCTGCCGAAGCGAGCACATGTATTTAGATTTTGCACTCATCAGTAATTCATTTTGGAGGCTGGGGATGTAACTCAGTTGTTAGAGTGCTTGCCTAATGATGGGGGAGAGTCTTCTGTTTTGTGTTAATTTCATTGGTTAAATAAAGAGACTGCCTTGGCCCTTTAATAGGACAGAAAATTAGGTAGGCAGAGTAGACTGAACAGAATTCTGGGAGAAAGAAGCCAGGTCAGGCAGTCGCCATGATTCTCCCACTCGACACAGATGCAGGTTAAGATCTTCCCTGGTAAGCCACCTCGTGGTGCTACACAGATTATCAAAAATGGGTTAAAGCAAGATGTGAGAGTTAGCCAGTAAGAGGCTGGAACTAATGGGCCAGGCAGCATTCAAAAGAATACAGTTTCCATGTAATTATTTCGGGTAAAGCTAAACGTACAGAGCTGGGCGGGAACGCAGCCCACCACAGCTCCTACAACAGCCTAATATGAATGAGAGCCCTGGGTTTGAGTCCAGTTCTGCACCAGGGAGGCAGAGGTAGAAAGATTGGGATTTCAAGGTGACCCTCAGCTACATGTCAAGTTTGAGGTTATTCTGTCAAACATGAGACTCAAAAAATAAAATTCTTTTCTAATCATAAAATATTTATTCCACTTACATGAACTTAGTACATATGTTCTTAACTGTTGTGCTTGGAATTGTACATGAATTTTTCATGTGGCATTAAACAAGAGTAACCTTTATTTACAGTTATTTTCTTGTTTACTGTTTCTATATCATCTGCATGTTGGCAAGAAAAGTGATAAATTTTCCTAACTTCCTTGCTTGGTGGCCATGTTAACCTCCCAGTGTCATTCTGATTTTAGTATATGAGCTATCAGAGCGAGCACAATAGCACTTTATATTGCCCTATCTTCCTTACTGTGTTGGTACCACATGCTATGTTACAGTTTGCATTTTGAAGGCTGTCCAAGCTGATTCCAGCCTCCCCACCCTCCTTTTTGGTTAGCATACAAGAAATGTAATTCTAACTTTTTGTTTGTTTGATACAGGGTCTCACTATGCAGCTCTGGCTGTCCTAGAACTCACTAGACCAAGCTAACCTCAAACTCAGAGATCTGCCTGCCCTGCCTTCTGAGTGCTGGGATTAAAGGCATACCCTGCTGTTATTCTAACTTTTGACTGTTACAAATAAAGCTGTTGTCAACATTCATGTGAAGGTTTTTGTGTGAATTTAAGTTTTTGTTTTCCTAGGATCAATGTCCAGGGCCAAGGCAGTTTTATCTGTATGGATTTCTGTTCACTGCTGCATTCATAGAGGTTGCAGAATCTCTTAAGGTTTGTATGTTTATCATGTTTGAACCTTTTCTTTCTTACCTGTGTATAACATTGCCTCCTATTGGTTTTTGCCTTAAAGTTAGTATATCAGATACTAAAATTGTTTTTGTTTTTGTTTTTCGAGACAGGGTTTCTCTGTCGTTTTGGAGCCTGTCCTGGAACTAGCTCTTGTAGACCAGGCTGGTCTCGAACTCACAGAGATCCGCCTGCCTCTGCCTCCCAAGTGCTGGGATTAAAGATACTAAAATTGTATCTCAGCTTTTGGTTCATATTTGCCTTCTCTTTCTGTGTGTTTTAATCTTTATTTATTTGTTATGTACAGTGTGTCTACAGGCCAGAAGAGGGCACCAGATCTCATTATAGATAGTTGTGAGCCACCATGTGGTTGCTGGGAATTGATCTTGGGACCTTTGGAAGAGCAGTCAGTGGTCCTAACCTCTAAACCATCAAGCCCCCTCTGTGTGTTTTTCAGTTATCATATTTCTGGCTCTTTCAGTTCTCTAAAAGTATATCTTTGTTTGTTTGAGACAGGTTTTCTCTCTATATCCCTGGCTGTCCTGGAACTTTCTGTGTCTTGAACTCCCAGAGATCTGTCTGCCTCTGCCTTCCAGAAGTGCAGGGACCAAAGGTGTGTGTCACTATGTCCAGCTAAAGTATATTGTTTATAGTAAACATTGTTGGAATTTTATATCCAGTCTGAGAGACTTTTTCATTGATAATTTTATCCCACATTTGGTTGTTGATATTATTAATGCTAGTTTCTTTAATTTTATTTCATATTTCCTACTTACTAATATTTTAATTTTGTTTTTATTTCTTATTTCCTACTTTCCACAGTCTATATTATGGTAGATGTTTCATTTTGGGTTTTGTTTTGTTTGCTTTAATTAACATTTTCTTAGTTTTATATTCCTTTTGTCGTGGATATTAAGACCTTTATTCCACTTACATGATTTTTAAGTTTAAAAATATCCCTTTCATTTTCCCAATAACACAGCCCCTTTTCCTTCCCATATCAGCAGGTAGAGAAGTGTCTATTGAACATAAATCTGGCCATATAAATGGCTGTCCAAAGGAATGACTCTTTAATTGACAGAACAGTGCCAGCTGGGTTTTATAGCACATGCCTATAATTCTAGGCTTTTGTGGAGGCAAAGCTGAAGAATTTTGAGTTTGAGGCAAACTCTAGGTATGTTGTATAAGCCAATCTGAAAAAAAAATCTCGAATAACAAAACTAAACAAAATATAGATTGCCTGGGATGAGCCAGGTATTTTCCTGTTTTGCTGTTTTTAAGTCATACAGATTTTTGTTGTTTCTTTTTTTTCCTTTTTTCTTCTTCTTTCTTTCTTTCTTTCTTTCTTTCTTTCTTTCTTTCTTTCTTTCTTTCTTTCTTACTTTTTTACTTTCTTACTTTCTTTCTGAGATAGGCTCTCTGTATTTAGCCTTGGCTGGGCTGGAAGTGGCCATGAGGATCAGGCTAGATTTGGACTAACAGAAACCTGCCTGCCTCTGCTTCTTGAGTTTAAATGGGTTAAAGGTGTACAATACCATCCCCAACAGTCACACAGATTTTTTTAAAAAAGATTTATTTTTATTCTTTGTAATTATATGTAGGTGTATATGTCTGCATATGGGGATGTGCACATGCATTCAGTGCCTGTGGAGACCAGAGGCGTTAGATCCTTGGAGCTGGAGGTAGAGAAAGTTGTGAGAATTCGGGTCCTCTGGGAGAACAGAAACTGCTCTTAACTGCTGATAGTCATACAGATACTAAATTGCAGATTATTTTATAGTATGCACTTCTGCTCTTTGAATTCAAGTCTTATATATAATTTCCAAGGTATTTTATTAATAATTATTTATTCTTTTCCTTTTTTTTTTTTTTACTTTTGAGGCAGAGTTTCTCTGTGTAGCACTGGCTGTCCTGGAACTCACTCTGTAGACCAGGCTGGCCTTTAATTCACTCAGAAATCCATCTGCCTCTGCCTCCCAAGTGCTGGGATCAAAAGTGTGTGCCACACCACCCAACTATTCTTAATAATTCTTATATCTATCTATCTATCTATCTATCTATCTATCTATCTATCTATCTATCTATCTATTATGTATACAATATTCTGTCTGTGTGTATGCCTTCAGGTCAGAAGAGGGCACCAGACCCCATTACAGATGGTTGTGAGCCACCATGTGGTTGCTGGGAATCGAACTCAGGACCTTTGGAAGAGCAGGCAATGCTCTTAACCTCTGAGCCATCTCTCCAGCCCCTCTTAATAATTCTTTACTGGTTTTAGTTGTATACCACACAAGTATTATTTATAGTAAATAAGCAGACCCATTTTATTTTGCGGTTTGTGATAGTTAGTTTTATGTCAACTTGGCACAAGCTAGAGCCATTTGGGAAGAGGGAACCTCAATTGAGAAAATGCCTCCAATAGATTAGCCTGTGGGCAAACTTGTGGGGCATTTTCTTGATTGATGATTCATATGGGAGAACCCAGTTCACTGTGGACTGGTAGTCCTGGGTGCTGTAAGAAAACAGGCTGAGCAAGTCATGAGGAGCAAGCTACTAAAAAGAACATTCCAATAAATTCCTCTGTTTCAGTTTTTGCCTTGAGTTCTTGCCCTGACTTCCTTCAATGATGGACTGTGATGTAAAAGTGTAATTGAAATAAATCATTTCCTCTCCAAGTTGCTTTATGACAAAACAATGGTGTTTTGTCACAGCAACAGAAACGCTAAGATGAATTAGTACGAGGCCATGGGATATTTCATTGACAGTCCTGACCATGTGTGTTTTGAGAGGA
Organism: Microtus pennsylvanicus; assembly: GCF_037038515.1. Taxonomy (NCBI): domain Eukaryota; kingdom Metazoa; phylum Chordata; class Mammalia; order Rodentia; family Cricetidae; genus Microtus; species Microtus pennsylvanicus. The sequence continues at coordinate 17,773,281 of NC_134580.1, forward strand.
CTCTGGTAGCATTTGGATTTTGAGCTGGAGAAGCCATTGAGTGCTCAGAGCTCTGTGGGCTGTTCTGTAGGAGTGTAGAAGATAATGGTGGAAGCCCAGCATGTGATGGAGGCCTGGCTTGTGAGGTTTCAGAAGGAAACCGAGACTCAGGGCCAGTTATGTGATATTTTGAATTAAGAATCTGTGGTCCTGGTCAGCTGAGGTGGAAGAATTGGCTGTAATTAACAAGAGTCCAGAACCACTGAAGTGAAACCTTTCTTTTGATGGAATAATTGGTGCTGGTTAGCTGGAGCTAAGAAATTGATGGTGATTAAGAAGAAACCAGCAGCATTGAGAATTGTCTATCTGGGAGTTTTTCCCAGAATGTCAGCACACAGAAGCTCTGGTATAGAGGGAGCTGAGGATATATCTGGGGCATATAAGAAAACCAAACTGAGGGCTGGAGAGATGGCTCAGAGGTTAAGAGCACTGACTGTTCCTTCAATCCCCTGAGTTCAATCGCCAGTAACCTCATGGTGGCTCACAACCATTTGTAATGAGATCTGGTGCCCTCTTCTGGCCTGTAGGGATACATGTAGGCAGAACACTGAATACAAAATAAATAAAAATTAAAAAAAAAAAAAAGAAGGGGCGGAAGAACTCACTCTGTAGACCAGGATGACTTTGCACTCACAGAGATCCACCTGTCTCTGCCTCCTGAGTGCTGGGATTAAAGGTATATGTCACGACCACCTGGCCTTCATTTCTTGCTTTTTTTCCTATTTATACCATTTATTTTATTTTATATTTTATTTTTATTAAATTTATTTATTATGTATACAGTGTTCTTCCTACATGTGTGCCTGCAGGCCAAATGAAGGCACCAGATCTCATTATGGATGGTTGTGAGCCACCATGTGGTGGTTGGGAATTGAACTCAGGACCTCTGGAAGAACAACCAATGCTCTTAACCACTGAGCCATCTCTCTAGCCCCTATTTTATATTTTAAAAAGAGAAAACAAACGGTCTCTTTATTTTACATATCAATCCCAGTTCCCACTCCCTCCCCTCTTCCCCTTCCTTCCACCTTCCTCCCTATCATCCATCCACTCCTCTGAGAGGGTAAGGCACATTGCTGAGGGAAAGATCCAAGGCCCTCCCTACTATATCTAGGCCGAGCAAGGTATCCATCCAGAGAAAATGGGTTCCCCAAAAGCCAGTACAAGCAGTAGGGATAAATCCTGTTGCCACTGCCAGAGGCCCCACAGTCTGCTCCAGTCATACAACTATCACCCACATTCAGAGGGTTTAGTTTGGTCCTATGCTGGCTCCTTCCCTGTCTAGCTGGAGTTGGTGAGTTTCCATTAGCTCAGGTAAACTGTTTCAGTGGGTGTACCCATCATGGTCTTGACCTCTTTGCTCATATTCTCACTCCTCTCATTATTTTGGTTTTTTTTTTTTTGTTGTTGTTGTTTGTTTTTTGAGACAGTGTTTTGCTGTCCTGGAACTAGCTCTTGTAGACCAGGCTGGCCTCGAACTCACATAGATCTGCCTGCCTCTGCCTCCCGAATGCTGGGATTAAAGGCGTGTGCTATCACCAACCAGCATTCCTCCCATTCTTCAACTGGACTTTGGGAGCTCAGCCCAGTGCTCCACTGCGGGTCTCTGCCTCTGTTTCCATCAGTTACTGGATGAAGGTTCTATGGTGATTCATCAATCTGACTACAGGGCAAGGCCAGTCTGGACACCCTCTCCTCTATTGCTTAGGGTCTTAGCTGGGGGTCATCCTTGTGGATTCCTGGGAATTTCTCTAGTCTCAGGTTTCTTGCTAGCCCCATAATCGTTCCCTCAATCAAAATATCTCTTTCCTTGCTCTCATCTCTGTCCTTTTCCCATCTCGTGTATCCCGTTCCCTCAAGTTCTCCTCCTTCCTTCTCTTCCCCTTCTGTCTTTCCTTCTCCCCCCACCCTCATTTCTTGCTTTTTTTTTTTTTTTTTGGTTTTTTGAGACAGGGTTTCTCTGTGGCTTTGGAGCCTGTCCTGGAACTAGCTCTGTAGACCAGGCTGGTCTCAAACTCACAGAGATCCGCCTGCCTCTGCCTCCCGAGTGCTGGGATTAAAGGCGTGCGCCACCATCGCCCGGCATCATTTCTTGCTTTTTAAAACACTCTGTCACATTACTTTTTGTTGTTGTTTTGAAATAGTCTTACCTTTATGTAGACCTAGCTGGCTTTGAATTCACAGAGATCCACCTGCCTCTGCCTCCCAAGTCCTGGGATTAAAGGTGTGTACCACTATGTCTGGAGGATACCACATTTATTTATGTTATGTTATTAGTGTGTGTGTGTGTGTGTGTGTTGTATTCATGTGCTTGCTTTGATTTGTATGTGGCCAACAGAGGACAATTTATGGGACTTGTGTAAATTCAGGTTCTCAGGTGTGGTGACAGGTGCCCTTAGTCACTGATGCCATCTTGCTGACTCTCTCTATCCCTCCCCCTGCCTCTGTAGTGCTGGGAAGCAAATCTTATGACCTTGTATATGCTAGGCAATGGCTCTACTATTGAGTTACATTCCCAGCCTCTAAAACATTGTCTTCTAGAATTTCTAGTTGTAGATTTTATAATTAAACCTGTGCGCTATTTCATGTTAATGTGGATTTTGGTGTGAAGTAAGGGTTGAGCTTATTTAACGCATATTTAGTTTTCTGGAATAATCTTTTAAATGACTGCACACACACATACTCATACGCACAACACACCTTTCTCCATTTAATTGATTTTCTACATTTATTGAAGATTAACTGAATATATACTGTGTCAGGGCTACACACCAGTACCTCAGATTCACAAACAGGCAAACACATCTAAGAACCACAGCTAGTCTCTTAGTTTTTTTCATTTACAGTTTATTTTAGTGTCAGGTGTGGTGGCACACATCTTTAATCTCAGCATTTGGGAGGAAGAAGCAAGTCTACCTCTGTGAGTTTGAGTTGAGCCTGGTCTATATAATGAGTTTTAGGCCAACCAGAGTTGCACAGTAAGAGTCTGGCTTAAAGCATTATTTTATATATGTGGATGTTTTGCCTGCATGCATGTCGTCTGTGTATCATAGATGTACAGTGCCCACAGAGGTCAGAAGATGGTGTTATACCGCCTGCCAGAGTTACAGACTGTTGGGAGTGGTGGTTTCAATACTAGAATTCAGTCCCCAGGTCCTCTGCATCTATAGCCAGGACTCTTAACTACTGAGCCATCTCTCCAGCTCCAATCTTTTAGATTTTTTTTAAAGTAAAAATACCAAGTAAGATAAGCCCCTCAGATCTTATAGTTTTGTAAATAACCTCATATTACATTAAAAGAATCTATAATTTGGAGCAGTGAGATGGCTTACCGGGTTAGGACTGATGATCTGAGTTTAGTCCCTGGGACCCATATGATAGAAAGTGAGAACTGACTCCCACAACTTGTCCCCTGACCACCACTCATGTATGCTTTCCTGGTTGGATGGTGTGCACGTGTGCACACACACATAAATAAATGTAAAAATGATTTTAAAATACTCATATTTGAAGATAAGCTTTTAGCTTTGTTGAAGATGAAGCTTCATATTTTCTTTTTGTTATCACAACAGTAAAAACTGTTGGCTAACTCACCTTGGCCTGTACCTTGACAGTGAGCTCCATGGGGATGGTCAGCCTTGTCTAGGCACGACAGCAAAAGCTGGAAGAAGGGCTGAGGAGGCAGAGGAATGGCTGGGTTAGTGGTGATCTTCAGATTGCTGTGGCAAGACTGCACACAGTTGTGTGCATGTGAAGGAGATGGTTGTCTCATGGATTGCCTTGATATTGTTCAGCAAGACGGCCACCATAAACTGAGGGACTAGGTGACACATGGCTGTAGAAAATGAAAAGTTCAAGCAAAACAGATGTCCTTAGTTTGGCTAGCTGAGTATCGGCTCTGAGAGTCTTCTGGGAACACATGTCCAGTGTTCAGTTCACTCAGGAGGGTTTAAGCACCGGGAGGGTAGGTTTCTGGTTTGAGTTAACTTTTTTGGGAAGTAGCGTTGATACTTGGGAGAAAGATGTGTGGGCCCATCAGAGCCACGATCGAAATGAAAGCCTCTAGGGACTTAAGCACTGTGGGGAGAGGAGAGCTAGGTCAGATGAGGGAGATACTGTGCGTGGGGAGAAGGTAAGTCAGTGAGAGGAACGTAAGGGCCCTGTAGATATGAGCAGTTACTTAGGCCCCAGGATCGCTTGTGTGTATGTTGGGGATGAACTCTTTGGACTTTGGTATAGCTCAGCTGAGGGTGGATTAACAGAGTATGGAGGAGTGAGCTCCTCTTTTGTCCTTACTTGCAGCTCTGTGGCCACCATCATGTTCTGGAAATTTGACTTGAATACCACGTCCCATGTTGACAAGCTGCTCGACAAGGAACATGTGACACTGCAAGAGTTAATGGACGAAGATGACATCCTGCAAGAGTGTAAGGCTCAGAACCAGAAGTTGCTGGACTTCCTGTGCAGGCAGCAGTGTATGGAGGAGCTGGTAAATCTCATCACACAGGACCCACCCCTGGACATGGAAGAGAAGGTCCGATTCAAGTATGTACTGAGGCTGTTTCCCAGGCCTGCTGGGTAGTGCTTAGGGAGGCTGTGGGTAGTGTCTAAGGCCAACTAGATACAGGGCATCACCACATGAGAAGTGAGGAGGCTGTTGTGAAGTTGTGGTTTGTGAGGTTTAAGAGTTTTGAATCTCTTGTGTATGTGTTTTTTTTTTCATTCTGTGGTATAAGTGAGTTTATATGAAGTCGACATATGTTGGAACAATTTGATGAAAGAAAGACCCCGTGATAATTAGGTACCTGAGATTGCAGAGTTGTACCACATCATCATTAGAGCTGGTAAACAGGTTAGAGGTATGATGCCTGACCGGTTCAGATGGAGTATGTCATTATCATTAGTGGTACTAAACCTTCAGAAATTTTTCCTAAAATATTTTAAGTTTGACCAGGGTGTTGGGAGCTGACAAAAGGGAAGGGACAGTGTCACCACAAGACAGTTGGAACTTTGTGTAAGGGCAGAGTCTGGAGTGGGAGGATGCTTTGTGTACCAAGAAAGTTTGGCTCCATGAGTAGGTCACATGATCCATAGTGTTTCTGGGGAGAGCTAGGGACAAGTAACACAGCAGTCATAGATCTAGGTGCTTATGAGGAAGCCTACTGTACGCATGCATGGTAGGAAGGTCTTGGCATAGGGTGAGTCATGATTTGCTCTTTATCCCTCCCTCCCTCCCTCTCTCCTTCCCTCCTTCCCTCTTCCTTTCTTCTGACACGAAGACTTACTGTGTAGCACATACTAATCTACTTCCAATACTCCTCCCAAAAATCTTCTAAGTGCTAGGATCTCAGATATATTCCACACCTGTCAGCTTTTACATTTTTAAATATTTGAAAAAAGTTAAAGGGAGAGTACTTTGCTACCCATGTTGATGACCTTTTTGGTGGTGGACATGTCACACTAATCCATATACAGTCAGAGTCCAGTCACAAAAGAGACTAACAAAAATATATCTTTAAAAAATATTTATTTATTATGTATACAATATTCTGTCTGCGTGTATGCCTGAAGGCCAGAAGAGGGCACCAGACCTCATTACAGATGGTTGTGAGCCACCATGTGGTTGCTGGGAATTGAACTCAGGACCTTTGGAAGAGCAGGCAATGTTCTTAACCTCTGAGCCATCTCTCCAGCCCCCTAACAAAAATATTTGCTGACCTTTGTCTTTTGGAAGAAAAAAGAGCAGGCTTAGATAATGAAGCAACCAGTGGTGGGCTGTCAGTGCTTCCTCTGGGCAGTCAGTCTGTCTGTCTGAGTGGTGGGCTGTCAGTGCTTCCTCTGGGCAGTCAGTCAGTCTGACAAGGGTCCCATGATGGGAAACAGTTCTAGGAAGAACTGCTGTCAGAGGGCCACAGCTTTATGGATAGGGTGACCACAGCTGGAGGCTGTTGTGTTCTCATTATCACTACACTACCTGTCATCTTCTCTACAAGTGTCTCCCGGTTTGGGTGACCAATTAGAACAAAATGACAGGTAGGGTGTAGTTAAGGGGCTTTTAGGTCAAAACAGAGATTCTCAGAATAGCATCAATGACTCGAGACTGGCGGAGTCAGAGTCTGAGAGAGATTAGTAGTGCACGGGTACCAAGTTAAAGCAGAGAAAGCAATGAGAGGAGCCTGATACATAGAAGCAAGCAAATGGGACAGAGCAGATTCATCAGTTCATTTGTGGGTTACACATACATAGTCACACAAACACCAGATTTTTGTTGTTGTTGATGATGTTTTTATTTTGTTTTTCAAGACTGGGTTTCTCTGTGTAGCCTTGGCTGCCCTGAAACTCGCTCCTAGACCAGACTGGCCTTGAACCCAGAGATCTTCCTCTCTCTACCTTCCAAGTGCTAGGATTAAGGGCATGTGCCGCCACCACCTGGCCCCAGGTATATTTCTTTAAAGATTTTTTTAATGTATATGGCTGTTTTACCTGTATGTATGTCTGTGCACCATGTATGTGCAATACCCATAGAGATCAAAAGAGGGCCTTGATTGTCTGGGACTATCATGTGAATTCTAGGAACTGAGCCTGGATCCTCTACATGAGCAGCCAGTGCTTCTAACCACTGAGTCATCCCTCCAGCCCACCAGGTTTTTCTCCCCATTTATTGTGTAAGCATTTCATGGATCTCTTCAATTGAAAATGAAAAGATCTTAGTGTAGTGGAATATTTTTTTGCATTATTTCTTTTTCCCCTCTAGTTTTTCCTCTGTTTTCTTTCTGGGCATCTAATTGAGCATTAACTTTTGAAAATTAATGCCTATTTTTTAAATCTTCAAAATGTTTGTTTGTGTATATGCATGGTGTATGTGAACGTGGCTGTGTGCACACCACAGACAACTTTGTGGAGTCAGTTCTCTCCATCCACCCTTAGACAGAGCTCAGGTTAATGGGTTTGCATAGCAAACACCCTCACTGCTCAGCCATCCTGCTGGCCTCATTTTTCTTGGTTTTGCTCTTACTGTTTTATCTATGCCTTTGCTACCCCAGCATTCCATTTAGAAAAAAATCCTTCTAGGCCGGGCGGTGGTGGCGCACGCCTTTAATCCTAGCACTCCCAGAGAATCCCAGAGAAACCCTGTCTCGAAAAATCAAAAAAAAAAAAAATCCTTCTAGTTCTTTTGTGTATGTTGGCGGGGGGAGGGGGGGGTGGGACAGGGTTTCTCTGTAGCTATGGAGCCTGTCCTGGAACAAGCTCTTGTAGACCAGGCTGGCCTTGAACTCATAAAGATCCTCCTGCCTCTGCCTCCTGAGTGCTGGGATTAAAGGTGCGGGCCACTACCGCCCTCCTTCTAGTTCTTACCTGTGGGATGAAGGCCTGTAAGCATGCTGGGAACTTGTTTTTTGCCAAGTTTCCTATTTTTAGCCAGCATCCCATTATCTTTCCATTTTATTTAGTATTCTTAAATTAGTAACAGGAGGGGGCTGGAGAGATGGCTCAGTGGTTAAGAACATTGCCTGCTCTTCCAAAGGTCCTGAGTTCAATTCCCAGCAACCACATGGTGGCTCACAACCATCTGGAATGAGGTCTGGTGCCCTCTTCTGGCCTGCGGACATACACACAGACAGAATATTGTATGCATAATAAATAAATAAATATTAAAAAAAAATTAGTAACAGGACTTGTTTACTTTTCCTGAGAACGAACTAACTCAAGCATAAGATGTTTCCAGACCACCCTGCCCTCAGCAATCAGGACACTGGCCATACATCTCTGGAACTGTGTAGCTTGAGCCCTTACCCTAACTTCTCTCTGAGCACTTGAGAGTCCGTTTTCTCTGGGCTTAGTCTAAGGCAGAATCATTTCCTCTTCTCTTCTCTTCTCCCCCATCCCATGCCTGAGATGTGACACTGGTGATTAACTTAGAGCCTCTTGCATGCTGGATACTGGGCAGGCACTCTACTACAGTGTTTCTCAGCCAGCTGCTCTTCCTGCCTTCCTAACTCTCTATTACTGGAATAGGATCTTAGGAGGGAATAGCCACAAGATCACATGAGTCATTTGTCATGTTGAAGTAAAATTCTTATTCTTTTTGTAAGTTTTTTAAACTACTAGAGCAGTGCCTATTTGTCAGAAAGTAAGTATGTATAAAGGAAAAACCCTAGCCCTACTTAGATGTAGAATTGTTTTCTTTTGGATAAATGTGGTGGCCACACCTTTATTCTCAGCACTTTAGAGGCAGAGACAGGAGGATCTCTGTGAGTTTGAGGCTAGCCTGGTTTGCATGGTAACTTCTAGTACAGCCAGGGCTTTGTAGAAAGACCCTGACTTAAAAAAAAAGGAGAAAAAGAAAAGAATTGGTACCTTTTAGCTCCATCTGCTCTGTTGGACAAGTTGGTTATTCCCTGCTGTGAAAATGCCCTCAAAGCGCAGTCTTTCCTTTGCTTCCTCCCCCGCCCCAGCATGTTGTATCTGGTAGAGCATCACTGTGGCTTTCACTGCTGCTGACCTAACCTTCTTCTGCTGCTCTCTGTGGTCTCCCTGCCCTCAATTGGTCATGGATGATCCTCTACACTAAACACTTGTACGGGGTTAGAGCCATTGCATGAGGTGGGGCCCTGGCTGTCCCACTTCACAGACAAAGACATTGAAAACCAGAGAGGTTAGCCAGGAAGGAGCAATCCCAGAACTGACTTAACCCTTAGGCCCCTCCCGCACTCAGCCTATGGGGCCCTCAACACTGTCCATACTGTTCTCATGTCCAAAGGCCCACTTGTCTTGCAAGTCCTGCTGGGTCTGCATGACTGACAGCTCATTATGGCTCTGAAGATTGCTCCTTATTGGGCTGAGAGAGAGAGCACCCACAATCAGTGCAGAACTGTTTCTGGGGGCATTGGTTGTCTTCTATCCTGTGTGGGCCAGCTGCTAAAGAAGAATCAGTGATAGCATGGAATCACAGAATGGGCTAGGAAGGGTTATCTTGTCTGTAGTCATTTTCATTAAATGAAGAGTATATTTTCACATATTAGCATTTCTTTTTTTGAAGATTTATTTATTCTTTGTACAGTGTGCTGGCGCGTATGCCTACACACCAGAAGAGGGTATCAAATCTCATTATAGATGCTTGTGAGCCACTGTGTGGTTGCTGGGAATTGAACTCAGGACCTCTGGAAGAGCAGCTAGTGCTCCTAACCTCTGAGCCACCTCTCCAGCCCCCATACTAGCATTTCTTAGTAGTAAATTACTTATATGCTGTCTCACTGATGATACTGTTTCATAGCTTCAGACATGATATTTCTTAGTGTAGAGCAGTTTTGCTCTGTGCTTACTAATTTGAAGTCACAGGAAGCGGTGAGAAGAGGAAAGGCAATTTCCTAAGGAGAAACATGAACATAACTGGTACTTAGCCTTACTGACAGTCAACAGGGAGAAGCCTGGCAGATGATCATGAAGAAAGAATCCAGGAGAAAAAGAAAGATTATTTAAGTCTGGTCTGCTGGTGCACACCTGTAATCCCAGGTTTAGGAAGTAAAGGCAGGAGGATAAAGCCGTCCTCATCTACGTAGTGAATTTGAGGCCAGTCCAGGCTACATGAAATCCTGTTTAAAAAAAATTAAAAGTTATTTATAGAATGGAAGTAGAGTCAGAAAATTCAGAATATTAGAGAACAGGATATATGGAGCCTATAAAAGATATGTTAAGAACTTTGAGTTCCAATAATTAAATTCCAGTTGCTATAGGCCTGTTTAGTAATTTGCTCTTTATCATCTGCTTCCATACTTTATAAAAGTGTGTTTATTTTTAGTTGTGTGTATGTGTGTGTCTGTATGAGAGTGTGCCATGTTTGTGGGTACCTAGAAGCTAGTTACAGGTGGCTTCACCACCAGATATGGGCACTGGGAGTTGAACTCAGGTTTTCTGAAAGAGCAGTACATACTCTTAACCATTGAGCTCTCTCTCCAGCCACGACGTGTCTGCTTCCTAAAAGTTGGAGAAGTCTAATTTCACCTCCAGTGCTTGAACTGTGCCCTTTTAGATATCCAAACACAGCCTGTGAGCTTCTGACTTGTGATGTGCCGCAGATCAGCGACAGACTAGGCGAGGACGAGAGTCTGCTGAACCTTCTGTATGACTTCCTGGATCAGGAGCCACCACTCAACCCACTGCTTGCCAGTTTTTTCAGCAAGACCATTGGCAATCTTATTGCAAGGAAAACTGAACAGGTAATGATATGTGAAGCCAAATGCATTGGACAATCACTGCTGCCACTGTGAAACTGTCACCAGGCTCTTGAGACAGCATTTTGTTTGCTTAACAGACCACAGATGAACAGTATAAATGGCTGATATATGAACTGTTGTTTAAGCGAGGTGACTTTCCAAAGAGGTTTTGTAGCCAGCTCTGGAATAAGCAGTACTTCTTGTCCTTACTGGGTGCTTTGCAAGCCCCAGATCAACGTGAGGTCCTATAACATGCCTTCACTGTGGAGGGGCCGGAGACATCTACATTTTGAGGTCTTTATGAGTAGCCTGTCTGTGTGGTCAGAATAGTGATTGATTGCTTCAAAGTAAACAAAAGATAATGATCAGCTCACTGATTAATTAACTAATTAATTAGAATTGGACTTTTGTGGGAAAATGAATTAGCATTTCAGCTGTAACCCTGTCCTTCTCTTACCTTATTGTAGTTAGTTGTTTTAATCTTTTGGCTCCAAATTTGGGTCTTACTCTTTGGGGACCCGCCACCCAGCTCCCAAATAAATCACACAGAGGCATATTCTTACTTACGATTGCCCAGCATTAGCTTGGCTTGCTTCTCACCAGCTTTTCTTAACTTACCCCATCTACCTTTTCCTCTGGGCTTTTATCTTTCTCTATCCTTTTTTTTTAATTTTTTTAAAATTTATTTATTTATTAAGGATTTCTGCCTCCATCCAAAGACAAACATATAGGCATCCTCCTGAATATCTTTCTCTATTCTATATGCCTTTCTTTACTTCTTTCTCTGTGACTTGCTGTGTAGCTGAATGGTTGGCCCCCCTGGTGTCCTCTCTCCCCCTCTTTTCTTGCTTCTGGATCACTTCTCCTATTTATTCTCTCTGCCTGTCAGCTCCGTTTATCCTTTCTCCTGCCTTGCTATTGGCTGTTCAGTTCTTTATTAGACTAATCAGGTGTTTTAGACAGGCAAAGTAACACAGCTTCACAGAGTTAAACAAATGCAAGATAAAAGAATGCAATACATTTTTGCATCATTAAACAAATATTCCACAGCATAAACAAACATAACACACCTTAAAATAATATTCTACAACACTTACATTTAACCTTATATGTAAAATGTTGATGTGAAACCAGGTGGTAGTGGTGCACACCTTTAATCCCAGAACTCAGGAGTGAATTTAAGGCTAGTCTAGTTTACAGAGCGAGTTCCAGGACAGTTAGGGCTACACTGAGAAACCCTCTCTCAAGAAACCAAAACAAATAAATAGAATAAAGTGTGGATATGAATAGGGCATACAATGGTGGCTTGTCCCTCCTGCTGTGTTCAGCATCTGTCTCCTCACCTCAGTTACCATTACCATTGGATGGTTTAAACGCACACCTCAGACGTCATAATTTCTTGTGTAAATAGTCTGGTGTGTCTAAATTATAAGGACAAACAGACCTATATGTTGTCTATGTCTTGAGTCCTGGGACTCCAGAGGACTGTCTTATCTCTTATTTGTCAAACAGCAGAAATGAAGAGTGACAGTGCCATAGCTATGTGTATGTGTGTGTGCATACATATCCCCTTCCCCCTTCTGTGTATAATGGTGGTGGCAGTAATGGGGGAAGGAATGTGAGCAGATGCCCTAGTACAAGAAAGGTGCTGTCGGGTGTTCACTGTGAGTTTCAGAGAGACCTCTTGTGCCTAGACCTTGCAGCTCAATGGATGGGTTTGTGAATCTCTTAATTTACTACTGTAGCCTGATCATATTCTTTTGCCACTTTCAGACTTTCTTTAAAATTTTACTTTCCCTTTTCTTCCTTTCTAGTGCCTACTACATTAGAGTGAAGTAAAATGAACTTCTTAAAAGTTTGTATTGTGCTGACAAACATGTAACACATTTATGTGGAATTCAGGTTAAGACTGAAATATTTAAGTGCTGTACTCTTCGCAATAACTACTTTTTCAGTAGATAGCACATAGTTGTTAATTTTCGTATAACAGTATCATACTGAGTATTACAAATTGCTTTTCTCATGTATACATAAGTCGTGTTCATCTTTTCTTATAGAAATACCTGCTTCATTTTGACAGTCCCTTGTATTGCTCTACCAAAATTTGTTGCCAGTCACCCAGGAGTTGATCTGTTCCTAGGGTTGGCAAGCAGGTTGAGCTTTCCTGAAAGAATAGACTGACCCGGAGGCAGGACTGTTAGAGGCCAATATTTTTTCTGATTCTCCTTTTCTTTTTTTCTTTCTTCTTTTTTGTTTTTGTTTTTTTGTTTTTTTGAGATAGAGTTGCTCTGTGTTGCCTTAGCTGTCCTGGAACTTGCTCTATATACCAGACTGGCCTCAAACTCATAGAATGAGGGCTGGGATTAAAGGTAGATTCCACCATCACCTGGCTTTAACCTTCTTATTTTCAATCTCATCAGATTATTTTGAAGAAAATTACAGATATCAGATGAGATGAGATATACAGATGAAAAATGAAACGTCTTTTATAGTTATAACCACAATACCATTATCACACAAAATATAAACAATAATGCCTTAATTTTGTTAAATGTTCTTATAGTGTACAAGTTTGCTTTTGATATCTCAAAATGGTCTGTGTCTCAGTTCAGGTGTTTAGTGCTGGGCCAAAACACCACGACCAAAATCAACTGGGAAGTAGGGTTTATTTTATCTTAAAGTTCCTACTACAGTCCATCATAGAATGAAGTCAAGGCATAATCCTAGAGATAGGAATTGTAGCAAAAGCCATGGACGGACACTTCTTATTAGTTTGTTCCCTCCTGGCTTGCTCAGTTTGTTTTCTTATATACCCAGGACCACACACCCAGAAGTGGCACTATCCACAAATGAACTAGGCCTTCAATCATCAATTAAGAAAATGCCCTTGGGCTAAAGAGATAGCTCAGTGGTTAAGAGTACTGCCTGCTCTTCCAAAGGTCATGAGTTTAATTCCTGTCAACCATGCAGTGGCTCACAACCATCTGTAATGAAATCTGGAGCCCTCTTCTGACCTGCAGGCATACATGCAGGCAGAACATTGCATACATAATAAATAAATAAATCTTAAAAAAGAAAAGAAGAGATAAGAAAATGCCCTATAGGTTTGCTGACATTATGGAGGCATTTTCTCTATTGTGGTTCTCACCTCTCAGGTGACTCTAACTTGTGTCAAGTTAACAAAAAATCTAAACATAATTATTGACCCTTTGTCAACCTGACACATAAACATATTACTATTAAACTATAACCTTTTCTTTCTTGTTCATCCCTAAGATTTCATATTAATACCACAATATAAAACATTTCAACTTTGTTTTTTTTTCTTCTTGAGACAGGGTTTCTCTGTCTAACATTAATATTCTGGAACTCATTTTGGAAACAAGGCTGGCTTCGAATTCACAGAGATCTATGTGAGTTTGAGGCCAGCCTGGTCTACAAAGTGAGTTCCATGACAGCCAAAGATGTTACACAGAGAACCCTGTCTTTAAAAAACAAAACAAAAAAAGTTCAGTTAAAATATCTGAAGTTTCTTTTAAAGTTCAAAAGTTCAAAGCTGCTTTAAAATATCTAAAGGCATCTGGGTGGTGGTGGTAGCTCATGCACTTTAATACCAGCAGAGGCAGGTATCTGTGAGTTTGAGGCCAGCCTGATCTACAAGAGCTAGTTCCAGGACAAGCTCCAAAGCTGTAGAGAAACCCTGTCTTGAAAAACCAAAAAAGAAAAGAAAAATCCAAGGCCACTATACTGTTGAATTATCTCGAGTCCAGAAATACCAGGCTAGCTACAAGATAGACCAATTATATGTTTTTTTATTATAAGGGGCAAACTCACAAAACAGGAACGAGAAGTCAAAGCTCAGCTGTGTAGTGCAGAAACCACAGAGAGAGAGCGAACCCCAGGCTGCCAGAGGTCCTGGGTTCTATTGACCTATAATACTTAATACCTGTATAATTTAAAGACTAAGACTTCATATCAGAATATTAAATAATCTGTAAACAGCTGTGCAGTAAATGAGGAAAATGACCTCAAAATGTAAACAAAGTATAAGTATGTTGATCAGAGGTAGGAATATATAATGCAATATGAAAATATATACTAAAAATTGTATCAATATACAAAGTGTCTTAAACATAGAAACATGCATGTATACAATCTGACAAAATAACTTTGTATAGGTGTACAAATATTGTAAACAGAAATAACATATAATTTGTACTTGTATCAATATACAAAAAACTATACCAGTGTAAATTGTCCATAAATAATAGCTCACAAGTATTTACTCTATTACCCACTATTATTATTATTAGTTTGAATAAGTTCACACTAAATTATCTATTATCCCAATGAATTTTTCCTCTTACTTTTTTAAATCTCTGAGCCTACATAGTTTTCACCCCAACTCTCTGTCTTATACAAGTAATAATCAACCCCAAACAGTGTCCCCAACCCTGAGGATAACTTCATTGGGAAAGGAGACATCATCTTCTAGAATTACTTCCAGCTGTCATTATGGGACTATTAAAGTCTTTGTCACCATTTAAAGTTTTGTTTAAATGAATTATTAGGGGGCTGGAGAGATGGCTCAGAGGTTAAGAGCATTGCCTGCTCTTCCAAAGGTCCTGAGTTCAATTCCCAGCAACCACATGGTGGCTCACAACCATCTGTAATGGGGTCTGGTGCCCTCTTCTGGCCTGAAAGCATACACACAGATAGAATATTGTATACTTAATAAATAAATAAACAGACAAATAAATAAATAAATATTTTTAAAAAATGAATTATTAGATCAGGTGTTATCTCAACAGCCAGTTGTAGACTGGAACTATCTCCTAACAATCTTTGAAAGTCATTAAGAGTCCACAATCGATCTCTCCTAATTTGTGCCTTTTGTGTTCTAATTTTTTTTAAACCTATTTTGTGACCTAGGTAATTCACAGAATCTCCTCTTTGAATCTTTTTAGGAGCATTTTCTAATCCCCACTTAGGCAAAACTTTTTTTACTTTTTAAAACATTCTTTTTGCTGGGTGGTGGTGGCACATGCCTTTAATCCCAGCACTCGGGAGGCAGAGGCAGGCGGATTTGTGTGAGTTCGAGGTCAGCCTGGTCTACAAGAGCTAGTTCCAGGACAGGCTCCAAAGCTACAGAGAAACCTTGTCTTTAAAAACCAAAAAAAAAAAAAATTCTTTTTAAAGTATCGGCATTTGAATCAGATAACAAAATGTCATCTTAGGAAATTGCTTACATATTATTTTTAATGGCTGACTGACAAAGTATTGGCAGAGGGTAGGGCTATTGAGCATTCCCTGTGGGAGGATAATCTATTGGTATCTCCTAGTAGGCTGAGAATTATTATAAGTAGGCACTTTGAAGGCAAATTTTTCTTTATCCTTTTCTTGTAAAGGTATAGTGAAGAAACAATCCTTCAATAACTATGAGAGGCCATCCCTTTGGTAACAGAGAAGGCAGAGGAATTCCCAATTGTAGAGGGCCCGTAGGTTGAATAACCTTGTTGGTAGCTCTAGATCTGTAACCATTTTCCATTTTTCAGATTTCCTTTTTTCTTTCTCTTTTTTTTTCTTTTTCTCTTTTTCTTTTTTTTCTTTTTTTATTTTTCTTTCTTTCTTTTTCATTTTTTTTCTTTTCTTTCTTTTTTTTTTTTTTTTTTTGATTTTCAAGACAGGGTTTCCCTGTAGTTTTTTTGGTGCCTGTCCTGGAACTAGCTCTTGTAGACCAGGCTGGCCTCGAACTCACAGAGATCCTCCTGCCTCTGCCTCCTGAGTGCTAGGATTAAAGGTGTGCACCACCACCGCCCGGCTTTCAGATTTCTTTTTAACAACAAATATAGGAGAATTCCAAGGGCTGGTATATTTTTTTAATATGGTGAGCATCTAGTTGCTCCTGTACCAGCTGTTCTAAAGCCTGCAGCTTTTCTTCTGTTAAAGGCCATTGTTTAACCCATATTGGTTTTTCAGTTAACCATTTTAAAGGCAGGGCCGTTAGTACCTTTGAAGGTCTGTCAGTTGCTTTGTGTTCTTGTGCAGCCTGAATGGCTGGTGACCTTTGTCTATAATACCTTATAATATCTTTCCCAGAGGAGACATTATTCCTAGGAATTCCTTGTCTACAATCCGTCTCAGATGTCCTGCTCTACCACAATTAAAACATTTGGCATTTTGGTGTCTCCCATACCGTTGGAAATTGCTTCTCGTACCCAAGCTTCAGTACTATAGTCAAATGTCTCAACATTTATTGTATGTAAGATCCATTCATCTATTGGTATTGGTTTGACCTTTAAAGGCCCAAGGATCATTTTGAATTATGAGTTGGCATTTTCAAAAGCCAAAGATTCAATTAATACATGTCTAACTTCTCAGTCTGTTACTCCTATTTGTACAGCCTTAGTTAATCTTTGTAAAAAGTCACTAAAGGATTCTCTCTGACCCTGTTTAACCCTAATAATATGATTTAATTCTCTTTTCTGGTTCCTGAATTCTGTCCCAAGCATTTAAAGCCCGTGCCTCGCCTGAGCTTCCACCGTGTGTCGGGAAAGCTGGACCCACAAGCCAGCTGTGCTGCAGGTGTCTGGGGACCCAGAGCAGCTCCGAGACACTACCAGCACATAGGGATCCTACCCAAATGCACTACGGGGAGCCTTGCAATGGCTGGCTGGAGCTACAGGGTACCTGAGCCCCACTTTGGATGCAGGTCGAGAAATACCAGGCTAGCTACAAGATAGATCAATTATATTTTTCTTTATTATAAGGGGCAAACTCATCAAACAGGAACGAGAAGTCCAAGCTCATCTGTGTAGTGCAGGAACCACAGAGAGAGAGAGAGAGAGAACCCTGGGCTGCCTGGCATTTTTCTCTGGGTACTTGAAAAGTCATGCCCTAACATGGTCCCACCCCTTCAAGTTCTTTGGCTGACAGAGATTCCCCATCACTATACCTTCTGTAGTAATAAGGGCGGCAGGGCTGCATCCCTAGCACCCCGGCCGCCTGCTCAGCTAGCTTATGCCCTGAAATAACAACACACAAATTGTATTCATTTAAACACTGCTTGGCCCATTTCTATCTAGCCTCTTCTAGGCTAATTCTCGCACCTAGACTAGCCCATTTCTAGTCATCTATGTAGCACCGATCTTACCGGGAAGATTCTAGCCTACTTCCATCCTGGGTCGGAGCTTCATCGCGTTTGTCTGCCCAGGAGCCGGGAGCATGTCGTCTCTCTCTGAGGCATCTACTCCTGAGAGGAGAGCTGTGGAGTCTGAGCTCACTTCCTCTTCCTCCCAGCGTTCTGTTCTGTTTACTCCTCCCACGTATCTTCTAACCAATGAGGGCCAAGCAGTTTCTTTTTATTTAACCAATGACCTTCCTCCATCAACCTTCAAAGTCTCTCACCTTTGCACTCCTTTTTTGCTGTTGTTTGTTTGTTTCTTTGTTTTTCGAGACAGGGTTTCTCTTAGCTTTGAAGCCTATTCTGGATCTAGCTCTTGTAGACCAGGCTGGCCTCAAACTCACAGAGATCAACCTGCTTCTACCTGCTGGGATTAAAGGCATGCGCCACCACCACCTGAACTCTGCATTCCTATAAGTAAAAAATAAGTTACATCTTTTCCTACTTAAAAAAGGAAGAGCCAGAGCACAGTTAGAGTTAGCACAGTTAGACCAGAGTCCAACAGAATGAAGCTCAGTGTCAGACTTCTGGGACTCATGATCTTCTGGACTCCAAAGGGCAAGCCACAGCATGCATAATACATCGTACAGCCTCAGGCTGGCTCCACACCTGCTGCTGTGCTCAGTGGTCATCTTATGGTACCAGCATCTCCAAAATGTTGGGCTCTTTACTGCAGTTGACTACACTGTCATCAATAGCCTCCTTTGGGCTTTCTCAGGGATTTGACCTTGCCACATGATGCTTAAAGCCTGAATGTGTCTCTGTTACTCCTTCATGGCTTTAAGCCCAGTTTCAGGGACTGGAGACATGGCTCAGAGGTTATGAGCACTGGCTGCTCTTCTAGAGGATCTGGGTTTGGTTCCTGGAACTTACTTGGAGGCTCACAACCATCTGTAACGGAGGTCCCAGGGGATCTGACGCCCTCTTCTGGCCTCTATGGAAATTGCAGTCACAGCACTGTGGTGCACAAAAATATGCATATAGAAAACCAAACAGAGAATTCTCAACAGAAGAAGTTCAAATGGCCAAAATACACTTAAGGTCATGCTCAACTTCCTTAGCGATCAGGGAAATGCAAATCAAGACAACTTTAAAATACCATCTTACACCTGTCAGAATGGCTAAAATAAAAAACACCAATGATAGCCTTTGCTGGAGAGGTTGTGGAGAAAGGGGTACACTCATCCATTGCTGGTGGGAATGCAAACTTGTGCAACCACTTTGGAAAGCAGTGTGGCGGTTTCTCAGGAAATTCGGGATCAACTTACCCCTGGACCCAGCAATACCACTCTTGGGAATATACCCAAGAGAGGCCTTATCATATAACAAAAGAATATGCTCTACTATGATCATAGCAGCATTGTTTGTAATAGCCAGAACCTGGAAACAACCTAGATGCCCTTCAATGGAAGAATGGATGAAGAAAGTATGGAATATATACATATTAGAGTACTACTCAGCAGTAAAAAACAAGGGCTTCTTGAATTTTGCATGCAAATGGATGGAAATAGAAAACACTATCCTGAGTGAGGTAAGCCAGACCCAAAAAGAGGAGCATGGGATGTACTCACTCATATTTGGTTTCTAGCCATAAACAAAGGACATTGAGCCTATAATTAGTGATCCTAGAGAAGCTAAATAAGGAGAACCCAAAGAAAAACATATAGCCATCCTCCTGAATATTAACCTTCATCAGGCGATGAAAGGAGACAGAGACCCACATTGCAGCACCGGACATAAATCTCAAGGTCCAAATCAGGAGCAGAAGGAGAGAGAGCACGAGCAAGGAACTCAGGACCGCAAGGGGTGTACCCACACACTGAGAGAATGGGGATGTTCTATCGGAAACTCACCAAGGCCAGCTGGCCTGGGTCTGAAAAAACCTGGGATAAAACCGGACTCTCTGAACATAGCGGACAATGAGCACTACTGAGAACTCAAGAACAATGGCTTTTTCTGATCCTACTGCACGCACTGGCTTTGTGGGAGCCTAGACAGTTTGGATGCTCAACTTACTAGACCTGGATGGAGGTGGGGGTTCTTTGGACTTCCCACAGGGCAGGAAACCCTGATTGCTCTTCGGGCTGGGGGGGGACTTAATTGGGGGACGGGGAGGGAAATGGGAGGCTGTGGCGGAGAAGAGACAGAAATCTTTAATAAATAAATAAAACAAATAATAATAATAATACCACCTGGGAAAGTCTTACCTGCTAGCACAAGACTCTGTACACTGACCATGAGGAAATATTTCCCAGAACTTTGCCTCAGCGATGCTGCTCTGTTTTTTTTTTTTTAAATATGCATTGGTGTTTTTTGCCATGGGTTTTAGGTCCCCTGGACCTGGGGTTACAGACACCTATGAACTGCCATGTGGGTGCTAGGAGTTGATCCCAGGTCCTCTGGGAGAACAGTCAGTGCACTTAACTGCTGAGCCACCTTTCCAGCCCCTGCTCTTCCCTTAATCACAACTGACTTCTTAGCTCTAGCTAACCAGCACCAATTGTTTCAGTGAAGCAAAGGTTTTGCTTTAGTTAGTGGTTATGTTTTTTTATTCTTCAGCTCCATCTGATCAGAACCACAGATTCTTAGTATATTTGATAACTCTGATGGAGCTTTTTTCCATAATTTTAATACTAATGATTTGGGAATTTCACATCATGAGCCCTGATCACACTTCCTAGTTCTCCAAGCCCCACCCCTACCCTTGTGACACTACCCCCCCCCCCAAAAAAAAAGAAAGAAAGAAAAGGTCCAATTTGTGTTGTCCATATACTCACTGGAGTGTGTTCAAACTCCCTGCCCCTTAAAGAAAAGTGAGTCCTTCCCCACCCCCACCACTGCCAGAAGCCATCAGTTGTGGAGAGCTACCTTTCAGCATCCTAAAAATATGGAATGTTTCATAAATTCACATGTCATGCTTGTGTAGGGGCTATGGTAATCTTCTCTATATCAGTCCAATTTTAGTATATGTGCTACTGAAGCAAGCACCCCTGTTGAATGTTAAAGGAACTCTCAACGCTCCCTCCTGAACTTCACAAAGCAGGCCTCCGTTATTTGCACTGCTCTCAACATTCTCTTTTAAGTTCCCACAAAACAGCTCAAGCTTTGAACACTCCTTGGCTTCTCTCGCCCAAAGTTCTTTCACAGACCTCCCCCAAACACGGTCTGGTCTATCAGCAGTGTCCCACAAACCTCATACCAATTTCTGTCTTAGGATTTCTGTTGCTGTGATAAAACACCAAGAGCAGCTTGGGGAAGGAAAGTGGTTATTTCAGCTTATAGTTCCATATCACAGTCCATCACAAAGGAAATCAGGAAGCAGGAGCCGTGGAGGAACACTACTGGCTTGCACCCTCTTGGATTACTCAATTTTTTTTTCTTGTTTTGTTTTTATTATTATATATCTTAGAACCACCTAACTAGAGGTGACACCACCCAGAATGCACTGGGCCCTCCCACCCCTCCCACAATAATCATCAACTAAGAAAATGGTTTATCGGTTTGCCTACAGGCTGATTTTATGGAGGCATTTTCTCAGTTGAGGTTCTTACTCTCAAATGACTCTGTGTCAAGTTGAAAAACAAACAAGCAAGAAACTAGCCAGTACAGTATCTGCTTTTGGCTACAAGATAGATTGGCTGAGCCTCTTCTGGTATACTGTTGCTTTTTCCTCATTCTTTGTCAGGAGTTACACTAATACATAAACTGTCCATTTTGTTGTTTTGGTTTGTTTATATATCCCTGGCTGCCCTGGAACTTCTGTATAAACCAGGCTGATGTCAAACTTAAACTGCACATTTTTATTTTATTTTTTTAAAGATAGATTTATTTATTTATTTATACATTATTTTGCCTGTAGGCCAGAAGAGGGCACCAGATTACATTATAGGTGGTTATGGGCCACCATGTGGTTGCTGGGAATTGAACTCAGAACCTCTGGAAGAGCAGTCAGTGCTCTTAACCGCTGAGCCATCTCTCCAGCCCCACATTTTTATTTTATGATGTTAGAGACTGAACTCAGGGCAAGAGCTGAACCACTAAACTATATCTCCAGCCTTGTGCTTTGCGGACTGGAGGACTCAGCATTTTCACTGAGTATAATTTCATCCAAGTTAAAATAGAGTCATCCAGGTTGTGTATCAATGATTTGTTTCTTTTTGTTTGTTTTTTATTTTTTAAAACAGGGTTTCACTGTAGCTTTGGACTCTGTCCTGGAACTAGCTCTTATAGACCAGGCTGGCCTCGAACTCGCAGAGATCCTCCTGCCTCTGCCTCTGCCTCTGCCTCCCAAGTGCTGGGGTTATAGGTGTGTGCCACCCACCGCCCGGTTGATTTGTTCCTTTTTTTAAAAATTACTACGTAATATTGCATGGTGTGGGTGAACCATAGTTTAACCATTCATGTGTTTGAGGGCATCCACTCTGCTTTCCCTTTTTATTGATGAGAAATAAAACTGCTATTAATTCTGATAATTTATATCTTTTTGTTTTATTTATGTACAAGATCTTATCACTTGTAATTAATGGTGATCTAATTTTTTTAAGTGTATGAGTGTTTTGCTTGCATTATGTATATGCACCACATGCATGGAAGTCAGAAGAGGGGGTTGGATTAGAGCTATAGACGGTTGTTTTGTTTCTTGGCCTTTTGGCTAAGAGCAAGTGTAGACGGTTGTGAGCTGCCATGTGGATGCTGGGAACTGAACTTGGGTCCTCTGCAAGAGCAAGTGATCTTAACCTTTGAGTCATGTCCCCAGCCCCAAATTACTAACAGTTTTATTTTGTGCTTTATAATTTATATGCCTTTTATTTTTCATGTCTTACTGAATTGACTGGCGCCTTTAGTACAATATTGACTAAAGGTGCTAATTGTGAATTTCTTTGTGTTACCTTAGAAGAAAAATTTCATGGTTAAGTAAGGTGTTTATTATAAGGTTATTAGGGTTTTAATTTAATTTTTTAAAATTTATTTTTGGTTCTTCAGGACACAGTTTCTCTGTATAACAGCCCTGGCTGTCCTGGAATTCACTTTGTAGACTAGGGTGGTTTTGAGTTTACAGAGATCCACCTGTCTCTGCCTCCCGAGTGCTGGGATTAAGGCCTATGCCACCACCTCCCGGCTTGACCTAATTTTTAATTTGTTTATTCATTGAGAATTTCATACATATATAAAGCATTTTTTGATCATATCCACAAGTTCTCTCTCCTGTGTCTCAGGCTGACCTCAGACCCACTATGTATCTGAGGATAACCTTGAACTCCTGACTCCACCATGGATTGTATTATCCATGCTGGGATTATAGGCATGTCCCATTGCATACTGTTTGTGTTGCCTGGAATCAAGCTCAGGGCTACATGCATGCTAGGCAAGTAGTGTACCACCTGATCTATGTCTGCAGCTCTAAAGCTAAGGAGCCAGAGATGGCTTAGTGGGTGAAGATGCTTTCTGGCAAGCCTAACAATCTGAGTTCAATCCCTGGGAACCATATGATCACCAGATGTGCTGTGGCACACTCTCATACCCTGCTACATACAATAAATAAATGTAATAAATTTTAAAAAGTTAACCCTAAGGACCTGTTAGTTATATCTCAATAGTAGAGTATTGCTTAACATGTACAAGGTCCTGGGTTTAATCATTAACATAGAAACAAACAAATAAAAAGCAAGTTAAGGACATTTTCTTGAGTCCTAGCTTTTTAAAAGTGTATGTAGTGGCAATGACTGTTGAAAATAAAATGCTCTTCTTATAATGTTAGACCGACTTTACATTCCTGGAATGCACTGAACTTGATTACTGTATGTCTGTCTGTCTTTTCTTTTCTTTTTTTGAGACCAAGTTTCTATGTGTACACTTGGCTGTCCTGGAATTCACTCTGTAGGCCAGGCTATCCTCAATGTTAGAATTCAGAATTCTGCCTGCCTCTGCTTCCTAAGCACTGGTATTAAAGGCGTGCACCACCATGCCTGGCTCTGTTTTTCTTTTCTATTGTTGAGTTTTATGCTATGGTCTATAGTGAAATGACTTTAAATTTCCTATGCTTTTTTGTTTGTTTTTGGTTTTTGAGACATATGTAGCCCTAGCTGTCCTGGAACTCACTCCGTAGACCAGGCTGGCCTCAAATCTACTGAAGTCCACCTGCCTCTGTCTCCTGAGTGCTGGGATTAAAGGCGTGTGCCTCCACACCCAGTATTTCTTTTGATGGTCACCTGGATTCATATTTTTTTCTTGCCAGTTTAAGGGGGCTAGAGAGATGGCTTAGGGCTTAAGGGCACTGGTTATTCTTTCAGAGGGTCCAGGTTCAAATTCTAGCACCCACATGGTGGCTCAAAACTGTAACTCTAGTCCAAGGAGGAATAGCACTCTCTTCTGGTCTCCACAGACGCTACATAAATATGGTATACACACATTCATGCATGCAAAACACCTATACATGTAAATAAAAATAAAGATTAAAAAATTTTTAAATGTATGTTTTTGTGTGTGCGTGTGATGCTGAGGGAGGGGTATACAATGTGCTGTGGTGTATGTATGGAGGTCAGAAGACATATTGTGAAGTCACTTTTCTTTTTCTACCTTTATGTGGTTTTAAGGATCAAACTTAGGCTGTCAGGCTGGGCAGCAAGTGCCTTTATCCACTGAGCCCTGAAGTCATTCCCCTTTTGACAGTGTTCCTTATTTATTATGTCTCATGTAGTCCAGGCTGGGCTTGAACTCCCAGAGATCCTCCTGGCTCTGCTTCCCAAGCACTGGAATTAAAGGTGTGTGCCATCACCACTCAGAAAATTTTTTCTCTTTTTGAGGTACATACAGATTGATATAAAGCTATTTATGATAACGTCTCATGACAGTTTTACAAATTTACTTCTTTATTGTTATCATTATATGTGTATGATGTAAGGAGGGGAAGAAGGGTGGGAGGAGGGGGAGGGAAATGGGAGGCTGGGAGGAGGTGGAAACTTGTTTTTTTTTCTTCCTTTTCTCAATAAAAAAAAAGAATAAAAAAAAAGGTAAAAAAAAAAAAAAGACAGGGTGCATACCACAGCATGTAGAGGTGGGAGGACAACATTTGTTTCAGACAGGGTCACTCTATGTAGCTCTGAAGCAATGACTCTCATCTCCCAGCTTAGTTCTTTCGATGCCTTTTGTTTCAGTGGTGACTGTGCATGGTAGCGTGTACTGTTCTCCAAACATGATGTCCAGTTAGAAGCACTGCCAGTTTGCACTTGCATCACTGGTCTCTAGGACTCTTACCTGTCTTGAGAGGGAATTTTTTCATATAGCCTTTACATGATCTTTCTATCATTTCTTCTCAGTATCATTGAAAGTTAATTATCTTTCTCATGAAAGTTCTTAAAGGATTGTTCTTTCCTCTCAGGGGCCTATTTACTTACCAGGTGTGTTTGACTTCAGGTGATCATGTTTTTGAAGAAGAAGGAGAAGTTTATCAGCCTGATGCTGAAGCACATAGGCACCTCAGCTCTCATGGACCTGCTGCTGCGCCTGGTCAGCTGTGTGGAACCAATTGGTCTCCGGCAAGAGGTCCTACATGTGAGTGCCAGGGTCTGCGTGTGAATGTGCGGGAACCTTGACTCATTCTCCCTGGGAAGGTGCACCAGGCCAGGCCACTTGTGTCAGGGAGCATCAGATGTCCATCCCCAAGCTCTTCACTGAGTCTCTTAACATGGCCTGCTTATCTGTACCCTTGTCCTGCTCTAGCCCATTCAGAGGCAAAGAGCAGAGGTACCTTCTTCCAAAACATGGCCCCTTGCTCTCTCCTGCCCTTTACCTCACCCAGGCGCCTACAGGCCTTAGAGGTGTGGGCTCCAGACCCAAGTGCTACTGTGAGGAAAGTACAAGCTGACTGGACTAGCTGAGGCTGGGGTGTGTCTCTTAATATGGAGTGTGAATGCTGCTGTGCTGCTGGGAACGACATTGTAGTAGGTAGTCCCTGAGAAAAGCAGGTGCCCAGTCTACAGGGCAAGCCAAGCAACTGAACCTTTGTTTTCTCGCTCTGAGACTCAAGTGTCACTTAGATGGTCCTACTCACTGAGCATGGTGCTACAAGACAGTAATCCCAGCAACTGGGAGGCAGAGGTAGAAGAATTGTGAGCTCCAGGCTACTAAGGGCTACATGGTGTCTTATAATATATAGGTTACCTACCCTGGGTCAATAAAGAAATAAAAGATGTTATAGTTTTCTTTTTTCTTATTTTATGTTGTTATGTTTTGTTATTTCTTAGAAGCCTGTCATTTTCTTTTAACTCTTATTCTTCTGTCATACATTATATCCTGACTGCAGTTTCCCCTGCCTCTACTCCTAGTCCCTCCCCCCACCTCCCCTCTCCCAGATCAACTCCTCCTCTTCTTTCCTTTAAAAAAAACAGGACGATGGTGGTGCATGCCTTTAATCCCAGCACTTGGGAGACAGAGGCAGGCTGGATGTCTCAGCTGGTCTTCAGTAAATGCTGGAATCCTGAAGAAGTAGGTTCTAATGCTAGTGAAGGAATGGACTTGGTAGGGAGGTGAAAACAAGCAGGCAAACAGAGAGAGCTTCTTTCTTTCATGTCCTTTATGTAGACTTCCAGCAGTAGGCGTGGGGCCCACGTTAGAGGTGTGTCTTCCCATCTCAGAAGATTTGAATTAAAGGTGTGTCTTCCCACCTCAGATACAGACTAGAAGTGGATCTTCCCACTTCAAACTAAGCAAAATATCTTCACAGGTGTGCCCCAATTTTGGGTTTTAGTTAATGCCACATATAGTCAAGTTGACAACCAAGACTAACCATCACAAACCCTATGACCAAGGCAATTATTTTCTTTTCTTGTTTGTTTGTTTTTATTTATTAAAATTTTTATTGAAGTTTGTTTATCGAAGAGTTTGTCTGTGTGTAGTCCTGGATGTCCTAGAACTTGCTCTGTAAACCAGACAGGGATCCACCTGTCTCTGCCTCCGGAGTGCTAGGATTAAGGGTATGCACCACCACATCTGGTGTGATGAAGGCAATTTAAAAGGAAGTATTTAATTTGATTTAGGGTTCTAGAGGGTTAGAGTCCATGATGGTGGAGCAAAGAATGGTGGCAGAAACAGCCCGAGCTCACATCTTGAACCATCAGTAGAAGGCAGTGAGAGAGCACACTGGGGATGACAAGAATCTTTTGAAATCTCAAGCCCACTCTCAATAACACACCTCTTCTAACAAGGCCACACCTCCTAATCCTTTCCAAACAGTTCCACCAACTGGGGACCAAGTATTCAAACATAACATCCTATAGAGGCCATTGTCTTTGAAACTACCACAGAAGACTGCATAGCCTTTTGCCTTTCACCTTTCACTTGTGCTCCTCATTCACATTGTAAAGCATCCCTGTTGGGGCATTCCATCTCTGCATGATGAGTCTGAAGTGCAGAGTACAGATGCACTAGTAGAATCTGTCGCCAGCTCTGCTGTGGCCTGACATCATTTCACTGGATCTCCATTGCCCTTGACCTTGAACAGTGTTGGCTTCAGCCTTCACAGTGCTCCTACTGACATACCACAATCCTGCCTTCCAGATCCTAGGAAGGTCCTCATGCCACAGGGGGCTGAAATTGTCTCATTTCACATCAGGCTGGCCTCTGGACTCCATTCTGTTCATTGTGTACTTTAGGTTTCAGAAATGATGTGTCCTGTGCTATTAAGACAGATGGTCAGTGGCCTGCCCATTTAAACTCTTTGAGCCATTCCCAGGGTTCATTGCATCATTTTGGTTCTTCCTGGGTCTAGATAGGCATGTCAGAGTATCCAGGAGATGGGGACATATGAGTTTCTGCTATACCAAAGGACTTTCTTCCATTTAGTTGGATATGAGCAGATACTGAACTGGACTTATTTTCTCTCTTTTTAGTGGCTTAATGAGGAGAAGATCATCCAGAGACTTGTGGAATTGATCCATCCTCATCAGGATGAAGATGTGAGTGTGGTGCTCACAAAGCCCACCTTCTTTCCTGAGAAGTCCCACACCTGTGCTGTGGGGATACATGCTACTGTGGGAAGGGGCAAAGCACTTTTCTCCTTTGAAGGGGACCATTAGATACTTTCTTTCTCTAATGTCTAGGCAATTTTGTTCTTACTGAAAATAAATACAGGCCAGGCATGGTACTGCACGCCTTTAGTCCCAGCTCCTGGGAGGCAGAGGTAGGTGAATCTCTGTGAGTTCAAGGCCAGCCTGGTCTACATAGTGAGTTCTAGGACAGCCAGGGCTACATAGTGAGAACTTGCCTCCAAAACAGCTAAAAAATATCTGTATATATCATACACATGCATATGTGTGTACATGTATATATCTATATATCTGTACACTTATATATGCACTTATTACTTCATAAATGTGTATGATGAAACAGTTCTTTTTTTCTTTTTTTTGGAGGGGGGGTTTCGAGACAAGGTTTCTCTGTGGCTTTGGAGCCTGTCCTGGAACTAGCTCTTGTAGACCAGGCTGGCCTCAAACTCACAGAGATCAGCCTGCCTCTGCCTCCCGAGTTCTGGGATTAAAGGCGTGCGCCACCACTGCCTGGCTATGGAACAATTCTAACAGGGTTGTATTAGTTAACCGTGGCTAAATGACAAGTCACCCCGTAGCTGAGTTGTCTGTAACAAGTACCTTTATCTCTGTCAGTATTGGTTTCTCTGGTCAGGGATCTGGCCATGGTCTGTTGGCTCCTCTGCTCAGGGTCTCTCACAAGGTCTCAGTCATTTCAGGACCCTACTGAAGAAGATCCACTTTCATAGCCACGTGACTTAACAGCATTCAGTTCCTCAGAGGCTGCTGATCCAGGTGACCCCTCAGCTCTGTGCGACGTGGGCTTCAGAGTGGACTGTAGGGCTGACACTAAGGTAGCTGGCTTTGAGGAGTGATCTGGACTCAACCAGACTTTATAAATTCAGCTCGGAAATGATGGCCTTCCCTCTAATGCAGTGGTTTTTAACCTTCCTAATGCCGCGGCACTTTGATACAGTTCCTCATGCTGTGGTGACCCCCAACCATAAAATTTTTTTTTTTGCCATTTCATAACTGTAATTTTGCTACCATTATGAATTGTAATGTGATTCTGATATGCAGAATATGTGATCTCCCAAGGGATCATGATCCACAGGTGAAGAACCACTGCTCTAATGCATTCTGCCCTTTAGACTTGAACATCTATATTCAAGGATGTAGACTTATAAGGGCTGAATACCAGGAAGGGTTAATTAGGGCCCTTTTTAGAAGCTTCCCTAGAAGCATATAATGTAATCATAGAAAGAAACTTCCACTCAATATCTCCTACTAAACTTTTACTGTACAAGACTATTTTCTGGTGCATGTGAGGAGTAAGGACTCTTAGAATTCAGTTCACCTCTGACCCTTGTTATGTAGTAGCAGATGGCACGGGTCTGAGGACTTAGCCACCAAGACTGTCCCACCTGCTGCTGCCTCACGTCTGTGCTTCTGACTGGCCAGCTAGACATTGGATTCTCTATACACTCTTCCTTAGATACAAATAATTTGTTGCATTTACTGGTTTATTATGATACATATGAGTACGAAGAGGTGCATAGTGTAATGTATGGAAGAATGGGTGTGGAGCTTCCTTGTCTTTTCCAGGTATACTACCCTGTAGGAGCCTTCACGTTTTGCTATTCAGAAACTCCACAAACCCAGTCTTTCTGAGTTTGTTGTTGTTGTTTTTATTGAGACTTAACTCCATAGGCATTTCTGATAATAGATTTGGTGAGGCAAACCCAGTAAGACCTGTCTGTCTGTTCAGTTTCTTCTTGGACTCTATGAAACATTACCCAATCCATGTCATGGAACAGGAGCCCTCTAGGATGTTGAGGGTATTATAATCTACTATCAGAGTAGACCATGAGCCAGGAACTGTGGACAAAGAGCAAAAATGTATGTTAACATATCACAGATGATTTGAGCCATCTTTGTCCTCCCTACAGTAATCAATCACTGTTGAGAGCTTGAGTCATATCCTTATAAGGGCTTTGCTATGCAGTGTAAATATTTGTACACACATACACTATCTTCAGCCAGTACTTGACAAGTCTTCACTGCTGCCTGACCATTCTGTTTTGGCTCCTGTCTGCCCACTGAGCCTACCAAACAGCTGGGAGAAAAAAAATGTTGGAGTGTACAAGTTTTCCTATGTTAGTGTCCCAAAAGGTGGATAGAGCCTACCAGTGGTGTGAGTGTTGCAGGGTGACTGGCCTGACCCTGGTGCTAAAGGTAAGCTTAAGGCCACAGAACCAGCCTGCTTGCTTTCATTTTCCCTGAAAGCCTTGCAAGTGGCTTAAAAAAAAATCTCAGTTTTTCTACTGTGTGTGTATGATCCTGCAAAGATCAAACTGTTTCTCTCTTGATTACTCTCCTCTCTGCCCGCAAGTGTTCTTAGCAAGCACATGTTCTAGTTGGGATTGTGGGGTCAGAACTGATGTTTCTCTAGGAATGTTGAATTCTCTATTTTTTTTCTTAAGTGGCTTATCCTGCCCATGGGACTAATTGTAAATAATAGTAACTGCTTAATATTAACTTTAAAATATAAAATAACACGGTTACATATTCAATAATTTTAGAATGTGAATCAAAGTTATAGAGTAGCTGCAAAGGCTTATAACATACTTTGCTATCTTGGGCCCCATTTTTAATTCCTGGGGATGGATTCAATATATCTTTAAAAAAAATCTAATTGGATTCACATCTTGATAATGGACAAAGCAGACACACACTACTTTCAAATGAGCCATTTCAGAAATCTTTATAGAAAACTGGCTCAGCCGGGCGGTGGTGGTGCACGCCTTTAATCCCAGCACTTGAGAGGCAGAGGCAGGCGGATCTCTGTGAGTTCGAGGCCAGCCTGGTCTACAAGAGCTAGTTCCAGGACAGGAACCAAAAGCTACGGAGAAACCCTGTCTCGAAAAATCAAAAAAAAAAAAAAAAGAAAAAGAATAAAGAAAACTGGCTCATAAAAAGTTCATATGGGGCTGGAAAGATGGCTCAGAGGTTAAGAGCATTGGCTGAGGTCCTGAGTATAGTTCCCAGCAAACAGACAGTGGTTTACAACCATCTGCAAGGAGATCTGGTGCCGTC
The DNA here is from genome assembly GCF_037038515.1 of Microtus pennsylvanicus. Lineage (NCBI taxonomy): Eukaryota > Metazoa > Chordata > Mammalia > Rodentia > Cricetidae > Microtus > Microtus pennsylvanicus. The sequence continues at coordinate 17,803,835 of NC_134580.1, forward strand.
TTCTGGCCTGCAGGCAAACATACATGCAGGCAGAACACTATACATAATAAATAAATCTTTAAAAAAAAGTCCAAATGTATTATCTGGGTTTTCTTGACTGATGACTGTCTTTTGCTGAGGGGAGCCTGTTTCCTTTGTCTTTTCAGAGGCAGTCAAATGCTTCTCAGGCACTCTGTGACATCATCAGACTGGGCAGAGACCAGGGCAGTCAGCTGCAGGAGGCTGTGGAGCCAGACCCCCTCCTCATAACACTGGAGTCGTGAGTGATTGTGGGCCATGGGATGGTGGGTCTTCCTGAATCATAGGCATAACTTGGAACTTGTTTTGAACACAAGAGATAATGCTGCCATCTGTAATTCAGAATCTGATGATTTTCTCAGGTTCAGAGCCCAGAAAAGGATACCACGGGAAGCCTTGGTGATTCAGACAGTTGGGACCAGTGGGGTTATGTATTATGCAAGCTTTGAGTACCTGGCTTTGAACTTGAACAAAGCAAAAATGAGGCCCTACCTGGCTTATGGTGCTGTGGTGTCCTCTGGAGAAGAGAGTGTCCTTGAATTATGTCTGTGTGTCTGCTCTGCCAGGCAGTGACCTCTGTATGTACCCTACAGGCAGGACTGTGTGGAGCAGCTTCTGAAGAACATGTTTGATGGGGATCAGATGGAGAGCTGCCTGGTCAGTGGGATGCAGGTGCTGCTTGCCTTGCTGGAGCCAAGGCGTGTTGGGTGAGCATACATTAAACATCCTTGAAAAGCAGTATAGATTGCCCCTGTGCCACAGGATATGGATATCTAGGAGGAGCCAGAAAATGCTCTATTTTTAATTAAGTTTTGGTTATACCAGTTATAATATGGGTAGACATCCTGGTTGGAAGGTCTTCTTTGCAGGCTCTAGCTAGGTCTTCTTTGATCCTCATTAGCAGGCATAGTTTCACCCTAGCCTGATGGCACTCAACTGTTGCCAGTTTGCAATATGTTTATAGATGCATATGGAATATGTGTGGTTTTCTCTAGGAATGCTCTGGCCATTATCCACAGTGTATGGGTGTGTATACATAATACCTCCTGCAAGGCTACCATGTAGCTGCTTGCTGTTTACATGTCTATCCCCACATGGTAGGGAAGGAAGGATGCTGTCTTATCTGTCGTCTACAGGTGCTAATTTCTCTGCTAAGTGTTCAGTAAGACAGTTTGTTTTGGGGTTGTTCTTCACTTCCCCCTCCCCCCAGACAGGGTTTCTCTGTAGCTTTGGAACCTGTCCTGGAACTCATTCTGTGTAGACCAGGCTCTCCTCAAACTCACAGAGTTCCACTTGTCTCTGTTGGCTGGGATTAAAGGCAGGCACCACTACTGCCCAGCTATTTAGATGTATTTATTTTTATGTATATGAATGTTTGCCTGCATGTATGTATGTGCACCATATGGGTGCAGTGCCTGTGGAGGCCAGAAGAGGGCAACATTCTCCTGCACCCAAGTTACAGATGGTTGTGAGCTGCCATATATGTATTAGAAAGCAATCCCAAGTTCTCTGCAAGAGTAGTAAGTGCTCTTAACCACTGAGCCATTTCTCCAGCCCCTGTACTTCACCTCTTTTTCATCCATCAGGTGCTATTTGAATAACTAGCATGTAGTCCTAAGGGACAAAGACAGCCAAAACATAGCCCTCTTTCCTACAATGTTCCAGGAGATCATTATGGGGACAGGTTCAATATGGACAGTGCATGATCCTTAAAGAAAGTCCATATAGGCCTGGAAGATAGAGACATGCTATGCTGGTCAGGGAGGTTTTCTCTGAGGGGCCCCATTTAGTCAAAGATAATTTCTGATAAGAAGAGGGTCCCATTATAAGGAAAAGCATAGTTACCAATATATGGATTGAGAGGTGCGAGGCTGGAAAGTCACCACACTGGTTATCCTCAGTATTGCTCTTGGAAGCCTTCTGAGGCAAAGTACCATTTCTTAAGACAGGAGAAAACAAGAGACATAAGTTGGTGTGAAAGGTTGAATTTGTTTGGGAATGAAGTGATTGAGAACTTTCTAGGACCCCGAATATAAATTCTAGATAGTGAAACTTTCTTTGGGGCCCAGCAGGCTAGATGCAGTCACAGCCATTTAAACAAAAATGATCTGATTTTACCTTGTGAGCCACAGAGTAGAGACAACAGAATGTGGAGAGTCAGTAGCAGAGTTTCTTGGCTAAGGAGTCCCCTGGAAGGCATGCCAGAAAAGGAGATAGTGGAGGAGAATCCTTGATATTGCTAATCACTGACCCCTCCACTCAGTCTTTTCAATGGGCCTTCAAGCTCCATCAGGTAGATGAAGGTTCTCTGCAGCCAGCAAACCATCCCTAGGATGTTTCTGAACTGTTCTATTACATGTTGGGGGTAATGTTCCAACTTTCCCTCAAGGCAATTGTCATGTTTCCCCATGTTGGGGAGTACTTCATTATCTCCTGATACTGATAGTCTTGTGCTTTTAAACACACACATACGCATGAAAATGACAAGAAATTGGATAAATCTCTTTCCAAAACCACCTCAATACTTTAATATTAGTGTATTGCCTAAAAATAACTAGATAACTAATCTTTTTCTCTACTTATACAACTAGATGATGATGATGATGATGATGATGATGATGATGATGATGATGATGATGATTTTAGAAAATCCAGCAAGCCTAGACCACTTCTGAAAGCCAAACTCAGCCTTGCATGTGATGGGGGGAACAATGTGAAATTTAGGAAAACAGAAATAGAACTAGGCATGGTGGCCCGATGACTTTAATTGCAGCACTAGTTAGGCAGAGAGGTGGGTTTTAGGCCAGCCAGGGGATCCTATTTCAACTTTTTTTTTTTTTTAAGAGAGGAGAGAAACCCATAGAATAAACCAACCTGGGCTCACCGGGGCTCACAGAGACAGAACTGACAACCAGGGAGCCTGCATGGGACTGACCTAGGTCCTCTACATATATATGTGACAGTTTTGTGTAGCTTAGTCTTCTTATGGGACTCCTAGCAACGGGAGCAGGCCTCTTTCTCTCTCTCTCTCTCTCTCTCTCTCTCTCTCTCTCTCTCTCTCTCTCTCTCTCTCTCTCTCTCTCTCTCGGTTTTTTGAGACGCAGGGTTTCTCTGTAATTTTGGAGCCTGTCCTGGAACTTGCTCTGTAGCCCAAGCTGGCCTCGAACTCACAAAAATTTGCCTGTCTCTGCCTCCCAAGTGGTGGAATTAAAGGCATGTACCACCACCACCTGACTTTTAATCATTTTTTAGTGGTTTATTTATTCTTATTTTATGTGCATTGGTATTTTGCCTGTATGTATGTCTGTGTGAGGGTGTCAGATCCCCTGGAACAGTTGTGAGCTGCTATGTAGGTGCTGGGAATTGAACTTGGGTCCTCTGGAAGAGGAGCCAGGGCTCTTAACCTCTGAACCATCTCTCCAGCCCTGCCTCTGACTCTTTTGTTG